>NC_000085.6:14869012-15495679 GCF_000001635.26 Mus musculus | reverse complement strand
CACCAGCATTCAGGAAGCCTTCCTACTTCTCTCCATTGAAGTGTAAACACCTTTAACTTCTAGGTCTCTGTCCACTCATAAGAAGGAATTACATGCTAATAGACTCTCTTGTGATTCAGGGATAGACCTAATGGCAGAGCGCAGGCCAAATCATTTATATATCCTAGTGATCCTATTGTAGAGAGACAAGAGAAGGGACAAGCTAAAGAAAGATAGGTTACGGTAGGATAAGGTCTCCACAATAAACAGAGTATATTGGCTCAAGTAGTAATCCAAATGTCCATAATTTTCTCAGGAGTTTTTTCCTCCTACTAGTTGCTTAACCACTTACTCACAAATCTATTGAATTTACTCCTAGTCTGCTTTAATGCTTCTGGAAGAATAGGGCCACAAGCTTCCGTTTGTACAGCCAGGGGAGAAGACTGTATGGCTTCCGACATTTATGGAAGTCTAGACTTTCAATAAATGTGGGGACATCTTAGATTCTTTGCCTGCATCTCAAGCAATTCTTGAGGCTGAGATCGTGCAATAGGTTATATTGACTGGAAAGGGCCATTCATCCTTCTTGGCACTTATAATGGCTAGAAGGATGTTCTAATCTTGCTTGGCTTAGATCAGCCTAAGCCTCCCATAGTCACAACATCTTAAGGTTCCACTTAGTTTCCAGTAGCAAAAAAAGAAAAGAAAAGAAATACTGAAGTCAACTTAATTTTAGAAATTAAATTATTCTTAAAGATGATTGAAGTCATAGTCCTGCAAGTAACCACAATATCTACTTCCTATGAACTAGTGTGATCACCCCAAGTTCCAGACTAAAGAGGTTAGGGTTACTGAAGGGCCTAGCTCTTCTTCCTGAAGACAGGAAACCAAGAATTACATCCAAGCAGTTCCTTGCATTACTTCTAGGCTATCTTGGCTTGATTCAGGTGGATGTGACATTAAAGACGATATCATCCCATCTTGCAGTCTGTGCCTAGAATTAACAATGAATCATAGAAGAGAAGAAGGGTACCTACTAAGGACTTTAGCAAGCATTTTGAAGAATTTGAAATATTCTTAGAAGAACTTTGAAATTTGTGTTTGAGGCAATGGTTATTTGTTTGTTTTCTTTGCTTGTTTTAAATAAAGCTTGTAGTTTGGCACAGTTGCCTGTATAATGAACTAAACAGACAGAGACCAAAGAGAGGTTTGAATTATTTAATATAGGGGCCTGAAAAAGAAAAAAAAAACATTTTCAATGGTGATGGAAAAAAGGGCTTGTGAACAAAATTTTCAGCAAGTATGTAAGGACTTGATAAGCCAGTAATGTGAAGGGTAGTACAAATTGATGAGAGAGCGAGCGAGGCTATGAAGAAGGTTGGACTATTAGGGTAACAGAACCATCGAACCTATTTTTGAGGTGAAAGTAGTAATTACATAATACTCATTTCTGAATATTCTAATGTAATACTGAAGAAGGGATATCTAGGTAAAAAAAATTCCTATGGTAAAAAAAATCAACAGAGCTGGGCTATGGAGTATAAAAAGAGTGTGAAATGGTCTTTTTTCTGTCCATCTGACGAATTTCCAGCCATTAGTAGGTAACAGAATAATAATGGTCTTGTTTATTCTTTCCTTCTTAGGAGGGTGAAAGTCTGAATAATATTCTCTTCTGCTATGTTCATTTTAGCAAAGGGGCTGGTTATTGGTAGAGTTTAATATCTGAAAAATAGAGAGATACATGGTTTCCATTATTGGAAACTTCTAACACTCCCTGCTCATCTGAGTCTGGAGGGAGGACTCTGTATATTTGAAAATGTAGAGGTCAATGATGGTGGGGACACTTTCTTCTTTATTAGTTTTGAGTGCAACATGGTAGATGGAACTGAAATAACAATTTATAGCTGATTTGGATTTAAAGTTTCTTCACCAAGGAAAGAATGTAAATTTGGTTGATATTGCCTACATAGAGCAAGATGAGCTATAAATTATGAATTTGTTAAAGATAATTTTGAGGATAGTATGGTGGCTCTTCTATACTTAGTCATGATGCATGATACAACCATACATTTCTTCTGACGGTTCTTAAAAGTATGGGCAGTTGGAGTGTTGTTTGACTGAACAAAGATCTCTCCTTATTTCATAAAACAAGACAGAAATACTTGGCTGATCAATAGTCATTTGGAAAACCATGGCATGACTAACTCAGCAATGCTCTTGGCTTCATACCACTGTATAAGAGGTAAATGGATGGATATGAGCTGGATGCCTAGAGTACACTTATTGCTTTTCCTGTTTTGTAAGTTCTAGTATAATGAGGAAAATGACTGAAAGGATCTGTTCCTCTCCATGGCTCCAAGTTTGTTGTTACAACTAAATCTGCTTTCTGCTCTGGGGATCTTTGGCTGAAGAAGAGTGTGTGTGTGTGTGTGTGTGTGTGTGTGTGTCCCTGAAGTGTTGTATAGGGAAGTAAATCACACAAAGGTATAAGCAAGAAACCCTGGTACAAATTAACTTTGTCAATCTGGATCAGATTTCGGGAAGTCTAATAACAGGCCTTTTATTCCCAATGTATGTAAGCCCAATATAAAGTGGAAAAAAGTTTCCTTGTGTTATACAATCCTTGGTGCACATAGGAGCGCAGTTACATTGGAACACAACTCAGGGTACATGCTAGTTCTTGCAAGAAGATGAGCTCTAGAGTACTACCTTAAGGTCTGAAGAGTCTGGCCTGCTCTTGGTTATATAGATAGTTAGAAGTCATTTGGTCTGTTATCCATCTCTGGTCACAGTTGTGGAAGTTTGGGGGAGCCTATGGCTCTAAGACTCATTTATAACCATCCTGGTTATAAGAGCTTGATACAGCTGGCCCAACAGATAACACAGACATAATCACTGGGCTGTTAATCACTTCCAATCCTCAGTTTTCTGGAAGGAAAAACAAGTTTTACACCTTTTCCATTGGAAAGACAATCTTTTGTGCTTAACATTCCTGATTTCTTTGGCAATCCATAGCCTCAAGGACTTTCGTGTTATGCTCTCAACAAAGGCGGCTCAACAAACTTTGAGTCCTCAAGAGCTCACATATGGAACGACAATATAATCTTTCTCTCCCTCACCAGTAATGTTATCACTCCTCTTCAGCTCCAGTTAAGATGGCCAGGGCCATATGCCTTTCCCTGGCCTGCCTCTGGCTCCTCTTTCTACTTCGTGTCTTTCTCATTCTACCTATTCCCATTCTCTACCCCTTCTTTGCACTGCAGACATAGTGGTCCTTAGTGTGATCAAAGTTCTCTGAGGATACACTGCCGTGGCTCCCTTCATATTTGCTTGCTATAACTCCTTCTGCTTAATGTTCTGGCTGTCTACTTGTGTTTTTACTTCTCGCAGATCTTTAGATATGTCTCCCTGCCTTCCTCAAAACACTCTGGACTAAGCACATACTGGCCAGGAGAAGGTTAGTCTATATCTTTTTGGGGTAATCGAGTCCATTTAAATTAAGAGATATTAAGGAAAAGTGATTGTTACTTCCTGTTATTTTTGTTGTTAGAGGTGGAATTATGATTGTGTTGCTATCTTCTTTTGGGTTTGTTGAAACAATACTTTCTTGCTTTTTCTAGGGTGTAGTTTCCCTCCTTGTGTTAGTGTTTTCCATCTATTATCCTTTGTAGGGCTGGATTTATGGAAAGATATTGTGTAAATTTGTAAATTTGTATTCTATTGGTGATGCTTACATCTATGACTCCTGATCACTTTCTGAGGTTTTCTAACGCCAGGGTTGTCTCCTTTTGTGATTTCTTTATTGTTTCTATTTCCATTTTTCAGATCTTGGATGGTTTTGTTCATTTCCTTCACCTGTTTGATTGTGTTTTCCTGTGATTCTTGAAGGGATTTTTGGTTTTCCTCTTCAAGGGCTTCTAGCTGTTTACCCGTGTTCTCCTGTATTTATGTCCTTCTTAAAGTCCTCTATCACCATCACTTCTCATAATTGATTTTCTATCTGAATCTTGCTTTTCCGGTGTGATGGTGTGTATCCAGGACTTGCTATGGTGGGAGAATTGGGTTCTGATGATGCCAAGTAGCCTTGGGTTCTGTTGCTTAGGTTCTTACGCTTGCCTCCTGACATCTGATTATCTCTAGTGCTACCTGCCCTCACTATATCTGACTGGAGCTTGTCCTTCCTGTGATCCTGGTTATGTCAGAACTCCTCAGAGTTTAGCTGTCTTTGGGATCCTGTGATTCTGGAAATCATGTGATCCTAAAATCCTGGGATCCTGAGATCCTGGGTGTGTCAGAGCTCTTGGGAGTCATGATGGCTCTCCTGAGATCCTGGTGTGACCAAGCTCCTGGGATCCTAGACATGCTAGAGTGCCTGGGAGTGGAGCTTCGTCTGAATGTGGTAGGCCTGGCTGCGGAGTTAGCATCCAAGGTCTGCTCAGGACACCGGCCTAGACTGGAAGGAACTTTTGCCACTGATCTGGCAGAGTTCCCAGGTGCCTGGTTCCCACTAGTCCCAGTTACTTCTGGTGTTGGGGCAGATGTTGTGTCCTCCACACCTCTGATCTTATGATCCTGGGAGTGTTAGAGTGCCTGGGAGTGGATCTTCCTCTGGGTGTTGTGGGACTGGCTATGTAGTTTGTGCCCAAGGTCTGCTCCAATTTAAATTTTTTATGGTTGTGAAAAACACTATTATATAAATGTATGTGTAAATGTACCACATTCCCTTTTGCATTCACCTGTTGATGCATATCTAGGTTATTCCTAATTCCTGGCTATTGTGAATAAAGCAGCAATGAACATGGTTGAGCAAGTATTTCTGTAGTAGGATGAAGCATCCCTTACATCTATATCCAAGAGTAGGATAGCTGGATCTTGAGATAGATTGAGTCCCATCTTCCTGAGTAACCACCACACTGATTTTTACAGTGATTGTATAAGTCTGCTCTTTAAGAAACTGCTGGTTTCTTAAAACAGTGGCTGATGCTACTTCCACCATATAATATTAATTAATATGGTCACAAGGTCTGCCTACATTCAGAAGGAAGACTCACAGACACCAAACACTAGATGAAGTGATAGTAAATCCTGGCCATCTCTAATGAATGGTGGCAACCTTCTATGGCAAAGGTAGGGGATGCAATACCGAGTCACAGACAAGCACCTTGTGCAACACTTCACAGAGAGATCCTGTATCCTAGAGTTATAGCAGGTGAACCTACCAAAATTGTCTATGAAAGTGCCCAGCCCACAGTGGAGGGCTGTCAAGGGAGCTGTGAGACAGAACTCTCATCACTTCTTATAGCCTTCATTTCTAAAGAGAATAGTGGCCATTCCTTGCTATATTTAATGGACAAGTGACATAACTTATGTCACACTCATTATTCCTTCCCAGGCTTTTTTTTTTTTTTTTTTTCTGCTGCACAGTGTCTGACATATCACCTCTGAAAGGGGACGCCACTCTTTCTAAAGATGATTAAAGCAGTGATAGTTCCTACCTTCTGTATTTTTAAGTACTCTTGGGAATAATTTTGTCACACCCGTCACAGGCCTTTAACATTGTTTTGAAATGGTTTAAATTTTCTACTCCCTCCATTAGACTGGCTTTATCCAATAACAAGAATTTAAAACATCATCTTGTTCCGAATGATCAGTAACAAACTTCACAGTAGGAACTTGACATAGCTATATACTGAGGTCTTAAATGTTTAGCAGGAGCAGCGTAGACAGGGTAGACTGGGATGATTATAGAAGCTGTGCATTTGAAATTATTGTAGAGCCGGGCAGTGGCTCCCAGCACTTGGGGGGCAGAGACAGGAGGATTTCTGAGTTTGAGGCCAGCCTGATCTACAGAGTGAGTTCCAGGACAGCCAGGGCCACACAGAGAAACCCTGTCTCGAAAAGCCATAACCAAACCAAACCAAACAAACAAACAAAAAGGAAATATTGTTGAATCACATTCCTACAAGAGGTTTTTGAACAACTAAGTAGGCAAATGTGTACCAGGAGGAATGTATTCAAGAGCAGTAGTAAGAAAGTATTTTTGTTTTCTTGATTATCATAACTGCACTTCAGATTCAAGCTTCAAGCTTTGTTTTCATCAATATCTAGAAAGCTACATACTATCTGTGCTTTAGAACCACCCAAACATATAGCTTCTCAGACTTGGATTTTGTGTCATTTTCTTTTTCTATGTATCTATCATCTGTGAAGTTTCTAGGCATTTTGTCACACTTACACTCTCCATCCTGGGAAATGTGCCCTGTTTCCCCATTTGGCCACGGCCCTTCATCACCCCTTCTACAGACCACTAAGAACTGCCTTCCCATTACTAGTCTTCTATTCCTCAAGGAGTTTGGAGTACATTGAGGTCATTGCTCTGCATCCCCTTTTCCAAATGGAATCTAGTTTCTGGAGTTAGTTGGGTCCTCTTGATATCCATGGAGGAAGAATAAACATGTCAATGTACACACAGACAAAGCCTTCTTATCAAAAGTTGGAAACCCATAGGCTATGAAGTCTGGGAAGCTATTCCTTCGATCTTCTGAATATAGAGAACATTAGGAAATTAGATGCAGACATTAAATACCAACTATTCTCTTCTCCAGCAAATCTTCCAGTGAGGTCCCCACTGAAGAGTGCTGAGTGAGTGCAAGTGATGTGAAGCCAGTGTCGCATCCTGGTTCTTGCTTAAAGAAGATTTCTTCTACTCTAAAACATATGCATATTTAAAGCCAATTACTGTGACCATACATTTTATTTATTGATTTAGTAAAACTGAAACTTGCAGAGAGGAATTTTAAAGAAACAGAGCTAAGAAATTTTCAGCAAAGTCATTGACAGCTATAATGTACAGATCATGCAGAGAGAGCACCATGGGAAATGCTAATATATAACTAGTCCCTCTTTCCTAAAGAGCAGCTCAAAAGAAGCCATAGGGTGAGTTGGAAGGAAGATGGTTACATTGTCAATCCAATTCCCATGGTTTATGGATAAGAAATCTAAGACCCCAGCAGAATATGTAAGTGGTTTTGAAAAATGTCCCAACCCTTGCCTACTTTAATGAACTCACCAGAATGAATGAATGAGTGAATGAATGAATAAGTGAAAGAGTAACTTCTAACCTTCGGAGATGTCACAAGAATAAAATGCAACAATGTTTGTGGCACACTAAGCTAACAGCTACCCACAATAAGCTCCCAATAAACTGTCTTTTAGTACTTCTGTGTGCCATATAAGATGGTGGCCCCATATAATTATATTCTCTAGTGACATTGTAGATGTTTTAGGTTATGCAACTGTACTCTCACTGCTTGCACAAGGACAAGATCACTGAATGCCATTCTCAGAATATATCTATCATTAAGTGGATGCATTATTAGCTGTGATTATCCAAATAGCTAGTGGCATAGCAGGGAAACAGTTCTCTTCTTTGAAGTCCATTGTTTCATGCAGCAGCCTGTGCTGTATGTGTATTGCTTTCTAGTCTGGGCAAGATACTCTTTCCTTGAAGCCATATTCAGAAATCCATAAGTATTAATTGCCAAACTACCATTTGTTTCTACTGAGTCACAACAGAAACAAGTTAATGTTTCATACAAAAACAACGGCAACACAACTCAATCTTTTTACATGTGCTACATAGATGTCGTACTAAAGTAAAAGTTAAAAGCATATTTTAAGTTCAGACTTTCTAATATAGACACAGATTAAATGTCATCCATTTGCTCGGTGAAGCATCCCAAGCGCTGCAGGATGTGCTCCAGGTTGGTTGTAATTTCCGTGAGATCTTTCACACTCTATTTGTGTGTCAGTTTATATCCTAGCTGTTCCAGTAGTGGCCAGTCTGGGCCTGTCTTTTCTGAAAGGCAAAATAAATCTTGCTGCCATACCTGGTTTGCATGACTCCCACCCAGACCTGGGTGTCAGCCAGGAATGCTGGGAGACTGGTGAGTTGGATGTTTACCAACGTTCTGTTCTTGGAAAGCCTATCTTCTTATCACTTCATGTTAAATATGGATGGGAAGTCTTTCCTGATCTAAGCTGGGAAGTTTATCCAGTTCTCAAATGCATGTGCTTCTTTGTGGAGAGGCCAGAGTGTAGCAATATCGGATAGACTTCTACAGAACCCAATCCATGCTGGTTCCCAAATGTACATCTCTGTCCTCTACAGCATTTTCTTGAGGAAAGATCTGCCATAAATTTTGTGACATTAGGTAAATTTACCTACATTTTAAGAATTCTTATTTGAATATAAACCTTATTCTTATATGAATTATTACATCTACCACTTTGTTTTAAATACCTATTTCATGATCCAGTTATACTCACTCCTTGTCTGTAACCATGGAAGCAACAGTGCTAGTATCACTAAAGGTTCTCTAGAAAATGATCGGTAAGATGCATATATGTGTATGAGTGTATGTATGCTTGTGTATATGACTGTACATATGTGTACTATAATACTATACACATGTATGCACATATAAATATGTAGTTGTGTTCATGTGCATGGAGAGAGAAGGACAAGAAGCATGTGAATAATGAATTAGTTTGTCCACTTCTGGAAACTGATTGATCTTACCAGCTGCAAATAAAGGATTCAGGAGCAACAACAGTGTGACACCAACTGATAACAAAGGCCAGAGAGCCAGGAAAGCTGATGGGGCAGTTCTGATCTGAATACAGTTATGAGTATGTTCAAAGGCAGGAAACATCATGTCTTGACTCAAGGCAGTCAGGCCCAGGAAATACCCACTACTGGTGGAAGGTTACCCAGTTAATTCAAGCGTTTGGATGTTGCTGCCTCCACTCACTTGTGGTTGCAAGAAAAGTCTACATAGTCTATGAATTTAAATGCCCATCTCACTCTTAGAGGCCCAAACAGAATCAAGTCAAAGTTAAGTGTCTGGGTATTAACAGTGACCTCAGGCAGGCACATAGGTCAATCTCTGTCATGCTGTGTGGCACTTGACTTTCACAGTGTGATGCATTGAGAAGTCAGATCTACACTTTAGATACTCAGCAGTAGAACACAGTGTGATGTCTTTAAGTTGCTAGTGTGTGTATATAGATTGAGTGAGGAACAATAAATTATGGTTTTCCAAGTTGCACCTCTGTAGGAGAAACATGTGGTTTAATGTTTTAAAAATTACTGTCCAGAGTTCCAAAACTTCAGCACAGGTTTTGGAATGTCTTATCCACAGTTAATGGAAGACTACTGCATTCTTGTTAACTGATCACTATGCTACACAAACATTCTGTGAAATCATTCCTCCTACTTATGCATCATGTGATCAATAACAACTTTAGAGTCTCATAATCTCAACCTTACTGTCTTGTTATTTCACATTGAATTACTAAATTCTCCCTATGTTTTCCTCCTGTTCACCAATTCCTTATTCAACCATATCTGAACTTCTGTTTCCTGTTTTAATTATAGAAAAATATAATTTTATATATAGAGAATTTTATCTAGATTTATAAAAACTCGTTTCATCTTTTATACATACTTTTACTTGCCTTTAATTTTTCATCTCTAATAATATTTTGAAAATGTATTGGATAGTTTATTAGACATTTCTATTAGAAAAATACCATGTGAATTTAATGTTGCCTCCTAAATATAAAATACGCTCATGTTTGTTGATCATTTATGCTTCATCCTTTAGAACTATCTATTCATTACATTATCCCATTTGCTGATTGAGTTGGGTTTGTTGTTATTTGGATTATGTAGTACTTTATATATTCTAGATATTAAGCCTGCCTGATAAATAGTTTGCAAAAGCTTTTCTCATCCTGTAAGCCATCTCTTCACTCGATTGCCTGTTTCCTTTGTTGTACAGCTGTACAGAAGCCTTCTAATTTCACGAGGTCCTATTTCACAGTTGTTGGCCTTATTTCCTGAATAACTGGAATCCCATTGCAAAAGTTTTTGCCTATGCCTTGCCTTTATCTTGAAAAATTTTTCCTAATTTGACATTTAACATCTTTAGAGTTTCAGATCATAAATGAAGGCCTGTGGTCCATTTGGAGTTTGCTTGCAAATCGGGTACACTATAGGTATCTAGTTTCATTCTTTTATATACAGATACCTAATTTTCCCAGAACCACTTGTTAAAGAGCCTGTATTTTCTCCAATGTGTATTTTGGCATCTTTGTCAGAAGAAGAAGGTGGAGGAAGAGGAGAAAGAGGAGGAAAAAGGAAGGAAGGAAGGAAGGAAGGAAGGAAGGAAGGAAGGAAGGAAGGAAGGAAATAACTTCACAGTTTTATACCTAGGTATTCTATTCTAGACTGCATAGCATAATTTTAACAGAAAGCTTTGTGTTAATTATATGCTTTAAACATCTAGATGGGAAAAATATGATTCCATGATTAACCTGCCTATACATGAATACATGATTCTCACAATTTCAGCTACACTATGGGCTGAAATTGATATTCAGGTTGAGAGAGAGAGAGGGAGAGAGAGGGAGAGAGAGAGAGAGAGAGAGAGAGAGAGAGAGAGAGAGAGAGAGAGAGAGAGAGAGAGAGAGAGAGAGAGAGAGAGAGGTATCTCAGTCTGGAGCCCTGCATTTATTAGTAGTTCTCTATGAAATTTGATAAGTCAAGTGTATGCTTTCATGTACAGTTTTGGCTTTTGTGTCCTAAGAACTCCTTTCTTACTTTTAGGCAATGAAGATGGTCACTTTTTCTTCTTTTCTTTTAGGTTTAGTTTTATGAATTTTCAAGAGTTTACTTTTTGTATGTAGTGTGAGGTCAGGGCTAGGATTTATAAATATTCTTAATTCTGAATATGAGCTCCAGTATCTTAGTTGGAGTAATGTATTCTTTTGTCATTCAATTGATTTGATACCTTTGTGAAAAACATCTATATGTGAGTATGTTTTTAGATTTCAGTAGTTTCCTTGACCAATACCAGCAGTTATTTTGTTACGTTTATGGAAACCTGATACTTTTGCCTGTAGTTCGTATTATGTATGTATGTATGTATGTATGTATGTATGTATGTATGTGCATATATGTGTGTGTATGCTGTGGAGCTGGCTATTGAACCCAATATTCTGTGCATTTAAACAAGTTTTGTCTTAGGCAAGTTTCATAATCACCTTTTTGAGTTTGATGATAGATCTTTCTTCTTGTGGGTCCAAAGCCCCTGGCTACAGATAGAATTATTAACTATAGTCCCCTAGTTGATGACATAGAACCTACACTCCATTTCTATGTGGCTTCTAAATTCTAGATTCTCTTACTAATGAGTATATCTGATCTCCTGAATCCCATTTCCAGAGAGCCATAGATTTATGCTCTATTAACTAATCTTTTTCCTGTGATTTTTTTTTCTGGAGAAAAATTTTAATCTTAACTCTGATATTTAAGAAGATATGTGCTATGATTGATGTAGGACCATATTAGTCATTTCACTTGGATAACACAAACAATAGAACAGGTGTATATTAAAGGGGTTTTTCTTAGAGTGAATTACATGATGCAATCAACATTGTCCATCAATGGCTGCTTTAAACTCGAGAGGCTGAGAATGAGTAGGTGCTCATGGCTGATGCCTCAGTAGTACCAGTTTGGCATCAAACATCAGAATGGTGCCTGGAGAGTCACTGATCTTCAGTCCACATTGAAATTTATAAAAAGCTTAATTCCAGCGTTGTCTAAGAATGGCACCGGCAGGGCAGCAGCAGTATCAGTAGATGAACTTCCCAGAAGAAAAGACAAGATAAGAAAAGGCAAAGGCTTTCCCTTGTATGTTCTAGTCCTGTTAGCTACCTTCCCTTTAAGCCCTCCCATCCCCCAACTCTCAAGTTGATATTTTTTTCTTTGATAAATATTGTGTGTGTGTACACATTGGTACATATACACATATACATACAATACACATACATATGTATGCATATACATGCACGCACATACGCATGTGTGTGTGTGTGTGTGAGTGTGTGTGTGTGTGTAAGAGAGAGAGGGAGAGACAGACAGACAGACAGACAGACAGAGATAGAGACTGTTTTGTTGTTGTTGTTATATGTTGTTACTTATATGGCTTCATGGCTGACCACCCTGCATTGGACAACTCACAAAGGGGCCTCATCTTTGATAATTCTCCTCTTAGCACCTATTTATTGACTGTAGTTATTTTTTTTTAGACGATGGGACCCCACTAAACTTTCCTTCTTCCATGTTACAAGTCTATTGCTATTGCCTTTTCTGGTCTTATTTATGCAGCCATTTCTAGGAGAGATTGTTCACAGCAGACTCCCTGCTACTCTGGTTCCTAAATCTTTCCATCCCTCTGCTATGAAATCCCTTGAACACTGGAATCAAGGAGCTGTCATGTACATGAATCTTTTGGGCCTGGGTTCCTCATAAGCTGTTGATATCTGCATTATATCCAGTTGTGGTTTTCTATCATCATAGAAACATCTATTGCCATTTCCTGTAAAAAGAGGTTTCCTTGGGGTTGGCAACAAGGGGATGAACTTTGTAAACTTACACATCTGGGGGAGGACAAGACAATCATGCTATATTAGCTGTGTATATTGCCTATCTTTAGTTTCTGGTCTGTGGGATTCATAAGTCATAGAGAGCAAAGGCAACATGAGTTTGAGAAGGCTATGATTAATTTTTGTCCCCAGAGAATCCTTAAGTGACACTTTCCTGACCAAAGCTATATTCACATTCTCCTCTTTCTACTGTGACTCTACTTTTGGGAGAAACTGTAGGGTGTTCTACCAGCTTATCTTTTGTAGTCATACTGGCTGTTCTATTTACTTGAACTTTTGAAGTGCAGTTTCTTTATCAGCAAACAGTACTACACACCACACAAACACACACACACACACACACACACACACACACACACACAGACACACACACACACACACACACACACACACACACACAAATAGTAGAGCTTCCATGATTCTTTTGAGAATGAAATGTGGCTTGAAAAAGTACATGAAAAGTACTTAATATATAGTCCAAAGCATACTGATATTCCTATGAACAGTAAGTGCCACAATTTATTAGCGTTAGGAATGTAACTCAGTGTTAGAGTACCAACAGAGAGCACTTGAAGCTCTGAGTTCTAATTCCTAAACCGAAAAAGAAAGCAAAAAAGATGTATTATGTGTTTTATTATTGACATATCAAATATTTAGTATGCAAGAAACCATTTTGAATGATATAATAGGTCACAACATCAACACATCCTCAACACATTATAATGTACCTAAAAATTATATGCTTAGAATCTATGATCACAAAGTCAGTTTCCATGTATGGTACATTTTCCAATTAAATTTTTATTACATTTATTTGTGTGTGTGTGTGTTTGTACATGCACTCACATGCACACACATGTGCCCATGCACACATGAATGCTCATGTGCAGACAAATTTGCACACTGGGGTACATATAAAGTCAAAGACCACTTTTCAGGAGTCATTCTCCTCCTTCTGCCATGTGGGTCCTGGGGATCAGACTTAGTGCATCAACTTTGGCAGTCAGCATCCTTATCTAATGGCCGTCTTAAGGGCCCTGTACTTTTCATTTTTTTGCTTCTTTTCTTTTCTTTTCTTTTTTTTTTTTTCTGTTTTGAGACAAGGTCTCACTATGTATCTCTGGCTGCCCTGGAACTCATTGTGTACATTTCTTTTAATGTGAATATTATGAATGCTGCATCCGGAGTAGATTATATCCTTAAGAGACTACAGGCTAGTATTTATACACAAGTCACTATGAACAAAATTGCATTGTGTTGTAATAAAAGAACCCTCTCGACCAGAACAGAAGTGTTGTTTCCACAACATGGGGAGAGACTAAACAAAGCCCGCGTGCGGAAGAACTGCTCAGCGTTCTGTGAGCAGCTCCCATCGTTTCCTCTTTGTGCTTTACTGTTTTACCACAGGCAGTCAGTGTGGGGCCTTCACTTAGGAAAATAGAGCTGCTGGCGCTTTAGGCTCAATTTCACTCTCAAGCTGTCATAAGTGAGCACGTGGGAAGATAATACTTGGTGGGAATTTTGTTTTCTTTCTGTGTCTTTTTTTTTCTCTTCTCTTTTTCCATTTATTTTTCTCTGAAGCAACTTGCTAGAAAAGACAGCAGATGAAATTGAGATCTATGGTATATGACATTGCCAGGAAAACATACATTCGTAGACCATCTCTTGACATAGGAAAATGATGGGACAACACCCTAATTGCATGCAAGCTCTGGAAAACACTCCCTCTTGTTTGCTATCATTATTCTCTCCACAGGATTTAAGCAGGGCTCACACACAAAAGACATGCTCCCAATCTTACTGCACTAGAAATATCTTGGGTTTTCTGGGCCCGTTTTATAATAAGGGCTGTCTTGAGGAGTGCCGTTTTAATATGCTTATAGTAAATTGAGAAATTATAATTACGTTTTATGCTTGATTTGCTTCTTTCTCTTTCTTTTTAGCGGTTAAGGGTTTCTCTATTCATTTATCTTTTAAAGTAAGTTTTATTTTTTTCTTGCTTGCTTGCTTGCTTGTTTGTTTGTTTTTTGACACTGAGTTTCTCTGTGTAACAGACATGGTTGTTATGGAGCTGTCGTTGTAGATCAGGCTAGCCCAGAACTCACAAAGACCAGGTTACCTCTCTCTCCTGAGAGCTGGGATTAAAGACAAATGCACCACACCCAATATTTTTGTTATTTTATTTAAGCATATTTCTTATACTAACTTTGGACTTAGCTTTTCTTTTTCTAGTTCCTTTAAGTTGAGTTCTTCCTTCTCCTCCTTCACCTGTGCCTCCTCCTCCTCTGCTTCCACATTTGCCTCATCCTCCCCCCCCTCCAGTCTTTCTGTGTAGTATGTGCTGGAATTGAACCCATGATGTTCTAGCTCCAGCCCTGCTGAATAGCTGGGATTGCAGGAATGTGCTTCCACTCCACTCCCGGCATGCTCTTCCCCTGGGACATATGTATTTAGAGTCACACAGTTCCCACTTACATCTACTTCGCTGCCCTCCCACAGATCCGCACATTTTCATTGTCTCAGGATAGTTGAAACTTCTCTTTTCCCTCTGAACAACTAGTTGTTCAGAAATATGCTATTTAATTTCCACATGCTTTTGAGCCTTCAAAAATTTCTCCTACTACTTTAATGCCTTTATGATTGGAAAAGACAGTTGGTATCAGGGCCTTGGGTTAGAAGTAGGGGCAGAGCATTTTCATAGAAAGCTGTATTGAACCTCTATCATGTCTCTGACAGTAATGAGTCCAAGTTTGTAGGCAAGCCCTGGTGTTATCTCTGACTGGGCTTCATTGCTGCTGAGACTGCAGCAGAGTCTCCATGTATCGTTCATTATGATTGTTTCCCTCAATACTGGTGTTTCCCACAACACTGGAAAGGTTCACGATTTCTGTGAAGTGTCTTCTAGTGGCCTGGAGGCCAGATTTATAGATCTGATTGTCTTTCCCATTGTTAAACTGTGGACTGTGTGAAGACCCTTCTATGTAGCACTGTGACAACTTACAAAGTTGGAGAAATAACCTGGAATTATTCACAACTTGCCTCTTACATCTCCAAAGGAGTTTTAAGGTTTATGCAGGTCTGGGGTAAATTTGCATGCTCTCATCTTGTCCTTAAGTTCTGGAGTTTTCTCAGATCCCACTATCTGTGAGTAGCACATGCTTAGCTGATGATTAGACTTGATGCATAGTGAAGTCTGAGATCTCCTCTCCTGTTACCTTGCTGACATCACCCCTTGTCTTTGTACGTACATGTCACAGATGCATCACCTGAATTTAAAAACATAACCCTAGTTTGTAGCTATGGGATACACAGGTTTTTGTTTGATTGTTTGTTTTGTTTTCAGTCAGATGTATAAAGACAGCAGATAATTATTCTAAAAATTGCAACAATTTTTTTTCTCAACAAGTCAATGCTAGAGTGAAAAATCAAGATGGAAGGGAAGAACTTTCTAGATTAAAGAATGTTAAGGAGATAGATATAAGTAAGGGTGCTTACCCCCTTGCTTAATGACCTGAATACAATTGCTGGAATCAATATGGTAAAAGGAAAAAATTCTCTGACTTGCACCAAGCCATGGACATGTTATATATATATAATGTGTATGTGTATATATAATGTGTACGAGTATATTAAGAAAAAAGCCACACCAATTAGATGAAAGGCAGAGTGTAACACTCTTTTGGATCCTGGTTTAACTAAATTAGTATATTAAAGTAAGCATAAATTCTATAAAGTTTAATCTAGACAAAAGCCTATGGCTGGTAGGTCATAAGCCATACTGAGGATTATACTATTGATGTTTTGCTAACTGGGAAGGTAGTCTACACAGTTATGTATCTTTCTATAGATTAATGCTGCTCTCAGCCTGGGCCAAAGAAACTTAGTTTTGTAGTGGGAAGTGATTGATGCAAAGACACATAACTGACCAAGTGCTAAGAATAAGTGACAGTTGAGCCCTCAGCCCTCAGTGGGAAATATATATATCACTTCCTGGAGGCCACATGAATATTGAAGAAGAGAGAGCAAGAAGGAAGTCCAGAGGATGTGGAGGAATTCTGTGAGTGGCTGTCTTCTGGACAGCACGTGGCTGTTGCAGCTGATATGCACAGTAGCTGTGGCTACCCATGCAAGACCTACAGAAACAAACAAAATAAAACAAAAAGACAAAATGTAAGAGGGAAAATAGCTGACAATAAGAGGAGGTATACAGGAATGGGAGGGGACAATGAGTAAAAATTGTCCTAACACAACATCACAATGTATACAGGTATGAAATCATCAAAAGTTAAAAAAAACTATCAGTAACAAAACTTGCATACATGTTGGCAGATGAGCTAGTAATAGTGCTGAGTACAGAACAGTCTCATTACCTTTGCTCTAGAATTACACATTAAGGTACATCAGGAAGAAATGTCATCATCTCTGTCACTTACTCAAAAATGTTTCGGTAAATCTCTGCATAAAGCAAATATTTCAAAGTCTTATAAAAGGCTCAATGGTGGTATTGAGCATGTAGGATCCATCATATGTATTCATATGATATTTGTATGTAAATGAGAACTTTTTCTCCATAGAAATTAGATGAAAAAAATTCATGGTACCAGTCTGAAAAACATGGAGTGCTATATAAAATATCATTTAAATGACATCCATGATGTTTCAAATGGAGAGCTACAAAAGCAGACAAAGCAAAGGTGAGAACATGAATTATGTCCTCAAGAGAAGCCCAGGCACACTGTTAAATATTTACAAGAATTTGCCTTTTTTTTAGACTCTTTCCATTTTTTTTGAGCATACTTGGTGGCACCTTTTATAGGTCTGGGGACTAGAGAGATTGATGTGATATGCTTCTTAGAAGAAAGAGAGTAACAGAGAATCCAGCCTGAGCTGTTACAAAGGCACAGTGGAAGAAATGTGGCTGGCCAGTCATTCAGGGTCCACATCAGAGCCCTCCCTCTTCCTCAGTAGCGGTGAGAACTTGAGACCTAAGTTTGTGGACAGAAACTCAGGTATTTCCTTTGTGAAGTGGTGCTAACAAAACATTCCAGGAAATGTCAGGGTTTTAAATGAGGTGGTGTGTGTAGCGTTCAATATGGAGCAAAGTGAACCTGCATCCTACGAGAGGAGTGAGCAGGACCTCTGAGCAGCAGAGATTTGAGTTGAGGAATGTCAATAACTAAAGATGGCAGACGGAAGTATGCCAGCTGTATTTAAAGCTGGTGTCCATGTTACATTTGAAAATTAGTCACAACAATGACAGCTTGATTTAACTTACATATAAATGAACTAGAATGTTGTAACAGAAGAGAAGTATGGCGCTTTACATCATTTTTATTGTTAGTTTATGAGGCATTGTTGTGCTCACACTGCTATTTGAAGATGCATTGAAGAGTTTTGACAAATTAGCATGGTTAGACTTGAGCTTTGAGCAGACCAGTCTGGTAGTCAGGACCCTACACTCTTAGAGAATCTGAAGCTAAAGGTCCTGCCACTCTCCTACAGCGGAGCTCTCCTCTTCACTCATCATAGGATGGTTATTTTCTTGGGCACAGTGAGACTGCAGCTGAGAAAGTAAGCAGAAACCGTGGTTATCATCTTATGGCATCTGTGGCAATCATCGATGGACCCACACAAGACTGGCCTATCAATAGTCAATCATGCTTCAGTGAGGATCTTATGGGAATCTCCCCCACCCCACTGAACTTTTGGCTACTGAAGGATTTCTGGGGAGATGCAGTCATTGTCTTCAATTGTGTATCCATCAAAGAGCCCACCAGATTGTACTAGATAGTTCCAAACTCTTGGTCAAACAGGGGATCCCAGTTAAATTCACTGGGCCTCAAAATAAATAAATAAGCAAACAAGTAAACAAAGCAAAACAAACATGGAACAACAAGAAAGTCATGAATGTGGGAAGGAGAATTGTAGGGAGGGGGATGGTAGTAGGGGTGAGGGGAAGATATGATAGTATATATAATAATCAGAATGCATATTTTATGTATGTGAAATTGTCAAAGACCAAACAATGAAAATTAAGAAAAAGTGAACAAATACATGATCAGGACATTCCCATTCTTCCTCTGAGGGATGAGGTGTCAGCATCTAGTTTTGATCAGCATAATATGAGCTGAATTTATAGTGTAAGTCTTCTAAAATGTTCCTTAAGAGTAGGAAGCAACAGACTTGAATAAATGCTCAAGAACATAAAGAAGGACATATGCAAAGCCAATAGCATCTCACACCACTGCCATCTTTGGGCTGATGAGAAAGAAAATTCTTTCCTACTTTATTTTTCCAAAAGATTGTAGAAGTGGCTAGTATGTTGTCACATGCAGTTCAGTTAACTCGGTGACTAGTGTAAGCACCACTCCAGAAAAAATTGCAAGGATGAGAAGGAAACGAGAAGTTGTAGGAAGGGTCAACAGAAATGGAAAGGAACAAGAAATGGAGACACACTGAGATTGCCAACCATAAACAAGTTCTGAAGTGAAGTGTTGATGAGAAAGGGGGAGAAATATGATTTTAAATTTTAAGTTAAATGGGGGTGGGACCCATAAAATAGTAGCAGTCTAACCACTGGAGACAGTTGTAAGACAAAGTAGCTTATGACACATAGATGAAAAGGAACTTAAGACTCAAGAGCTTTCTTTGTTCAAGAAGAAAAAGTTGAAATACCCTCAGGTCTGAGCCAGGGTAGTAGTAGGGGCACTCTTGTGAAAGGAGGATGAGGAGAGAATAAGGTGTCACCTATCAGACTGTAGAAAGTCAAGCATGCTTGGAAAACATGCTAGTATTTTCCAGGGGCAAAACAACCAGAAACACGTCCTGCTTGGCTAAAGCTGGGGTCTGTTCTATGCATAGACCACGGATGGGCACAGTGACCTCTGAGTATGCTTTGTGGTTCTATAAGTCTGTGATTATCTCAGGCTTTAAAATACTTTCTAGGGTACAGCAAATAAGTCTTCCTCATGAAACACATTTTGAAACCTGGAAGCGAAATGACACCTGTTCCATAAAGCGTTGTAATAAAGAGAGCAACTGGGGACTCTCCTAAGAACAAAATGCTAACTGTCCTGGTTGGCTACTCATGCAAGACAAATATCAGATCTACACTAATTCATGGCATGGGAGATGTGGCTACTTGGAGGCAGTTTTAAATAGAAACCCAGTGGCAGATGAAAAAGTGTCAAGGACACTGTTACTGGGCTGTGGGATGTTCACTGACCATCAGTAAGTGCTCAGAAATCGTAGCTCAGCACCATCCCCACCAGAGGCTGCCCCTTGAGTGCAGCCCTTGCATTTAGTTGCTTTGTGAAGCCTCTTTATTGTCTCTGGATATGGAAAATCATCTAAGGTCTTCCTAGTTTGCCATCAATTAGAGAGCAGTTCTCTTAGAAGGTAGCGAGACACGGGGTGCTCTCTTGCCAATAAAAATTTAGCCTAAGTTCCCACAGATTCAGAAGTGCAATTATTTGGGCAACTTTGCTTCTTAGAGGCTTCAACCCCAGCTTAGAGAGCAGTTATTAACATGAATGATTTACGGTTCACTTATTATTTTCTTAGAAACTGAATTTCCCGCAGAAGCACAGGGCCACACAGACGGGGTAATGAGTCCCGAAGCATCCCCAGGAGATAAATGTGAGGACTGTCTGAAGGTCAGGGTCTGGGCTATTCTTAAACAAGACCATGAAGCATCATGCTTACTGTCTAGCTTTCTGCCATCCACTGAGGTCCCTGGACCCCTTGTAACTTTGTGATGGATTCTTATCTTTTAAAGTCAAGTTGTTTTCGGTTTTCTGCTTTTCAAAGAGGCTTAGTGCCTAGCGATAGAATGAGCTAGAAAACTAGTCACTTAAGTCTCAGCCCTTTGTCATTTTGTAAGGTTGAAAACTAATTCTTGAATCCTACTTTACCGACGTTAGCTTATGTTTTAACACATTAACACTAGGACATGAAATCAGTATTTTTTTTCTATCACAATTATATTTAAAATCATCCATGCTTGCTTATATGCATCCACTGTACTCAGTTTACCTAAGATGAAAGAGACAATCACAAAGAATAAAGATCAGAGACAACCTCACACTTTAATATGATTTGTCTCTACGATGACCCACATGGTTGCCGTGGTTCAGTATCACAACATCATTTTGCTTTGAGGCTGACATAATCCAGGCCCCAACCTATATTAGATGGCAACCCCACAGGAAGACCAACAGTGTCAACTAGCTTGGACTCCAGGAGCTCCTAGATACTGAGCTACCAATCAAAGAGCACACAGGAGGCCCCAGGCACATATGGACAGAGGACTGCCATTCCTGGCCTCAGTGGGGGAGGATTAGTCTAATCCTGTAGAGACTTGATGCTCCAGGATTGGGGAATACCAGGGATGGGGATGGGGTTGCCCTCCCAGAGGTGAAGGGGAGGGGGATGGCAAGGAATTCTATGAGAGGGGTCTAGGAGGGGGAGCAGCATTTGGGATGTAAATAAATAAATAAATAAATAAATATTTCTTTTAGAAAGTAGATGCATTTTTTTTCTATATACTATGGACTGGTCCCATCAAACCCTCCACAAAAGCAAGTAAAATATACTTGTTTGTCCAAACCATAGACTGTGCTTCTGTGGCCCAGGGCCTGGGTGTGGTTTTACAAATGTGCTCCTGTAGCATCACATGATTCCTAGCACTACGATGTGCCTCTTTGGACGGACAGATCCACTCATGCAGCTCTGGCATTCCCCCGTTTTAGTTTTATTAAGTAAGTCCTAACATCATTTGGTATATACTACCCTTTATCCTTTCTGTGATAGGCATTTTGTGTTACCATGAGATTGAATGAGTCTTACAGCTAACTTTTATTATGACTGATTTCTCACTGAGTTAAGTGGCTGGCTTGCTATCTTAATATGGTTGAGATAATTACTATATTTTGGCTATAATAAGTAAAGAATTAAGAAAAAGAAAACTTTGCAGCTGAAATGAAGAGAAACTCTTATTAACCAAGCCATACTCATACTTGATGCTTGTGGATGTTAGTTTTGCTTGTTTGTTTGTCTGTTTTTAACCTGGTTAGTCACACTTGAGATTTGGATCAACTTCTCTGAGATTCTTATGGCCTTTTCCTCTTGGTTACCATATGGTTACACCTTCCTCAAACATCACATCATGACAGCACCACTTTCAAGCCAGAGAGGATAGTGAGGGAGGGAGAGTAGGGGAAGTCTCAGAAAGAAAAATATTTCTCAGGAGCTCCCATCAGAATTCACATTAGATTGTAATACCCAGAACCAGGCGATATGTCCAAATATGATTTATCTCTGCAAAGAACAAAATTATCAGAACTTAGTATTAGCACAGCCCTGATCCTCTCTCCATGTCCGTAGCATGTCACTTTGGACTTTAAGAATTAAGGAGAAACTGGGAATACTGGGAATATGTCTGGGTTCTTCAGAGAACCAATAGGTTGTGTGTGTGCAAATATGTGTGTAGGTATTTGTGTATAAGTATGTGTGTGTTTAAGTGTGTGCATGTTTACATATGTGTGTGTACAAATGTGCATATAGGAGTATGTTTGTGTGTGTGTATAAGTGTGTGTATATGAGTGTATGCATATAAGTGTGCATGGAGATAAATGTGTATGTGTGAGGGGGGTTGTCTGTGTGATCTTAAGAGTAGAGCACATGACTGCAAGTGTAGAGAAGACCCAAGATGACAACAAGCTGTACACACAGCACAGGGGAAGCCTCATCTCCAGCCAGAGGCCAGAACCCTGAGAGCCAGGACAGCCAGTGATGTCATCAAGCCCCGAGATGAAAGACAGAGCTCCAGGAAGAGAAAACTTGTGAGGTCAAGTCCATAGGGAAGGTCAGAGCTGATGCTGTGTCCAAGGTGACTAGGCAGCAAAACTTCCTCTTATTCTGAGGAGGGTCACTCTTAATTTCCCCCTTCATTTAAGCTTTTGATTGTTTAGCTCTTAGATGAGGCACACTCACATTATGGAGGGCAGTATGTGTGACTAGGTCTATTGGTAAATGCTAATTGTAATCTGAGATACCCTCACCAAAACACCAGAATAATGTTTGATACAAAAACATCTGGACAGCCTCTGGTCTAATCACGAAAATGAATTACCATAGAAGTCTAGTTAGGAACAAATAGGTATGGAATATTGCTTCAAATGTAAGGAATATTGTTATATAATCTTTGGGTGTTTTGAATAACAATATATTACCAAGAATGAAGTATCTTGTTTGAGGATAGGAAGTAGTTTTTGTGTCTTGAATATGTATTTCTCAATGCTTTCCCAGAGTCACCATTCCCTAGTCCCTAGTAATGTTCAAATACATGTTTCTTGCAGCAGCCCTAGTATTTTCTTTTTGTTCCTAGATGAGATGTTTATTCATGATTCTGATCAACAGGGTTAATGTGTGTCAGTTTTTTAGATTATACATTTATTGTTCAGAAATTTCATAGATTTTTTTATTACACATGTACACATGTGTATCTTTCCCATCTGTGCAGTTTTAAACATGATGTTTTATTTTCTTCAACTAGTTTTTTTTCATATAGGTTTAATTTTGTTAAAATGACCAATTTTGATCTGTTATGCTTTCTCTTTGTTTTAATTCGCAGGCATTATTTAATTTCAATAAGATTAGGATTAGTTATGAAGTAGAGCATAATTTCCTTAATATTACAATTCAGATTCACTGAATTGATGTATTTCTTTTTTTTGACTTATAAATGTCTAATTTCATGTACCGTGTGTGTGTATGTATGTGAGCACATGCGTGTGCTTGCTTATTTGTTTGTAATATCAATTGTAGCTATATTGGGAGACATGAACTTTGACAAATGTATTACTGTTAAATTAAAGAAGGTCCAGTCGGGGCGTGGTGGCACACGCCTTTAATCCCAGCACTTGGGAGGCAGAGGCAAGAGGATTTCTGAGTTCAAGGCCAGCCTGGTCTACAGAGTGAGTTCCAGGACAACCAGGGCTACACAGAGAAACCCTGTCTCAAAAAACCAAGCCAAACAAACAAAACAACAAAAAACTATCCTAGCAGTCTACATTAAAAAAAAAAAAAAGAAGGTCCAAACAGTGGGTCCTAATCTAAAAGGACTCGTCCTGAGAAGAGACAACAGCGTTCTCACTCTACCAGATGAGGAAACAATGAGAAGGGATTATCTTGCAAGCCCCAAGGAGGCCTCACTACTCCTCAAGAAGATCTTAGTCTTGAGCATCCTCAACAGTAATGTGTAGTTCCTGCTGGGGAAACTGTTCAGATTTTAACTTCTCATTACGGCAGCCTGTCCCAGTAATGTTCTTAACATTGTTGGGATATTTTTTTCTTGAAATCTGTAATTATTTTCACTAACATTTTCTATTAGTAGAGGTTTCAGTTCATACAGATACATGAAAATATAGATAACAGCACTGCAAAACACTTTGATCAGTTTTATTTTATAAATGTAGCCTCTTTTTAACATAATATTTAATTGTTTGTGTGTGTGTGTGCGCTCACGCCTGCATGCGTGTGCGTGTGTGTGTGTGTGCGTATGCATGTATGTATGTATTTTAAAGTAAGACCTATGAGTCCTGGGTTTCTAGCTGGCATCTCGCATCTGAGCAAGCGGAGCTTAGGTGTCTGTGTCCTGGCTCATTTGAGATGAAGGGGGCCATATGCTCAGTCTTCCATGAGTTCAGATCTTAGGAAAGTGGGAGAGGAGAGGGGAGAGGACCCTGTGAGAGCTCAAAGCAGGGAGACAAACATAGGGAAGAGCTTGCCTCTGCAATTTTTACCATCCTCAGGAAAGCTGATACTTAAAGTGAACTCACTAGTGTCTTGATTTCATGAAATGTCAAAACATTTTCTATGAATTTCACCAATGAATGCAATTTTTTTTGTTAAATATTTTAAGAGTTGTTTATAACTCTGAATAAATTTCAATAGTTTGTTTTAGCAATAAACTGACTTCCCATGGTGGCAAGTCTCTCTGAAGGCCAAAGGTGAATTAGCTGCTGTCCTCAACAAGGCAAGGAAAGAAAATACAATGAATGAGAACACACCGTCGATAGTACATCTATAGAATGATTCTTGGCAGCCCCAGCTGACTGGACCATTCTATGACTGCAGCCCTAATTTTATGTTTTCCACAGTAGCTTTGAGTGAATAATTTATATACACACATACCCCCCCACACACACGCACATATATATATATATGTGTATGTGTATGTGTATGTGTGTGTGTGTGTATGTATATGTATATGTATATGTATATGTATATGTATATGTATATGTATATGTATATGTATATGTATATGTATATGTATATATATTCTATATATCTAGCTCTCAAATAAAGATTTCTCATTCTGGAAAAGTTCATCATAAACTATTCATTATAATTTAGAATGAGTTAAAAAAGAGAAAAAAAATGAATATTTGTAAGTTTTACTTTCCTTTAAATGAACAACTATTGCTAAAAATAAGCTTAGAAATAGTTGGGAGATCACTTTGAAGTCTTGAGCTCTGCTGAGCTCAGGGGAAGGTAGAGAAGGCTGTAACACTGCTGCACCCATACGCTGCTGGGCGTCTAGAAAGAGGATGCTGTCTGACTCCTGGAGTAACGTCGCCACTCTGCCGCTGTGTGTCCAGAGAGTTAGAATCTAGATAAACTAGCTGCCTTGCCACTGCAAACGTGTCCCCACCGACTCTTGTAAACTCAGCATAACCTTCCCTGGCCTCCAGAGTTATCTTGTGATAACAATAAACCGGAGTACAGAAGGCTAATAGGATGGGGTAGATTTTTTTCCCATTACAACTTAAATTATATTTAATAGTGATCCCTTGAGAAGGAGGAGGGAAAGACTGTTCATCACCCAATTATTTTAAAAATGGATCTAAAGACATAGCAGAAAATTAGACCAGCCAGTTTGACATCAGTGAAATCTCAGAGCATTTTTAAAAGATCAAATGCTGGAACATTTAAAAAGCACAGCTTGAATGCAGTCAATTAAAGTAGCCTCAGAGTGTAGCTGGGAGATTTTACCAATGCGTGTATACAGCACAGGCAAGGATTCTGAGAGCATTGCTGTAAAAAATGAGAAAAAAATATATAAAAAGAACCATAAAACAGATTGTGGTTATTTGACATCACTTCTTTCTTTTTTGCATAATGAGTAAAACATGAGATTCTGGAGGCAATAATTAATTAATTAATTAATTAGCTTGACAACTTGAATTTATAGTTGTATAAACTTGGGTATAAGTAAAATTCAATTTTAAATCCTTAGCAACTTTAGTTTATGCTTAGTGTTATTATTCAGTACTACTAAGCGTTTCAAGCAAAAGGGTCAGTGTGATCGAATCTGCTAAGCCCAGGTTTCTGCGTGTGCTTGGCAGACTCATCCGGTCTGCCCAGTGTCACTAACAAGAGCCACAGCGCTGGCAGGGTTTCAGATGTTTATAACCCCGTGAAAGCATGGGCGTGGATTTGGTGTATCTTGTTTTTCTCTATTTCAGCCCTAGTGATGGATTCTATTGTACTTCTCTAGTATTTTAGGGCCATGTCTTACTCCGATAATAAAGGTAATATTCTCCCGCAGACAGTCTCAAAAGCCCCGATGGAGAAACTGCATTTAAAGCCCAGTGTTTACCACACTATTAGAAAATACTATCCTATTTTTCCTATTAGAGGAAAAAAAAAAAAAAAGCCAAGCCTACTTACCTCAAACACACATGGAAAATGGCTTTCAAAAATAGATACTTGAAGAAAGCCATTTGGTTGGGGAATTAGAGGAGCTGAGAATGCCTTTTGTAGTAAGCTGCGATTGTGATGAAGGTCGGTATGAGCTGTGAGGTAGAGGACGCCATTGCTCCAGTTCTGTAGGGCCAGCCATTTTAGAATACTGCTCCCAACCTTTGCTATGGGATTTTTGCATTTCTCCTCACTAAATGACGAAATGTTACCTGCCACCGTTCAACCTGGGCCTCACTAGATGACTTGCCTGAGCACAGTAGAAGTGATAGTATGCCCGATTCTGAGACAAAGCGGTAGAGGCAGTATGCATTTCATTATGTATTTCATTCCTTCTAAGTAGTCACTGTGAAGAAACCAGGTCTTAGCTGATGCCCTTTGGCACAGGTCCTGGAGTAGATGGAGTAGAGCAGAGACAGACTAGACCCAGAGTTTAGAACAGCATAGGTTAAAGGGAAGCAGGAAGTAGCCACCTGCTGAAGCACAGAGCCATAAGCGGCAAGGCATGAGCAGAGCAACTGGGTCACGGTGTGTTCAGAGATGGGCCCACAACATCTGGTCTACCCTTCCGGCCTCTTCAGCCCGCTATTCTTGCACTTTCAACCATTTGACTTTTCTACTCAAAGGGCTAATATAAAATGCAAATGTGTTACCCGTTTACACCGGAACTTGATTTTCTTCCCTGCACACCCTAACTAGGTCTCTTCTTTATAAATGACAACTGTATTCTCTCAGTCCCTCAGTGTGAGGCCTTGAGACTCCTCCATCCCTTGTTTCTTTTCTTCCACAGATGGAGAGATATGAAATAAGTGTTGAAGTATGTCCTATCTCTGGCCACTTCTCATTTTTTCCATCACTGCTTTCCTGAGATGGTCCCTTAGTTGCTTTTACTCTTCCTCCTCCTCCTCCTCCTCCTCCTCCTCCTCCTCCTCCTCCTCCTCCTCCTCCTCCTCCTCCTCCTCCTCCTCCTCCTCTTCTTCTTCTTCTTCTTCTTCTTCTTCTTCTTCTTCTTCTTCTTCTTCTCTCCTCCTCCTCCTCCTCTTTCTCCTTCTTCTGCTTTCCATACCAGTCAGGTATCTTTTAATGTATAAATCACATGATCTTCTTTTCCTCCTCCAGGCTATCTCATGGCTGTCCAACTCAAAGTCTCTGCCCAATTTGTCTTCCATGACTGGCCCTGACCTTGTGTGTTCTCTCCAGGAACACAGTCAATGCAAAACTTCTCCCAGGGGTGCTCTTCCAGACAGCCATCTGCAACACTTCCTGCCCCTTTTAGGATCTGATTCTGCCTTACCAGCAGCAACCTCTAGTGCCTCCTGTTCCCTTCCTGCACTTCCTGATCGGGCTTGACACTCACCAACCAGGGTGTTACATATTTATGCATGTATTGCTACCTCCTCTCATTGCAACAGAAGCCCTCTGAAAACAGGATGTCGTTTCCTTGGCATCCAGAGCAGCATCTGACACATGGAGGGTACTTAATAAAAATCTGTTGGTGAAAGAATGTGTTTACTGCCTTTGGGAAGAGGATGGTCTGTAAGCCTCCAGTTTGTTAAGTGTGAGTCAGGAATTCACATGCTGATGGCAGAGAGGACAATGCAAAGAGATTTTTAATAGGAAGTCTTATGCCAGTTGGTAGGCAGGATAATCTTTTGATTATGGACTTTGAAGAATAAAAGTACTTGCCTAACATTGTTCTGGGGGACATTTTAATTTTTAACATTTAAGACCTGACAGTTATATGCAAAGCTTTTGTCTTAGACTTTTGGATTTGTGTGTGTGTGTGTGTGTGTGTGTGTGTGTGCATGAGAGCCATACATATGTGTTTGTGTGTTTGTGTGTGTGTTGTGTATGCACATGTGCAAGGGTTACCCACCTGTGAATGCACAGAGGCCAGGACAGGATGTGGGGTGTCCCGCTCTATCTCAAAACCACTCCTAAGTTTTTGAGAGGAAGTCCCTCACTGAACCTGACTCCAGCCTGTCAGCCTGCAAGTCCCAGCACGACCCATCTTGTCTCTACCCCATCTGGCTCTGGGGTTACAGGCTTGACTGTGGACACTCTATCTCTTACGTTCGGTGCTGGGACCCAAACTCCAGTTTTCAAGCATACACAGCGTTCCTACTCACTGGACTACCGTTTCTGCAAGCTCTGCCTTGCAGAAGTTCGAAGTTCAACTCTGAAGCCAGTCAGATATTGCGCCTGCGCAGAGACAGAAGGTGAGAAAAAAAAAATCAGGATTCTAGAGCTAGAAATATGATTTTATTTTAGGGTGAAGATAACACTTTTTCCAAAATAAAAAAAAAAAAACCAAAAAAAAACAAAAAATAAAAAAATCTTTTGGGAGTTGAGGGAACTGAAGCTGGCCAGGTAGGAGGTGGGGCTGTGCCGCAGGCTGTGCCCACTCTCCAGTTTCCTGGCATTTCAGTAGCACACCGTTGGGTGAAGACTCTATATGTTATTTTAGCAGGAAAGTCTCTGCCAAGATCATGAAGGGAGTGAAAACTCCAGGAAATCTTGTAAAAGCAGCAAAAATGTCATATGCTTGGATTTCCGAGCAGCTGAGGCAAAGCTGCAGCACGTCTCTAGACCCAAGCCTGAGGTTCCCACGCAAAGGTAGTGCTGAGGTGACAGATTTTCTAATATCGTGTTGAAATCGGCTCGCTATCTCCACATATCCATGTATCAGTGCCTTACAATATTGAGAGTTCTATAGGATTTTGTGCTCCGGGAATATATTATACAACGGGAGAGAGAGAGAGAGAGAGAGAGAGAGAGAGAGAGAGAGAGAGAGAGAGAGAGAGAGAGAGAGAGAGAGAAGTTTCTAGGAAAGTAAATGTCATTTTATTCTGCATTATTTTATGCTCGATGAACATAGAAAAAGTTTTAATTAGTATTTTCCGATGGCAAAAGAGGAGCATAAATAACGTGTTAAATAGCTATGCTGTGCTAGGCACAATTCTATAAGCTTCACATATGTTTTCTGGCTGTACTGTATAAAATTTGTATTGTGCATACAATCTTCATTAAGGATTAGGATACTGTATTTAGGAAGCAGAGAGTGATTTTTAGGATTAATTACACACAAAGGCACATATAACCCTCTCTGGCGACTTGAAACATGAAAGTCCTGACTGGTTTTTCTCAGTACCAAATCAAAGGTATAGTAAGGAAAGTAAAATGCCTTATATTGGTTAATGTGATGGCTTCCAGGGACTTGTCTATTATTTTTAATTTTAAAATTTAACTTATTTTATATGTGAGTATAGTACTTCCATCATTTCCATTTTTCTCTCTCTCCTATTGAGGTGCTCTTGAGTCTTCCCAACTCTCTCTCATGTGTGCACCTATTCACGTGCATATAATAATGATGAAAGAAGAGGAAGCCAATAATTTATTTGTTATCCTTAAAGTTCCCCAACAATTTTTGTTGACATTTAAGCAGCATTACCTATGAATCCTGGATAATAAATATTCAGCTAAACAGTTTTACCCTAAGACAAGAGATATAATTATTAATAGTTTCACCTAAATTATTTTTTTCCCTTTTAGCTTTGATAACACAGAAGGCAAAGAATGCACTCAGGACTCCACAGGACAAACCTAACGCACTGGCTAGCTTTGTTGAATTTGGGATAGTGAAGTGTGGACTTAACCCTTGTCAGATGTGTTTGTAAGCTCCTTTCTCACATGTGCCTGGTGACCTCGATTCCCAAGTTCATTAGCCCCCTACCCCTGTAACCGCACAGTAAATATGTGGTCTTTGCTACCAATGCTTCTGCATCAACGAAAGATCAGAAGTGAAGGCTTGATGGCGGTGTGCCTTCAGCTGGATTTGCCTGCACTAGACATAGTGCAGAAGCTGCTGGTGGCGGGTTGGGGGGGGCAGTTGGAGGTGGGTGGGAAGTCGGGGGATAATTGATAATTAGAGTCTCTTTACAGAGAGGGTTCCTTTGTGGAATGTTTGGCGAGTAGACTGTACCATTTCCTTCAATGTAATTGTGCTTCTCTGGTTCTCTTCGTCTGTTTCAGCTGTGTGCAGTCATCACACTGCCTTTTCTTAAGTACTGGTGCACTATTTAAAAATGAATTGAATCCTGATCGTTTTCCTCTTTTTCTCTCCCTGGTAACTTCACAAATCCATTAAGCAGTTTATTACTCCCTAGGGGTTGAGTGATTTATCATCCTGACCCTGCTGGTCAGATTAGCAAAAATCTAACTCAGAATGAACAACTGTCTCTGTTTCTTTGAGTGATGAGAGGAAAATTTTAAATAATGATTAGTGCTCTTAAAAAATGAAGAGAAACAAAACATTTTTCCTCCTTGACATTTGCTGTGGATTCCTATAAACAGAAAATTTGTTTGTTTGGTTTTTTTTTGTTTTTGTCCTGTACTTTGAAAGCATATTACTAATTTATGTGCTTCATCATAAATTACTCATACAAATTCCTGACAAAGCTTATGTTCTTTTATTTTAAATTTGTATGGTCTCAGCTTTTCTAAATTTGTGGTAAAGAAACTTCGAAAATAGCTGGTAGTTTTGTTTATAAGTTATTCAGTAATGCTACTGACAATTTGTATTATGTCAAATTTCTTGGTACTTACAGAGATAAGTAAATCCACTTCGCTTGCAAGAAGCAAGCATGTGAGCAAACCCATACATCCCCATGTGTTGGGACAGCCACAGAGATGCTGAAGAGCAGTGTAGGGTTAAGGAGGAAGAGTCTGAGTGATACTGAAAAGATAGGAGAGAATGCTCACAAGAAGCCCTTTTATAGAGAAGACTATTATAACCCAAGGGAAACAGCCATGCTTGGACCAGGAGGATACACATGAGTCTGGGTGAGATGAAGATGCTGCAGTTTGATGAACTCAGAATGAGTAGCGTGCAGTGATAATGGCAGAGTGCCATGTACAATCCTGGGCTAAAATCAGAGCAACACTGTAAAGGGCATGGGACAATTGATGTTGGTTAGCTAGAACTAAGAAATTGGTAGTAATTAAGAAGAGGCCAGCATCACTGAGGTAAAATCTGGGAAGTGTTTTCAGAGAGCACAAAGAAGCTGTATTCCAGAGGTAGACCTTATGCTGGCAGCTAGACATGGTAATGTGTAAGAATCACCCAGGTGGTATTGGTTTTGAAGGAATGAAGGGGTCGTGGAGAATAGGTGTGGTTTGCACTGTGAGAGATCAGGAAAAGCCATTCGTGAGAGTGCAGTCTCAGTGGCAGTGGAAGGCCCAAGAATGAAGGGGCCATGTAAAGAAGCTGAGACTTGGTATCATGAAGAAAGCCCATGACAGGCTATTGGTGAAAGTGAAGCAGGCTTAGTTGGCTTAGTTGAAGCAGAAGACCCCAGAATATTGGAGATGCCAGTACCATGGGATGACCACCAAGAACAGCAGCAGTAGTGGAGTAGAGTCGACCAAAGCCTATAGTGCTACAGAGGGCAGAACTGGTGAAGTGGCACAAGCCCTTTGGAGTAGCCCAGAAGATCCTGTATGGATCCCAGACACTGGAACAAGAAGCTGTGAAGTTGAAGTTGCCCTGGAGACCCCCATGATGTTAGAGACACCAGAGCCATGGGATACCTGCCGAAGAAATCTGCTAACAGGAAGTGGAACCAGTCCAAGAGAAAGAATTGTGTTGGAGTCAACAAGGCTGAAAAGAGTTAGACATCAGGTACAGAGACACAGAGTTTGGAGTTTGTCCAGTTGGCTTTTGGTCTTGTTTTGGTCCAGTATTTCCTTAGTATGATATTTTAGAATGGTAATGTATATCCTATATTGGAAGTATGTGGCCTGCCTTGTTAATTTTGATTTTACAAGGGACTACAGTTAAGAGATTGCATAAATCTCAGGAGAGACTTTGAACTTTGGACTTTGAAACATTGTTGAGACTGTGATAGATTATGAGGACTTTTGAAGTTAGACTAAATGCATTTTGCATTATGTTATGGCTACAAGCCTATGAGGGCCAGGGAGTGAAATGTGGTGGTTTGAATAGGGTTAGCCCCATATATTCAGGTGTTTGAATGCTGACCTCAGGGAGAGGCACTATGAGGAGGTGTGGCCTTGTTGAAGGAAGTAGTGGGTTTTGAGAAGTTCTGTGCCTAAGCTCTTCCTAGTGTATAATCAGACACTCCTTCTGATCAAGATGTAGAACTCTTGGTTCCTCTGGCCCCCTGTCTACCATGCTTCCTGCCTTGATGATAATGGACTAAATCTCTGAAACTTTAAGCCAGCCTCAGTAAACTGTTTTCCTTTCAAAGAGTTGTCTTTGTCATAGTGTTTCTTCATAGCAATGAAACCCTAACTAAAATATGAGCCACTTCATATTTAACTATTCATATCCATACAAAAGGGACATTTTGTATTTAAACCACAATACCTGGTAATGGCTTTCTAGGTAATTTTTCCTCTGTACCTTTTAATATTTTTTTGTAGTTTTATGTTTTGTTGTTTTTATAATGAACATATATTTCCATCATTTGATAATTTCTGTCTATAACAGTGGTTCTCAAACTATGAGTAGCAACCCTTTTGGGGGTCGAATAATCCTTTCACAGGGGTTGCCTAAGATCATCAGCATATCAGATATTTACATTATGATTTATTACAGTAGCAAAGTTGCAGTAGCAACAAAACTAATTTTATGGTTGTGGCTTGCCACAACATGAGCAACTGTATTAGGAAGGTTGAGAACCACCTGTCCATAGTATTATTTCATTAAAGCCCATTAAACTTTAGTTGGAGGGAAGTGGGGAAAATCAGACAATTCAGTGGGTAAAGGTGGCTACCATGTGGAACCTGATGACCTTAGTTCAGTGTCCAGAATCTATATGGTAAACCCAACTCTTGTAGGTTTCCCTCTGACCTCCACATATGTGCCATGCCACATGAATAGCCATGTATACACATCATATACTAAATGATAATCTTAAATAAAAATTAAAAATTAGATCATTTTCATTGGAATTTCCATTAGCCATTAGTATTGGAGAAAGTCTGGTGCTTCTCAAACTGTAATGTGCATCTGAGTCTCCCATGGGAGACTGCATTTCTCACAAACTCTAAGGTGTTTTCTACCTCTGGTTCCAGGCAGCACTTGAAATATCTGATTTTTAAGAAACAATAAAAGTCCTCTTTGCTTTTTTTTTCCTGTGCTGATTTTATTGTAGGTAGAAACATACATGAAACAGCAGACGTCTGAGAATGTAAAACTGGAGTAGCCATTTTCAATTACACAACAGGTAGAGTGAGCAGAGCCCATTCTCATCTGAACCAGAAAGGCTGAAGGTCTCTTGAATTCACATGGCCATTCCGGAGCACTATTCTTCTGATATAACTTTCCTCTCAAAATGGAATCTCAGTCTATACTCTATTGGGCTTATCATTGGTTCTTCCTTAGAGCATCATATGATGACACCCTGGAGATATAATCCATTCTTGGTTACATATAAGTATTTTCTTAACTGTTTTACTTCATTCAAACTTTTTTCTACTAATTTCTATAGTTATTGGGATTTTAAAGAACAAATTAATCAACAAGTTTAGGGCAGACAAGATGGAGAGAGCTTTTCTTCAGAAGCATCTGATATCATTGCCAACAAGCTGGACCCCCCAAGTCAGATGCACCCCTGCCACATACACACACAGGTGGTTATGGAGTGGAGCCACTGTAATTTGGGTTTTGATAATTCAGCTAAAGGGCTAATTCTGGAAATTTCCAAACTATTCTTGCTTAACTAATGAAAGATACATTTTGTGTTTATTGTTCTCATTATTGAGCTAAGGAACATAGCGACCAATCTTAATATTACTTCTTTTAGAATCTATATTTTCAGAACTAGCATAGGACATAGTTGTGGCGACATACCATGTATTTATTATCATTAATTCATTTGTTTGCTGTCCTGCTAAAGCTTGAGTTTCATTAGCGCAAATAAGGTCTTACAGGAGGAAATAGTACAGATACAGGTTTGCAAAAGCTGAGTAAGCTCTGCTCACAGTATGATGTGGCTCCACAAACTACACCATAACAAGTTATAGGTTGGTGCATCTGAAAGGAGCAGGCAGTGAGGACCATGGTTTAGTGGGTCTCATCCATGTATATAAACAAAAGCAGTTAATGGAGGGCAGAAATTACCATCTGAGGAGAATAAAGGCTTTTGGGTTCAATGATCATTTGGTGACAGAAAGAGAACATGTAGGAGAAGTATGTGAACTTCCATTTTATTTGATTAAAAGTCAGATAGCCACTGATAGAGACAGTGTAACTGTTGATATGCCACTAGAGTGAGGATATCTACCACGAACTTGTTTATGAAAATGTTGGGCCAGGTACTCCACAGAGAACCCTCAGGAGCCCCTTCAGTCTCATAGCTTTAGGACAAAACTGAGACCACTTCCAAGCATAGATAAAGATGTCACAAGCACAAATGACAGGGCTCAAAGTAATGTGTCGAAGCTATCACCAACATAAAGATTTTGGTTCCTTGGTTTGATTTAGGACAGACTTTTAATTTTTCTGCAGAGGAAAAGCTAGTGATTAGTTTTCAGATAAAGGGATAGTAAAAGATATAAAGCCAAATATGGTTAACACAGTATTAGTAGAGCAAGCCAGACTGGGTTAATGAAATTTCAAATGTATAAATTATTGTGGTTTGTATGCTTAGTATTCTCCATTCCTATGAGGAGTTATTCTACAACCAAATTTGATACTTGTGGTTTTATCATATTTTTAAAGAAAGACTTAAAATATGAAGGATGTTCAAATTCCACAAAACACGCATCTGTCCTTGACATCATCATAACATGAAAGTCTTGGTAGTAGTAGTTTTGTTTTGTTTTGTTTGGTTTGGTTGGTTGTTTTAGCACTTTGGTTTTTTTACACCTTGGGAAAGCCTTAAGAAGTTGTCCTGGTGGGTATCTCTGCAGCTTCAAAGATAACTGATTCTTGATGTGTAACACTTCAAGGGGCTGTGGTCTGTTCTGGACATTCCCTTCATGACAGCCAGAGCCCCGCTCTACTCTGTTTTGCACTTGTGAGTTTTTTTCTATCACCTGTAAGGTCCAAGATGACTTCCTTCTGGGAAAGGAGTGCAGTGGCAGGAAGGAAGCAAACAGCTAGTAGATTACGTGATGTACATTGAAAGCAAATGCTGTATGCCTATCTGCTCAACGTGGCTGGAACCTGCAACCTGAGCTGAGATCCAAATGACTGTTCAAAAAGAGATGGATGCTTGTTTCATGGTCATGATGCTCATGTGTCAAGCACAAAGCTAAACATCCACAGACTGTTAGCTGGTTTGGCTAGACTTCAGGGTCCATATGGGATTATGTGTTGCCACTGACCAAGCCCCAGGCCATGGTTCATGTGTTAGAAGTTTGGTTCTAGTGCAGCAGTGTTGAGATTGTAGAACCTAGTAAGAGAGGAATTGGTTTTGGGTGCCAGCTTTAAAGTATGAAGTATGATTCTTTTGGGACCCTGATTGGTTTGTCATAAGAAGGAAGTTTGGATTGGATTGTCATAAGAAGGAAGATCAAGGCTTGTCCCTTAAAGCTGCCTGGCTTTCTGGCGTGCTTTGATAGCCCTGCCTCTTATGTGAGTTCTTACACTGATGACATTTGCCACATTGTGATGTTTCCAGAAGTCAACTCTCCTCCCCAACAACTAAGCAGTTGCTAGCACCATGCTGTTCAATGGCTAGAACTATGAGTTAAATAAACCTCTTAAAAAAAAAACCAAGAGGGGGTGGGAGGCTAGGTATGGCAACAACAGGGGGTCCGGTCTTCTCTGTAGCTAGGAAGCAGGCAACTGGAGGGAAGATGTTTTACATGGTCAAGTGTTGGACAACCAGAATCAGTCCCCATGGAGAGTGTCTTTCCTAACAGATTTCTTCTGGGGAATAGCAGAATTTGTGGTTTTCTTTTTCAAAACTCTACTTCAGCAAGATGTGAAGAAAAGAAGAGGCTATGGGATCTCCTCTGATTCCAGATACGGTGATCGAAGAGGGCCACCACCAGGAAACCCTCCACAAATAATGGGTAGGATCAGTCACTGTCACGGTCCCAGCCCTCCTCCAATAGCTGGTGGATGAGGAAGGTGAATGTCTGCTTTGAGAAGCAGACAACTAGACATACACACACGAAGAAGGAAGCCATCAAGAGGTGAAGAGCGACTCATGCAGGAGAAGATGGTGTCTGTCCAAACAAGGATTGCTCTGTGTCCTCACAGATGAATGAGGTCATGCTGGGAATTCCCTCTGCAGAATCTGGCCTGACTGATACGCAGTTCTATAAATGTACATGTTTGTCTCCTTATCTTTTTTGTATAGTGTACTAAAGTATTAATATAGTTTTAAGAAGTAAATATTATTAGGTTGCAAAACTTGATTCTTCATCTTTATATGATCATACCCAAAATCTTTGGTCTAGAAGAAATAAAGGCCATGTATTAAAAAAAAAAAAGAAAGAAAAGAAAAAGAAAAGAAAAGAAAAACAAAGGTGTAACACAAGAAAACAAACCACTAAACACAGACAAATTTCCTTTAATACAAAAGTGACCGACTTTTCTCATTTAGAATCTCTATTAAACTTTGCATTTAAACTGTGGTGGAATCTTTATTAATTTCACTATTATTTCATATAGGACATGTGTTGCAGTGAATCATAAAGGTTTTATAAATAACATCTTAACGTGTGTGTGTGTGTATGTGTGTGTGTGTGTGTGTGTGTGTGTGTGTGTGTGTGTGTGTGTATGTGTGTGTGTGTGCACCGCTGTGTGTGGATATTAAAGGACAGCTGGTGGGTGTCAGCTCTCTCCTTCTACCACTAGTGTCCCAGGGATTAACCTCAGGCCATCAGAGTTGACAGCAGGCACTTTTATCCATGGGCCCAATTTTTGTTCTGAATTCAACTTCATCATTTATCTTTCCCCTAAGAACTCTATTACATTAGTCATGATCATGTGGAATTTGGATTTTTTTCAGAGTCCAATCTGAAAGAGTATATATTAGACAACTGTACTTATTATATATTTTGCAACTGTAAGAGATTTTGAGTGACCTGTAAGGTTAACAGGAGACAAAGAATAACAAAACAAAACAAAACCATAAACCTCAAAGGGAGAGAGGTAAATTGAGCAGAGATGCTATGAATGAAAACCAAGAGTCACAATGCAACTTTTCCCCAAAGGCAAGGTATACTGATGGATGGAAGTGGGTGCCTCGCCTTTGCTTCTTCAGGCTAAAGCAGATGGCAGGGGAGAAAAATGTCACCAGAGCATTTTTCATTTGGGAGTTAAACTAGCCCACAAGATCAAAAGTTAACTTCATTTGAAAGAACCCCCTTGTGCTATGTGCCGTTCACAGTGTGTGCTCACACAATGTAGGCGGGAGACACATGGACTCTGCAATCAGAGGGCTTGGTTTTCATCCCAGTTTGAATGCTTGATGTTGCTCTGACCTTGGACGTGCATAATGTGCCTCTTTAAACTTTGCTTTGTCTGAGACACAGGGCTAATAATAACCGTCTCCAATGCATGAGGTAAGTATCTAACAATGTCATGTTTCTTTTTATTGTTTCATAAAAGATATGGAAATGTAATTCAGATGGACAGGTTATTATATACCAGTTTTGAAAAGCAAGGGCCATAACATTTGATTATTACCCAGGAAGGACATTGCTCTGGAAACATTGCTGTCTGGCTTAAGGTCCAGCATATGAAACTTCTGCATAAATAATGTCTGTCTTTGAGCAGAAGCTATGATGGATCAACTTTGTGAATGCTTTGAAATCTGGTCAACAGACTGCTTTTCAGTGCTAATGACAACAGACATTGCTTGCTAGTTCCTGGCCCTGAGGTTTACCACAGGATGTCTGTGGCTGGGATGTTGCTGGAGCATTCCAAAGCAGTGAATCCTGCCAGCTGGACAATCAAGCCTGTGGTCCAGTGGTGCTAGCCAGGATGCAGTCAGTGAGTAAAGGTCTCTATAGGAATTTATGCTGGAGGACTGTGGGGGAAGTACCTGATGTGGCAGCAGCCTGGTCGTCCTCTAGGGAATGCGGTCCCAACAGTCGAGTTTAGGAGGGACATTGCAGATTTGAGCCACCTAATCCGATTTGCTTACCTTTCTGCAGATAGGAATCTGCCTACTAGAGTCTTGAGTTACTTGATGGCAGAGGTCAGCAGGTGCCAGAAAACAGAGAGCTGCCCCGGGAGACAGTGCTCCAGGCACTTTGAGCTTCGTGTTTCATCTTGTCCATGCATGTTAGGGCACCAGTGGCAGCCAGCGGCTCGTCTGCTCTGCAGGCTTTGGAGCCAGGGAGGCTGCTGCCATCTCAGGACCATTTAATGGTTGCAACTGCTGTTGCTGTCGCCACAGAAATGGAATGGCTGTTGTTGTCAGACTGATAGAAGGGAGCAAACCCACCAGATTTTATGTCTGTTTTATATCCACTTTCAACCTTAAACAACTATAGTAAGTGCTCTCTGGGCTAGGATGAAGAGCTTAAGGAACTTCATTACAGAATTAATTATTATGGCTTCTTATGAAGGGGAAAGATGAGTCCAGCTGGGAGACTCCTTCCCTGATGGCTGCCGGTGCTAGTGTGACTTCAGTGACTGCCAGAGGTGCATTTTGTGGGCTTGGACAGACATACTATGCAAGACAAGGAAACTGGAAGGGGCAGAGAGGAAAACAACAGTAAAATGTCACCCATCAGTTGGCTTTTTTTTTTTGAAACTGTAAATCACACATAAAAAAGGAGAAATTGAAACATGAAGAGACAAAGACTTTGTTTATTTATTGCTGAGAGAGGGCTATTAGGATGCTGGGCTGTGTTTCCATGGCATTGTGGAGACATAAACAGAAAACACAAGCTAATGCATTCAGTTAGGCATAGATTTTAAAGTCTAATGTGCAATCTAAATATGTATCACATGTATTCTTGCTATTTATTTATCTATTCTATATCCACCGGTGAAGGGAGACTGCCTAACTAATGGGAGACTGTGATCCGTTTGTAAATATGCCTACGAATTCAAACCTTCACCATTTGACTGATGTCTGTGGCTTTGCTGTGTTCTTTGTTGCCTGAGGATCACTTGTTAATCTACCCTTGCCTCTTCCAGACTTTGGGTTGTAAAAGCAAATGCTTTAATCCACCTTCCAGGCAGGTAACCTAAAGGCACGGAGTGAGTGAAGTGGGTGTGAAGCATGGTGAGTGGTTAGGATGCAGGATGCTGGAGAGCCAAAGCCCGCTCACTTGCTTTCTCTCCCTGTCTCTCTGTCCCTGTCTCTGTTTCTCTCTTTCTCTCTTTCTCTCTGTCTCTCTGTCTGTCTGTCTGTCTGTCTGTCTGTCTCTCTCTCTCTCTCTCTCACACACACACACACACACACACATGCACAGGCACATGCACATGTGCTTTTTTCATGAGATCTGACACATTATAAAGAGAACAAATCAATCTTCTATTTAAGATTACAAAGAACATGCTATCTTGTCCAAATACATTAAAGTAGGTAGAGTCCCAGGAAAGCCAGGTTATGCAGTCTGGTCTGTGGACTTTGCTGTCAAACCTTTACCCTCCAGCTATGCAAACTGCCCACTGCATAGAATGAGTCAATGCCGAAGCAGAGCCGAAATCCCTTATTACCTCCCTGGCTGCTGTGGCCCCATCTGCCTACCAAGTCTTCATAACTTCCAGCTTCCAAGTCCTGCTAGAATCAAGTAGAGGGACAGAGAACCAAAATCCCAAAGGTAGAGGGTAATATGGCACAAAACTCCAAAGAAACAACAGCAAGATTACAACTGATGGAATCAGAGCCAGGTCCATTCTGGTAGAGCCCAGGCTTATAATCAGGCTCAAAGAACTCGGTGTCCAAGCAGCTAACCATACAATCAGTACTCATTAGGCTTAGGGAATGCATAGAATAATGGTTGCCTGCCTAACGTCAACTGATGCTATTAGGGTCTACCACAACTTTTAATTTCAGGAGTTGACCCACCATTTTTATATAGGGAACAGAGTAGGCAAGGGAGCTGTGTTCTATGGTCTATTATAAGTAAATCAAATATTTCAAGAAGGCTTTGTACCTTTTTTTCCAATACTCAGGTGTGAAGTAGATTTTTGGTATTTAGGTTTGTGGTTGGATAAAGGCTGGCTCTGAAATACAGTCTAAGACTTCAGAGATAGAAACACAATCTGTATTGCTTGCGATGAAATGCTAAATTACAAGTAAATATTTTCATGCATATAGCATGTTTTCTATATCTCTGAAAATAGAGTGGATTACTGGGAAATATATAAATAGATGAATTAAAAACTCAAAGAACTACCAGAAACCTTTCGCTGGACTGTGTTTTCTATCTCTTTTACTTGGTGTTTTGGCATGCCACGCGAGACCACTGTTTTGGGCCTCTGACTCTTTGGCTTTGCTTTCTAAAAGACTGTTTTCACACTCTGGTTAGGAACTACTGTATCTTAGACTTAGTTTTGTATCTTCATCTTCATGATCATCACCATCACCATCACCAAAATCTACTAAATAGGAAACATGCTATTCTAGTTGCAAAGCAAATGTGTTTCTTTCTTGCCTCCTGGCCTGTCACAAAGGGGTCTGGTTTTCTGTGAAGACAATCCCCCTGGTGCCTGTATCAGAGCATGGTCAAATTACCTGCCAAGTGCTTGCTGTATAAATTATACCTGTCTGATGGGAGCTTTAATTCACATGCTTGATTTTTTTTTTAATATTTTCAAGGTTGAACTCCATAAATCCAAGTTTCTGACTGGGTTACGTCTGCTTTCATTTTTTCCTTTTCCTCCTCTTGAATTTAGAACTAAATCTTCAGAAGGAGAAGATACCACAAGAAAGAATACTGTGCTTTGATGCATCTCAATTAATGAATACTGAGTTAGCGTGGGCTAGAGAGTAATATGCCATATAATACTACTGAGTTAGTCATTTGAAAGAGCTGGCTTTTTAAACCTTGAAGGAAACTTTGGCCCTTAGGATTATTTTGTTCTGGTGCATGTACTCGGGCAGTTGCTGTGTAAGATATACCAACCTGGGGATTGTGTTTATAGATTATGATCTGCTATCATAATGGAACTGGGAAATGATGAATGTTTACTTGTGTCTGGCTTCAAGTTGGACAGAAACTTAGTTCAACAAATAATTTGTCCCACAGAACTTAAACAGAGATTGGATTTCCAGATTAACTAATGGGCATCCTGGAATGAGGGGAAGTTGAGACTGGGACTGTTGGGTACAGGCAGACAGCCTGAGAATGGCTGTGAAAAAAAACAGAATTGAACAGTGCTTGGTACCCAATCCAGCAACCAATGTTTTGTCAAGAAGTGGTTCGTAGGAAAGGATAGAAGAGACAAGGGGAGAATGGTTGTGAAGTTAACATTCAATCTAATGGCACTGCCTTGCATATAAACATCTTATTTCAAATTGTGTCCTGTGAAGAGACTCTCTTGTACCCAAGGCCTCAATTTCTTTAGCTTTTTTTTTTCTTGCTTGAGGGATATGTAAACTAGCCCCAGGAGCTTCAGGAAGTGAAGACAGAGGAAGCCATGGGTGTTCCCGAGGGCTGGGGACCACTGGTATACCCGAATAGAGATCTGCTGGTTTTGTGAGCAGAAATGAGTCAGAACACTCTTCATGTCTTTGGTAATTCTCCATTTTCCCAAAATGCCTTGAGTGCATATGGGTTAGTTTTTCAGTCTGCACAGAGGCTGTCATTAAGGTTGAAGGTAAAAGAGAGTTGATAAACTGAAATAAACCTCTCTCCTGATCAAGAGGACACTAGCAGTACTAAGCACAACAGCAGCAGCAATAGCCTCAACAAGAGCAATGATAGCGGGTGTTTGCTAAGGGTCACTGTGTCCCAGGTATCTCACATACATTTATTTTCACAGCTGCTAAACTGGTACTATTGAGTTCCCATCTTCTGTTTTCACTGTGTTGCTCTGGAACTTGAACAGGACACCAAGAGACGGCTGTTTTCTTACCCAAACTCTAAGTTGCTTGTGTTTAGAATTTCCTTCTAGGTGATGGTGGCACTAAACTAGGTTTTTGGGGTGAACCAAACTCAGTTAGTAGAAGTAATAGCAGGTGGCATACAAAGCCTTCTCTATGATTGAGGGACTCAAGATCTCTCAGTAATAGAGTACTTATTTTCTTTGCTTGTCTGATGTACTTAAACTCCCCATTACCGTAGCATTCTAATGAAATTAGCATAAACCAGAGGAATCCAGCCAGGGCACCTGGTTGACAGAGGATACTCAGTATAGCTGAACTAAGAACAAGTTCTCTACACTCTCTGCTTGCTTTTGCTCCTGGCTATCTTCCCTCTGGAGGGAAAGGCTATAAACTGTAGCACTGCCTTTTTGTTTAACCTTGTCATCCTCCTCCCTGTCCCTACTCCAAGGACAGGGTGTCCCACTAAGTGTTTCCTGAGCAATCTGCTCTCCTCCTAAAGGGGTCACGAAGGGCATTTGAGGAATCTGGGTGATGCTCTCCTTCTTTCAGGGCCTGGTCTGGATGGCTGAAGATGTGGAGCAGGCAATCCTGGAGTAAAATGGAGCGAATGTGGGTACTTATCTCAGTGCACTGATGTTTTATTTTCAGCTTAAACTTCTAAAAAAATAAAAGAAAAACACATTAAACAAAGGATTGAGTTTAAATTAGAATTGGCTCTCATAAAATTGTCATCTGATATTAAATGTTTGTGGTGATTCTTACATTATTAATTGCTTTCAGTGAGAATTCAGGGGCACTACTCTTTCTGTGCATTTTTTCTAGAGTACGAATGCAAAGCTTTCCTATTAAAATTATTGAAGAAAGGATAACGGAAGATATTACTCAAATGGCAGAAGCACGTGAAATACCTTCAACAGAAGAAACACTTGTATTTTACATGAGGGAAAACTCTGAAATAGCAAACATTAAAAACAATGACCTCTCCCAATCTTTTCAAATGTATTCCATTCCATACCCATAGTGTTTGAGAGTCTACTGTGTTCCATCCTACCGTGTTAACATACTCTAAATGACATGGAAACACACAAGCCTCCATCCCAGGCACCACAAGGCTGCCTTGGACACTGTGTAGTGTGGTGTCTGCTTTCTGCCCTACTCAATACCTTACACTCTTTGTAAGATGTACTAAGTGAGAATGACATTTTAAATTTTCTATTATAAAAACTCTTCAATGTATGGAAGCAGTTTTCTAGTTTCTTCTCAACTGTCAAATCATTTCTCTCTTTCTTCCCTCTCTCTGTCTCTTTCTCTCTCTGTGTGTGTGTGTGTGTGTCTGTGTGTATGTGTTTACCTCTGGAATTTTTCTTTTGGAGGATGCTAAAGGAGCATAGGAGTATTTGAAAACAGGTCCACAGAAGTCTGTTAGCCTGAGTCTCTTTTTAAGAACTTCTTAATCAATTCAAATTCTTATAGTTTTCATGCCCAAATTATTTTCTCCACTGACTGTGAGAAACAAATAAGACCTGCAGGTAGACGGGGTGATCATACTGTGGGTCCTTTTATGTTGTCCTCTCTTCCTCAGCAGCAGATGTAGAAAGACTGACTCACAGAAGTGGTAGGTGAGTGGCAGCCTGGTGCAGCCTGAATTCACCACTTAGCCTTGGGCTTTGCTACCCTCCCCATTGCCCAGTGGAAAGCTATATGAAAACAAGGCACTATGTAATGATAGTTGCTTCCAGCAAGTCTGGAACTTCACATGTACTTTTAAATATATGCTGGGTTATCAGGGTACATGGGTCAGCAAGGAGTCAGCTGTTGACCTCAAAGCTCTGAGATCAGGACAAAAGAGACCATACAGGACCAACAGTCTCTTGTGGCCCTGTCAAATAGTTCTGCACCTGTAGAAAAATCCTGATGCATGGAGATGATGCTGTTTTAGGTAGATCTTTCTTGTTCTTAGTGTCTCATAAACAATAAAAAGTTCCTTGAGATTGGGGCTGAACAGAAGTGAAGGTGCAGTGTGAAGATTCAAAACCTACTTTCTTTATTCACTTTAGACATTACTATGCATTTGACAGAACAACAATAACAACAAATCCCTAGTCTTTATGGTGTTTATGACATATAATAGTGGGAGAGATAAAAATATTAACTAGTAAAATAATAGCAGTTATATAAAGTGATATAAATGAAATCAAAATGATGGAGATCGAGCCTGCTGGGGAGAGTTGCTGATTTAGAGTAGGGGATGTATCCTTCAGCATTGGCAGACTCTGTGTGATCCAGGAAGATCATGACCACCTCCTTTCTTTTATCAGTCCATATTTCTCCCAGGTGTAATGGCATGCTCCTGTAGGCTGAGGCAAGAGTGAGAATTTCTGGCCCAACCTGAGAAGACTTTGTCTCAAAATCTAAGCAAAAGAGGAAATAGGAACTTTATGTAAGTATAAAGAATCTTCAGAAAGAGTATCTTAGAGGAACTAGAATTCCCCAGCAGAGTCTTATGCATCTACATTTTGGCCTGCAGTGAATTAAGTTATGAAGCAATTCTGAAAACCCAGTGCTAAGGACCACCACTGCCGTCCTTGAAAACATTGCTGGGTGGACACAGGAACTAGAGAAAGTTGAGAGGGAGTTTAACAACTAGTTGGAAAGAGTTTGCAAATAGCTGGTAAGTCAGAAAGAACCATACACATTGCTCAACAGGAAAACTGGCTTAAAGCAACACTATGGAAGTTGAGAGCTGATGGATAAGCTATCCTGTGATCTGCATTCCTGAAGTAGGTAGCCAAGAGTACAAAGACCAGGAAGAAAAGATACACAGCAGTCTCCCCTTTTCTTATTCCCAGGATGAAGAAAAAAGAAAAAGGTTATTGATGCTGGTGGCCCAGAGGAAGACTTTGATTTCTGTGTTAATTATTACTAATGACTATAGGGCTTACACCTAACACATGGTGTCATGCTTTCCAGTGCTAGCTACATATCCTTGGGTTTCCTTTGAAAGTGATATGATTTAAAGAAATAATGTGATGTAGTAGAAAGTCCATGCACCTTGTTTCAACTCTTGTATGTGGGCATCTTTAGTGATGTGTCTGGGATAGAGCAAGATCTTTGAAACTTATTTCCCTTTCATCTGTTCAGGAGCTTATGAACTAAGGATTCCAAGAAGCCTGATGAATACACGTTGTGCCATTTACATCTAATAGCAGACACAGAGGATACTGTGGCTTATGTCTAATAATGTACACAAAAGGTAGTAAATAATGGTGCCAATTTAAAGTGGAAGAGATTTACTGAGTCTTGAGAATTGAAAAGCTTTCAGAAGGCCCCTAGTCCATTATTTCATTTAACAGGATCCTTAGAAATTTCTTTGAAGTTGGTTATATATTCATGCTTGAGACTCCAGTGACATAAAGCTTGTCCTTTTATTTTATTTTATTTATTTATTTATCTATTGGAAAATCCTTTCAATTCAGCATTTCCACAAATACATGTGTTCAGAAGACCAGTTAATCAACAATGGAAACTCACACTTGAGGCGAGTATGTGTGGTAAAGGTGAAAGAAATTTGCAAACTCCTAGTCTTAATAAAGTCCTGCATGGTTACCTATCTGCTGTTTGTTTATTATAGAGCTTCCAAGACCCGTTTTCAAAAGTCTCATGGTATTTTTAGAAACATGCTGTTGTTTTCCAGGTAATGCTCCCTCTCGGGATATTTTAGAGATCTGCTGTTTCTGCACATAGCTTACTGTGGAAAATAGTGAGAAATATTATATAACTTTTATTTACATTAATGAAAAGTTGCTAATATTTGGAAGCATCTTTATTTCTGTTTTCCAGAAAAGAGGAAAAAGAATGTCCACCCTGCCTTTGCTCAAAGGCCCATGGACCCAGTGCACAAATTAGAGATGAGGCATATCTGGGTGGCTTTTCCCTTTAGGATCAGAGACTTCAGCCTCTCATGCATGCAGATGGGTTACTGAGCGGCAAATGGGATGAATCTCCCTTGCTGGTATTTCCAATTAAACACTGAGAGAAGCACTTATCTGAAAGACAAACAAGAGCATCACAAGACTCTCCGTGAGTGCTTTTGATGCCTCTTGCCAGTCTGTCACCTGTCTGCAGGCAGCATTACGATATCATCTCGGAGTTCCAGATGAACAAAGCAGAAAAGGTAAATGTAAAGGGTTGGCTAAGACCACTGAGGGAGTCTAGGTGTCAGATCCCAGAATAAAAGACCACAGTGTCTGGCTCCTGTGGTCTCGGCTTGTGAAAAGAGCTCAGCTCTGAGAGGTCATTTGATGCTGCGAAGGGAAGATGACCCTTCTTCCTCCTATGACATCTTTGTGATGGGATCTTCTGATGTCTCCAGGCCCACATTAGTCATGTAATGAGAAAGTGCTGCTGTCATCAAAGGCTCTGGGGCAGTTATAAATAGTCTCTGAGCATTTGGAGCAATGAGAAATCCTTTTGCAAACATACATTCATGCCTTTGTCAAGGTTTTAAGGCTGTGATAAAAATTCCATGGCAAAAAGCAACTTGGGGAGAAGAGCATTTATTTCTTCTGACAACTCCTCAGTCACACACCATCACTGAGGGAAGGGCAGGGCAGGAACCTGATGACAGAAACTGAAGCAGAGACCACGAAGAAATACAGTCTGCTGGCTTGGTCTCCATGGCTTGCTCAGCCTTTGTTCTTATACCATCCAGTACTACCTGCCCCAAAGTGGCACTACCCATGTTGGGACCACCCACATCAGTCATTAATCAGGAAAACCCCACAGATTTGCCTGTAAGCCTATCTTATAGAAGCACTTTTTCATTTAAGAGGTCTTCTTCCCAGATATGTTTAGATTCATGTCAAGTTTACAGAAACCAACTAGCACAATTTACTTTTATAGTCTATCTTTGCAAATGATGAAGCATTATGGATATAATGCAAGGGACTTTAGAGGAATAGGAATCTCTGAGTGTCAGCTTAGCTGTATGCCACTAACAAGCTATGATACTGAAGGCAAAATATTACCCAATCTGGAATCCTCCATAAAGCATGAGGGTTGACCAGGTAGCTCTTAGTTTTCCAAATCTCTAGTAATATAAATTATTATGAAAATTTCAATATAAGGAATTCTTTTCCATTCATAAGTATATAAGAAATAATTTTATTTTACTAAAAATCAACTGAACTGTGAGTTTGTGCATATATCTAGCCTAGGTAAAGTTTGCTGTTAGACTTTCCTAACATGGGAAACAAGGGTTCATCTTAGTGTCTTACTCAACATCAGAACAGCATGGAAACCCCTGGTTATCATGTGTGACCAGACATACATACAAGTGGGCACTGACATATAGCTAGCTGTGCCCACCTATCTGCCAGCGGATGCTTAGGGATTGCTGCTCTGATGTCACACTTAAAGCATAGGTCATTACATTGAGATTAAGGTTCAGTGTCTAGATATTGCTTTCCCTCATAGGTCATGAAACCATGTCCTTTGTGGCCACTTTTCCAAAAATTATCATAGAGAAAATCTGGCTCCTATAGATTTCTGTATTCTAACAATCTAAGAATCATCATATCGTATCCATAGCTGAGAAGAAGAGAACAATAAATTCATGCAACTGCTCAGCTCACTTTCTCCACTTATATATCCAAGATTCCAGCAAGGACATGTTGGTGCCCATAGTGGATGAGTTTTTCCACCTCAATGAACTCAATTAAGAAAATTGACTCGAGGTATGCCCAGAGGCAGTCTCCCTGTTGAGTCTGGATCTGTTGACAGCTGGCACTGACCATTAGAACAGTGTTCCTCTCTTCTCATATATGTATGCTATTATGTTACTAAAAGTGGCAAAGAGCTAAGAAATCTTAGATCAAGAAATTAATGTAAGAATATAATCTTGATTGACACAGATATTATATCTTTGACTAGTGAAATATTTTAAATGATTTATTAACAAATTTTATCTTATGTGCAAGGCATATGCTATGTCCTTTAAATGTATCTCTTAGTAAGTACCAAAGCCATGGGGTCAGTGGACTCAGATACTTCTGTTTATCTATAAAGTCCTATCGGTCCTCCTCCACTTCCCAAGAGAATTGAAAACTTTTGTTTTTGTTGTTTGTTTGTTTTAAAGAACATACTTATGTTCCTTGAAAACCACGAATCAAAGGAAGCTGTCCTAAGAACCTTTAGGCATGGATGACTGATGCTCCTGAATCTAGGATAAAGTCACCCATGCAAGGGCTGCTCAACACTGGATCATCACACACTGAGGAAAGTTGACTGGAGATTGGTTTGTGACCTTTTTAAAACTTTGAATATATTCCCTTCCCTACCACAATTCCTCCTTTTACTTCTCCATCCTTCCATCCTTTCCTCCACAACTCTGAAATTTATTTCTTTTTCTCTGCCCACCAAGTCCAGTTTATTTTACTCACCTGTTCTTGGGAGAAGAACCCGTCCTGGTGTGTGGTCAGTCTATCAGGGGTCACATCTTTAAGGAAAACTGACTCTCTCACACCCAGCAGCTGTCAAATGCTAACAGCTCCTCAGTTACTGGTGGGATTTTATGTTCTCCTCATATCTATACTGAGAGTTTGTCTGGCTAGAGTGTCCATGGGGCTTGTGTGAGCAGCTGCAACCACTGTGAAGTCATACACTCATCTTACCTGTTGTGTCTGGAAAACACTTTGCTTGATGTTTTTACCTATCTCTTCCTCTCACAATATGTCTGCCCCCTTGTATGCAATGATTTATGAGCTCTGTGTGTGTGTGTGTGTGTGTGTGTGTGTGTGTGCGCGCGCGCGCACGCGCGCATGAGTGTTTGGGAGGGTGAAGGGGTGAAATAAGAGACATTTGTGTTCTTTTTTCATTTTTTAAAATATTATTATTATTTTACTTATTCACTGCTCCATGCCTCTCTCCTGGACACCTCCTCCCACAATCCTTTTCCCCCATGCCACTTTTCTTTCTTTTTTGAGCAAGTGGGGGCCTCTGGGTATCTTCCTCCACCCTTACACATACCATTTTGTGTTTCTAAGAAGCTTGGAATTACCTAGGAATGGCTGTATATAGAAGAGGTACATGTGACTCTGCCACTGTGAAGAACCAAGGCAACTAAAGAAAAAAACACAATCCAAGCACAGTGATTGAAGAACTTTGGACATTAGCAAGTAAGTGATGGAAATCCTGAACAGCATAGAGAGTCAGAAAAGCAATCTAGAGATAAGAACTAAGCAAATTACAACTCGGGCTTCCTGGTGATATAGGAATGGTGCACAAAAACTACCGCTAAGTAAAAGAAGGTTCCAGCAACTCTAATCATAACCCAAACCAGCTGTTGTAACTATAGGAGGACCCTAGAGTAACTACAAGCTAAAAAGTCTCTTTGAGGACATAGCTGGTATGAAAGCAACCACTCTGCTTCAAAGACAGAACTAACACTGGGTATCTTCTAATCTCATCAACTTATAGAAGTCAGGGTATGCCAGCAGCCATGACTAAGGCTGCCATCTTGCCTTAGTAGCTAGCAGCTGACCACTAGCACTTACTAAACTTTAGCCTGAATGTACTTAAGTAGAAAGAAAACAGTTGCTTCAGCTTCCAACAGCTTCAGAGCAATGGCTACTGTAGTCATTAACCCATATTCCTCCAGTGCCCAACTAGCAGGACCACAGAATGTCTCTGCCCCAGGTCAATGCCTTGACATTGCTTTAAGTACTTGAGAAGAGTCCTATCTGTGTCCTAAAACTCGAAGAATATGGTTGCCAGGGCTCCAAGCCTGATATCAATTACTATGTACCTGTAAAATTTAGTGAAAGCCTTCCAAGTCCATGATTAGCTGCTAGTTCAAATTTCCCATTGTCATTCAAGTTTTTCTGATCCAGATCTATAACTGCCTACAGCCCATGGGTCTATTAGTAGTTCCTGTGTGACTTAGAGACCTTCCCATTCATGTCCATATGCACAAAGATCGCAGACAGCTGCACTAAAAGCCCAGGAGTCACTTATGTTGGACCACAGGCATAAGGAACTGTCTCCCTCAAACCCTGTATATTACCCCCAGGGGTATAAGCCTAACCAAAACTTGAAAACATCTCAGGGGAATTAGAAATAATAGATCACAGAATTGGGACCTTAGTTTTATAGTAAAAGCTCTAGCAAGTGTGCTTGGCCCTTGGGGACGGACAGTAAAGACAGAAGAAATCTAAGCACAGCACTGGATACACTTCTAGAGAACCTGAGTTTGGTTCTTAGTACCCACATTTTTATTTATAACTTTAGTAACCCCAGTTATAGAGGCTCTGACACTCGCTTCTGGCCTTTGCAGGCATTAGGGATGTAAGTGATACATACATGCAAGCAAGATACCCATATACATAAAATAAAAATAAAATTTAAACTAGAGTAATTATGAAATCATATCAAACATTTTCTGAGAGTGCAATAAAATTAGGAATCAATAGAAAGAAAGCTTGAGAATCTATTAAAATACAATACAAAGAAATTAAACTGCTTACTTTTGAAGTAATTGATACTGTAAAAAGAATTCCAATTGTCACTTTTTCATAAATGATATATTATTTATATACTCCCAAACACTGGCTAAAAGCTATTATATTAATAAGTGAATTCAGCTAAGTTACATGACACAAACCCAACATATAAAAGTAGTAGCATTGTTGTATGCTAATAGTGAATTATTTGAAATAGAAATCAAGAAACCATTCACATGTACAAAATTTACAGAGGCGATTAAAAATTTAGGGGTAAATTTAACCAAAGACATGAAAACTATCTGTAATGAAAACAATAAAATATTAATGAAAGAAATTGAAGAGGATACACACATACAGAAGAAACATTTTTAAAAATGTTCATACTATCCAAGCAAATTTACAAGTTCAGTGAAAAGCCTATTAAATTTCCAGTTTTTTTTAACATTAGGAGTAAATTGATTAATTGATTAATTGATAGATGTCTGTATACATATATATGAATGTACATATATACATACATAGCATATATAGATACACATACACACACACACACACACACACACACACACATGAATGACACCATAAAACCTGGAGAAGCCAAACTGATGAAGAGACTAGCAAGATAGAGAGGAGAGACAGTCAGGAGAGGAATGGACATATAACTATAATAACCTAAAACACCTTTGCACTGGTATAAAAGCAGACATAGCTAAAGAGAGCAGAGTTTAGGATTAAAACCAAGCATTCATAGCCCACTGCAAGAAAAAGAATGGAGTCCTCAATAAATGGTGCTGGGCAAATAGGGCTAGATTCTAGTTCTTATCATTTATTGAAAAAAAAAAGAGCATCTCAAAGAGAATTAGAGACTTAAAATGAGGCTTGATTGAAACCATGAGCCAAAACCAGAGGAGAAATATTCCAGGACATTGAATACATGAGGCTTATGATAAATTCCCAAATGCATAGGAAACAATGCAGATATGGATAAAAGTAATTAAAGCAAATTGTTGATCTTTGGCTTAAAAAAGGAAATAATCTAGGGAAAACCTATAGGGAATTACAAGGAACCGAAGTGAAAATAACCTGAAAAATCAGCAGATACTACTCATTTAGTTAATCAAAAATATTTATTTAATACAGCTAACATGCTAGAAACTGTGATCATTGCTACAGTTACAGTTCCCCCACATGTGTTTTGTAGTTAAGGAACAGAGATAAGGAAGTCCAGGCAATTTCTGTCAGGTAAGATCTGAGGGGACTGCAGAGAGGATGGGAGCTAACGACACCTGTACACAGTCTTTCCTTAGGGGAAGTATAGCTTGATTAGGGTCCTACAAAGACAGTAAATGCTGGCCAGACTGCACTCTCAGTAGCAATGAGTATTTCCTTTCCCTGAATCCTCACCAGCATTAATATTGGCCAGTTTGACTGGCAGAAGATGAAATCTCAAAGTAATTTTAATGTGAGTTTCTTTGATGGCTAACAGTGTTGAACATTTTCAAATGTCTTCAACAATTTTTGCTTTTGTTTGAGAACAAAACTTGGTTCTATATTCCATTTTTAAGTGAGTTATTTGTTTTCTTGATGTTAAGGTTTTGAGTTCTTTGTGTATTCTAGATACTGCCCCTCACATATATGACTGGAAAAGATTTTGTTGCTTTGCCTGAAAGATGGTGTCCCTTGCTGTGCAGCAGCTTTTTAGCTTCATGAGGTCCTACTTATTAATTGTTGGTGTTAATGCCTCTGCTATTGGGCTCTTGTGCAGAAAGTCTTTTCCTGTGCCCAAAACTTCAAGCTGCCCCTACTTTCTCTGCCATCAGGTTCATGGCATCTGTTCTTCTGTTAACGTCCTTGATTCATTTGGAGTCTAGGTTTGTCAAGGATGGTAGGTATGAATCTATTTTCATTCTTTTACATGCTGCTGTCCATTTTGACAAGAATAATTTTTGAAGATATTATCAATATGGAAATCAGTGTGGAAGTAACGGAAATAATCTGAAATGGAGCTACCAGAAAATCTAACTATTCCATTTGTATACATATGCCCAAAGGACTTTATATCCCACTACAGAAATACTTGCTCATCATGTACATTGCTGCTCTATTAATAATAGCCAGGAATTGGAAAAAGTCTAGATACCCATCAACTGATGAACAGATAATGAAAATGTGCTATATTTGCATGATGGAATAATATTCAGTTGTTAAGAAAAATGAAATTTTCAAGTTAAGTGGATGGAGCTAGAAAAAAAATCATCCAGAGTGAAGTTACCAGACTCAGGAAGACAAACATTGCATGTTTTCCCGTATGTATAAATGTTGACTTTTAACTTTCAGATATGTGTGCTTTATTCAGAATAACCACAGAGGTTAGGGAGCTAGTAAGAGACCAGTGGGGAAGAGAAGATCTTTTAAAGAAGGAGGAATAAAATTTAGTGTTATATAGGAATAAATGGGAAAACTGGACTAGAAGAATTAAATGGGGAGGGGGATGGAAGAACAGGCTAAAGGATAGGAGATACAACTAACACTAAAGACCTTTCTGAAAATTCATGTGGAAACTTACTATTATATAAGATTTTGTGTGTGGGTAAAATATTTTAAATGGAGTCACTATATAAAGCGCAAATTAAATATGTGCAACAAAGTAAAATCTTCTGAACAGGAATGAGTTATGTGTTTCTGAGCTGTTGGCCAAGGATAATCTTCAGTCTCACTCATCTATGCACCTACTACAACACCTACAACAGCATCAGCTACAACAGCAGCAAGATACTCTGGTTCAACAGTAGCACAAGTGCTATAGGAATAACCATCAACTCTTTGATTTATTTAAGGCCCACTATATGAGGCAGAAACTACTTGACACTGTTAATGAGATGAAGAATTTGAGATTAAATAAGTCATAGGTCCCAGGGGAAATCCTACATTCTGTTAAATGAACATAACAATAAAATGATTCTTAACGGTTCATTTCTCTAGCCATAGATCAGTGCATTGAGAAGCCCTCATCAGAGAAGCTTCCTCTTACAGTGGATAGTAATCAACATAGAGACCCACAACTGAACAATGGACAAGAGAGTGAGAGACCTCAGGGCATTCAGTTCTAAAAGGCAGGCCTTCATCACACTCTTCTTTGAGGGCTAAGAGATCTATGAAGAAAAGGAGGCAGAAAGTTTTTAAGAGCTAGTGGTGGTAGATGATTCCAAGGAAACCAAGCATTTCCCAGATACAACAAGGCTGACGCATCTATGAACTCACACAGAAACTGAGTCATCAAGTGTAAGAACCTGCACAAATTCAAGCTCGACCAAATCCTAGCATGGAGAAAACCATCTCCCACCCCTAGCCAAGAAGTTACTTGCAATTGATACCTTCTAGGAGAGGAAAATTCGTTTTCTTCAATGGATTATCATGGACTGTATCACCCACACTCCAGGGCACGTCTCATGCCCAGGAGTAACAAAAAGAGGATTAGGTTCTGTTTTTTTCTTTACGTGTGCTCTTCCTCTCTTCCTTCCTTCCTTCCTTCCTTCCTTCCTTCCTTCCTTCCTTCCTTCCTTCCTTCCTTCCTTCCTTCCTTCCTTTCTTCCTTCCTTCCTCCCTCCCTCCCTTCTTTCCTTCCTTCCTCCCTCCCTCCCTCCTTGCCTCCCCCCCATCTCTTTCTTTCAGAGAGGAAAGAACATGAAGTTGGTAGATAGGGGGGTAGAGAAGATCTGGAAGTTATTGGGAGAGCTGGAATAATATGATCAAAATATATTGCCTGAAAATTTTTAAATAAAAGAATTAAATTAAGAGTTGGTCAGAGAGAATGAAAGAAAGGCAAGGCCAGGATTCAAGTGAAGACTATTCCTTGCAGAAATCTCATGTCCTCAGGTGAGTATGGCATATTCTGTATGACATAGCTAAGGAGGACAGAGAATGGGACTTGTCAGAGGCAGCGAGACATGATGCTGGGAAGGAAAGTAGAGGCTAAAGTCTGAATCACCTTAGTTAATGTCTAAGTTTGAATTTCAGTCTAAACCCTGGAAGGATGATTGGCTTAAAGAGTGAGTTATCTCCATTTTAGAAAGGACAGAGAGTGCATGACAGCAAAGTGCAGTAGAGTTTTCCTAAAACTAACTATATATAGTAATAATACTTCAGCCATGAGTTTGCTGTCATAATTGCTCTGTTTTGTAACTACCATTGTTACACAAAAAACAGGCATACATAGTTCTTAGATGATTAGACATGAACCAACTATACTTTCATAAACTGTTATTAAGAATAATCAGGCATGGCTTAGACAGGTGGCTCAGCTGTTAAGAGCACTGACCGTGTCTTCAAGATGTCCTGAATTCAATCCCCAGTAACCACATGGTAGCTCACAACCACTCCTAATGGAATCTGATGCCCTCTTTTGGTGTGTCTGAAGAGAGCTATAGTGTACGCATATACATTCACAATAAATAAACAAGTCTTTAGAAAAAAAATCAGACATGGGCCAAATTCATTAGGCTATAGTTGCCTATATTGGGTTAGAAGTAGTAAAAATAAGGGTCTAACAGTCTTTCTTCTAGGCTCAGTGTTTGTATGTTCTTTGTTTGGTGGTTTAGACTCTGAGAGTCCCAAGGGTACAGGTTAGTTGAGTCTGTTGATCTTCCTGTGGAGTTCTTATCCTCTTTAGGGCCCACAACCCTTCATCCTATTCTTCCGTAAGAGTCCCCAAACTCCATCTACTATTTGTCTGTGGGTGTCTGTATCGGCTGAGTCAGCTGCTAGGTGGAGCCTCTCAGAGGACAGCTTGCTCCTGTCTGAAGACATAACAGAGTATCATTAATAGTGTTAGGTATTGGTGCCTGCCTGTGGAATGAGTCTCAAGTTTGGCCAATTATTGGTTTGCCATTCCCTCAGTCCCTGCTCTATTCCTCATGCCTGTATTTCTTGTAGACAGGAAAAACTTGTCTCCCCACAGGTATGTAGCAGATGTGCAACTTGGTCCTCCTATGGGTCCTGAACCACTGGAGTGGGGACTATCCCAAAAGCTGTTGCCTATATGTGGGATATGTTCTAGCTGGGATGCCTTGGTTGGACTCAATGGGAGAAGAAGCACCTAACCTCCCAGAGACTTGATGTGCCAGGGTGGTGGGATATCCAAGGGGGGTAAGGCCTCACCATCTCAGAGGAGAAGGTGAGGAGGAATGGGGGGAAGAATTGGGGGAGGGGGTAACCTGGAGGGGGGCAGTGAGTGGGATATATAATGAATAAGTTAAGTAAAAATAAATAAATAAATAAACAAATAAATAAGGATTCTTCTATAATACAATCAAGCAGTGGTTATGTTTTATACGATATGGTTCAAGAAAGAAGCAAGGAAGTGGATGATGCTTATATTTTATTTTTTTCCATTTTTTATTAGGTATTTAGCTCATTTACATTTCTAATGCTATACCAAAAGTCCCCCATACCCACCCACCCCCACTCCCCTACCCACCCACTCCCCCTTTTTGGCCCTGGCATTCCCCTGTACTGGGGCATATAAAGTTTGCGTGTCCAATGGGCCTCTCTTTCCAGTGATGGCCGACTAGGCCATCTTTTGATACATATGCAGCTAGAGTCAAGAGCTCTGGGGTACTGGTTAGTTCATAATGTTGTTCCACCTATAGGGTTGCAGTTCCCTTTAGCTCCTTGGGTTCTTTCTCTAGCTCCTCCATTGGGAGCACTGTGATCCATCCATTAGCTGACTGTGAGCATCCACTTCTGTGTTTGCTAGGCCCCGGCATAGTCTCACAGGAGACAGCTACATCTGGGTCCTTTCGATAAAATCTTGCTAGTGTATGCAATGGTGTCAGCGTTTGGATGCTGATTATGGGGTGAATCCCTGGATATGGCAGTTTCTACATGGTCCATCCTTTCATCTCAGCTCCAAACTTTGTCTCTGTAACTCCTTCCATGGGTGTTTTGTTCCCAATTCTAAGGAGGGGCATAGTGTCCACACTTCAGTCTTCATTCTTCTTGAGTTTCATGTGTTTAGCAAATTGTATCTTATATCTTGGGAATCCTAGATTTTGGGCTAATATCCACTTATCAGTGAGTACATATTGTGTGAGTTCCTTTGTGAATGTGTTACCTCACTCAGGATGATGCCCTCCAGGTCCATCCATTTGGCTAGGAATTTCATAAATTCATTCTTTTTAATAGCTGAGTAGTACTCCATTGTGTAGATGTACCACATTTTCTGTATCCATTCCTCTGTTGAGGGGCATCTGGGTTCTTTCCAGCTTCTGGCTATTATAAATAAGGCTGCTATGAACATAGTGGAGCATGTGTCCTTCTTACCAGTTGGGGCATCTTCTGGATATATGCCGAGAAGAGGTATTGCTGGATCCTCCGGTAGTACTATGTCCAATTTTCTGAGGAACTGTCAGACTGATTTCCAGAGTGGTTGTACAAGCCTGCAATCCCACCAACAATGGAGGAGTGTTCCTCTTTCTCCACATCCACGCCAGCATCTGCTGTCACCTGAATTTTTGATCTTAGCCATTCTGACTGGTGTGAGGTGGAATCTCAGGGTTGTTTTGATTTGCATTTCCCTGATGATTAAGGATGTTGAACATTTTTTCAGGTGCTTCTCTGCCATTTGGTATTCCTCAGGTGAGAATTCTTTGTTCAGTTCTGAGCCCCATTTTTTAATGGGGTTATTCGATTTTCTGAAGTCCACCTCCTTGAGTTCTTTATATATGTTGGATATTAGTCCCCTATCTGATTTAGGATAGGTAAAGATCCTTTGCCAATCTGTTGGTGGTCTTATTGACGGTCTTATTGACGGTCTTATTGACGGTGTCTTTTGCCTTGCAGAAACTTTGGAGTTTCATTAGGTCCCATTTGTCAATTCTCGATCTTACAGCACATGCCATTGCTGTTCTGTTCAGGAATTTTTCCTTGTGCCCATATCTTCAAGGCTTTTCCCCACTTTCTCCTCTATAAGTTTCAGTGTCTCTGGTTTTATGTGAAGTTCCTTGATCCACTTAGATTTGACCTTAGTACAAGGAGATAAGTATGGATCGATTCGCATTCTTCTACATGATAACAACCAGTTGTGCCAGCACCAATTGTTGAAAATGCTGTCTTTCTTCCACTGGATGGTTTTAGCTCCCTTGTCGAAGATCAAGTGACCATAGGTGTGTGGGTTCATCTCTGGGTCTTCAATTCTATTCCATTGGTCTACTTGTCTGTCTCTATACCAGTACCATGCGGTTTTTATCACAATTGCTCTGTAGTAAAGCTTTAGGTCAGGCATGGTGATTCCACTAGAGGTTCTTTTATCCTTGAGAAGACTTTTTGCTATCCTAGGTTTTTTGTTATTCCAGATGAATTTGCAAATTGCTCCTTCTAATTCGTTGAAGAATTGAGTTGGAATTTTGATGGGGATTGCATTGAATCTGTAGATTGCTTTTGGCAAGATAGCCATTTTTACAATGTTTATCCTGCCAATCCATGAGCATGGGAGATCTTTCCATCTTCTGAGATCTTCTTTAATTTCTTTCTTCAGAGATTTGAAGTTTTTATCATACAGATCTTTCACCTCCTTAGTTAGAGTCACGCCAAGATATTTTATACTATTTGTGACTATTGAGAAGGGTGTTGTTTCCCTAATTTCTTTCTCAGCCTGTTTATTCTTTGTATAGAGAAAGGCCATTGACTTGTTTAAGTTTATTTTATATCCAGCTACTTCACCGAAGCTGTTTATCAGGCTTAGGAGTTCTCTGGTAGAATTTTTAGGGTCACTTATATATACTATCATATCATCTGCAAAAAGTGATATTTTGACTTCCTCTTTTCCAATTTGTATCTCCTTGATCTCCTTTTGCTGTCGAATTGCTCTGGCTAATACTTCAAGTACTATGTTGAAAAGGTAGGGAGAAAGTGGGCAGCCTTGTCTAGTCCCTGATTTTAGTGGGATTGCTTCCAGCTTCTCTCCATTTACTTTGATGTTGGCTACTGGTTTGCTGTAGATTGCTTTTATCATGTTTAGGTATGGGCCTTGAATTCCTGATCTTTCCAAAACTTTTATCATGAATGGGTGTTGAATCTTGTCAAATGCTTTTTCTGCATCTAACGAGATGATCATGTGGTTTTTGTCTTTGAGTTTGTTTATATAATGGATTACATTGATGGATTTTCGTATATTAAACCATCCCTGCATTCCTAGAATAAAACCTACTTGGTCAGGATGGATGATTGCTTTAATGTGTTCTTGGATTCGGTTAGCAAGAATTTTATTGAGGATTTTTGCATTGATATTCATAAGAGAAATTGGTCTGAAGTTCTCTATCTTTGCTGGGTCTTTCTGTGGTTTAGGTATCAGAGTAATAGTGGCTTCATAAAATGAGTTGGGTAGAGTACCTTCTACTTCTATTTTGTGAAATAGTTTGTGTAGAACTGGAATTAGATCTTCTTTGAAGATCTGATAGAACTCTGCACTAAACCTGTCTGGTCCTGGGCTTTTTTTGGCTGGGAGACTATTAATAACTGCTTCTATTTCTTTAGGTGATATGGGACTGTTTAGATGGTCAACTTGATCCTGACTCAACTTTGGTACCTGGTATCTGTCCAGAAATTTGTCCATTTCGTCCAGGTTTTCCAGTTTTGTTGAGTATAACCTTTTGTAGAAGGATCTGATGGTGTTTTGGATTTCTTCAGGATCTGTTGTTATGTCTCCCTTTTCATTTCTGATTTTGTTAATTAGGATTTTGTCCCTGTGCCCTTTAGTGAGTCTAGCTAAGGGTTTATCTATCTTGTTGATTTTCTCAAAGAACCAACTCCTCGTTTGGTTAATTCTTTGAATAGTTCTTCTTGTTTCCACTTGGTTGATTTCACCCCTGAGTTTGATTATTTCCTGCTGTCTACTCCTCTTGGGTGAATTTGCTTCCTTTTTTTCTAGAGCTTTTAGATGTGTTGTCAAGCTGCTAGTATGTGCTCTCTCCCGTTTCTTTTTGGAGGCACTCAGAGCTATGAGTTTCCCTCTTAGAAATGCTTTCATTGTGTCCCAAAGTTTTGGGTACGTTGTGGCTTCATTTTCATTAAACTCTAAAATGTCTTTAATTTCTTTCTTTATTCCTTCCTTGACCAAGGTATCATTGAGAAGAGTGTTGTTCAGTTTCCACGTGAATGTTGGCTTTCCATTATTTATGTTGTGATTGAAGATCAGTCTTAGGCCATGGTGGTCTGATAGGATACATGGGACAATTTCAATATTTTTGTATCTGTTGAGGCCTATTTTGTGACCAATTATATGGTCAATTTTGGAGAAGGTCCCGTGAGGTGCTGAGATGAAGGTATATCCTTTTGTTTTAGGATAAAATGTTCTGTAGATATCTGTCAGGTCCATTTGTTTCATAACTTCTGTTAGTTTCACTGTGTCCCTGTTTAGTTTCTGTTTCCACGATCTGTCCATTGATGAAAGTGGTGTGTTGAAGTCTCCCACTATTATTGTGTGAGGTGCAATGTGTGCTTTGAGCTTTACTAAAGTGTCTTTAATGAATGTGGCTGCCCTTGCATTTGGAGCGTAGATATTCAGAATTGAGAGTTCCTCTTGGAGGATTTTACCTTTGATGAGTATGAAGTGTCCCTCCTTGTCTTTTTTGATAACTTTGGGTTGGAAGTCGATTTTATCCAATATTAGAATGGCTACTCCAGCTTGTTTCTTCAGACCATTTGCTTGGAAAATTGTTTTCCAGCCTTTCACTCTGAGGTAGTGTCTGTCTTTTTCCCTGAGATGGGTTTCCTGTAGGCAGCAGAATGTTGGGTCCTGTTTGTGTAGCCAGTGTGTTAGTCTATGTCTTTTTATTGGGGAATTGAGTCCATTGATATTAAGAGATATTAAGGAAAAGTAATTGTTGTTTCCTTTTATTTTTGTTGTTAGAGTTGGCATTCTGTTCTTGTGGCTGTCTTCTTTTTGGTTTGTTGAGGGATTACTTTCTTGCTTGTTCTAGGGCGTGATTTCCGTCCTTGTATTGCTACTTTTCTGTTATTATCCTTTGAAGGGCTGGATTCGTGGAAAGATATTGTGTGAATTTGGATTTGTCGTGGAATACTTTGGTTTCTCCATCTATGGTAATTGAGAGTTTGGCCGGGTATATTAGCCTGGGCTGGCATTTGTGTTCTCTTAGTGTCTGTAGAACATCTGTCCAGGCTCTTCTGGCTTTCATAGTCTCTGGTGAAAAGTCTGGTGTAATTCTGATAGGCCTTCCTTTATATGTTACTTGACCTTTCTCCCTTACTGCTTTTAATATTCTATCTTTATTTAGTGCATTTGTTGTTCTGATTATTATGTGTCGGGAGGAATTTCTTTTCTGGTCCAGTCTATTTGGAGTTCTGTAGGCTTCTTGTATGATCATGGGCATCTCTTTCTTTATGTTTGGGAAGTTTTCTTCTATTATTTTGTTGAAGATATTAGCTGGTCCTTTAAGTTGAAAATCTTCATTCTCATCAATTCCTATTATCCGTAGGTTTGGTCTTCTCATTGTGTCCTGGATTTCCTGGATGTTTTGAGTTAGGATCCTTTTGCATTTTGTATTTTCTTTGACTGTTGTGTCGATGTTCTCTATGGTATCTTCTGCACCTGAGATTCTCTCTTCCATTTCTTGTATTCTGTTGCTGATGCTCGCATCTATGGTTCCAGATCTCTTTCCTAGGGTTTCTATCTCCAGCGTTGCCTCGCTTTGGGTTTTCTTTACTGTGTCTACTTCCCTTTTTAGTTCTATTATGGTTTTGTTCATTTCCATTACCTGTTTGGATGTGTTTTTCTGTTTTTCTTTAAGGACTTCTACCTATTTGGCTGTGTTTTCCTGCTTTTCTTTAAGGGCCTGTAACTCTTTAGCAGTGCTCTCCTGTAATTCTTTAAGTGACTTATGAAAGTTCTTCTTGATGTCCTCTATCATCATCATGAGAAATGCTTTTAAATCTGGGTCTAGATTTTCGGTTGTGTTGGGGTGCCCAGGACTAGGTGGGGTGGGAGTGCTGTGTTCTGATGATGGTGAGTGGTCTTGATTTCTGTTAGTAGGATTCTTACGTTTGCCTTTAGCCATCTGGTAATCTCTGAAGCTAGCTGTTATAGTTGTCTCTGTTAAGAGCTTGTTCTTCAGGTGACTCTGTTAGCCTCTATAAGCAGACCTGGGAGGGTAGCACTCTCCTTAGTTTCAGTGGTTAGAGTATTCTCTGCAGGAAAACTCTCTTCTTGCAGGGAAGGTACCCAGATATCTGGTGTTCGAACCGGACTCCTGGCAGAAGTTGTGTTCCACTCACTAGAGGTCTTAGGATCCCTTGTGGAATCCTGTGTGGGCCCTTGCAGGTGTCAGGCGACTCTGCTGGCAAGGTAGCCTGGGGCTCGCGTGGAGCGGAAGGGGCTTGGGCCCCAGGTCAGGCCCGGGTAGTCTGCTTCCCTATGTACCGCAGTCTCAGGTTTTGCGTGATTGGATTGGGGCTGGCGCTGTGTTCCACTCACCAGAGGTCTTAGGATACCGTGGGGAATCCTGTGTGGGCCCTTGCGGGTGTCAGGCAACTCCGCTGGCAAGGAAGCCCGGGGCTCGAGTGGAGCGGAAGGGGCTTGTGCCGATGCTTATATTTTAATAGTAATGTATTAAAGCTTGAAAGAGGAGACATTAAGAATGCACTGAGGGAGGAAGGGCTCCGAAGCTAATGGAAACAGAGAGCATGATGAAGTACAACATTTACCCCAAGGTAGATGAAAAGTCACAGCCTTTTCCTTTGGGACAGGGAAGGAGGAGATAGGATGGGTGTCCATGTTAGTGAGCTTGTGGAGAACAAGAAGGAGCTGGGGGGCAAATTATCTCCTCGACAGCTTTAGAATGGAGTTTCTGCTGAGACAAAATGAGTTTCAACTGTTTAGGAGCCCTTAAGAAAGAAGTTAAAAACATCTTTTGGAAAACTCAAGAAGATCTGATAGTTAATAGTTATTAGCAGTCCCTCAGAACCCACACTATTTTTCAGGACCCCTTAAGTACACAAACTGGTTGTGTAGTTAAGACAGTGTGAGTCTAGCACCCATGCTTTGTCTTTTGCTGCCTATGAGGCCTTATACAACTTTCAGATTTACGGTGGAACCATGCAAATTACAAAGGGACATGGGCCCCATAGCATCTTTTTCTGATGACTGGGCCTTTCCTCAACCCTAATTTTTCTTACACAGCAATATAAAGCATCAAGAGGCTTGCCTCAAAAGTGTCTCAGTCAGTTGGGGAGGACCACATGTCCTCATGGTTTTCCAGCTTAGGAACATTAACATACAGTTCCAAGTAAGGAGGAGAGCAGAAATGTTAGAAGAAAAAAGAGAAACAAAGATAAGTAGGTTTTAAACATCAAACCAGACGTTAACTGGAACAATTTATTCCTATAAGAGGAGCGTCATCCAAGTGGAGAGCCTTCGAAGCCATGATCTCCCCGCACAGTGCATTGTTTTGTGGCAGATTCACGTGTTATGGAAATAAGTCCTTTTCCAGGCTTCCTCAGGTCAGAGGGAAGTCCGTTGCAAAATGTACTTATTTGCTGAAAGTTTCTTGCTTCCACCATATTTATAAGCAATCTCATTCTTCTGTCCAACTAAAGTAACTATTTACAAGCAAATTTTGGAAGTCCTGTGTAAACTCCATGTGGGTCAGATGCCATGGCAGGCTTCTTTTGCCCACTTGTGATGAAAAACGCCATATAGGGATTCTTCTTGCTTTATCTCAGCAGAACTTATAGACTTTTCTACTGAATTATCTGAACAAGAAGGTGTGGGATTTTATTCCGTTTGGGACCTTCTAATGTGCAAGGGAAACAGAGGAAGCTGGAGCAAAGATGGAGTTAGAATAGATATGTTAATTTGCATGTGAGGGAGGAAGTCTATAAATGACAGAGGATTTCGCCGGCACTGTTTGTCAGTGTGCACAGACTCCGTTACTTTGTGCTATCCAATTATGTGCTACATTAATATTTTATGCACAGCACACTACATTTCATAGTGTCACTAAAATTAAATCTGACTCCCACAAACACTGGCAGCCTACCAAGTCATGTAAAATGTGGCTGTAGTGCCACTCACAGGGGTCTTTGACATGCTGTAACCATCCGTAGTTCAAAGCATCAGGAGGCCACATTTCTCCCTATAATAATTTGATAACATAGATAATGTTTCACACAGGATAGATTGGCTTTTCATCAAACTGGAGCTTAACATCTCTCTTCTTTTAATGTTCTATCGCCTAGGTGATATTCTTCAGGGACGATCAAGATAGGTTGAGCGAGGGCAGAGGTAGTCTGTCTCCTCTTGGATTGGACACATCCCAGAGATGGGAGACGGTGAGAGAGCTTGAGGAGAACCTCACTTCAGCACAACAGTGAAGCCGTGAAACATTTGTATGGCATTCTCTCTACTAGTGAAGGATCCTTTAGATTTCATACTCAGTATATGAACTTGTTCTCTGACTATTAATGAAGCAGTTCCTCTGACAGAGGAACTACAAAACACGGCAAAGAAAAGGAGCCCTTTGTCCTGGAGTCTAGAGGGAGCTTTCTGCCAGCAGAGAAGCAAGAATCCCAGCATGTCTAACAATCACTAAAGACCTAGTCTCCTTCCCTGCTACAAACCTGAAACATCCTAGAACGCTCATCAGAAATGATATGCGTTAGAAAGAACAAGTATTAAACTCTTTACAAAACTCCCACAGCTCATGATTGCACCCTATCATATTATACTCACATCCAAGGTATTCTAGAGCCACCCTATAATCTCATTTATAATAGAGAGAACAGAAAACAAACAAAGATTTCTTAGCAGCCCTTTGAAATAACGCTGGAAAGCAGCCGAAATAGTATATGTGAAGCAGAAGTTACTAATCTCATTGCTATGACAAAGTATTTGACAAAGGCTATCTTGCCAAAAGCAATCTACAGATTCAATGCAATCCCCATCAAAATTCCAACTCAATTCTTCAACGAATTAGAAAGGGCAATCGGCAGATTCATCTGGAATAACAAAAAACCTAGGATAGCAAAAACTCTTCTCAAAGATAAAAGAACCTCTGGTGGAATCACCATGCCCGACCTAAAGCTGTACTACAGAGCAATTGTGATAAAAAACGCATGGTACTGGTATAGCGACAGAGAAGTAGACCAATGGAACAACAGAATTGAAGACCCAGAGATGAACCCACACACCTATGGTCACTTGATCTTTAACAAGGGAGCTAAAACCATCCAGTGGAAAAAAGACAGCATTTTCAACAAATGGTGCTGGCACAACTGGCTGTTATCATGTAGAAGATTGTGAATTGATCCATTACTATCTCCTTGTACTAAGGTCAAATCTAAGTGGATTAAGGAACTTCACATAAAACCAGAGACACTGAAACTTATAGAGGAGAAAGTAGGGAAAAGCCTCGAAGATATGGGTACAGGGGAAAAATTCCTGAATAGAACAGCAATGGCTTGTGCTGTAAGATCGAGAATCGATAAATGGGACCTCATAAAATTGCAAAGCTTCTGCAAGGCAAAAGACACCGTCAATAAGACAAAAAGACCACCAACAGATTGGAAAAGGATCTTTACCTATCCCAAATCAGACAGGGGACTAATATCTAATATATATAAAGAACTCAAGAAGGTAGACTCCATAAAATCAAATAACCCCATTAAAAAATGGGGCTCAGAACTGAACAAAGATTTCTCACCCGAGGAATACCGAATGGCAGAGAAACACCTGAAAAAATGTTCAACATCCTTAATCATCAGGGAAATGCAAATCAAAACAACCCTGAGATTCCACCTCACACCAGTCAGAATGGCTAAGATCAAAAATTCATGTGACAGCAGATGCTGGCGAGGATGTGGAGAAAGAGGAACACTCCTCCATTGTTGGTGGGATTGCAAGCTTGTACAACCATTCTGGAAATCAGTCTGACAGTTCCTCAGAAAATTGGACATAGTACTACCGGAAGATCCAGCAATACCTCTTCTGGGCATATATCCAGAAGATGCCCCAACTGGTAAGAAGGACACATGCTCCACTATGTTCATAGCAGCCTTATTTATAATAGCCAGAAGCTGGAAAGAACCAAGATGCCCCTCAACAGAGGAATGGATACAGAAAATGTGGTACATTTACACAATGGAGTACTACTCAGCTATTAAAAAGAATGAATTTATGAAATTCCTAGCCAAATGGATGGACCTGGAGGGCATCATCCTGAGTGAGGTAACCCAATCACAAAGGAACTCTCACAATATGTACTCACTGATAAGTGGATATTAGCCCAGAAATTTAGGATACCCAAGATATAAGATACAATTTGCTAAACACATTAAACTCAAGAGAACGAAGACCAAAGTGTGGACACTTTGCCCCTTCTTAGAATAGGAAACAAACACCCATGGAAGGAGTTACAGAGACAAAATTTGGAAGTGTGACGAAAGGATGGACCATCTAGTGATTGCCATATCCAGAGATCCATCCCATGATCAGCTTCCAAACACTGACACCATTGCATACACTAGCAAGATTTTGCTGAAAGGACCCAGATATAGCTGTCTCTTGTGAGACTATGCCAGGGCCTAGCAAACACAGAAGTGGATGCTCACAGTCAGCTATTGAATGGACCACAGGGCCCCCAATGGAGGAACTAGAGAAAGCACCCAAGGAACTAAAGGGAACTGCAACCCTATAGGTGGAACAACAATATGAACTAAGCAGTACTCCGGAGCTCTTGTCTCTAGCTGCGTATGTATCAATAGATGGCCTAGTCGGCCATCACTGCAAAGAGAGGCCCATTGGACTTGCAAACTTTATATGCCCCAGTACAGGGGAACACCAGGGCCAAAAAGGGGGAGTGGGTGGGTAGGGGAGTGGGGGTGGGTGGGTATGGGGGACTTTTGGTATAGCATTGGAAATGTAAATGAGCTAAATACCTAATAAAAAATGGAAAAAAAGAAAACAAACAAACAAACAAACAAAACAACAACAACAACAAAAAGACAAAGGCAACTGAGCAAGAAGTATGGGTTTGTTTGGCTCAGAGTCTAAGGGGACAGCCTGTCACTGTAGGGAACTTGAGCAAGCAGCTGGTCACACTGTGTCCACCAGTAAACACAGAGAGATGAGTATTTGTGCTTAGCTTCCTTTCTCCTTTCTATTCAGTCTAGGACTCAAGCCCATGGACTGGTTCCATCTAACGTGAAACTGAGTCTTCCCACATCAATTAACCAAGTCTAGATGATTCTACACAGACATACCTAGAAGTTTGTCTCTTCAATAACTCTAGATCCTGTCAGGTTGGCAATCAATACTAAGTATCCCATTTATCTAATGAGAAGATACTTAATTACAATTGATTATTTCTTAAGGAGCCCATACCCAAAATTGTTTATTTATGTCTTGCTTTATTTTTGTGAAATTCTCTCCTTATAGCATGGGTACAGTCTATTAAAATATCTTTAATAAAAAATGTCAGATTCTGCTCTATACTGACTAGTCTAAAATTCTTTCTTTAAAGATTCACTTCACATTTTACTTATATATATGTGTTTGTGTGGGCATGTGAATACAGATACCTAAAGAGAGGCCAGCAGGGCATTGTATCTCTTGGGTAGTGCGATGGTTTGTATATCCTTGGACCAGGGAGTGGCACCATCTGGAGGTGTGGCCTTGTTGGAATAGGTGTGACCTGGTTGGAATGGGTGTGGGCATAAGATCCTCACCCTAGTTGCCTGGAAGTCAGTCTTCCACTAGCAGCCTTTGGATGAAGACATAGAACTCTCAGCTCTTCCTGTGCCATGCCAGCCTAGATACTGCCATGGTCCCACCTTGATGATAATGGATTGAACCTCTGAATCTGTAAGCCAGCCCCAATTAAATGTTGTTTTTATAAGACTTGCCTTGGTCATGGTGTTTGTTCACAGCAATAAAACCCTAACTAAGACAGGTACAATGGAGGTACATGTAGCTGTGAACTTCCCAATATGGGTACAGAAAACAAACTGCGTTCCTCTGGAAGAGCATCAAGTGCCCTTACTCATGGACCCATCTCTTTAGCTCCACAAGATTCTTTTCTGCATAAGAACACATGGGTTTGCCCAAGCTCAGGTTCCTAGAATATTGAGGGATCTTCTCAGTCAGTTGAGGGTAACAGTGTGGAGCTGTGCTTGGTCCCATGACTGCTCACACTATGAAGGAAAAACAGTGAAGCTGGGAAGATATTTTCCTTCTTTAATCGTGTTGAACATGGTTATTCTAAAAATATAGTCAAAATGCTCCAAAGTCCAAAATTCTCTGGTTACCAACATGGTGGCTGACCTCTTGTGATTGGTGTCAGTCAGAAAGCAAATGTGCTACCCACCTTTCACTCAGCATTTCTGAGGAACTAACCCTGGTAGCTACAATATAGAAAACATTTCATGCACAAAATTATTACAGACATTACATAAAATTACCACCAGGCTATACACATAAGGTGCTTGCAAAATAACTTTGCAATTAGATTTACAGTCTATGTATGTAACTTGACATGCATAAATACTCCAAAATCCAAAACATCAAAAATCTACAACACTTCAAGTTTCAATCACTTTAGATAAATCCATACTCTGCATTTAAATTCCTATTAACTAAGTACTTTCTATGAGGTTTGACTTGTTTGTGATGTTAGTGGTTTGTGGTGTTAGTGGCCCACAAATAAATGATAGCTTATTTTGGATCTTGCAAGATCTTGCTTTTTACCATTCAAAGCCAGCTGAGCTGGCATTCTTATTCATGCACGACTCTGGTCATATCTGGAGGTCTGAAGACACAGGCCCAATGGAAAAGTTCACAAACTGTTAATAACTAATCTACATCCTGCAGTTATCTTCTGGGAGACTTAGTCAATAGTACATGCTAATTTAAGTGTTCTTTATTGTCACTGCTGTTCATTTAAGGGATGATGATCAAAATGTCTTTCTCTCTTGTAATAATGTGCATTGGTGTTTTTCCTGCATGCATGTTTGTGTGAAGGTGTTAGTTCCCCTGGAATTGGAGTCACAGAGTTGTGAGCTGCCATGTGGGTGCTGGGAATTGAGTCTGGGTGCTCTGGAAGAACACCCAGTGGTCTTAACATGGAGCCATATCTCCAGGCACCCAAACTTCTCTCTTTTTCTAAACTGCATATGTATGGGAAAGACTTCATTCTAACATTCCCCACAAGGGCAAATGTCTGGATTCTGCTTCCTTGAGTCTTAGAAATACAACTTCTGGTCCTTCCAAAGGATAGGGGTTGGAGGCTGGAGAGGCACTGCCTATGCCAATCTCTACATACATCCCATCTGCCTTACGTCTGCCCTACAAGGGGTCATATGTGTCAGTATCTTATTCTTTCCAGAGTCCTCTTTATATATGAGGTTTCCTGTATGGCTGTCCTACAGAGGTAGGTGTGGAATATGTAAAGATCTGAACTGCAGTATTGACCTAAGCATTTCACAGCTTGTACTATACCTATTTAGTCTTTTGTGGGTTTTTGTTTTTTGTTTTTTGTTTTTTTGTGTGTATGTGTGTGTGGGGGGGGTGTGTGTAGCAGTGGGATTTAACACTCTATCTACTCTTACTTTCACTGACTCTGTAAGCACACAAAATATACTGTCATGAGGTCTCTGAGTAGATCCCAAACCATCAGTTCAATAAAGTGTCTAGCTCTAAGTCCAGCCATGGTTTTGATTCATCTAATTTCATTAATCCTTCACCTTTTAAGGAAAGGCTGATTCATTTAGTGTTTTAAAGTTGCTCATAAAATTCCATCTTAATTCTAATTGAGATTTTGATTTTGTTAGTATTTGGTGAGACCTATGAACCAGTATATCTTTAAATTTAATGATTGCTATAAATGTGCTTGAAAATATGTATTCTGTGGTTTTTAATGTAGTGTTTGACATACATCTGTTAGGACAAGATTAATAATTATGTTGATCAAATCTATGATTTCATTAATTACTTTGCCTGCTGAGCCATTATTTATGAAGACAGAACATTAAGGCTCTCACGTTTTTTTTTTTTTTTTGATTCATTAGTTTTCAGTAGCAATTTTTGTTTCTAGTTTTTATTGTGATTGTGATAGATACATACAATTTCAAAATGACATTTCCCCCAAATTTATATCTTTTATTATTTATTTTAATTTTAATTTATGTCTTATCATACCTATGTGCTCTAATGTTTGGGTTTTCCTGTTTATGCTAACAACACACCCTCATCAGCTTTCCTTCAATGAGTATTTCCCAGGTATATATTTTTCAACTAGAATTTTTTTAAACAGTCATTTTGTTGCTCAACACACAGTGAACTTTTTAATGATATGATTTTTATTTTCACTATCAAATATACTTTGATGCACTTAACCACCACCAAAATGCAAAGTCCATGACAGAGTTAGAACTAGGAAAACTGTTAGTGTTCTAGCCTCTTTTGCACCCTCATCAAATGCATCCTTGTCTTCTAGGGTCCAGCCATATTTGCTCATGTTGAAAGGATGAAATCCAATGTGAAGCTCTGCAGCTTCTGTCCAGAATGGCTACTCTAGCTGGAAGGAAGGTCACTGAATTGCTAGTCCTGCTGCGTCAGTGCATGATATTTTTTATATGTAACATTTATAATATCATTTAAATTTTAAGAAAACATGATTTATTTTAATACTCTGTATGTGTGTGTGTGTGTGTGTGTGTGTGTGTGTGTGTGTGTGTGTGTGTGTGTGCGCGCGTGCGCCGTTGAGATTCAGACCCAAATCAAACAGCTGACATACATATTTACTGAATAGAGCAGACCTGGCCTCCAGGTCCCCCCAGCATTCCCCAGTTGCTACCTGTTACAAGGCATGCCCTGAAGTTTCCAGCCCAGGGGCCAGACTTCCCCTCCCCTCGAGGCTCTGTCTATACAATCCAGACATTTTGGTCTCTCCTCTCCCTGTTTCTCTCTTTGCAGGCTCACTTTCGCTCTCTTTTATTTATCCTCTCCTTTGTCTCCCTCTCTATGGTAACTTCCCTGGCCTCCTTCCTTGGGACCAGTGAGCCTGCCTGAGAAGGGCTTTCCACCAAAGCTGCCTTGATATCCTCTAATCTGGCCTGAATTGGCTCCTTTTACCTACAGAGAAATAATTTATCCTGTGTGTGTGTGCAATGTGTATGTCTGTGTGTCTGTGTGTCTGTCTGTCTGGGTCTGCAGGTATGTGTGTGTGGTTGCATGTGCCATGGTGCATGTGTGGTAGTCAACTTCCTGGAATCAGTTCTCTTCTTCTACTGTTATGTGGGGTCTGGTGTTGAACTCAGGCCACAAGGCTTTGCAGCCAGTGACCTTACTCTCTGAGCCATCTTGCCAGCCAGAATTTTCTTTTTAAGTCAAGCTTGAAACATGGTGTGGTGGCTCATGCTTTTGATCACACTGACCACTTCCCCCTCAGTTTCACCCACGTTTAAGTTATGAATAGGTACATACCTTTTTGTTATTGCAGTTACTTTGTATGGAATCCTATCACCTTTTTTTATAAAGCCCAATTCTATTCATTTTCTATCTATTTTTAGATCAATCAAATACTATTCATTCTCCTCTTTTTCTTTAAGTTTCCAAGACATAATTTATGTTATTTTACTTTTACTCTTCAATGTCTTTTTATCCCCTTCACTTTCAAGCTATTTAAAGAGAGATGTGGGAGAGGTGACCTGGAGTATGCCAGAATGGAGACATTGTGATTACATTCTTTCTGGTACTCCAAATGCTTTCTCACTGTACACAGACTGCTTCTAGGTTGTATTGATTCGATCATACCCAATCACCAGGAAACAACTCTGACTGATTTAATCCTTCAACTCTTTGCCAACATTATTTGTGCAAAAGGCATTTATATGCTGACACTTATTAGCTTATGGGTGGAGGAAAAACAAGATATATCAGAGAAAAGTTGAGGGTTTAAAAAAAAATCGTGAAAACAAATGCTCTCCTTCCTTATTCTACAGCCCTCGGAGTTGCTGGCAGCCATTTTTCATCAGGAGATAATGTAGCTTGTAAGTGAAACCAGCACACAGAAGATGAAAAAGTCAAAGATCTCCCCATTCTCAAACTATGTGAGGACTCACTCTCTGGAGTTCAGAGGAACTTAACTCAATAACTTTTCTAATTGGTTAGACAGGGTTGTCTTAAATTTCTGTAGTGTATAGTAATGAAGGATTCTAACCCCCCTCCCCCCACAAGCAAAAGACAAAAAGAGAAGAAAGGGCAGGGAAGGTGGGATATCACGGGCCTTCACTTAGGGTGTAAGTCAACCCCATTTCAGAACTCAATATTTCATAGGGTTATATAAGTGGGTGCTAGCTTTGCCTTCCATTATCATTAATGCCCCAAACAACAAACTCATAAAAAGAGAAGGTTTTGTGATAGCAGCTGAGTGATCAGCTATTCACCCAAACTCACTGCATTTGTAAGAGCTAAAGAAATCAGAGGGGGAAGGGGCTGAGTGTTTACTTTCAGTGCAACTATATGGAAATGCTCTCAAAGAAGGCAAGAAGATAAAGTTGCCTTCACTGTCCTTTCCTCAGCTCCAAGCAAGCTGGTATATAGTCAGACAATTCCCCCTCTGAAGACCTGAGAGAATTAAGTTCAGGCTTTAGACTTTGAGCCTCATACTAGGTTTATGGTGATGCATCAGTTTAGGGGAAAGGTGAATCATTTCTACTAGTGAGCCAATGCCTAAGCCCTGAGCTGCTACAACTGTCCAGCCAGGTGGTTGCACCTACCAATACTCTTCCAACTTTGGGCACCATGAAAGCAAGGCTCCACATACTGGAAGCAGGGTATATAAAGATTCAGAGGATTTTGGCTTAGAGACCTATTCTAAGTCCACCATGATGAGACCAAGCACCCAGTAGCAACTAGAAGTCCAAACAAAGGCAGAGTTTCATAGACAGAGGCTCTAGATTGGTGGTAGCATCCACCTGATCATTGACAGGATGCATTTGAGTTTTAGTGTGCTTTATGTTACCTGCATTAGCAGTGTAATGCTACCCTTAGTGGTCCATGGGCTTGGCTTGGCAGCACCATGCTATGATATAGAAACCTGGAGATGCCAATCTGCAGTGACTACCTAGCTTCCAAGGCTTGACTGGAGGCCAGTAACTGTGACTAGGTCTAATCTTCCCATGATTCCCAGATAGACAGCTGTGGGACAGGCTACTGTTTTGTTATTTACTTGGCTCTTTCTGAACAACTATGCCACGAGCTGTATAGTACTGAATCAGTGTCAACACACCAACACACTCTCAGCAAATCTGGACTGTAGCCACATATGTTCCTAAGGTTGCGGAAGTCGTGTAGGCTTTAAGAAAGTTAGCCTGCTTAGAATTCCTGGGAAGACAGTTATAAACAACCCAGACTGGGAAGGCTGGCACAATCAACGCACAGATGATGGTACACACCAGCAAGCATCAGAGGCTTTCAGAAAACCAAGACCTGACCTAATTAGGGCCAGAAACTGACCAGATAATAATCAGTAGGGGAGGCCTCTCAGGGAATTTAAAGTGTCTTTAAATGAGTTTGGAGAAAATGCAAACATTCCAACAGTCTAATGGAGAAAATGTAAAGCAAAGGAAGCAATTAAACAATCAAACGGATCCTTGAGCAGAAATTACCCTCTGCAAAATAAAAATGTGACAGAAAGCATCAAGGGCAGAAACAAATGGGAGAATTAGAGGGCTTGAGGACACACTCTTTGAAAATACACAGTTTGAGGGGGAAAAGGAAAAATAATGAGAATAATTTATAAGAAATTTTAGACGGTGTTAGGACAAGTGTGAATGATTAGAGTTCAAGGGGAGCTTGAACATGACCAAAGGGTAGACTGCTTATTGAAAGAAGTAATGCAGAGAACTTTTCAAACTTGGGGAAGGATAAAAATACCCAGGCGTTGGAAAGCCAAATCTCACCAGTCCAATTTAGCTTACAGAAGCCTATCCTAAGGCATTGTGTAATCAAGCTCTCCATAGTGGAGACGAAGAAAATTCTAGAGGCTGAAGAGAGGAGAAACAAATGACACAGGAGTATTCCAGTTTACCTTAGAGCAGACTTCTTAGCTGAAACTCTACTGCCCAGGCAAGAAAAGAATAAATGGATCTCACTGCCCTGAAACACTGAGCCAAGAGTACTGTTCCCAGCATTTAGAAATGAGGAAGGCATAAATAAAGACGTTCCCACATGGCTTAGTTATTTTTCTGTCTCTGTGATAAAATATCATGACCAAGGTAACTTACAGAAGGAAGAGTTTATGTGAGTTTTCAGCTCCAGAGGGATGAGAGTGCACCTTGGCAGGGAAGCTTGGCAGGATGCAGCAGTCATGGCAGCAGGAGGCTGAGATCACTTCTCGAAATGCAAGCCAGAAGCAGAAAGAGTGAACAGGAAATAGAGGGAGGCTGAACTTCTCAACGCCCATCCACAGTGAAATGCTTCCTGCAGCAGGGCTGTACCACTCACACCTCCCCAACAGCACTGGCAACTGGGAACCAAGTGTTCAAACAGCCCAGCCTAAGGGAGGGCATTTCTCATTCAAACCACCACATCATACTACACTAAAAAATGTAAAGGACCACCATAGAACAGAATATATATGGAATGGTAAAGTAAACTTATCAAACCAAGAGAAGGTGTTATTGATTGGTAAGAAGCAAACCTGGGAAGGTTTAAAACTCACTGGTCAGAGTAATTACAAAAACAACTTCATAGTTCCCTAATGAAATGGAAAATGAATGGAAAGTAAGCAGTTAAAAACGTGGAGATAAATTGATGGGAAATCAATTTTATCATTAGTATGTTTTCTTTTGTTCTTTCATTTGCTCACTTTGGTTATCTCTGGGGTCATATAAAATTGCAACACACAGTCATCCTGGCTTCAATTCTTCTTTCAGATAATAGCAGAATTACGATACCAAGTTATAGATGTTGGAGAGAGAGCTCAGTGGTTAAGAACACTGGCTGCTTTTTCAGAAGACCAAGTTTTAATTTCCCAAGTCCAATTCTCTCCTCCCACATGGTGGCTCACAATAGTCTATAACTCGAGACCAAAAGATCTGACACTATATCTGGCCTCTGCAGGCACTGCATGCATGGTGCATAGATGTGCATGCAGGCCAAAACCTGCACATGTAAATTTTTAAATGAATTATACCAAATTTTAGAATCTCTCCTGGTAGCAATGTACAACCATGTGCAGTTTTCTGGAACCCTAAACCAAATTCTGTAACATGAACCCAAGTGCCATGAAGTCTTTCCCAGTGACTTCTTACTGGCATCCAAGGTTTTCATGAAGTATAATCCCCATCAGAAATAAGGATCCGACACAATGGTTCAACCACAAGAGTGTTCCTGGCAATCTTTGGCAAAGGTGTACTGATAATCTTATTTACACACTGATTTGAGGAAATCAGAAAAGTAACTGCTGTTCTCAATAAATTAATCATTATTTTGAAAACACACAGGATTTTAGTTGATGCCATGAAATAGTTTCCTGTCATAAATTTTACCCGAATAAATGAATGATTTCAGCTTAGCTTCTAAAACATTTCTGAAGGAAGTATGTTCAATAGGTCATTTGAAAGATTTTTGTGACTGTTAACCCATTTCTTCTCATAGTCACTCTTTCAAATGCCTTCTACAAACACATTACTGTTAATGTTAGATGACCCAAACATGAAAGGATTTATTTCAGGTTATCTCTCAGTGGTTTTTCCACAATAACAACGAGATGCATTCATTCCCAGGCTAAAAAAGATGAGCTGCGGTCTGTCTTCAAACCTTTACCCTGCATATTCCAATTCCCACCAAGGACTATTCTAGGTCACCTATCTCCTATGCTCCTTTTGCCCCCTTTATTTTGCAGTCATAGCCATGACTATTCTGGTAGAGTGAGGCAGGTGTGAAGGCTAGTGCTGATCCTGACACATAGATGGGAAATACAGACACAGGCAAAAAATATGAATCTTTAAAGTAAAATTGAGAAAGAGTTAAGCAGACATAGTCAGTGAAGGACAGTCTCTGTCTGCAGCCAAGCTTTCTACTCCCTGCAGTAACTCTGTGAACCCAGACTTTGTGTATTTTGAAAACATTCCTTACATCTCAGGCAGAATATCCCAAATCCAATCTTTGCCTATAGTCACTGATGAAAGGATGGACCATGTAGAGACTGCTATATCCAGGGATCCACCCCATAATCAGCTTCCAAACGCTGACACCATTGCATACACTAGCAAGATTTTGCTGAAAGGACCCAGATACAGCTGTCTGTTGTGAGACTATGCTGGGGCCTAGCAAACACAGAAGTGGATGCTCACAGTCTATTGGATGGATCACAGGGCCCCCAATGGAGGAGCTAGAGAAAGTAACCAAGGAGCTAAAGGGATCTGCAACCCTATAGGTGGAACAACATTATGAACTAACCAGTACCCCGGAGCTCTTGACTCCGTAATAAAAAATATTAAAAATTAAAAAAAGAATTACCTAAAGAAGGGAAGGAACTGTAATAATTAAACCAATTGGGTTGGTTTATATTTATACTTCAAGTCATTCTAATTACACACCTTTCTTTTCAAACATATTAGAAATTTGGTACTGGTCAATTGCCTCACAATAGTAAATACTGGTTTATTTTTGTCCACATTATAATTTCATCCTCTTTAATCATTACGAGCCCATGGCCTTTCCCAGGTAGCCGGCTCTAATCAGCTCTGGATGTGCAGCTCTTATTAAAGCAGTCTTTGTAACGAGATTTCCCAGGCCTACTTTGATTTCTTCCATTTAAGACTATTTTAAGAGGCCAGGTTCATTTTAATGGGGCATAGAGACCAAAGTCCAGGTGCTTGTATCTGCGTTAAGCATTTTTCCATGGGTCTCAGGTCACTGCAGAGTGAATCAGAAGCTATTAATATGACATAATATTAGACCTTTAAATAACAATCCTCCATTTGCAATTTCTTAAGCCTCTTTTCTTGATCAACTCTGGGAGTCCATTAGTTTTCCTTATTATTTTTCCCTTTCCTCTAAGTTTGATGTTATGTAAGGAGATTAGAGGCTGTATCTGAAAAGCACAATCACATGCAGATCACTATTCTCAAGTAAGTTGTTTCCTGTGCTCCCTGACAGAGAGCAGCATTTTGTGTCTTCTAAAAACCCTGCTTGCAAAGATCTGTGAGGATAAGACACAATATACATAAATGTCTAGGCCATGATACTATAGGAACGCCTAATTGTAAACAGTAATGCTAAAAATAATTTAGATAGTAAAGTGTTCTCATTTCTCATGGTTTTGAGGTAGGAAAACAATAAGAGTTAGCCTAGACTATTTTGTGGCTTTATTAAGATAATTCTTTTGTTGTTGTTCCTGAGTATCATGGATATTCTCATTGCAAACTCATTCTATAGCTGAGCATGACTTTAAGCACCTAGCCCTCTTTCTTATACCAAATATATATACACATATATATGTGTGTGTGTGTGTGTATATATATATATATATATATATATGTGTGTGTGTGTGTGTGTGTGTGTGTGTGTGTGTGTGTGTGTGTGTATGCATACACACACTCATGCACATACAAATTCAGTGGCTTTTAGTATTACAGAGTTGTAGAGTCATCATGAAGACACATATTAGAACATGTAATTATCTCACAATAGAACCTTAGAGCTCCTGGCATTTACCTTCCATTGCTCACCCCTAGAAACATCAGCCCTGGCCATGTACTCAAAATTCATATACAAGTCACCAGTTCTGGGCATTTCATATAAGTGTGACTGTACACTCAATATATTTTTAGGTGTCAGCCATTTGATTGCATAAATCTTTGTTTCATGACTGAATCATATCAACTGTATGGATATAAGATATTTATTTATAGGTTTAGGTTGGCTACACATCTTTTTTTTTTTAAAGACAGTATCTCACTATATAGCTCTGGCTGATCTGAAACTTGGAGATCTCCCTGCTTCTCTGCCTTTTTGAATGCTGGGATTAAAGGCATGCACCACCACACCTGCCTATGTCTACACCTGTTGTTTATTGTGAATAATGATGCTATTGCCATCCATGTATATTTGTTTTGTTGTGACATAAGTTTCCAGTGTTCTTGGGTATGTGTGATCATTTTTAATTGTCAGCTTGATACAATCTAGGAAGGGAGTATCCATCAGGAACTGTCTAGATTAGATTGGCTTTTATGCATGTCTATGAGAGAGTATCTTGATTAAATTGATGAAAAGGTTACCCACTGTGGGCAGCCATCCATAGGTTTGGATCCTGGACTATGTATGAATAGAAAAACTAAGCTGAGTATAGGCATACATGCATTCATTCTGTCTTTTCTTTACTGTGGATGTGACTCATCACTTCCAGTTCCTCCCTGATTTCCTTTCAGTGATGGACTGGAACCTAGAAGTATAAGGCAAACACAACCTTTCCTTCTTAAAGTTGATTTTGTCAGAGTATTTTACCACAGCATCAGAAATGAAATGAACACAGTATGTATACTCAGGAGTGCAGTTCCTGGGTCCTGTGGTAGCTCTACTTAGCTTTCTAAACAACTGTCAGATTCTTTTTTACATGAACACTTTCCATTAGTCTGAGGGGGATTTTAGTGTCCTATAGCTATCTACTCTGTGATGCAGATGTGGATCCATTGTTGTGTTACCTGGAAGAGCTGATGTAAATGTACAATAAGCACATAAACACATCTAGTGAAAAAATCTAGTATAACTCTCAGGGCTCTGTTTTCCATCACACCTAAGATACCCATATAGTACCTACCTGACATCAGAGTCCTCCCTTGCTTTACTGAGTAATGACTAGAAGGAATAAGTGAGTAACACTAGAATGACTCTATGATTGACATAAGTGGAAGAAGGACCAGATCCAGGAGACAAGAGGACTGAGTGAGGGCTGAAGGAAGCGGAGACAGGAATGGATGCTCTCTTTGGAAACTGTGTTGCCTAAGTATACTTTTAGAACTTTGTTTTCCCTTGAAGATAATAAAATCCTACCACATTTTCTTTTCTTTTAAGGAATCTTTTCTAAGAAGCATCTCACATTTTACATTAATTTGGAAACATCTATATCTCTATCCTTCTTGGCTCTAAAAGGGTCTATAGGGCTTTGGGCATGTCAGAAACCATTATGACTGCACTTCTCCAGTAGATACACATCACGTCTGTACATTCAAGTAGGTGTTTACTAAGTATGGCATCTTGAGGGCCAAATTCTTACAAACTTGGGAACTGAAGAAAACAGCCCTTTAAAAGCCCATAATGGCACCTTCAAAACTGTTCTTGTCTCAGTGAGAACTCTTTGGAGAATCCTATGAAGAACCAGTCCAGGCTATATTTTTTCAGGTGACCTACACAGTAAACGTAGCTCACTATAAATCCAACCTGAGCATGCCAAGCTTTTGTTCTCTTTTGAACATGGCTCTAAGACTTTAAATTGATCGTGCTGAGAGTTGTCCAGCTCTCCATACACCAACTTAATATATATTGGCACTGTAATACATTAAATTTAGTTACATAGGGGCTACCTGTTAAAGTTATTTTAATGGGTAATATCTTTCCCTCAGGACCTTTCCTGTTACTATTTGCATTCACTTTTGAGAGGATGTCTAGCTCAGAGGCAGAGCACTTTCCCGGTGTTCACAAGGCCCTGTGCATGATCACCAGCACCATCAAGCAACAAAACAAAAACAAACAAACAAAAAAAACAAAAAGAAAGAAAGAAAGAAAGAAAGAAAGAAAGAAAGAAAGAAAGGAAGGAAGGAAGGAAGGAAGGAAGGAAAGGAGAAAGAAAGAAAAACCCAAATGAGCATGGCTGAAAAGAAAGGCATTTGGCAAGAGGGCTGAATAGAGCCCCAACACACAATGCTGCCATGGTGACAGCAATGGCAAGGGACACAGTATTGCAAGGAACATAGTATTGCAATGAGAAAGACTCAGGGAAAAGTCTGGAAGTCAGCATAAAGCAGAGTAATCCGAATCAGCATGGGAAATGTCAGTGGCAGCCATATCCCCTGCTCCCTTGCCAGCTAGAGGTAAGGGTGGGTGAGGGACAGAACAGGAGTTGGGAAGTTACTGTGACCTCAATCACAGCAGCTTGACTGCACGTCCAACTGAAGGAGAATTATACAGTCCTCTCAGGCTTCATAAACTGGTGTGGGCAGCCAGGAAGATAAAGAACAATTGCTTTGCTCTAAAGAGGGAACTCATGCCCCAAAGCCAAGGTGCAACAGTAGTGTCTGCTAGACATCATCCTGCTCTTGGGCAAGTATGGTCCTCTGGTATGGCTAGAAATCTTGAGCCTGTGTTTGCCCCCAAGGGTAGAAAAATGCCCACCTCCCCAAGGTGCTGCAAGTTCAAATCCAACGAATGCCATAGACTCAAGCAGAACACTGTAAGTCTGATTAGTACTTGCTCCACTAGAAGAAAGAAAGAAAGAAAGAGAGAGAGAGAGAGAGAGAGAGAGAGAGAGAGAGAGAGAGAGAGAGAAAGGAAGGAAGGAAGGAAGGAAGGAAGGAAGGAAGAAAGAAAGAAAGAAAGAAAGAAAGAAAGAAAGAAAGAAAGAAAGAAAGAAAGAAAGAAAGAAAGAAGCTCTGCTCTTAAACTCACAATCTTGGGACTGAGGCAGCTGTAACAAACTTGCAGCATTATCCACTGTCTTCAAAACTGAGAAATGTCCCAACTGCAAATTCCATGCTACAGATGTACAAATACAACAAACAGTTGCTTAGGCTCAGAGACAAATGAGCTTCCCAGGTAACATGTTTCTACCAGTCACCTATATTGGATCTGTAGGAACAAGGAATTCTTGTTCCCAACCATGGTGTGAAACTGTAACTACCAGTGCAAATGGTCACAATATCTGTGTCGGTCTCTCAGACCTGTGAAAAAGTTCCTGGAACCCTTTAGCATCAGGATGGGAACTATCAGTGCTTCAAATCTAGTGTTAGCTACACTTGCTCCACAACAACTAGGGAAGGTCTTAGCCACAGCTTAGGACCACAGTTCTGGTACATATGTCCTGCAGTTCCAGAGCCATGATTACCAACAGCGAGAGCCTTGCCCTCCTCATCCCCTGCTACTCATGAACTAGCATTATTATTCATGTCCTAATACTCTAGGACTTCAGAGACAGAAGGTGAAAGCTCCAATCTACCATACTCAACCCATGAAAGCTAGGTAAGATGACAATCACATCCTGAACCTCTAGGATCATGTATACCCACCTTACAGTCTAGTGTTGCCTGTATACAGCAGCCATTCTCAACTTGAGGGTCACAAACCCTTTAAGGGTGACATGGCCCTTTCACATGGGTTGCCTAAAACCTTTGGAAAACACAGATATTTACATTACAATTTATAACAGTAGAAAATTTAGATTTATGAAGTAGCAGTGAAAATAATTTTATGGTTAGGGGTCACCAAAACATGAGGAACTGTATTAAAGGGCCACAAGATTAAGAAGGTTGAGAACACTAGAGGCTCTAGAGAGTCTTCTTCATAGCATGTAGACTGGGTACAACATCCATTGGCATAAAACGTCTTGGTATTACTTATGGTTGTTCCTTGAATCTGGATACAGCGTGATGTGCATTCCTAAAATTCGGAAAAGTCACTACCAATGTTATAAGCCTGAAATCATCCTACAGGACCTGGGCAAAGATTCCCCTCTACACCCTGTACTTCCAGTCCGTGGCTGACAGTGTCACAGAAGCCAAATTGACTTTGCTTGTCCTGCAGGACCTCAGTAAAATCCCATCCTATCTTGTGGATCCAGAATTGATGGAACAGCAGGCCCACACATCATCTCCCACATTTACTATGAAGATTATGGTGATGGTCTCATTTATGTACTATGGGCTGGAGACTATAGCTGGTTCTTAGTAATCCTGTGAATCACCTATGCATGGCTCACGGACAGACTCTTCATGGTCCTCCAAGACTGACAGTTGTTCCATGAGCCTAGTGTCATCAAACCTTTCATCTGTGGGTCCTGGGGAATGCAGCCTTGGAAACCCAAGTTAACTGCAAAGTCATCTAGTTAGTTCTGTGAACTGTAGCAGCCTAGACTATTACAAAACTCAAACACTGCTGATGTGGATCAAAATGGAAGAAATCAAACAGAGGATACTTTTGAACTCACCTACATCCAAAGTCAAAGCACTTGATGCTTTAAATCTCATCTAAAAATATCTTACAAAAGCTATTTCTGCAAAGGTAGAAGAGGTGACTGTTCTACCCAGTACATAGTACATGAAGAACACTTGAGAAACATGACACATTTTTAAAAAAAGACAATTATTTCTAAGTATAGCCCAATTTGAAGGGCATCTATGAAAAACATTAAAAATATTTCCAATTAAGATCTCAGGCAACCTCAGCAACATGTAAGAGAAAACAAATAAACAAATATAAAGAGAAGAGAAAATTAATCCAAGTAATGAATGAGAAGTTCACCAAAAAGGCAGAGATTATGAAAAGGGAACCAATTAAAATCATGGAGTTGAATTGCAATCAGTGAAATGAAAATACCACATGAGCTTACACTGTAGAGCAGAAAAATAGAAGGAAGCGGTTTTGAATTTGAGTTAACACAGTTCAAAAAGGGAAAAAGAAAATGAAGAAAGCCCATGGGATTTATGAGACACCATTAAGCAAAGAAATGTTTCCTTGAAAAGAATTCCAGGGGAAAAAAAAAGAACAAAAACATGGAGAACATGTTTTATAAAATCAGAGCTGAAAAATACATCTAAAATCTTACAAAAGATGTAGACGCTCAGATGCAAGAAGCACAAGGGACTACAACTACAGTCAACCCAAAATTACCATCGCCAAGACACATTACATAGTTAAGCTGCCAAAGACTTGGTACAGCAAAGAAAGTGCATCATGTCACATACCAGGGACTTATATTTACAGCAGTTTTCTGGGCAGAAACCTTAAAGGGTAGATGAGAATGGATGGTTTATACAAAGTCCTTAAGTAACATAAAACTGCTAATCAAGGATACTATACTATGCCAAAACAAACAAACAAACAAACAAACCTTTAGGGATGATGGAGAAATAATAAACAGATCACCTAGTCATACAGTAGAGTCTTACACTAGAGAAAAATATTAGTAAACACTATCATGTGTGGTGTGCCATAAAATCATGTGGATGTACAAAACATGTGTAAGGAAGGGCACTTAAAAGAAAATATTGAACCTTAGCATGATGTAACCCATCACATTGTAGACATAAACAACAAGGTAGAAGAAAGTAATATATAACTATAAAACAAGCAGAGTACAGGAAAACGATGGAATAAAGGACCTACCTATGAACAATTGTCAACAAGAGCCTAGAAACCAGAAAGGTGACCATGAGAGGGGGCAAAGATATGCCAAGGCAGACAGGAAGGATGATAGAAAATGTGATGAGAAAGGAGGCTACTGAAAATAGAAGGATATAAGAGGGAGAGAGGGATGGGAGGATCATCAAAAAATTATACTCAAAATGTTATAATGAAACCTAGTACTTTGTATGCTAATTAAAATTAAAAATTAAAAATAATAACTGTGAATGTTACTGGATTATGTTTACCAATCAAGAGAAACAGTCTGTCTGAATTGATGTTATTTTAAAAAGAAGACCTAAGTATATGTCACTTTTAAGAAACTCGTGTGACTGGTAGGGTTATAAAAGGCTAAAATGAAGGGTTTTTAAAATATGTAAGTAGAAATCAAGAATGAGTATGACAAGTTATAGAAATATCAGAGAAAGTGAACTTTAAATAAAACTAGTGAGAGAAACAAAATTCACTACATATTGAGAAAAGGTCAACTCAGCAAAAAACAAAACAAAACAAAACAAATATTCTCAGCATAATAGTACCTTGAGTCTTGAGTTTAAGCTGGCAAGTGACAGCTGAATACTTAGCCACAAATAGATCATTTATATCATCCCCCCATATGACATAGGGAAACCACAGAAGATGAGATAAAAAGAAAATAAACCAGATGATAGGGAGAAGGGTTATAAAGAAATTATACCCTTTGGGCATGGCACATTCATTGCAAGCTAGAGGCAACAGCAGCTTAGGTTATCTCCACTGGACTTTTTACTTGCTGATTATGGATCCCAGCAGGGCTTAAAGTGCCCTACTTCTCCCTGATGAAATATTAGCTAGTGGTTGATTTTGGGAGAACCATAGTAGTTGTCTTAAGTTATGTCCACTGAGACGTCCACCAGTTTGCAATGGACAGTTTCAAACCTTTAGGGAAATATTTGGAGCTCAATAAATTCAATGAATCATAACACACACACACACACACATACATATACCCTCAAAATACAAAACAACACATCGTGAATATGAGAAAGAAGCTTGCAGGGAAAGAGATGGGAAATTGATATGGAGTAGCAGGGAGATGAGAAGAGGAGGGGAGGGGAGAGTACCAAGAATATACTAAATACATGAATGAAAACCCCAAAGCACAAAGGTAATCAATGATAGAAATGAATACATATGTTCAAAATAAATGTTATTAGATCTGAAATAAAAATAGACTCATAAAGTTTAGGGACTTCAATGTCCCATTTTTCCTGAGTGGGAAAATTGTATATAGAGAAAATCAGCTTTTGCTATTTTATAACCTTGAATTATGCTCTAAGACATAGACCCAGAGACATTTATAGAGCATTTCTCTGACTACATGATACATACTCATTCCATAGGACTATAAAGAATGAATTTGGACACAAATCAAACAATTTAAAAGTTTAAGACATAACACATGTCTTAGACCAAAATGAAATAAAACTCTATTAGAATAGCAAGAATAGAAGCAGAGAAATTAAATGTCATAGTCCAAAATGATCTAGGCATAACTGAAGAAATTAAAAAGGTAAATAAAATGTCTAGAAACAAATAAAGTGTTCATTGTTTTAGAATCTGTATGATACATAACATGTAGTATTGAAGGGGAAGTTTATAACAACTAATATATACAGTTCACAAAGAGAAATACCTCAGATAGGTAACTTAAGCATTTATCGATAGAAAGAGCAAACCAAACCTAAAGTTACTAGAAGAAAAGAAATAATGAAGATTAGAGCAGAAGTATGTAGAATCAAACCTTAACTATAACAAACGATCAAAACTGTACCAAAGAAAACAAAGTGCAATCAAAGAAAACAGGAGAAAAGACCACAGTAAACCAGAGATGAACAGAGGAGACATCAGAAATACAAAGGATCATATGGTAACATACTAGGAGGCAGAGAATAAAAGAAATTCCTACAGGTGTACAGCCTTCCAGCTTTAAGTAAAGAAGAAATAGAAAAATCTGATCACAGCTCTATATTGATTAATATGATTGGAACAGCAAATAATTAAAAGGCCCCTCAGAAAAAACATTCAAGGCCTGGTGATTTTACTCCTTAATTCCACAAAATACTTACTTGAAGAGGGTTAATTCCAGTGCTTTGCATAGTTAAATATTGAAATTGAAAAAATTCTGACAACCTATCTTTTCAAGACCAGCATTGTTCTTACACTAGAACTAGAAAAGGATACAAGAAAAGAAAGCTATGGATCTTGAGTTCCACTAAATATAGATGCAAAACTTATAAAAGAAAAAGGAGCAAATCAAGAGTCAGGCATGATACTACACACCTTTCATCTCAGCACTCAGTCGTCAGATAAGTGACTTTACAGATAGAAAGGACATGGTAAGATTCATATAGAATCACAAGAGATCCAGAATATCCAACGTGATCCTGAGGATCAGAGTTGTGGGGAGGAGTAAGATGTTCCATAATATCTGACTTCAAGACATAATTGAAAGTCAAGAGATCTCAAACAGCATGGTAGATACATCAAAACAGACAGAGCAATGGGACAGAATGGGAAAGTAAGACATCAGTACACATTTGTTCAAATCACTGGCTTTTTGGCAATGGCTCTGTGAACACAGGGGAGAAAAGACAATTTCTTTAAATGGTACTGACCATTGGCTAGACACATGCAGAAGAGGCTAAAGGTACAGGTAACAAAAGTGTATACACACACATGGGGTTACATCCCACTATGAAACTACTGCATAGCAAAGGGAACAAGCAACAGAGTGAAGAAAAATATACATAATGGGAGAAAATTCAGGTACATTATTCATTTAACAGCAACAAAAAAATCCAGACTATCTAAGTGCATTAAAAAGTAAAAAGCTAAAACCCTAACAATTCAATTAAAGATGAGTAGACTGGCTAGTTTTTATGTAAACCTGACACAAGCTGAGGTCATCTGAGAAGAGTGAGCCTCAATTGAGAATATTTCTCCACGCTTTGTTGGCAAACTTGTAGGGTATTTTTTTAAAAATAAGTTTTTAAAGATTTATTTATTTAATGTATATGCCTCTATTGTCTGATGTATGTCTTCAGATCATAAATAGGCATTTGATCTCATAGGATTAGAATTACCGATAGTTTTGAATCACTATGTAGATGCTGGGAATTAAACCCAGGACCTCTGAAAGAGCAGCCAGTGCTTTTAACCACTGAGCCATCTCTCTAGCCTCCTCCTCCTCCTCCTCCTCCTTCTTCTTTTTTTTTTTTTTTTTTTTTAGTTTTGAGAATATATTTACACCATTTCTCCCTTCTTGTTATTCAAATATCCCATGTACCTTTCACCTTGCTCTCTTAAAATTTCATGGCCTCTTTTACTTTAATTTATATCTATAGTTGTACTATATTTCTAAATACATAAATACAACCTACTCAGTTCTGGAAATGTTACTTACATGTATGTTTTCAGAGATGATCTTTTGGTACAGGATAACCACCTGGCTATCTCGAGGAAGACTGTTTCTTCTGCTGTTATTTTCCTAGGGTTAAATCTCCATGAGCTTTCCCCTTCCACATTAGCATATCTATTGGTGTTCTCCTTCTGCGGATGTTAAGATAATCATGTTGGTGAGACTTTATGGGTATAGCTTCTAACACTACTAAAAGATACAAGCGTACAGCAAACTATCTATCTCTGGCTCTTACAATCCTCCCACCCCTTATTTCTCAATGATCCTTGAACCTTAGGTGTAGGAGTTTTGTGACAGATGTATCAGTTGGTACTGTTCTTCACATTCTGCATTGTGATTGGTCATATTTTTGTTTTTGTTTTTGTTTGTTTTTGTTGTTGCTGTTGTTGTTGTTGCTGGTTTCTATTTTGTAAAGAGAAAATTCCTTGATGAGGACTGAGGACTATACTTACTTGTGGGTTTAAGTACAAATATTTATAATGTAGTTAGGGATTATGTTAGTTCAGGAGAGTGGTAGTTATAGATTCTTTTCCAAGATCTATGACTTCACTAGCTCTGGATAATTGGCTACATTTTCAGTACCAGGAATGATTTCCCTGTTGTTGGCCAACCCTCAAGACTAAATTAGAGTGCTGTGGATAATCACCAAGGTATGTGTGTCACTACTGCAATCTTAAGGGTTATTGTGCCATGCTGGTTATTGTTGTGGTTTATAGGCATCGTAGCTAGGTAGGGCTGGTGGTTGCTTCTCTCCTTTGGAGGCTTGCAAAGCGCCTTTTGGGATTATGAAAGCTGGCCTCAAAGAGAAGATGTTCAAGTAAGATTTAGCTTGGAGACTCTTGTATCTCATATCCAAAATTCATGGTTTCTTTAGCAATAGGGACATACTTTCCACCTTTTGGGGAAAACAAAGGCAATAGCAAATTATCTATATGCTTTTGGAGTCATTTAGCTAACTCTGTGGGGGCATTTATTGATTAATAATTGATGTGGAAGGGTCTAGCTCACTGTGCATGGGGACAACCTGGGCTAAGGATGCTGAGTTTTATAAGAAAGCAGACTGAGGAAGCCATGAGGAGAAAGCCAGTAAGCTTCATTCTTTCATGGCTTCTGTTTCAACTTCTGCCTCCAGATTACTTCCCTACTTGAATTCCTGCACAGGTTTCTCTCAGTGATGACTTTTACCTCAGGGTTGGAAGATGAAATAAAACCTTTCATCCCCAAGATGCTTTTAGTAATGATGCTTTATCACAGCAATAGAAACCCTAAATAAGACAATGGGCCAGATTGGCTGGGCTGTAAAGAAGGAGAGGGCTTGGCTAGCATGGAAGCACTACAAGCTGAATGAATAAATAAGTGAGATTGAACAATCAACTGAGGGCTTCTGGTTTCCATCTGCAACCCAGAGCTGACCCTGTGCACAGCTCTCCATACCCAAATCCCACTAGGAGAGAGCTACTCTCCCAGGAATACTGACACAACTGAGAGCACAGGTAAGACCACCACTTCTGCTCAAATACCTGGCCCAAGAAGGACCTGCCCAGAGCCATCAGGACACAGGAACCAAGGAACAGCTAGGAACAGGATACATCCAGTTTCCCTCTGCACCCGAGAGCTGGCCCTGTGACAAAGCTCTCCATTCCTAAATTCCACCCATAGAGAGATGGTCTCCCAGGAGTTCTGACACATAGGCTTACAGGAGGGACAAGCCACAGTCAGAGACAGCAAGACCAGCTAATACTACAGTTAACCAGATGGCAAGAGGCAAATGCAAGAACATAAGGAACAGAAACCAAGGGTACTTGGCATCATCAGAACACAGGTCTCTTACCACAGCAAACCTTGGATATCCCAACACACTGGAAAGTCAAGAATCTGATTTTAAAAAAAAATCCCATCTCATGATGATGATAGAGGACTTTAAGAAGAACATAAATAACCTCCTTAAAGAGATACAGGAGAATACAGGTAAACAGCTAGAATCCCTTAAAGAGAAAACACAAAAATCACTTAAATAATTACAGGAAAACACAACCAAACAGGTGAAGGAATTGAACAAAATCATCCCTGATCTAAAAATGGAAATAGAAACATAAAGAAAACATAAACAATGCTGGAGATAGAAAACCTAGGAAAGAGATCAGGAGTCATAGACTCAAGCATCACCAACAGAATGCAAGAGATAGAAGAGAGAACCTCAGGTGCAGAAGATACCATAGAAAACATAGACACAACAGTCAAATAAAATGGAAAATGCAAAAAGCTCCTAATCCAAAACATCCAGAAAATACAGGACATGATGAGAAGACAAAATCTAAAGATAATAGGTAGAGAAGAGAGTGAAGATTCCCAGTTTAAAGGGCCAGTAAATATCTTCGACAAAATTATAGAAGAAAACTTCCCTAATCTAAAGAAAGAGATGCCCATGAACAGAACACACAAGAAGCCTACAGAACTCCAAATAGATTGGACCAGAAGACAAATTCCTCCAGTTACATGATAGACAAATCTCCAAATGCACAAAACAAAGAAAGAATATTAAAAGCAGTAAGGAAAAAGGGTCAAGTAATATAGAAAGTCAGTCCTATCAGAATTACATCAGAAGTGGAAGCAACAATCACTATTCCTTAATATCTCTTAACATCAATAGACTCAATTCTCCAATAAAAAGACATAGACTAACAGACTGGCTACACAAACAGGATCCAACATTTTGCTGCATTTAGAAAACACACCTCAGTGACAAAGACAGACACTACCTCAGAATAAAAGGCTGGAAAACAATTTTTCAAGCAAATGGTTCCAAGAAATGAGCTGGAGTAGCCATTCTAATATTGAATAAAATTGACTTTTAACCAGAAGCTATCAAAAAAGTTAAGGGGGGACACTTCATACCTGTCAAGGAAAAATCTACCAAGATGAACTCTCAATTTTGAACATCTATGCTCCAAATGCAAGGGCATCCACATTCATAAAAGAAACTTTACTAAAGCTCAAAATACATATTGCACATCATACAATAATAGTGGGAAACCTCAACACCCAACTCTCATTAATGGACAGATCATGGAAACAGAAACTAAACAGGGACACAGTAAAACTAACAGAAGTTATGAACCAAATGGATTTAACAGATATCTATTGAACATTTCATCCTAAAAACAAAACAATATACATTCTTCTCAGCACTTCATGGTACCTTCTCCAAAACTGACCATATAATCAGAGGAACTCTCTTCCATTGCTGGTAGGATTGCAAGCTGATACAACCACTCTGGAAATCAGTCTAACAGTTCCTCAGAAAATTGGACATAGTACTACCCGAGTACCCAGATATACCACTCCTGGGCATATACCCAGAAGATGTTCCAACATGTAATAAAGAAACATGCTCCATTATGTTAATAACAGCCATATTTATAATAGCCAGAAGCTGGAAAGAACAGAGGAATGGGTACAGAAAATGTGGTAGGTACTTTTACACAATGGAGTAAAAACAATGACTTCACAAAATTCGCAGGCCAATGGATGGGGCTAGAAAATATCATCCTGAGTGAGATAACTCAGTCACAAAAGAACACATATAGTGTGTACTCAGTGATAAGTGGATATTAGGCAAAGAGTGTGGAATACTCATGATATAACTCACAGACCACATGAAGCTCACAAGGAAGGAAGACCAAAGAGTGGATGCTTCAGTCCTACTTAGAAGGGGAACAATGTAATCAAGGGAAGTGAAGTGTGGGATGGACTTTGGAGGAAGAAAGGAGAGTGAGGGGAAATAGAGGGGTAGAATCAGGTATGGGAGGAGAGGAAATTGAACAGAGGTATATAGCAATGGGGGATGAGGAACTGGGGGTAGCAACCAAAAAGTTCCAGATGCCAGAAAAGCAAGAGCCTCCCAAGACCCCACATGGATGACATTAGCTGAAATATTCCACAAAAGGTAGGGAGAACCTGTTGAGACCATATCTAGAGGTTAGGCATGGCCCCCTGGCTGAAGGATGCAGTCACCCACCCATCTCCAAAATTTTAACCTAGAATTGCTCCAGTCTAAAGGAAATACAGGGTCAAAGAGACGAAAAGAGACTGAAGGAAAGGCCATCTAGAGAATGCCCCACCTGGGGATACATTCCACATGCAGACACCAAACCCAGACACTATTGCTGATGCCAAGAAATGCTTGCTGACAGGAGCCTGATACAGCTGTCTCCTGAGAAGCTCTGCCAGATCCTGACCGATGAAGATGCTGATGCTTGAAGCCAACCATTCGACTGAGCACAGGGACCCCAATGGAGAAGTTAGGAGGATGACTGAAAGAGCTGAAGGGGTCTTATCTTCATCAATGGGAGGGGAGGCCCTTGGTCCTGTGAAGGCTTGATGCCCCAGTGTAGAGAAATGCCAAGGCAAGGAGGTGGGAGTGGGTGGGTGGGTGGGTATGGGAGCACCCTCATAGAAGCAGAGGAAGGGGGAAGGGATAGGGGGATTGAAGAGGGGAAACCAGGAAAGGGGATAACATTTGAAATCTAAACAGATAAAATATCCAATTAAAAAATTTTTTTAAAATCAACTGAAGACTTTTTTCATAGAGATTTCTTACAGAGAAAATGGAAGATACCAAGAAGCATAAGAAAACAAATGCTCTATTTCTCTAATAATAGGGAAATGCAAATCAACAAGACAATAAGACATTATCTTATGACAGTCAGACTGAGTAGTACAGAGTAAGGAATCTTAGTAAGTGCTTGTGTTGGGGAAAGAGACCACTTCATGATTGGTAGGAATGCAAATTACAATGGCTGGAATGAAAACAAACTTGAAGGTTCCCCAGACAACTAAAACCAGAATGACAACCTGATTCATTAATCCCACCACTGTACATGGCAGAGATGAAATGCTACACAAAAAGGCACTTACATTCTGTGTTTACTTCAGCACCATCCATAGCAGCAAATGGATAAAGAGTGGGATCTCGGCAAGTTATTCAGCTTTCAGTGAGAATAGACTCCTGTCACTTTTAGTAACTTGGGTGAAAATGGAGATCATTGAGCAAAATAAGCCAGACACAGAAAAACAAATACCACATGTTCTCACTCATTTGTGGAAACAAATTAGTTGATCTTGGAGAAAATGAATGGGATAGTGGTCCCTGGAGATGGAGAAATGAAGGGAAAAGCAAAAATTCTAAATAAAATTGCATCAAGCACAGAGAGGAGAGAAAACCTCTGGTGTTCCAGCACACTAGGATAACTGTGGGTCAAAAAGTGTTTATTTCAGTCTATTAAATTCTGACTCTCCAAAGAGTAATATTTAAAGGAATGAATTACTATACATTATATAGACATATCAAACTACTTTAGCATATCCCATAAAAGGTGTATAAATATTATGTCTCCATTTATCTTTCTTCACTGATTAGTAAGAACAGAGTTCTATACTTCATTAAAAAGGTCACCACCGGAAAGTGTCTTTTTACTGTATTCCTAATAACAGTACTCAAAGACTTCAGAATTACTCAATGAATCAGATTATGAGCTACTATGAAATGTCAGTAAATTAAAGGCTTTCGATGCAAACCATCTCTTGATAACTTTTTGGCTGTTTGTTAAAAAAAAAAAAAATCAAAGCCAGCCTCAGAAGAGGGCAGTTTTACTTCCATTTTAAGCAATTCAAAACTAAAGAAATTGCACATGTCAAATGTAGTTGCAAAAGGAAGTTCCTAATGGGATATGACTTTGAGCAATCGCAGCGTCATTAGAATAAATCTGTAACCTCTTTCATGGTGATTGCCTTTGAGGAGACTGTGTTCCTATGTCTCAGCTGTGATATGCTTGTTCGAGAAGAGCTGCACCTGATAGAGTCCGCAGACTACAGTGTACAGAAGCTAGGGAGAGAGAATGAGGAAAGAATGCCTTCCTGCTGATTGTGATGAATCTGAGATACAGAAAAGGCCAAGAGTGGCTCCTGGGATTTAGAGACTGGAAAAAAAAAGTATATAGGCATGCGTGGCAAACTGCTCTAACAGGTGCAAAATGCATCTTAGCAATTTTTAAGATTTTTAAATTAATGAAAATTTATTGGTCAAAATGACCAAAATGACTGATTATGGAAGCCTTTTTGGTTCAATGGAATACATTCTGGACTTTGTCAGAAGCCATTCCCCGAGATCCTGTCTCTCTGACAGAGAAACAGCAGGGGCTTGGGATAGTCATGTGATCTGCCTGTGCTCACGGTTTTATTTTTATTTTCATTTATTTATTTACTTATTTTTACATAGACCCACCTTCAGCCCTTATTCTGTCAGTTAGTCATTTCCATATCTTCCTCAAGATCCTTTAAGAAAGCCATCTTTTCATCTTTGCCTTTCTGGAAAGGAGATTGGTACAAAGCAAGCACGTAGCTGTGAAAAGCAGCGTGGCAGAAGCACTTCAAGGAATGTAGACAGCCATAGGCTATCTTTGTCAAGAATACAAAGCCATAGAACTGAGTTCTAACAGGGAATAATGAATAAAATCTCAACTTTATATTCAAATGTTTGGTTCAGGTCCAACATGTTGACATATTAGAGCATCTTGTCTTTTGTGATTATGGCCACTGGATGGATTTGCTAACATAATTGCCTGAAGTTTTATTGTTACACTTAGAGAATCATACTAGCATGTTCATGAATACCAATGAGGTAGTTTTCTCAACATGCCACTCCCTAATCCAGTCTTCTTATGAAAAGACTGGATTTAATACCTTATCCTTCTTACAGCCCCTAGACCCTGCACTGAAGTTAATTTGAGTCATTACTCAGGGCTGAAGAGCAAGCACAATTCTTATGTTATTCTGCATGTCACCAGGGTCTCACCTGGGGTTTGTTTTCCATGGTTTATCAATCATCCTGCATTTATCTCTACATAGATTCAACAGTATCTCTCTATGCCTCAGCTGGCCTAGAAACATGCAGATGATACCAGTTCTCATGGAGATACAAAAAAAAAAAAAAAGTTTCGCAATGCTGTAAACATGAAGGATAATAGCTTTGACCTGTTATGGGTCCTTGGCACCTCTACTGAGATGACTCCAGGGTGGATGAGGTAAATGGAAGACAAAACACCCTACAATCACTGCCTTGTCAGGAAATGCTTAAGTCTAATTGCCAAGCGGCCTTCAATAAACTCAAGCCAGTCAGCATCTTATCAATGGTGTACTGTCAGACTGGATAAGCCCCTCCCTGTTTATTCACTTTTATCCTTGAAAAGCAATTGTTCCCAAGAATGACTCCAGTTGATTATCCAGAAGTGTCAAGGAAGATTAATATCTTACCAAACATCATACATCATCTTTTTGTCCCTATTTGGGGACCTGAGAGCAATGTCCTTTCCTGGCTGCCACAGTAGCTAAGTTCCCTGTATTGCATTTGCAGAGAGACATATTTCATGATGTCTGTGCACAGCACAGGTTAGTGGATTGCATGGTGGTGGTAGTCAGGAATGTCAAATCCACTGCTGGTTTGATGTGTCTAGGGGTGGCGGAAGGGACCAGCCTCATCGAATGCCCATAAATGGCTGTTCAAGAAATGACAACCAGGAGCAGTGAAAGCTGCTTCTTGGCCCTCCCACCTCAGCTGCATTAGAGAACAAGGTGGAACCCAGAAAATTGAGCCTAGCTGTTTTGGCTGAAAGCTGTCATCATTTCCCACTAGTGTTGCATTCAAACCCTTGTGAAATGGGCTTTGTAGACAGGTTCCTGCCTAGAAAGGTTCTGGTTTCAAATTCCACCACTACACAAACAAATGCAACAAAACACAACAATACCACCAACAACTAAAAAATCTCTGTTTTCCGTAGAACACGGATTTAGATTAAATACTAAAGGCCCATAGGCCCCTAAACTGTCTTTATCTCCTTCAGCCTTACACACAATGAAATGAGAAAACTTCAACTCTCAATTTCTTTTTCTATGGAAGTAGGCAGTGATAGTAATTGGATTGTCAAGTGAGAAGCATTAAATCCTAGGATATGGCACTCTGTGCCAACATTGGGCATTGCATTGACCTGGTCTGGATTCCACAGCTGAGATGGACTCATAGCTGCATCTGCTGTCCTTCCCTATCTAGCTGTCTTCTGATTTCTTCTCACTTTTTTTTTTAATGATCCCTGCCAGACATGGGTCCATATATGGACCCTTCTCACCTACCCCTGCTTCTGTGCATGTCCTGAGGTCTAGCTGTTACCATGTTCTTAACTAACATGTTATGTTCATTCGTCAGTCGCGTTGCCCTTTTCTAGAATCAACAAAAGGTTTGTAGAATGTGTCAAATAGGTCTAAATGGATTTTATGATGAACTTAATATTGAATTCAAATGCAATTTGCTTTTACTTTGATAGAGAGTCTTAATTACTTTGGGCCGGGCGTGGTGGCGCACGCCTTTAATCCCAGCACTGGGGAGGCAGAGGCAGAGGCAGGTGGATTTCTGAGTTCAAGGCCAGCCTGGTCTACATCGTGAGTTCCAGGACAGCCAGGGCTACACAGAGAAACCCCGTCTCAAAAAACCAAAAAAAAAAAAAAAAAAAAAAAAAAATTTACTTTGGGCTTTATACAAGGGATTTTTATAAGTTTAAGTAAGGACTCTTGGGTTGAAAGAAATACAGCAATTGAAAGTCAATAACAGCCTCAAACTAAACCAGCTTAGTGAAGTCTTGAATTTGGAAATGGGCTAGAGAGTAACAAGAATAACGAGTATGCCTTCCAAGGGCGTTTTTCAGCCTATTGTTATAACTAATTATTAATTTTAATATCCAAATTGGATAAGGTAAATTGTACTATAACATGTATAAAGAGAAAAATAACTGTTAGGAACCCTGAGAATAATATTAAAAATTTCAGTGAACAAGGGAGTGGACAACGGGTAGAAATAGGAGCTAGACAAAGCCAAGGAGAGAAGAAGGAACTAGAAATAAACAAGTCGTTGCAAATGAAAACTAAAGTGGCCATGGGCTTCTCGAAACTGAGAAACAGATCGCTGATCTCAGCAGTGGAGCAAATGGGGTAAAATCAGATTATCCCTGCGTTTGCAAGTGCTCTGGGTAACCCCTGAGCTTAGCCCAAAGGAGGTTTTGCAAAAAGTCCAACTCCATGCTTCAAAGAACCTACAGCAAGGTTGTAAATAATCTCTACATACTCAAAAGTCCACACACGCACAGGTAGCCTCAGTCTTGTGCGCAATGTTTTCATTGCACACCCGAGGAGCTGATTCAGAGCTAGAACCCTTAGACCTCTGGCCAAACACAGTACGTGCAGAGCCATTCTCCTAGCTCTTCATCCTTCTTTGTCCTGTTCTGCAAGGATGTTTGCAGAGCCTCCAGGCTGTCTGTTCAAGCTGCAGCAATGTCTCAAACAACCACTTCTCCATGCTCTGTCCTCAGGCCTACTGGTCTGGTGAGCATTAGGCAGCCCAGGTGAGAGAGTTTAAGAGCAGCTGGAGGATAGCCCATCTGGCAGGAGGGCCAGAGATCTAGAGCTTTTCCATTTATAGTTTCAAGGGCTGGGATAGAGGTGGAGTAGGGGTGGGGCCAGGGGACATCCATGTCCTCTTAGCCTTGCAGCTTCTGTGGCTCCCAGATTTTGGTGCCTTGCTCCAGACGAAAGTGTTAGAACATCCTCTTTTCATTTTCAAAAACTCAGGAAATATTTCAAAGGTATTAGCCCTTCTTCCCACACCTAGACCTCAGCCTGAGACAAAGCCAGCTAAAGTTCCAGAGATACTATGAAAACATTCATTATTTCTCAAAAGCTCAGAGGCCTTTCTATTTGTTCTTTCTTTGTTGGTGAAACAAGTGTGGCACCCCTTCCTAGAAACAATGGAAGCAGGTATACATGAAGCATCAGCAGATGACCAGAGTGGGTACAGAGGGGAGCCAGGACTCCTTTCCTTGGGGTCTAGGGATGCCTAGTAGGAAGCCCGTGCCTCGCTCCTTCTTCCTTGGGCTTACATTGCTGGCTGGGCTCATTTTTCACTGTTCCAACTTTCAGGTTCCCAGTATCCCTAATGGCCTCTGGGTCTTTGATGTCTGTCACCTGCCAGTGAACTGTCAGGTTCCATCAAGTCCAAGGAGAGGGAAGCCTAATACCTGACCCAGGCCTGGTAATCAGTCTGGAGCAGCAACCCAGGGAAATCATGAAGCTGAGACAGAGTGAATGGGGTCATCCAGAGGACTCCTTATTGGAGCCTCTTGCCTCCATTGCTACACTGCCAAGAGAACCTTGTGGAAATTAAAACAGAGGGCTCCAGGCAGCAGCTCGAGGGCTGAGTTTTAATTGGAGGGAAATAGGTTACAGCCATCACTCCACAGCTGGTCATCCACACCTGCAATACAAGCCTCAAGACAGCGCTTTCTGCTAACCGGTTGCCTTTGAAGAACAGCATCCCTCATCTTGGCTTCTTGGAAATGCCCAAAGTAATCGAGACTAGGACGCTCTTCACTGTGCAGCAGAAGCCACTGTAGGTGAAAATACAAATGAATGTTTTAAATTGTTCACGTTTTTCCTTTAGAAGGGGTTACGTTTAAAAGGTGTCTTTCAAATAACTGTTTTTTCTCAAATGACAAAAACAAAAGGCAAACCAAAACAAACCAACAGCCGCCGAGAGCAGACAATTTTCCGCTCAGCTGAGGTACCACTTACCGAATTGCAGCCAAGAGTGATTTTTATAGCCAAGTTATAAATGGCTGGAAATCAGGAGGTTTTGATGGAAATGCCAGCTGACCTTTAGCTGTATTGATGCTGGAGAGTGCTACTATGATAAAAATGCCCTCTGCCTCCCTCCACCTGGGCTCCCCAAGCTCCTTAATTCTAGTAAATAATGGGCTGTGCTCTCTCTGGAGCTAGCCAGTGAAGCAGCTAGGAGGATATGATTAAGGAATAAAATTCCATCCTGGGTCAGGAAGCAAGACTGTGCTTTGATACCTGACCAATGAGCTGGGAGAAAGAAGTCTTTGAATGGATCAGTTCTCTTCAGCTAGCAGTGAAATGGTTAATTACCTCTTATTCCTCCCCTTCTGGAAATTGCCTTGGAGGGGCAGAGGCTCTCTTAGGGCAATGAGTCTAGGTGAAGCCTCTTGGTATAAATAGCACCTGCCCTGTGCCCAGAGCTGGCTTCTTCCTTTATGCTATCATAGATGAGGGATACTCATGATGGATGCTCGCTTTGCTCTAGGGTGTGGTACAGACCCAGAAAATTTGTCTTGAAGATGTATTCACTTGCTACAAATTAAACACAGATATCCCACACTACTTTTGAGAGATACACTTTTAGACAACCCCCCTCCATGTGAAACCAAGGTCACTTCCATTAAGGTGATCATAAAACAATGAGGCATTTGTCATTGATTTTAATCAGATTGCTCTCAAATTTTGTCTACTCTCCATACCTAGTAAAACATATGTTCCCATGTTCCCATCTATTAAGTTCTTTGAACATCACAGCTATGAAGAAAAAAAAAAAGGTCAAATAATACATTTTGGCACATTTTTCATTTTGTCACTTACCATCAAGATTTTGTAGATGGAAAAAAAGTTGACAACTGCCCTTGAAAATATGAGAATATGTAGATTTTTTCTGTCTTGACAGGTCTCCATGCCTTAGTCTCACAAATCAGACAGGCTCTGCATTCTATGAAATGTAAAGTGTAGTTGCATGACTTTCCATAAACTTCGTTGCTAACATATTTTTCCTCTTGTATTCCTCTAATATATGCAAAGTGCCAAGCTCCTCCAAAGAATGTTACAGGTCATTTTCCTGCCATAATAGTGGAATCAGCAGAGAATGCACTTCATGGTTTGAATGCGGTGACAGAAGTAGTCTGACAGCAGAAATATGTACTGGATAGGAACTTCCACAAAAGCCTTGAGATTTTCACATGAGTAGAGATTATGGCTGTAGAAATCACTTTCTCTTAAAGTGATGTGTCCTGTGTAAATATGATTGAAGAGCATTTATTGGTTCTGAGCTGTCAAGTGCCCTTGACCTAGTGACACTGATTTTCCACCATTGTCTTTATGTGCACTGCTCCAAGAGGACAAGGCCATAATGGCTGCCTCACTTAACAATTAATTTTCATCTATTCTTTATGCCAAGTCTCACAGAAGCCTCTGAAAGTCTCTCTCTCTCTGTTTCTCTCTGTGTTTCTCTCTGTCTCTCTCTCTGTCACACACAAATGCACCCGTGTGCACACACACACACACACACACACACACACACTCACATCTTGCTGTTTTAACCACACACATAAGACATCTCGTCTGTAAAAAGCTTTGCTTTCTTCTGATTAGTAAATATTTCAGCATTTGAAAAGTTGCACATATCATAAAGAACAAAATCAAAAGAAAATGCAACAGCTATAAAGTAACAAGCACTCCCTCCCTTGTGTAACTATGAGGACTTTGATCACTTCAGTTCCTGTCAGACAGTCCCTTTTGCTCTAAATCCTACAAAATACCCCAGCATAAACATTTTGGAGAGAGAGTATAAGAAGCAGTCTTTCTTGCTACCTGTTATGTCTCTATCTTTGGAGTATATCTGCTTTATCAAAGCCCTAACCAGTAGAGGGCCCTGTTGAGATAATCTTTATTTAATGGAGGCATCTATTTTAAAAAGCAATGTATCAAACAATGAACCATGTGCCCCTCCCCCCCAAAAAGTCCTCTCTTCATTAAATTGAATTTTTTCTTAAATATTTTTAAAATAGGTATTTATTTCATTTACATTTCCAATGCTATCCCAAAAGTCCCCCACACACTCCCCCACCCACTCCCCCACCCTCCCACTCCCACTTCTTGGCCCTGGTGTTCCCCTATTCTGAGGCATATAAAGTTTCCATGACCAATGGGCCTCTCTTTCCACTGATAGCCCACTAGGCCATCTTCTGATATATATGCAGCTAGAGACACGAGCTCCGGGGGGTACTGGTTAGTTCATATTGTTGTTCCACCTATAGGGTTGCAGATCCCTTTAGCTCCTTGGTTACTTTCTCTAGCTCCTCCATTGGGGGCCCTGTGATCCATCCAATAGCTGACTGTGAGCATCCACCTATGTGTTTGCTAGGCCCCAGCATAGTCTCACAAGAGACAGCTGTATCTGGGTCCTTTCAGCAAAATCTTGCTAGTGTATGCAATGGTGTCAGCGTTTGGAAGCTGATTATGGGATGAATCCCCGGATATGGTAGTCTCTAGACGGTCCATCCTTGCGTCACAGCTCCAAACTTTGTCTCTGTAACTCCTTCCATGGGTGTTTTGTTCCCAATTCTAAGAAGGGTCAAAGTGTCCACACTTGGGTCTTCATTCTTCTTGAGTTTCATGTGTTTTGCAAATTGTATCTTATATCTTGGGTATTCTAAGTTTCTGGGCTAATATCCACTTATCAGTGAGTACATATCATTTGAGTTCTTTTGTGATTGAGTTACCTCACTCAGGATAATGCCCTCCAGGTCCATCCATTTGCCTAGGAATTTCATAAATTCATTCTTTTTAATGGCTGAGTAGTACTCCATTGTGTAAATGTACCACATTTTCTGTATCCATTCCTCTGTTGAGGGCATCTGGGTTCTTTCCAGCTTCTGGCTATTATAAATAAGGCTGCTATGAACATAGTGGAGCATGTGTCCTTCTTACCGGTTGGAACATCTTCTAGATATATGCCCAGGAGAGGTATTGTGGGATCCTCCGGTAGTACTATGTCCAATTTTCTGAGGAACTGCCAGACTGATTTCCAGAGTGGTTGTACAAGCTTGCAATCCCACCAACAATGGAGGAGTGTTTCTCTTTCTCCACATCCTTGCCAGCATCTGCTGTCACCTGAATTTTTTATCTTAGCCATTCTGACTGGTGTGAGGTGGAATCTCAGGGTTGTTTTGATTTGCATTTCCCTGATGATTAAGGATGCTGAACATTTTTTCAGGTGTTTCTCAGCCATTCGGCATTCCTCAGGTGAGAATTCTTTGTTTAGCTCTGAGCCCCATTTTTTAATGGGGTTATTTGATTTTCTGGAGTCCACCTTCTTGAGTTCTTTATATATATTGGATATTAGTCCTTTATCTGTCTTGACTCTAGCTGCATATGTATCAAAAGATGGCCTAGTCGGCCATCACTGGAAAGAGAGGTCCATTGGACTTGCAAACTTTATATGCCTCAGTACAGGGGAATGCCAGGGCCGAAAAGTGGGAGTGGGTGGGTAGGAGAGTGTGGGGGGGGCAGGGTATGGGGGACTTTTGGGATAGCATGGGAAATGTAAATGAGGAAAATACCTAATTTTAAAAAATAAAATATATATATATATATACAGCTACTTCATTGAAGTTGTTTATCAGGTTTAGGAGTTCTCTGGTGGAATTTTTAGGGTCATTTATATATACTATCATATCATCTGCAAAAAGTGATATTTTGATTTTTTCCTTTCCAATTTTTTATCCCCTTGATCTCGTTTTATTGTCGAATTACTCTGGCTAGGACTTCAGGTACAATGTTGAATAGGTATCAAGAAACTGGGCAGCCTTGTCTAGTCCCTGATTTTAGTGAGATTGCTTCCAGCTTCTCACCATTTACTTTGATGTTGGCTACTGGTTTGCTGTAGATTGCTTTTATCATGTTTAGGTATGGGCCTTGAATTCCTGATCTTTCCAAGACTTTTATCATGAATGGGTGTTGGATTTTGTCAAATGCTTTCTCTGCATCTAATGAGATGATCATGTGGTATTTGTCTTTGAGTTTGTTTATATACTGGATTACGTTGATGGATTTCCATATATTGAACCATTCCTGCATCCCTGGGATGAAACCTACTTGGTCAGGATCGATGATTTTTTTGATGTGTTCTTGGATTCGGTTAGTGAGAACTTTATTGAGGATTTTTGCATCGATATTCATAAGGGAAATTGGTCTGAAGTTCTCTTTCTTTGTTGGGTCCTTTTTGGTTTAGGTATCAGAGTAATTGTGGCTTCATAGAATGAGTTGGGTAGAGTAACTTCTATTTTGTGGAATAGTTTGTGAATAACTGGGATTAGATCTACTTTGAAGGTCTGATAGAACTCTGCACTAAACCCATCTGGTCTTGGGCTTTTTTTGGTTGGGAGACTATTAATGACTGCTTCTATTTCTATAGGGGATATAGGACTGTTTAGATCATTAACCTGATCTTGATTTAACTTTGGTACCTGGTATCTTTCTAGAAATTTGTCCATTTCATCCAGGTTTCCAGTTTTGTTGAATATAGCCTTTTGTAGAAGGATCTGATGGTGTTTTGGATTTCTTCAGGATCTGGTGTTATGTCTCCCTTTTCATTTCTGATTTTGTTAATTAGGATGCTTTCCCTGGGCCCTCTAGTGAGTCTGGCTAAGGGTTTATCTATCTTGTTGATTTTCTCAAAGAACCAGCTCCTAGTTTAGTTGATTCTTTGAATAGTTCTTCTTGTTTCCACTTGGTTGATTTCGCCCCTGATTTTGATTATTTCCTGCTGTCTACTCCTCTTGGGTGAATTTGCTTCCTTTTGTTCTAGAGCTTTTAGGTGTGTTGTCAAGCTGCTAATGTGTGCTCTCTCTAGGTTCTTTTTGGAGGCACTCAGAGCTATGAGTTTTCCTCTTAGAAATGCTTTCATTGTGTCCCATAAGTTTGGGTATGTTGTGGCTTCATTTTCATTAAATTCCAAAAAGTCCTTAATTTCTTTCTTTATTCCTTCCTTGACCAAGTTATCATTGAGAAGAGTGTTGTTCAGTTTCCACATGAATGTTGGCTTTCTATTATTTATTTTGTTGTTGAAGATCAGCCTTAGTCCATGGTGATCTGATAGGATGCATGGAACAATTTCAATATTTTTGTATATGTTGAGGCTTGTTTTGTGACCAATACATGGTCAACTTTGGAGACGGTACCATGAGGTGCTGAGAAGAAGGTGTATCCTTTTGTTTTAGAATAAAATGTTCTGTAGATATCTGTTAGATCCATTTGTTTCATAACTTCTGTTAGTTTCACTGTGTCCCCGTTTAGTTTCTGTTTCCATGATCTGTCCATTGGTGAAAGTGGTGTGTTGAAGTCTCCCACTATTATTGTGTGAGGTGCAATGTGTGCTTTGAGCTTTACTAAAGTTTCTTTAATGAATGTGGCTGCCCTTATATTTGGAGCGTAGATATTCAGAATTGAGAGCTCCTCTTGGAAGATTTTACCTTTGATGAGTATGAAGTGCCCTACCTTGTCTTGTTTGATGACTTTGGGTTGGAAGTCGATTTTATTAGATATTAGAATGACTACTCCAGCTTGTTTCTTCATACCATTTGCTTGGAAGATTGTATTCCAGCAATTCATTCTGAGGTAGTGTCTATCTTTTTCCCCGAGATGGGTTTCCTGTAAGCAGCAAAATGTTGGGTCCTGTTTGTGTAGCCAGTCTGTTAGTCTATGTCTTTTTATTGGGAAGTTGAGTCCATTGATATTAAGAGATATTAAGCAAAAGTAATTGCTGTTTCCAAATATTTTTATTGTTAAAGTTGGCATTCTGTTCCTGTGGCTGTCTTCTTTTAGGTTTGTTGAGGGATTACCTTCTTGCTTTTTCTAGGAAGTGGTTTCCATCCTTGTATTGGTATTTTTCTGTTATTATCCTTTGAAGGGTGGGATTTGGGGAAAGATAATGTGTGAATTTGGTTCTGTCATGGAATACTTTTGTTTCTCCATCTAAGGTAATTGAAAGTTGGCTGGGTATGTAGCCTGGGCTGGCATTTGTGTTCTCTTAGTGTCTGTATAACATCTGTCCAGGCTCTTCTGGCTTTCATATTCTCTGGTGAAAAATCTGGTGTAATTCTGATAGGCTTGCCTTCATATATTACTTGACCTTTTTCCCTTACTGCTTTTAATATCCTATCTTTATTTAGTGCATTTGTTGTTCTGATTATTATGTGTTGGGAGGATTTCTTTTCTGGTCCAGTCTATTTGGAGTTCTGTAGGCTCCTTGTATGTTCATGGGCATCTCTTTCGTTAGGTTTGGGAAGTTTTCTTCTATAATTTTGTTGAAGATATTTGCTGGCCCTTTGAGTTGAAAATCTTCATTCTCATCTACTCCTATTATCAGTAGGTTTAGTCTGCTCATTGTGTCCTGGATTTCCTGGATGTTTTGAGTTAGGATCTTTTTGCATTTTCCATTTTCTTTGATTGTTGTGCCGATGTTCTCTATGGAATTTTCTGCATCTGAGATTCTCTCTTCCATCTCTTGTATTCCGTTGCTGATGCTCGAATCTATGGTTCCAGATTTCTTTCCTAGGTTTTCTATCTCCAGTGTTGCCTCACTTTGGGTTTTCTTTATTGTGTCTACTTCCCTTTTTAGGTCTTGCATGGTTTTATTCAATTCCATCACCTGTTTGGTCGTGTAATTTCCTGCAATTCTTTAAGGGATTTTTGTGCTTCCTCTTTAAGATCTTCTACCTGTTTAGCAGTGTTCTCCTGTATTTCTTTAAGTGAGTTATTAAAGTCCTTCTTGATGTCCTCTACCATCATCATGAGATATTCTTTTAAATCTGGGTCTAGCTTTTCAGGTGTGTTGGGGTGCCCTTGACTGGGAGAGCTGGGAGTGCTGGGTTCTGATGATGGTGAGTGGTCTTGGTTTCTCTTAGGAAGATTCTTATGTTTGCCTTTTGCTATCTGGTAATCTCCAGAGTTAGTTGTTGTAGTTGTCTCTGGTTAGAGATTTTTCCTCTGGTGATTCTGTTAGCTTCTATCAGCAGACCTTAGGGACTAGCTCTCTCTGAGTTTCAGTGGTCACAGCACTCTCTGCAGGCAAGCTCTCCTCTTACAGGGAAGGTGCAAAGATATCTGGCATCGGACCTCCCTCCTGGCCTAAGATGAAGGCCCAAAACAGGACCTGTCCCAGAAGCTGTGTTGCTTTGGCCTGTCACAGAAGCTGTTAGCTTCTGTAGTCCACACTCTCACCTGTGCAGACTACTCTAGGGGGAGTCCCAGAGCCACGATGTCTCCTGCAGATGCTCAGGCAAAGCCCTCTGAGACCGGGTGGACCCCTATCCTCTGGCCGGGGAGGTACCCGGATCTGAATCTTTTTATAGATTAAATCATAAAGATACTACTGGGTAAGTAAAAAAAAATTCTATTCTTGAGAATTTTTGGCTGGAGAAATTGGGTTGACTAAGCTCATTTTCCTATTCATGGCATAGTGATTTGTTTTGAATTGCCACTATGCAGAATAGAAGTAGCAACTGTCTACTTTATGTCTATTCATCCTAGGGAATAAATGAAGATTAAGTACAGTTATCAGCTTGTGTTATCAAGTATGTACATTCTGGGTTGTAGCTTGTTATTATAACTAGTGAGATTCTCTTGTTTTGATATTTTAAAGGACTTATTAATTTAATTTACTTTATGTGTATAGGTGTTCTGTCTACACGTATATCTGGGTACAATGAGCATGCCTATTGGTACTCACCTAGGCTATAATAAAATATCAGATACCTTGAGACTGAGGATAGAGACAGTGTGAGCTGCCATATGAGTGCTGGAAATTTATCATGGAGAAGCCAGTGCTCCCAATCATTGAGCCATCACACCAGCCTATGTTTTAACATTTTAAAGTGGTATATGTTTCATGATGTATAACTTCCTTCCAAGTACTAAGCAACTTTGGAAGTTTATTATTCATGGAAGTCAAATAAGAGACAACATTTTGGACCTTTTAGATTTTGATCTTTTTATTAATTTTATCAATGTGGCTTTAATTTATCATTTTATTCCACTTTAATTCATTCTGTTCTTGCTTGTCTTAAATAATAGTGAAAATATAGAAAATGTAGGGAATAATATAACAAGATTTGGTGGTTTAAATAAGTTTGGCTCCCATAGACTCAAGTGTTTGAATGCTTGGCCCATAGAGTGTTGCACTATTAGGAGGTTGTTGGAGTCGTTGTGGTCTTGTTGGAGAAAGTGTGTCACTGTGGAGGTGGGCTTTAAGATAAAATATGCTCAAACCACACCAATGTGGTACAAAGTCTCCTTGTGTTGCTAAAGGATCAAGCTGTAGAACTTTCAGCTCCTTATCCACAACCACATCTATCTGGATGCCATCATGTTTCCCAACTTGATAATAGTGCACTAAAACCTCAAACTGCAAGCCAGCCCTAATTAAATGTTTTTCTTTATAAGCGTGCCTCTGGTCATGCTGTCTCTTCACAGCAATGGAAGCTCTAACTAGGGCAAGAACTTTGTATCATTTATTATTGCTGTGGAGCATATCAATTCATTATTCACTGGCTTAGAACAGTGTTATTTCTTTTGGGTACTGAGATCTATGAGAGCTCTGATTCTTATCTGGTCCGAGCTTGTTCACGAATCTGTGATCACCTGGTCCAATCTGGAACAGGCAACAGCTGGAACTCCTCAACACTCCTCCACATTGCCTCTCATCCCCCAGTAAACCAATTCAGGGTTGTCTCCATGATGGAGGCAGACATCCAAAAGTAAGAGAATTGGACATGACCTCTTGAAACTAAATACAGAACTGACACACCGTACAGACTCATTACTTTCTACTGACTAAACCACATATACATAAAGTGGTGCTTTAAAAGAGCACGCACACACACAGACACACAGACACACACAGGTTTGTGTGTGTGTGTGTGTGTGTGTGTGTGTGTACTATACTTATAAAACTGGCTTTCATACTGGGGAGTTGGGCAAAGAAAGGAAGATTCTGTGGGCTGGCTGGCCACCCAGTCTAGGTGAATTGTCAACTCTAGAGCCAGTGAGAGAGACTGTAAATCTAAGGTAAATGATTGAGAAAAGCATTAGACATCAACCTACGGCCTTCAGAGACATGCAAGTGTTTTCACACTTGTGTACACACATGAACACATACTGGGTCAACACTTAAGAAGTTCACCTGAGGCTAATATACTGAAAAGCCCACTTCTGCATAGAGAGATGCTGATGGGCCCAGGATTTCTAATCCCCAGGTGCAGAGAAAGAACAGGTCAAGCTTCAATTGATTACATAGCTACCCCAATTGTAACTGAGTGGAATAGAAGTGAAATTTCCCTTTGATACATGCCCAACCTGAATGTTAAGCTCTGTGTTTGTCAACTCAGCTTGCTACAACAAAGTATCATGGGATAGTGACTTAGATAATATAAATTATATACTCCTATTGAAAATAGATTGTTTTCTCATACAATATATTCCAATTACAGTTTCTTCTCCCTCTATTCCTCTCTGTTCCCCCCCCCCTTCCTCTTCTCGAGATCCACTTCCTTTCTGTCTCCCATTAGAAAATAATAGTCCTCTAAGAGATAGAAAACAAATACGAGAAAATAAAACATAAGATAAAACGCATCAAGGCTGGACAAGACAATAGGAGAAAGGGAATCCCAAGAGAATGCACAAGAATCCGAGACCACTCATAAACTTTCAGGAGTCCCATAAAAAATACTAAGCTGAAAGCTAAATTATATATGCAGAGGATCTGGTGCAGGTCCCACATATGCTGCTTTAGTCTCTGTAAGTTCATATTAGTCTTTCTCAGTTGATTTAGAGCATCTAGTTCTCCATGTGTTTTCCATCCCCTCTGGCTCTTACACTCTTTTTGCCTTCTTTTTTTTTGGCCAGGTCTCTGAGCTCTGACGTAAGAGATTTTATGAAGGCATTCCATTTAGAGCTGTGAGCTCTCTCTCTCTCTCTCTCTCTCTCTCTCTCTCTCTCTCTCTCTCTCTCTCTCTCCACAATGCATGCCTGTGGGTCTCTGCATCTGTGTAGGAGCATGCTTCTCTGATGATGACTGAATAAGGCATTGATCTATGAATACAGCAGTATATCATTTGAGTGATTTTATTGATACCCCCCATTTTTTACTAATGTATTTTCATACAGGTCAGACGTACTCAAGTATGAGATCAGAGTACCAGCATGTTTGGCTGCTACTGAGGACTTTTTTTTTTTACCTTGCAGTCAGTTTCCTTCTTATTCTGATATTAAGTTGTAGAGAAACAGGGAAGATGAGTGTGAGAATGTGAGAAATAAGAATATAGAGAAAGACAGGAGGGAGGAGGTGAAGGGAGAGGAGGATAGGGAGGAGGAGAGAGAAGGGAAAGAAGATGGGGAGGAGGTGTAGGGAGAGGAAGAGGGGAAGGAGGATTAGTTTCCTGGTATTTCTTATAGAAATATTAATCATGTTGGATGAGGTTCCGACCCTATAGCCCCATTTAACCTAAACTCTGTAGTTATCCCTAAGTCTGTCATATAATCACATCAGAGCTTGAGGTTTCAACATAGAAATTCAGAAGACATAGTTTAATATGTAGCATTATTATGTTAAGTCACCTAAATTTTGGAATGATTTGTTCTGCAGCAATAATGATAGGGATGATTACCATAGTGCAGAGGTTTGGGTTGTAAATATCAGCATAATGGTATTAGACCTAATTTGTAATTTCACTTTCTGCTGGGCATGCTTCTGAGACATATCTATCTTGCAATATCTGGGTAAATTACTCGCTTAATTGATGCACTCTATCTAACTCAGCAGGACTTTCCTTAATCATGAACTTCCAGTTGCTTTGTAGTTCTGTAGCAATTACAAATAATACCACAATAAACATGTTTCCTTGTGGAGAAGAGGGTTTTTTTCAAAACCACATTTATTTGGTTACATGAGCACACTGTTTTAGAGATGCTTATACTGTCGATTGTACAACCTGGTCATCAGAACCTGCCCTCATATCCTGCTTACTGGCCATTTAGCACTGTGCAGATGTAACAAGGCTCATAGATGATAGTAGTGTGGGCTTATTTTGGTCACCCTTGTAGTTTTTGAGATTGTAAGTCTTTGAAAAATACTTTGAATAACCTTTCCTCTATTTTGAGAGTATATATTTGTATTTTATTTTTAAGACATCATGTCTTATTCATTTTTAGGTTTGTTCTTTTCCATTTAGGCATTATATTTTCCTGTTCTATATATGTTAAAATCATTTCCCAGTGATTACATTGTAATCTTTTTTTGTTTGCTTGTATGTCATTAGAGGAGCTTAGGTAATTTAATCACAGATAAGTTTACACACACATGAACATATTATGCATACAATGTAGCTACGTTTTTATTTTTACAAATTTTAGATTTTGTGTCCTCTATGAATTCTTTCCCTATTTTGGATTACAGACTTTCCTTGGTTTTAAATTGATGAATACTATTTGTTGCTGACATTTTAGAGCTATAGTTTTAAGTAACTACTAATTTACATTTACTACTAATAAGCAGATACAATTATACACCGTTTCTCAAATTTTCAAAGGCTGACTGGGCAGTGTTGAAAATTTCAAAATATCAGTGAGTAACTGGACAAGAACTGATGTGGCAGTGTGGCTTAATAGGTGAGAAAAGTTTATCTTCATAGTGTCCCTTTGGAGTTATAAAATCAGAAGGTCTCTTGTTCTGAAGTGTCCCCTTAGCATGTGTTATATATAGGGTACACTAGGACAGTAATAAAAACTTCACCATTACTACAAATTATGTAGTTTGTGTTCAGAAAACAGTATAAAATACTACAAATAAAATAAGCATTCAGGGAAAAGAAAAATGTGGTATTTTTAAATGACAGATATGGTATATTTCTTTGTCTTATTTTATGATACATTTATTATTATCATTTGCTGAGATGTTGATTATAAATAAACTCCTTAGGAATATGTTGTCATTTGATATAAGAGCATGTGTTTATCTTGTCTTGGGAGCATCTGATAAGGCTGATGGACAGTTGGTGTGCTGCTCTTCTCTCTGAGCCTTGTAGTACTTCTAGAAGCTCCAGGGTGCTCAAGTGTGCATGTGTGTCCATCACAAAATGTGAAGCACTGGGTAGCCTCATGTTGCTGTTGAAAACACAGCGGTGCTCAATGCAAAGACCCTCTTTATCCCCATGTTGCCACTAACGCCCTGTGCACCTTCTACACAGTGACCAAACTTTGCAAATTTGACTATGTGTTGCTTAATGAAGAGCTAAGTACAGAGAAATGTGTCAATTTTGACTGCTAGTGAGCATCATGGAGTATATGCCCATAATCTAGATGGTGTAGCATTTGATGTAATTTCCTAATGTAATCAAGAAACTTGTTAAAATAAGATATAGGAGGCTGCTGTATGACACAGTATCCCGTTTCACAGTGAACTTTTATAAACTAAGAGTATGTAATAAAACAACAGTAAAAGTCAGAGTAAATGCTGTAAACCAGGAACATAGTCATTTGTCATTATCAAGTCCTATGCATTATAGAGGACTGTTTGTCTGCACATAATCTAATACCACTCACTGTGTGGAAGCAAATTAGGATTTTTTTTTGCACCAGCAACACCACAAATATAAACAATGCAGCTGTGCAGTCATTAGGCTATAAGAGTTTTTCAACTCCATTATAATTTTGGGGGGCCACAATCTTGTGTGTCATCTGCTGTTGATTGAAATGTCATTTTGCAGTGCATGATAGCATCTCTACCCTCAAAGAAATAGTTATCATGTCATAATTATATATATATATATATATATATATATATATCCTTCCTTGGAAAGAGGAAGAGAGAAAGAGGGAAGGGGTTTAATTATTCAAACGTTTTTGTCCCTGCTCTAGGCACTTAAAAACCATGTTTTGAAAAGAGGAAAGCGTTGCCTCTCTGCATTCTCTAGGACTGTAAGATTGGAATCCAGTAGAGTGATTCCTTTCAGAATTGCACGACACACTTGCACAGCTCTAATTAGGCTTAAGATGGCTAGCCTACCAATCTCCTTCTCAGCTTCAAATGCCATGGGATGCTCCTTGTATGCTGTATCAAAGGTTATAATTAGAACATTTTGGCATGGTGAGGAAGATTTTGAAAGGTGGACAAGTCCATTTAGAAGCTGCCTCCTGTGGTAGATCCACTGTATCCCACAGTGGCAATAGCTGCTTCAAAATTGGCTTAGCAGGCATTTCAGAGTATCCATTGAAGGAAAAGCTATTTGTTTAGTTTTCCATATTAAGTGGAAATGCATGTTAGCAGATTGGAAACATTAATAACTCAATCATAGTAACAAAGTAGATAAAGATCTTACACTTAAACTCAGAATTACTGATAATGGAAGCCTGAATTGATGGCACTCCCTGCAGTGAGTACTTCCAACCCCCAGAGAAAGAAGTCCCAGTGAGAGGGCAGCAGAGTCTGCTGTGCAGAACATCCTTCCAGGGGCTCATCTGGACCTCCTTAGCACTGCCTAATGGTGCTTTCAAATTTCGAGGTATAGAAGTATAAGTGCTAATTACCAGACTCACACAAGCCCAAAGTTTCTGTGCTTAACATAATGATTATGGATAGTTTAAATGTCAATTTTCCACAAATCAGAATCGTCCTAGTAGGGAGATTTCTTGATTGGTGTGGAAGAACCATTTACTATGATGGCGGGTGGCATCATCTGGTAGCAGTCCAGATTAAAAGAGCAGGGCAAAAGGAAGATTGGCTCCTCTTTTCTTCCTTGACCTTCCTCCTTGCTGCTGAGCTAATTTGCCCTGTTGCTGCTGCTGACTCTTTCACTGCTGTGACAACCATCATGTTTGTCTTCCATGATAGACTATAGACCAGGGTTCTTCAGGAATCTCCCCAGTGTCCTGGGCCAGATTGGGATGGCTGGGACAGCCAGCCTACTAGACTAAGGAATTATTGCCCCTCCACTGAGAGACAGCCACTGTGGAACTACTCCACTGAGCTACTGTAGGCTTAGATTTTTTTTCAAAACGTATTTTATTTAAAGTTCTTTTATTTTAAGCATGATTTTTATTAGATATTTTCTTTATATACATCTCAAATGCTATCCCGAAAATTCCCTATACTCCCCCCGCCCTGTTTCCCTACCCACCCACTCCCACTTCTTGGCCCTGGCATTCCCCTGTCCTGGGGCATATAAAGTTTGCAATACCAAGGGGCTTCTCTTCACAATGATGACCAACTAGGCTATCTTCTGCTACATGTACAGCTAGAGACATGAGCTCTGGGGATACTGGTTAGTTCATATTGTTGTTCCACCTATAGGGTTGCAGGCCACTTCAGCTCCTTGGGTGCTTTCTCTAGCTTCTCCACTGGGGGCCCTGTGTTCCATCTTATAGATGACTGTGAGCATCCACTTCTGTATTTGCCAGGCAGTGGCATTGCCTCATATGAGACAGCTGTACCAGGGTCCCTTCAGCAAAATCTTGCTGGCATATGCAATAGTGTCTGGGTTTGGTTGCTGATTATGGGATGGATCCCCAGGTGGGGTAGTCTCTGGATGGTCCATCCTTTCATCTTAGCTCCAAACTTTGTCTCTGTAACTCCTTTCATGGGTATTTTGTTCCCTATTCTAAGGAGGAATGAAGTACCTACCCATTGGTCTTCCCTCTTCTTGATTTTCTTGTGTTTTGCAAATTGTATCTTGGGTGTTCTATGTTTCTGGGCTAATATCCACTTATCAATGAGTGCATATCTAATGACTTCTTTTGTGATTGGGTTACCTCACTAAGGATGAGATCCTCCAGATACATCCATTTGTCCAAGAATTTCATAAATCCATTGTTTTTAATAGCTGAGTAGTACTCCATTGTGTAAATGTACCACATTCTCTGTATCCATTCTTCTGTTGAGGGACATCTGGGTTCTTTCCAGCTTCTGGCTACTATAAGATAAGGCTGCTATGAACATAGCGGAGCATGTGTTCTTATTACCAGTTGGAACATCTTCTGAATATATGCCCAGGAGAGGTATTGCTGGATACTCCGGTAGTACTATGTCCAATTTTCTGAGGAACCTCCAGACTGACTTCCAGAGTAGTTGTACAAGCTTTCAATCCCACCAGCAATGGAGGAGTGTTCCTCTTTCTCCACATCCTTGCCAGCATCTGCTGTCACCTGAATTTTTGATCTTAGCCATTCTGTCTGGTGTGAGGTGGAATCTCAAGGTTGTTTTGATTTGCATTTCCCTGATGATTAAGGATGTTGATCATTTTTTTCAGGTGCTTCTCAGACATTTAATACTCCTCAGTTGAGAATTCTTTGTTTAGCTCTGTGCTCCATTTTTAAATGGGGTTATTTGATTTTTCTGGAGTCTAACTTCTTGAGTTCTTTATATATATTGGATATTAGTCCCCTATCTGATTTAGGATTGGTAAAGATTCTTTCCCAATCTGTTGGTGGCCTGTCTTATTGACAGTGTCTTTTGCCTTACACAAGCTTTGCAATTTTAAGCTTTCCTATTTTATTTAAGGTTCTTAATTTAACGCTTTGACCTTCTTTCTAACCCACCAACCAGAGGTAGGGGGAATGAAGGCTAATAGGAAAAGGGTCTTGTGGCCTTATTTAGAAGTAGTTCCTTGGGGCAATTCCACTTTTCATTGTCAGGATACCAGCAGTTTGGTTCAATAGCAAACACCGAATGCAAATCAGCAGTGGTGCCACAATGTAGCAGAAACAGCAAGGTTCTGCCAAATCTTCAGTGAGTCAGAGAAAGTGGCCAGAATCAGCTGGAATACCAGGAGAAGTTCTTTGGTGCATTTCTCTCTATGAAGTTAAGACCAGCGAAGACCAGTGAAGAAGTAAAGCATTGCACCTCATTCTCTTGCTGTTTGCGGGGTTCTATGTATGTTCTTTCTAAACATCACATGGCCACTCAAGTGTCTGTTCTCAGAAAAGCATCATATACCCTCTCACGAGACAGTTTCCAGAAAAATGTCATGAGACACAACTGAGTTGTGAAAGAAACCAAAACTTTCCACTTTAGAGATATCCAGTCTCAAGGACTTATAAACTGCTAGGTTTCCAGCATTTAGGTGTGATTCTGCTGTTGTTACTATTTCAAAGCTGATAATACATTCATCTATCTATCTATCTATCTATCTATCTATCTATCTATCTATCTATCTATCTACCTACCTATCTATCTATCTATCTATCTATCTATCTATCTATCTATCTATCTATCTATCATCTCTATCTCTTTGTATCTGTCTTTTGCTGTGACTCTGTCTCTGTCTCTCTCTTTCTCTCATATCAAAGTTCTGATCCACTAGAGAAACCTTGACTAATACAATTACTAATCTCTCCAAATATATGTTAGACATGATCCAATGTGAACATGTGAGCTCATCTCAGCAGTGAATTCTAGATTCTGGTGCTTGAAGCTGCAAAGACTGCTTGGTGGATATGAGTTGCCTTTTTGTTGTTGTTGTTGTTAGATATTTCCTTTATTTACATTTCAAATGTTATTCCATTTCCTAGTTTCCCCTCCAAAAATCTCCTATCTCCTCCCCTCCCCCTCTTCCTCTCCCCAACCCACCCGCTCCCATTCCTGGTCCTGGCATTCCCCTATACTGGGGCATAGAGCCTTCATGGGACCAAGGGCCTCTCTTCCCATTGATAACCGACTAGGCCATCCTTTGCAACATATACAGCTAGAGCCACAAGTTCCACCATGTGTTTTCTTTGATTGGTGGTATAGTTCCAAGGAGCTCTGGGGGTACTGGTTTGTTCATATTGATGTTCCTCCTATGGGGCTTCAGACCCCTTCAGCTCCCTGGGTAATTTCTCTAGCTCCTTTATTGGGGACCTTGTGCTCTGTCCAATGGATCCATTTCTGTATTTGCCAGGCACTGGCAGAGCCTCACAGGAGACAGCTATTTCAGGCTCCTGTCAGCAGGCTCTTGTTGGCATCTGCCATAGTGTCTGTGTTTGTGGTTGTTTATGGTAGAGTGCCTTCTACATAAGCAAGTGGACCTCCCCAGCACCCATGGCAAAAGCCAAACATAGTTCATGTGCTTGTAACCCCAATATTGGGTGGGGATAGAGATAAGAGAATCACTGGAACTTGTTGCCAGTCAGCCTAGCACAAAAACACAGAGATCCAAACTCACTAAGGGACCTTGCCTTGAAGGAATTAAATTAGAGATTGATGGAGATTGTCCTTCTGTCTTAGCTAGAGTTTTACTGCTGTGAGTAGACACCATGACCAAGGCAACTCTTTTAAGGACAGCATTTAATTGGGGCTGGCTTACAGGTTCAGAGGTTCAGTCCATTATCATCAAGGCAGGAGCATGGCAGCATCCAGGCAGGCATGGTGCTGGGGGAGCTGAGAGTTCTACATCTTCATCTGAAGGCTGTTAGCAGAATACTGGCTTCCAGGTAGCTAGGACAATAGTCTTAAAGCCACAGTGACACACCTACTCCAACAAGGCTACACCTACTCCAACAGGGCCACACCTTCTAATAGTGCCACTCCCTGGGCCTAGCATATACAAACCATAACACCTTCTCTGGCCTCCTCAAATATGACCCCCACACCTGCACACACACCTATACCCACAAACATTCTTAAGCTCAAGGTCATTCCTGCTTGCATGTATTACATGCTTACATGGAACTATTTTTTAAGGGAACTGAATATAAAAAATGAGTTTTTTTAGAGGGAGCAAATTTCAAGTTTCAAGGCTTCACAGAATCTCTTTACTGTGTCAGTTCCCATGGCATTCTCAGACAGGTCCAGGGTGTTCAGGCTCTTGTTGGTTCTGAAAGCCGCAGAGAAGTCTTTACAGTTTGATGGAGTGATGGAGCATCCACACAGCCACAGACTTTTCAATTTACTCTTGGGGTTCTTCAAAGTCTCACACAGAAACTTTGCACCTGTGGTTCCAATGCTATTTAGCCCCAGATCCAAGTGCTCCAGGCTCAGTGTTTGTCTAAGCATCTTAGAGAGATGGTGGCAGCCATTGCTGGTGATGTTACAGGACCACAGAAACTGGTCTGTGATTGTAATTTAATGGAGCTACCTCCAGTATCCAGAAGCTGATCCAATAATGAAGGAGAGCCATCTACAACTGAGCATTACCAGTAACCATGTGGATCCTAAGAAAAAGAGTCCTTCCCCCAATTTCATTTTTCTGAGGCCATTACCATCCAAAAGAGTAGGTGGCCTTGAAGATGTGGGTGAAGGCTCTCTGGGCACCCTCTCTGATCTATTGGTATTCGGGCTAAATGTCCTTATCTTTCCCAGGATGGATATGGACATGTATAAAACTATGTATAAAACTCACTAAACATATATCACTAAACAATGGTAAATGTAAAACATTTGTATCACTAGTATGTTGAGGAATAAAAGTGAAAGCATTCAGGAGAAAAAATGGGGTTTCTGATATCCCATTAAGTATTAGGAATGTGGTTTCAGATATTCCTATCAACAGTAAAGCAAGAATTTTAGTATGAAGCAAAGTACAAACACTTAGTGTAGAGGTTTGAATGAGAAATGTTCCCTACAGTCTCAGATATTTGAACACTTATTCCCCAGCTGGTAGCACTGTTTTGGGAGAATGCATACGTCTTCTTTGCTGGAAGAAGTAGATCACTAGGGTGAACTCTGAAGAACAAAGCTTTATTTATACCTTTTCTGCTTGCTCTCTTTCCTTTGTGCTTGTGGTTGAGATCTAAACTCTCAGCTTCCCGTTTCAGCCATGGATGTCACAGATGTCACACTGTTTCCTCCATAGGGGACTCTAGCCCTTTGTATCCTTAAGCCAATGTAAATTCCTTCTTCTCTAAGTCACCTTGGTCATAGTGTTTTATCACAACAACTGCAATGTGACTAATGCACTCATCAGACAGTAAAGAGTGAACATTCCATGGATAAGATATGGTGGTTGTGAGCAGTCAGCAGAGGTTTGACAGCTGTGGCAGAGGAGCCTAACCTGACTATCACAGGGACAAGGACCCTCATGACTCATAGGTGGAAAGAAGCAGTTTTAGGAACCCCAGTGGGAACACTCACAGGGTGGCTGAAAAGTTAAATTCATACACTAGCAGTGATTCTAACCCAAATGCTGATCTTTAGAAAGGGTGATGTCATTCCGGAGTAATTCTAAACTAGTCCCTGGTGATGGAATATAGTTTAAAAATCTTTTTTTTTATTCTAATGGTAGAGAAAATTAAATTGTCACATCTCATTTCCACTTTTGTAGAAATGTACAAGATTATTTAAATTAGGAATCAATCGAAACTCTGACTCATAAAAAATTCACCATTGCCTGGTATGCTTTTGGCCTGAGGCAAATCTTTCATTGGCTGACACGGGATCCTTGCAAACAAGGTAACAGTAATTCCCAAATTCCTGCGAAGAACCAGTTGATATCACCTAGGAGAACTTTAATGGAGCAGGTACCCAGAGTGTTTATTTTGCTTAGTAATGGGCATCATGAGGAACTTCGCTACCATGTGGTGCAAACATCTGTAGCCCATTTGTTATATTAATAAAATGTGCAAACTGAGCTTGCTTTGTACCTCAGATTTTTAGAAAAAGGTTTTAAAATCATTAGCTGTATATGCATGTGTGTTCAAAATAATCAGAATATTAAACCCAACTGTGGGGATGAATTACTTCAAGGCTTACCAGAATTATGATTAAGCATATATTTTTAAGTCAACTTCACAGATCCATATGTCACAAGACTGGCACATATATGAGAAGTCTCCTGGACCCAGGCTTATACTTTCATTATGCACACAATTTACATTCAGTGTCTGAAGTACAAGCTACTTTTGTGTGGAATTAAAACGGAAAGATTTCCTGTGATAAGAGAGTATGGTTAAAAAATTATCCTTCAAGTGTTTAGCACCAGTCCCTCACTCAAAGGGCTGACTGATATCCCACTGTTGCCTTGTCTTATACTCTATAGACTCTCACATAGCATCTAACCCGGATCCTCATTTAGATTGAAATTATTGAGTATTCCCTATTTCTTGAAAATTTTCTTTCTAGGAAAAATAATCCAAGTTATGAATCTTTTGATTTTTGGTAATCTCATAATATATGATGATCATGACCCTTTGCACAAGTAGATGTTGAGAAGAAATATAGATCCATGTGCATCAGTGGTGTATTTTAAAAGGAATGTGTTCTATCAAGGACAAAGTCAGGCAATGCACTGCAGTCTACAGATGTTATTTAGGAGTCTCTAACCAGACCAGTGGGCCATGGCCAGCCATGAAGAACTGAAGTTGAACTGTGACTCATATAGATCCAATACTGTCCAGGAGCTGTGCACAGGAACATGGAATAGAGAGCTTAATCAACAGGATGTTTAGCAAAGGGAGAAAGAATTTTGTAACTCTGTTTTGGAGTGTCTTTCACACCTGTTTATACCACCAGCAATGACCTGATTATTCACCTGCACTGTCTTAGGTTAGTTTACATAAGAACCAGAGTGGAAGATGAATATGTGTTTGCAAGGCTTAGGGAGCATACGTATGAGACTAGCACTTGAAACTTAGTTTTTCTTAAAAAAAAAAAAAAAAGAAAAAGAAAGAAAAGCAGAATTGAGATGGGAAAAATTGAACTGAGTTGCCTTACCCAGCAAAGTCTCAGCTAATCCCACATAAAAGTCTGAAGCTGGAATTACTATACAGATTTATGCCACTTGGCAGCAAGGAGGTTGGCCTTGGTGCTCCTGCATCTACGAGTAATTGAGTATGGGCTGCTACAGGTGGAGAAGAAATGTAGAGTGTGGGGGAATGGTTCATGCCTCAAAGGATTTAGTTGTAAGCTACTCAGAATCCAGCACTCCTAAGGGCACTGGAGTAGTCAGTGAACATGATAAAATGAGAAATACATGAAATTAGCCACAACACTCTGCTCTGTTCTCTCCCACCAAAGAAAAGAAAATTTTCAGTCTTCTTTTAATTTGCTTGTCTGTTTCTGTGATAAAACACTGACCAAAAGCAAGTTGGGGACGAAGAGGCTTATTTGATCTTACATTTCCAGGTAATAATCTACCAAAGATGCTTATCAGCTTGCTCTCTCTCTGGCTCACTAAGCTACTTTTTTATATGGCTCAGACCCATTTCCCTAAAGATGGCATTGCCCACAGTAGACTGTCCCCTGTATCAATCATTAATCAAGAAAATGTCTAATATAAATGCTTATGAACCAATCTGATGGGTGCAATTTTTCAGTTGCAGTCCCTCTTTCCAGGTGACTAAAATTTCTGTCAGGGTATCTATCAAAAGCCTATCAGAAGCTCACCCTTCCAATCCCATCTTCAAATACATCCACACTGGAAGTTAAGGCTTTAGCATATGAATTTAAGGGACAACATAAACATTCAGTCCATAAACAAGGGAGGAAGTACCGCCACAATACATACACTGTCACAGTGCAGCAGAAAACAGTGTCCTGTGATAGAACAAATGAACAGACACTAGAAATCAGATTAGATCTCTGTGGTGGTGAGGAATGTTGGGATACCAGGAATAGAGCTAGCTCTACATTCTTGCAGTAATGTCGGGATACCTTACTCCCACCCAAGAGCAAGATTCATTCCAGAGTTTAGAAACCTTGTATTCAAGTTTTCATAGAGTCTGAGATAATGGAGGCTTGAAGAATTCCCGTTCCTTGATGATGCCCAGTGAGTGATAGGTCACTGGCTTGCATACATATCAGACTTGGGTGAAAGAGCAGTGCTGCCATTTGACCTAATTTCTTGTCATTGTTTGTATTCTTTTCTCTAACCTTCTTTTTCAGAGACTTGGACTTTTGTCTTGGGAATAATAAGGCTCAAAGATTTCGGTGTTTCTGAAAAGAGTAAAATTACAGCTAGATGCTCATTTGCTTCTAAGAAAGTTGTATAAGTCAGTTTCTTTTAAAAAAAAAAACACCTCAAATTAAGTGTTTCCTCTTATAACAAAAGGAACAGATGGTAGTTATAGAAATTTATCTACAATCTTTTTCTTGTTCTACTTCAACTTGTTCTATCACTGTGTATAACTTTTAGAAAACTAGATGGAATCATGCTATATGTATTAATTGAATATCATATATTTTATCTATTGAAGGTAGAATACTACAAAGACACACTTGTAATTTTATCAACTCAGGAAATGAGGGCACATCAGTTCAGGGACTACCCTGATTACTCAGTGACATTGAACCCAGCCTGAGCTACATAAGATTCCATCTTAAAACTAGCTACATAAGATCCCATCTGAAAACCAATCAACCACAAACAAACAGAACACAGCAGCACCCTGTAAGAAGACTACACAGTACTGTTTTCTCAACTCTGTGGGATTTACTTAATTAGTTTCTTCCTACACAAGGATGTCAGAATTGCTTCTAATTGTGAATTGTTATTAAAAAAAAACGTATTTTGGAGAATGTATTTTGAATACATATCTTATGTATTTTTTGTTATTTTTTTATGATAAACTAATAAAAATAAAATTCTTGAACCAAATGACATGAAACCATTCTTTATTTCCAAACATCAATCAAAAATAATATAATCATATATGCTTCCTATAACAGTGTGGCTTCACAGCATTAGTTTTAAATCAACATGACAGGTGATAAGTATCATAGCACTACTTTAATAATCATTGTTTTGGTTGTTAACCAGATAAAACTCTCTTTTCCCCAATGACCAATGGCCTCCTGTAAACTAGGCAGCCGTTCTAGCTCTGGCCTCCATCTCCAGACCAAGAACTAACATTTGTAGCACTTTTTGTTCTTGTTATAATGGAATATTCATATTTTCCTGTGGGTTTACAAAAGCCTCATATATTTCCCTTATGTTGTCACCTGTGATGTAACTATTACTTGTTCTTTGTCTTATTCATAATTTGATTAACCTTTCTTCTTTGTTTTTTGTGAGGTCTATCCACCATGTGCAATCTATTGATGCTTTCCACATATATCGGCCTGTGCTCCACTTACAAAAACACAAGTTTCCAATGTGTGTGGTTCAGAACGGAAGCAGGCAGCCATCTGTTACTTGTGTTTCAGGTGTTTTCAGTGACCACTCACGAAGGGTCAGCACCTCAGCAAAAATGCTCATCTGTTAAGCTGTTCCTGATTTTTAAAAAAAAAATTTTTTTTAATTAGGTATTTTCTTCATTTACATTTCAAATGCTATCCCAAAAGTCCCCCAGATGCTCCCCCCCCCCCACTCCCTACCCACCCACTCTCACTTCTTGGCCCCGGCATTCCCCTGTACTGAGGAATATTAAGTTTGCAAGACCAATGGGCCTCTCTTCCCAATGATAGCCTACTAGGCCATCTTCTGATACATATGCAGCTAGAGACACGAGCTCTGGGGGTACTGGTTAGTTCGTATTGTTGTTCCACCTATAGGGTTGCAGACCCCTTTAGCTCCTTGGGTACTTTCTCTAGCTCCTCCATTGGGGGCCCTGTGTTCCATTCAAAAACTTACTGTGAGCATCCACTAATGTGTTTGTCAGGCCCCGGCATAGCCTCACAAGAGATTATCAGGGTCCTTTCAGCAAAATCTTGCTGGTGTATGCAATGGTATCAGTGTTTGGAGGCTGATTATGGGATGGATCCCGGGTATGGCAGTGTCTAGATGGCCCATCCTTTCGTCTTAGCTCCAAACTTTGTCTCTGTAATTTCTTCCATGGGTGTTTTATTCGCAATTTTAAGAAGGGACAAAATGTCCACACTTTGGTCTTTGTTCTTCTTGAGTTTCCTGTGTTTTGCAAATTGTATCTTGTATCTTGGGTATTCTAAGTTTCTGGGCTAATATCCACTTATCGGTGAGTATTTATCATGTGAGTTCTTTTGTGATTGGGTTACCTCACTCAGGATGATGCTCTCCAGGTCCATCCATTTGCCTAGGAATTTCATAAATTCATTCTTTTTAATAGCTGAGTAGTACTCCATTGTGTAAATGTACCACATTTTTTGTATCCATTCCTCTGTTGAGGGACATCTGGGTTCTTTCCAGCCTCTGGCTATTATAAAATAAGGCTGCTATGAACATAGTGGAGCATGTGTCCTTCTTACCGGTTGGAACATCTTCTGGATATATGCCCAGGAGAGGTATTGTGGGATCCTCCGGTAGTACTATGTCCAATTTTCTGAGGAACAGCCAGACTGATTTCCAGAGTGGTTGTACAAGCATGCAATTCCACCAACAATGGAGGAGTGTTTCTCTTTCTCCACATCCTTGCCAGCATCTGCTGTCACCTGAATTTTTGATCTTAGCCATTCTGACTGGTATGAGGTAGAATCTCAGTGTTGTTTTAATTTGCATTTCCCTGATGATTATCTTAATGGGGGTATCTTACATGTTTGTAAGATTTGCTCTTAAATGAGCAAAATCACACCTTTGTGCTACTTAGAAATGTCTCCCACTGGCACCCACGTTTGCTCTCCTTTGATGCAGGAATGAAGTAGACTAGGTGAGAAGGCAGGAGAGGAGGCAGCAACATCCTTTTGGATATCCTTGTCCTTGATGGGATGTTACTACATTGTAATAGGAGTCTGAAAATCACATGGGGGCAAGGTGTGGCTAGGGAGGTTGCTCAGTGAGTTACCACCTTACTGTTCTTCCAGAGGACCCAAGTTTGGCTTCCAGAATCTATCAGGGGGTTCACAACTGTCCAAAGTTCACAGTCACCTCCAGATCTTCAAGTCTCAAGTTAAATTTTACCTCCTGACTTTTCTATCCTATGCAGGTTACTAAATTCTCCAAATACACAAATGTGTACTTTTATTTTTTTTCTCCTGAACTTGAGTTTTCATATGGACTTAAGATATAATTTGAAGCTGTCCACATTTTATATTATTTAATGTAAAACTTATAATAGGTTTTTTTCTTTTAAATTTTACTTATATTATTTTAAGATTTATTTTCTGTGCATTAATTATGTACCGGTGTGTGTGTGTGTGTGTGTGTGTGTGAGAGAGAGAGAGAGAGAGAGAGAGAGAGAGAGAGAGAGAGAGAGAAAGAGAGAGACAGAGAGGGAGATTATGATGTGATGTGGGCACATGGTACCATGGAGGCCAGAGAAGAGCATAAAACAATTTGAATTTGTAGGCAGTTATGAAACACCTGACTCATGCTAGAAACTGAACTTGGGTCCTTTGAAAGAGCAATAAGTGGTGTTAACTATTTAGCCAGCTGTCCAGACCCCATTGTATGATTTTTAAGAGTTCTATTACAATGTAGTCACACCTCAGAACATATCATTTTAGTTGAACAAAGAGATTCATTTTTCTGTGAAAATGTGTGATGATTTCTAACATGTGCCTAAATAAAGTATAGTTTGGCATTAAAAAAATCTGTTTGGCTTAAAGGACACAAAATATTTCAAATGGATAACTTTTTAACGAAACTTACATAGTATGTGTAAATATAACTAATTCTTGCTATAATATTTAAATTTGATTTGGGCCTTGAATTGAATGTGAATCTCAACTCAGCCTCTTCCCTGTGGTATGAGTGGGTTAGTCTGAATGTGAATAAGGTACATCAGAGAAAAATGATTCAATTCTCTAGAAAGAACTGCAAGATTTAATTTAAGTCCCCTTCCAACTCAAGTCCTGATTATAAGTGTAGAAGGGAACTCTATCTAAACTGTAATTTATTGAGTAGAAACCACAATTTGCTTATACTGGAGCTGTTTTGTTTTAAGAATAGTTTACAGTTGAATTCCTGGTTTTTAATCCATATTATTAAGCTTGGAACAAGTGAACTTGTGTCACATGTGACAAGAAGGAAAAAAATTCCGAGGACAATTCTCTATGTCTAACCCCCGTGACGTTTCCAAAAGGGTGCAACAAAGTCATTTTTTTCTTTTACTGTCATTATAGAGACAGTGTGCATACTAGTGGGTAGCTGTAAGCAGCTGTCATTTACAATACCATAGGTGGGGAGAGACACAGCCATTATATGTATTTGGGGCAAAAATTCCACTTGTCCTGGCCCCATGGTCAGTTTTGACTCCAATATTCTATTCTCCTTACATGTGGGTAATCTTTCATTGACATCTGGTCGTTTTGTTCTGGGAAAGCAGAATATTAGCACAGAGATTCTCCATGTGGATCTGAAAGAAGGCTTTTGCCAGTAATTTGTGAGGGTTTTGTGAAGCTCTTTGGGATCCTTCTAGAAAAAGAACCTTCTATAAACCTCAGTTATTATAATGATGACTGCCGGCTGAATCGAAGTTACACATGTGCATCTGGAGGACAATATATCCTCTGTACTCACATAAACTTCCATTTATCTATACAAACATCTCTGAAAAGAGCGAAGCTGGAATGTCTTCTCCCCAGCTGGGGCGTTGTTCTGTTTCTTCAGTGCAATAAACTGGGTCACCGTCCAGCTTTGCATCCAGCACCTGCTCAGCCACAGAATGGAGAGATGAGTGCTTCTCTAGTGATGGTGGCAGCGTGGTACAAAGCCCATGTCCTGCCATCGCTGGGGATAGCTAATAAGAAGTCCAGGAGGGGCGATCATTCAGATTGCTGCCTTTGTCCCCCTTGTCTGGAGGGAAGACATTACTAAAAGGAAAATTGTTCTTTTAACTCTCACTTCTGAGCTCTTCCTGTGCTCTCTGAAGACAGTGATTTTTTTTAAAGGTTAGATTTTTACCAGTTATGTGCCAATTTCAAGAAGAAAATATCTCTAATGCACAGGAATACTGGGAACTATAAACTTTTGGGGAGGCTAAAAGTAGTGGTCTAAAATGGATTAGAAAATATATGATGAATAAATGGAATCCTGTCTGTAATTGAATGAGAGCTAGAGGTGAAGCCAGAATTCAGATCTCTCTCTCTCTCTCCTTCTCTCTTTTGAGATGGGGTTCTCATAAAGTGTAGATTAGCCCCACCTTTTCTATCCATCCTAGGCTTGCTTCTTGGTCTCACTCTCTCATTCCCAAGTGCTGAGATTGCAGGCATGCACCACCAAGTCTAGGCTGGGCATTCAGACCTTGCATCTGACATAAACCACAACTTTGCCTCTGTTTGGTGTGAACATGAAATTATCAGGGTACATTAAATTATCAGGTGGTCATTAATTATTCATTAAATCCAGAAAGGATTTAGTGATGGAGGGTTTCTGTCTGTCAGCATAGGTAGGAAGCATGGAAGTCCCACATCAGTGGATTAAATATCAAAGGTATGTCTCTGCTGTGCTTCATGTTCAGGTGAGTCAACTATGAAGTCAGCATTGTCCCCAGTGTGTGGTCCAGGTTCACTAGCTGGTCATTATATGGAAATTATGGTGGCAGAAAGGAATATTCTGGCGGTCATCCTTGCAATTGCTACACCTACTATACCTAGAGAACCCCAAAACATCTGGCAAATAGAACTGGCGGAGTCTATCTGTTGAGAGAGTTCTGCTGATGGCTCGTGTCTATTCTGCATTTCAAAGCACTACTCTTTACCACCTCTCTCCTTAAAACTGTGACATGTAATCCTTTTTACTCTTTTCAGAGGAATTATTTCAGTTTTTCTTTAAAATGGCACAAAGAAGCAAACTTTGTTTTGATAAGAGAGATCATTTACCTTCTTTTTTTTTTTAGAAAGCAAATTCTTTTTTTCTTTTTTTTTTAAGATTTATTTATTTATTTTATATGTAAGTATACTGTAGCTGTCCTCAAACACTCCAGAAGACTGAGATCTCATTGCGGATGGTTGTGAGCCACCATGTGGTTGCTGGGACTTGAACTCAGGAACTTCGGAAGAGCAGTCGGGTGCTCTTACCCACTGAGCCATCTCTCCAGCCCTCGATAAGAGAGATCAAATGGCTTCATTTTAGTCTAGTTTGGGTGTTAAAGTCTCATGATGCCTGGCTTCATCTTTTCTTCTGGTCCCAGGAAGATGTAGAAGAGAATGGAACATGCAAACATAGAAGAGAAGCAGATAACTGAAATGTCCATGTCCAGTGTGAGATTTGACTGTGGTTAACCACTCTGAAAAAGCTGTCACATTGTGACCAATTATAAACTTGTGCTATAATTGGGGATGGCAAGTTCAATGTATTTATTGCTTAGAAGAGAAAAATCCACTCAGGACAAACCAGAAAGTGAACTGACCATGTACTAGGTTTATTTTTCCTTCTTTGGGAACTATCGGACACATGCTTATGTAGGTGAATGAGTTTAGGGATTTGAAGAAGAGACTGAATTTTTGAGTCTAGATTGGTATAGCAAAAACCATTAATTACTCCCTAGGATCTGTTTTATTGGCAAACTTTACCTGTAGAATTCACATCATCCTACTCTGGCCCCTCTAGGAACAAAAAGTTTTCCTACCCTGGCTGATGCAGGTCATTCCTTAGAAAATACTTCTTAGGTGTAGATATTTGACAGTGATTATTGCCAGTCTCTCTTGCAAGTATATGTGATGGATGCCTGGAACTGTGGACTGTAAGCAGAAGACATGGCATTACTCAAGCCTGGTATTCATACGCTCTCTATTAGGAGGCTCAGTAGAGGAAGAGTTATAAGAACAAGGTAGTTTGTTTTTCACTTAAAACATAGTGGGCAGGTACATAGAAGGGAAAATCCCAAGCTGCATTGGGCAAAAGACTGTGTCCCTTGGGTGGTCAGAGTGTGCTCTAATGTCATCATTGCACATGGAAGTGGAGTTTCAGGCATGCCTGCTCCATTGCCATCATGATTTTTCCTGTGCCATATTATCTGAAAATGTCGGATTTCCATGTTGGCTGTGACATTCACTAGTATATGGGCCAACAGATATTATCATGCACATTCATGGTTATTTGATGCATTTGATGCATGTGTGCACTTCCTTCTAATCCAGACAATGCCCATACTATAGTTCTTAGGACAAACTATGTTGCTTTACTTTCTGAGTATATTTTTTCATTACTAGCTCTGTTGTGTTTCAGGCTTGTTAAGCTATTCTAAAGCTCTCATGAGAGTAATGGCTTGCTTAACTTGTCTTTCTCACTTTTCTTTACTTTCTACTTCCTAAAGGGCTTGCTGACCACATAATTTTGAAACTGATTTGAGTTCTCTATGCTTCCCATCTTTGGCTAACTCCTTTAGTTCAAAATGTGTGCCGTCTGTGTGTGAGCTACTTCTAGGCTTTTTGTTAGTGAGAAAGCAGCTTTTATCTGCTTTACATTATACTTTGCTAGCCTACAGTGGTAAAATAGCTTTGTACCAATAGGTACAAGGAAGACACTTGTTAAGGATGATGCACTGCCCTTTACCCCTGCCTATCTCTGTGTACAAGAAGGAAATAATACTTTCTGTTATCATACTGTTTTAGTCTATTTTCTGTCTTTATTAGAAAATGCCAGAGGGTGGGTAAATAGTAAAGAAATGTATTTAACTAATGGTTCTTGTATAATAACATGTTCCTACATCTTCCTGGCTCTGTTGAGAGCCTATGATTACATCAGAACATGGTGATTGGCATCACGACATGTATGTGTGAAGGGAAGAACACTTATCTAAGTCTTGAAGCCAGAGAAAATGAGCTGAGATAGCAGAACCTATTTACAACCGTTGAAGGTTCTCAGAATACCTTGTGTAAACAATTCCTGTAAGTTAGCACATCTGCTTGTGAGGGTGGTACTTCCATGAGCTCCTTCTGGGTCCCAGATCTAATAAGATCTACCACTTCCCAACACTAGTACATGAACCTTTGAGGGAAACATTTAAACTGAAATTGAACCATAGCATTTACTAGTTAGGATTCTGTAGAACCTCAGTCTCCCCCCACCCTCTTTCTATGTGCATCTCTCTCTCTCTCTCTCTCTCTCTCTCTCTCTCTCTCTCTCTCTCTCTCTCTCTCTCTCTCTTTATACATACAAATGTATATACAGACAGATAGAGATAGAAATTGATGGATGGGTAGATGGACAGACGGATGGATGGATAGATAGATAGATAGATAGATAGATACATAGATAAATAGGTAGATAGATACATAGATAAATAGGTAGATAAGTAGATAGGTAGATACATAGATACATAGATACATAGATAGAAGGATAGATAAAAGGAATCTATTAGAATGACTTTCAGGCTGCAGTCCAGCTAATTCAACAATGGCTGGCTACAAACATAAAGTCCAAGAATTCAGTAGTTGCTCACTCCACAATTCTTGATGTCTCAGCTGGCCTTCAGCATATGCTGGAATCCTGAAGAAGAACATACTAATGCCAATGAAGAAAGTAATTTGTTAGCAAGGTGAAGACAAGCAGGCAAAGAGCAAAGGTTTCCTTCTCCCATGTCTTTATATAGGCTTCCGGCAAAATGTGTTGCCCAGATTAGAGGTGGGTTTTTCTAGCTCAAATAATCTGGATTTAAGTTGTATCTTTTTACTTCAATATCTGAATTAAATGTGTGTCTTTTTCCACTTCAAATTAAGCAAAAATCCCCCACAGGCATGCCCCCCCCCCCATTTTGGCATTTTAGTTATTTCCAGATGTGATCAAGTTGACAACCAAGAACAGTCCTCACTCCGGGTTTAGCTGTGTCTTCAGCAACATGTATTAGTGATTTTATCCTCCCCAATGCTGAAGAGCATGCATGGTCGATCCTTTGTTGATGGTAGAATATAGGGCTCTACCTTTTTGAGCATTTAATCTTCTAAAGTCATCAAGCAACATGGAACACAGGGGTCTTTGGATTGCAGACTTGTTCCTCTGAACCTATAGTCAGCCTTGTACCGTGAGCCTATTTTTGTCCACTCATGAAAGGTGTTTTGATGAAAAACAGCTATGGAATTTTGAATGATCAACATTCTATCATGCAACAAAAATATTCCCAGAGTTGATAGCCTTGTCTGTTATAAGAGCTCAAGAGATAGATTTAGATATGAAAATAAGTCTTAAAAAAAAAAAAGCCCTGTTTCTTCATTGAGTTCCACTTCATAGTTGAATATAAGCCCAGTGTAAAGGTTTGCACTTTTCAAAGTGTGCTTCTGGCACATTTTCAAGACAGATGGACATATTCTAAGGAGCTTGTACCCTATAGAGTTGTTTGATTTTTGCACAATGGAGAGCTAAAGCAAGCTGTAGCTACAAGTAAGTGGTAACAACTGATGCTGTTGGGAAGAGGCTGAGAATGTTAATCCCCCACCCCCGCTGTTCCAATTAGCATCTTGAAATTAAGTAGAAATCAGTGGCCTGCTTTTTTACTTTCCTCTGATGAATGCCCTTCCCAATGAGTGACAAAGACCTATTTCAGGTATGGCCTCACTGTTCTGTCTCACCCAGCGTCCATTTCTTGGTAAAATTATAGAAAATTCAGTGTATCTCCTTGTTTTTCCCCCAGAAGGTCAATGTGGATTCTGTTGACAGCTGTTTGGATGAAGCCAGCTGACAGGGAGAACTGAATGCATGGTTGTTTTGGCATCTTGAAAACTAAAAGCATATTACTGGAGTGTGTATTGCTCTGAATTTTGGCAAGCTGCAAGAAGAATTAGTAATAAGTGGTCCATCTAAACGATTTAGTGAAGGCCTAACACTGAGTTTACAAATGTCTCTTATCTAAGAAGAAGGCTTGTGAGAAGATTAAAAAAATCTTAAAATTCCTTCTTATAGAATTTGTCTCATTCTGTTACAATATTTTAACTTTTGACCCAAACTTATATTATATTCTAGCATATATTCATATGAACATAGTATTTCACAGGCTAGAATTCTTCTCAGTGAATTTGAAATGTAAATAAAGAAAATATCTAATAAAAAATAAAATATATATATAAAAGAATTTCCATAACAATATTATTTTGTTACATGATTTGAAAATAATTTGGGGATTGGAATTAAAATCAGGTGACCCAAGGATCATATTACCAAGTGATTCATGAGTATGGTTAGTGAAGATAGCAGAAAACACCTGGTTTTATTCTTTTTCTATTTATTACTATGGGAAATCCACAACCCCCATTTGTTAAGAGGCCATTGTTGCTGAAATTAAGTTCAATGCAAATAGACCTTGGTCATGATGTGGTACCTTCACTGCAAATTTACTTGAGTTTTGCTCACCTGTGTAAAATCTATTTCAAATACTGGAATAATGGTGGACGTAACTCATTTGAATTGCTACGATCTCATGTTTATGGTGGCAGCTCTGAGCAACTCGGAAAGTCATCACACATCATCTTTGCTTACTGAATTGGAAAAATAGAGTAATGGGCTGGGGAATTCCACAGGATGGGTTGTATAGTAATGATCAATGTAAAGAATAAATCTTGTCAGATTATTGTAGCTTCTTGCTGTGATCTAGCAGAAAACTCTATGCCTTAAAAAGGATAAAGTGGAATGAGGTTGCTATAAATTTACTATAAATTCAGTAAAACTCTTGGTTTTAATTCCTATAACTTGATCATCAGAAAGTGTTGGCAAACCTACCCATCTATGGCAGTAAAGACTGCCTTGAATCATTAAACTTCGACTTATTTGTACACTGAGCTATGTGGATTAGAAGTTTTAGATATAAACACTTGCTGAGTCTAGCTTGAGAGCTAAGTAACTCTCAACATTCAGTATTGAATACAATACTGAAATGTGTACTTATAGCCTAAACATAAAATAGCTGATGTATATACAAAACAGTGGCCAGGACTGTTCCTGGAGTCACCATAGTGTTGCAGTTAAATGTCATCATTTCTATGTTTGTGACACGGGGAAAATTAGGTTATAAGAAGAGTTTAGAAATATTCTTTATATTTTTATCATACAGGCTATAAGGCTTGAAGTTTATAAAATGACTGTATCATGTCAGTGATCCATCTGACATATCCAAGATATTCATTCACCTTGGAAGCTCTGTAAGGTACAATACTAATTCAAGGAGATAGAAAAACAAATGTAAGATACTATATATAAATAAATATATATATATAATATATATATATATATTTCATATATACATATGTATAAATCAGTGACCCAGAATTGTTCCTATCTAAGAGAAATGCAGGGACAAAACTGGAGCAGAAATTGAAGGAAAGGCCATCCAGTGACTGCCCCAACTTGGGATCCATCCCATGAGCAGGCACTAAATCCTGACACTATTATTGATGCCATGTTGTGCTTGCAGACAGGAGCCTCACATGGTTGTCCTCTGAGAGACTCTACCAGCAGCTGACCGAGACAGACACAGATACTTCCAGCCAATCATTGGACTGAGGTAGGGTCTTGCGCACGCCGGACTAGCCAGCAGTAACAACTCTGCAACAGGATCCTTCTGCACATGTTTATTGGGAGAGCTTGATTGCAGAGGCGAAGAGACCCCCGAGCCCAGAACTGGTGCTGCTTATATAGGCCTAGGAGAGGCGTGTCTCACACCCGGATTGGTTATGCACTAAGCCTCATTTGCATGTTCCTCATCTGATTGCCTACTCTCTCTCTCTGTACCTCACAGAGCCTCATTATCATACCTCATTTGCATGTCTCACTTCTGATTGGTTATACTCCCAAAGCCTCATTATCATGTCCTGGCCAGGCAGTGTCTTTGCAAAAAACTTTACTGCATATGTACACATTGGTTGTTTGTCCAAACTTATGCGTGGTGGCCAGCAGTAGTCAGTGCCACTCTGCAATGGCACATGTGGCTTCCCACAGTAGGGGACCCCTAAGGAAAAGTTAGGGGAAGGATTGAAAGAGCTGAAGGGGATGGCACCCCTGTAGGAAGACCAACACAGTAGGAAACCCAACACAGTGTCAATGAACCTGGACCCCTGGGAGCTCCCAGAGACTAAGCCACCAACCAAATTGTATACATGGGATGGTCCATGGCCCTTGACACACTAGTAGCAGAAGACTGTCGTGTCTGGCCACAGTGAGAGAGGATAATCCTAGTCCGGTAAAGACTTGATGGGGAGGTGAGCTGGGGATGGGAGGAGTGTTTGATGGGGTGCACCCTCTCAGAGGCAATGGGGAGTGGGGAACTCTTGGAGGGGGGGACTGGAAGTGGAGCAACATTTGGAATGCAAATAAATACAATTAAAGAGAGAAAGGAATAAATAGATAGATAGATAGATAGATAGATAGATAGATAGATAGATAGATAGATAGATAATCAGTATTGACTCACCAAAGCACTCTGGAGTCAGAATGTGTAACTTAGAATGGCTCTGCCATTTTCAGCTCTGTTCCCAAATTTCCCAATCTCTGAAAGAAATGCAAGTCCATATACTTTGGAGCTAGAAATTTGAAATTAAAATTAGCCATTAAACAGATATGTGTGAAAAATGTGTCATGTCTTCCTTATTCAACACACAAATCATGGTGTTAGTTAGGAAGGACATGTTCAAATTTCTATTTCTCAAAATATTTGGTGTTCTAGGCAGTTTGTGATAGCAGTGAAATATTCCATGATCACAATCATGCAGCCCTTGATTTGAAACCTCCCTTTGTCTTCCAGCCTCTGATGTATCAGATAGAGGAAGAGGTCTCATGGGATATTTTAATACCTTTAACTCATGTTTCTATGGCTTTCTTATATTGGTTGTTATATTTTTATGTAATTTCAGGTTTCTTATACTAGGGGCATAGGTAAAAAGGAGCATGTAGGCTCTAGATGGGTATGTTGAATGACAGATCCAGCATTCAAATTTGGGCTTTGAAAGCATAGACCTAAACAGAGGTTTCTGTTCCTATGTCTAGTATAGATATCAATGATTACTATTAAATTGGATATCATATAAAATTATATATTATGAGCATGCAGAAGCACAGCATTGTTTCTATGAAAATTATATTGGGAACTTTAGAGGTTCTCTCTCTATAAATAGCTGTAACATTGCTATATTAAATGTAGGCAAAATATATTAAAACTTTGGAAGAGATATAGAAATTCCTCACTCTCAGCTTGATAGCTAAATGTTAAGTTCTTTATCAAGTTCAGAAATTGAAAATCATAGATAATGCATTATGGATAAGGATTCTACAAGAAAATCAATGAGGAACTTTAATTGGAATGCTGTATTCCAAGAAAAGACTGTATTACCCAGTACAGAATGAGATCAGATTTACATCTTTAAAGTAAAATGGGAAAAAACATTTAGGATACGATTTGAATGTATTTCCTACTTTGGTAAAAACTTGATTTGGCTGACCAACCCCAGTTTAAGTCATATCAGCTTAACATGATTTTTATCTAAGTGACCAGAGTCAAACAGCTGGTAGGCTGGTGAGTCAAACAGCTGGTAGGCTGGTAAGTTTGTTCTGGAAGGGTGGGCCTGTCCATTGAGCTTTCTTATTCACCATTAAATAAATAATAATCCACTCACTTGGGAAGCACTGAGAAAACCCTCTCTCTCTCTCCTCTCTCTCTCTCTCTCTCTCTCTCTCTCTCTCTCTCTCTCTCTCTCTCTCTCTCTCTCTCTCTCGCTCTCTCTCATCTGAAAGGTTTTATTTCCTAACACAGGTAACTCTAAGAGGCTAGAGGTCATTAGCTCGCTCACGCAGGGAGGGGGCCTTGGAGTGAGAAGACCCCTGCACCCTCACTGGCCCTTCTTGTGTGTGTTCTTGATGAAGGCGTTCTTGAAGAGCATCACCAGGGGCGTCTGGCTCTTCTCGGAGGTCATGAAGCCACCTTAACGCTTGTTCTTGGGCGGGTTGCCCCAGCGGAAATGCTCCACCCGGCAGGGCCCGTTGTCCTTCTGGGCGTCGGACTCCAGGACGTGCTCCAAGCCATCAGGCCGCTTGCCTTCCAGCTCCCTCTTGAACTCTAGGGGAAAGGCCTCCGCCGACTTGTTCTCAGCAACATTAGGGTACACCTTCACTGGGAGCCGCTTCTTGCCCACCGGCTTGCCCCAGTGGAAGTGCTCCATGGAGTAGGAGCACTTGCCCTCCGGTGAACTCAGCTCCAGACGGCCATCTCCCCCCACCTCCTCTTCCTCCCCACGCCTCTGCGCTGCGCCACCAGCACCACTTGAGAAAACCTCCTTGAAATTAGTTGAACTTTGGCTGTGCCAAAACCTTATATTATCTGCTTATTAGTTTTCAGGAGTAGTCATGAAAATCTGGATAGATAAGTGTGCCTATCAAGATTTTCTCATGTGAAGGCTTTAAGATACTTCAATAATATAATAATCTGTGACTCACTGATTAAACTCTAAAGTTCAGCTCAAAGAAAACTTTCAATGTTCTTCCCCCGGCCAGTTTTAACCATATGAACACTTTATGATTTTCTTTAATAACAGCATTTTTTTCCTGCACATTATCCTTAGGATGGCTAACTGAAAGATGAGCATAGCCAAGTGAGAAACCTAACAGAGCCTTCCTAACTCAAAATAACTTTAAAAAATAAAGCATGCTTAATTATTATGTGTATGTTTTATTTTATTTATTTTTATTAGATATTTTCTTTATGTACATCTCAAATGCTATCCAGAAAGTTCCCTATACCCTCCACCTGCCCTGCTTCCCTACCCACCCACTCCCACTTCTTGGCCCTGGCATTCCCCTGTACTGGGGCATATAAAGTTTGCAAGACCAAGGGGCCTCTCTTCCCAGTGATGGCTGACTAGGCCATCTTTTGCTACATATGCAGCTAGAGATACGAGCTCTGGGGTTACTGGTTAGTTCATATTGTTGTTCCACCTATAGAGTTGCAAACACCTTCAGCTCCTTGGGTGCTTTCTCTAGCTTCTCCACTGGGGGCCCTGTGTTTCATCTTATAGATGACTGTGAGCATCCACTTCTCTATTTGCCAGACACTGGCATAGCCATATGAGACAGCTATACCAGGGTCCCTTCAGCAAAATCTTGCTGGCATATGCAATAGTGTCTGGATTTGGTGGCTGATTATGGGATGGATCCCCAGGTGGGGTAGTCTCTGGATAGTCCATCCTTCCGTCTTAGCTCCAATCTTTGTCTCTGTAACTCCTTTCATGGGTATTTTGTTCCCATTCTACATTTTAAATATACATTGAAATTGAAATCATCAAATTGAAAGTCAAGGCATATCTGATGTTTAAAATATTTCCAACAGAAATCTAAAATAATCATGTGTAGTCCTAGAAAGAAAGAACTTTGTGGACACACAAGGTTTTCTGATGGTGAAGTGGCAGTTCTGGAAACTTCTAAAAGCTTCTAAAGCAGACTGAGTGGTGGGAGTGTCTGAGCCTTTTGTCTTCGATTCTGTAGTCTTTGAAGACTTTGAGTGCTATAGGCACAGTGCTGTAAGGGGAACAAAATAAAGGCTTCTTTTAACTGATAGCCTTCACTAACTTTGTATAGAGGCTTGCTATGCAAGCATGAGAACCCACATTTGATTTCACAGACTCAGTAACTCATGCTTATAACCCCAGCTTGGGAAGGCTAAAAGAGGAGAACTCCTGAAACTTGCTCCTCAGCCAGCCAGAACAGTTAGTTAGTGAGCACCAAACAGTGAGAGACTTGGCCTCAGTAAACAAGGTGGATGGCTTGAGGAATGTCATGAGATTGACTTTGCTCTTGCTCGAGGTCTCATGTTTCTCTATACCTACATTCGCAGAAATCCAGTGTACCCATGATTTTCCAAGAATTCTTACTATGCTTCATATTCTGATCTCGTAACTGTAACACCGGTTATAGAGTAAAGACACTTCCCAGTGATGCCAATAATTCTTAGTATGAGGGGCACATTGTGAGAACCAGGAACCAAGCCAATAGCTCTTACCTAAAAGCGAGATGTTCATACTACACTTACGAAACTAATAGTAGGAAAAGCAGATGTTGAAATCACCTTTGATTAGGAGTTGGTAAATGTAAATTTAGTGACGAACAGGGAAGCAGAACAATGGACAATAACTCCTACTTACTTCTAGCTTTGACACAGTGGCTAATTAAAGCAGCAAGTTCCATAATGGAGAGAAATGTATTTCCTGTAGAATCCTGGCCTGGTCTTGGAGGAGGAGGAAATCATGAAGCACAGGAAACTTTTTATACCTCAGACTCTTAAAGGTGACGTTCAGGCTGACATCTTTACAAGACTCAATGGATTCTATCTACTCCCCTGACCCCATCGTGCCAAAACTTACAATGAAATTGTAGCTTTAACGTAAACTGGAGTAAGCTATCATCAGATAGGTTATGAAGAGTGAAGGTAGTTTTATTATATACATAGGGGAAGAGCACACTGATGCCTTTGTCTGTTTTAGGCTAGCTAGGAAGAGTTTTGCTGGCGAAGAAGATCCTAGATGGCCCTGTTGCCTTAAATATTTCAGTGTGAGATGAGAAGTCAGAATTGGGAGAGGATATTGGTCATGCGCTAGCTGTGAGGCCATTGATCATGTGACTAGACCAGATCCTTCTCAGGACTGGCATTACCACCTCCTACTGGTCCTAAGTTGTAGGACCAAATGAGCAACTATGAAACGATATGACATTGGAGGACATGGTTGGGAAACCAGGGCCAGTAAGGGTTATATTTCTGCTTGTTCATCCAATTAAACAGAATCTTGCTATTGGCTAAGCTATCTTCAAATGTTTGATTCTCCTACCCCAGCCTATCTAGGGCTGGGATTACAGGTTTGACTTTCTATGCCTAATATGGTATCTTCTTCTAATTATAGCACTTGAAAAAGAAGCATGGAGGGAGATAGGTAACAAATGAAGCAGTCAGAGAAAGTGGGATTATCGATATTAAAATTGAGTATAATCACACTTGAGTTTATGAGTACTAACATAAACTCATTTTCAAATTCTGGTAATATTCCATATAGGTAGCCAAATTTTCTGAACTTTGGTAAAAGAAAGGCCAATCAAAACCCCAATAAGGGGCATGCATACCTTTTTCCTACTTAAAATTAGGCACCTATTGTCTTCTTGCCCTCTAATCTCTTTATTGTAAAATGAGGACAATTGTCCCTTCCCACTAGCATTAATCTGAGCCACAGTGAGATGCTCTGAGCCACAGTGAGATGCTCTGAGCCACAGTGAGATGCTGTTTTGTTGGGTGCTCCCAAGGCTGGTGGGCACACAGAGAACACCATGCAGATTTCTCTGTTGCGCTGCCCTTTTCATCATTTCGGTCATAAACTGTGAACACTATCATGCTCTCATAAACAATCTGGCAAACTAGGCCAGATGCAATGAAGAGCAACCTCAAGTGATTTCTGATAGGACTGTTAGTAATGACATGGAAGAGACAGTTTACCAGAGAAACAATAGCCATTTTGATTGGTTTGTGGAAATACATGGGGCTATTTTTTGTTTGTTTGTTTTTTAGTTCAACAATTGAATAACAATAGTGAGACAGAATAAATTAAAAAAGATTCCTTTCTTTTTTATTATTATATTTCCTTTTTATCATTTTTAATTGATTATTTTATTTATTTACATTTCAAATGTTATCCCCCTTCCCAGTTTCCCCTGCACAAGCTCCCATCCCCTTCTCCCTCTCCCCACCTCTGAGAGGGTGCTTCCCCACCCACCTACCCATTCCTGTATCAGTGGCCTAGCATTCTCCTATCCTGGGTCATCAAGCCTCCACAGAACCAAGGGGCCCCTTCCCCAGTGATGCCAGATAAGGCAGTCCTCTGCTACATATCCAGCTGGAGCCATGGGTACCCCCTGTGTACTTTTTGGTTGGTGGTTTAGTCCCTGAGAGCTTTGTGGGGGTCTGGTCGGTTGATATTGTTGTTCTTCCTATGAGGTTGCAAATCCCTTCACCTCCTACTGTTCTTGCCCTAACTTTCTCGTTGGGGTCCCCATGTTCAGTCCAATGTTTGGCTCTGTACATCCACATTTGTATTGTTCCAGCTCTGGCAGAGCCTCTATTGGGGACCACTATACCGGGCTCCTGTCAGTAAGCACTTCTTGGTATCAGCAATAGTGTCTGGGTTTGGTGTCAGCAGATGGGATAACTCACTAGGTGTGGCAGCCTCTGGATGACCTTTGCTTCAGTTTCTGCTTCCTTTTGACAGGAGATATTCTGCATTAATATTTTTGAGGTGGGTGGGTGGCCCCATCACTCAAATGGGGACTGTGCCTATCCACTGGATGTAGTTTCTGCAGGTTCTGTCTCCCCTGTGTTGGGCATTTGGACTAATTGCCTCCCTGTTGGGTCATGGGAACCTCTTGGATCCCTGGCATCTGGGACTTTCTAGTGGCTACCCCCAGTTCTCCCGTTTCTAAAACAGAATTCTAGAGTCTAAAAGGCTCTTTTATCTGAATATTTAGGGTGGTTCTACTGTCTCCAACATTCTCTGGGACCATCATAGTGAGTGGGGACTTGTTTTCACAGTTGTACTTCCTATTACAGAGTTCTTGGAAGTGGGCTTTTCCATTGGTTTGTGAACATTTCATCTAGTGAAAATTCCTAGATCAAAGCTCTTTGTAAAAAGTCAATGACTTTGGAGATGATGGGTCTGGACGTCTGTGTAGACACCTTTAAGTGGCAGAATCCTCATTCTTTCTTACAATTCTTTTTGAACTGAGATTGCTGCATTCTGATTGTCACTGGAAAAGTGTCTTTGTTGTGTGCTGGGTCAAAAAATAGATGACAGATGTGGCCTCTTCTATGTGTATTTATTGGGGGTTGTATACTTTTAATTCCAGCCCTAAAGTCTTCAGCTAGAAATGTAGCTCATGGGCAAGGGATGGTAAATTTCTAAAAGAGATCTCAGAAGGTGGATTTTTAGAATCCCCTAAGATGGGGATAAGGGGAGACCTTTTAAATAAACCAAGTGCCCACAATGGCTTTATTACCACTCTGCTCCTTCACACCGTAGATTACACGAAGGCCTGGAGACTAATTTCGGCAACAGCCACAATTTACTAGCTATAGTGGGCCTCAGATGAATAGTTTCTTGTAAAATCAGTGGCAGCTTTATCCTAGCAGAGCACAAATAAATCAGCTCTTATTATTCCACATTCATTTAATCCTGAGACATTAGTCAGTGAGACCTTTCTGCAGCCTAATAAACAGCAGCAGCAGCAGTTTTTCTTTATGAGAGTAGTTGTTCATCCTAAATTAGAGCCAGCATTAGGCAGAGGCAGGAACTTTTGCCAGATGATTTAAGGATATATAATATGAGACTATAATAGTGCATGAAAACTGTACCCATGTGTATAAAGATAGAAGGGTCATAATTTTACTGTATGTGGGTTACTTCAGAACATGTGGCTTATTTTATCTTCCTTGAGCATTCCCTTTGTTGTAGTTGATGGCGTTATCCTTTCTATCATGACTCAAGTTTACCCGTTCTCCACTTGGAAGTAGGGAAGGGACTAAAGTTGCAGCCTCCTTTTTCTGTTTGCACAGAAGGAAGTGGTCCTGGTCCAGGAATGTGTGATGTGAAATATATCTAAAGAGATATCTGGTTGTTTCACTTTACTAAGCTCCAAGTCTCATCCCAAATCAAAACACATTTTCAAAAATGTTTTTTAAGCTTTCTTTTGCAACCTCAGTGCACATATAATGAACACAATATGACTCAATTCATTTGGGGAAGTTTATTGATGTATTGCAAAATAAACTTTCAACATATGTAACTTGGCTCCATAGCATGGGTGTTTTGGGTTTCTAAATAGGGATAGCCATATTTTCATCCATTTATAGCATCAGTGTGTACTTACCAAATTGTAGGCTAGTTCTATTCATGATGTCCTCTCAAACTTCTGTCAGGGAAAAATCACCACAAGTGAACAGCTTGATTAAAAAAATTCACATAGAATCATTTAGAAAAACATAAGTAAATAGTAATTGCCCATACTAACTTGCCAATATGTGGTCTGCACACCCTTTTACTATGTTGATAGAGTTTGTGTTGTAGTATAGTTCACTTCACAGTTCAGGAAACAGCCACAAATACCTGTCTTGTGGATACCACCCTAGAATTATGTATGTAAATATGAGTATCAGAATGCATCCCTTATGGTGGAAGAGGAGAGGCTACTGGATCCAAGGAATATAAACACTGGAGCTAATGTAAAATTAGTGCGATTCATTTGTCAATATACAGATAAGATACAGATATCATAACTATAAATCATCACATTTGACCAGGAAGTTCAAGATTCTTCAAATAAGTTCTCTCATTTGAGTACAATAAATAATGAATATTGAATACTATTCATAATAATAAATAATAAATAATAATTTTAAGAAAACACAAGAGAATACAAACAAAAATCAGTACAGAAATCAAAACACAGTTGCATGAGTCCTGATTTTTCTGTAGCAGTATTGTTCTTATTCCAAACTCTGGCAGTGATGTTTAGCCAGTTTAAATTAATCTCTTTACAATGTATCCTGATGGTTCTTAACATGTGCAGTTCATCTGTGAAGGATGTAGATGTACAAGCCACAATAAGCACCAGAGCAATAGCACTGAATGGCAACACATTGTACTTATATGATGACACAAGGATGTAACTAAATAATGATTTTAGAAATAGAAGAACAACAACTTAAGCACAACAGATAGTCTGAAATTTTCTTTCAGGACTTTGATGTAACATTCACTAGAAATACATATATTGATACTTGTTTATTAAAATATTGATAAAGATCTTTTTAAAGAAAAGATTAATTCTTTGCATTGAAAGATATTACAATAAGAGCTGCAGAAATTTAAAGGATCATAAGAACATACTTTAAAAATTTATATCCCTCTTAGCTTTAAAATTTAAACAAAAATACATGAACTTCTTGATCCTATCAACATTAAATCAAAGATGAAATAATTAATGTTCATATATCAATGAGACTGTAGAGGAATTTTAATCTAGCAACATGGCTGCTCTGGCAATGGATCACATCCAAAGACCTTCTAGAGCTGTGACCTTCTAGGGCTGGAATGACACGCCTTTAATCCTTCAGGCTACAATACAGACATACCTTTAGTACACATCTTTAATCCCCAACAGGAAAGATAAAGATAGTTGTAGAAGGAAGCAGCCATGTTCGAAAGTGATGTCTAATTGTGGAGCAGACAAAATGGTCAATCAGAGAATGACTTGACAGAATGACTTAGAGAAAGCATATGCATGACTACTAATAGCAGTGCAGAGTGAGTCAGGTGGAGGGCAGTTCAGTGAGTGCAGCCTACTCAGTGGAGTTCAGTTCTCTCTTCAGTTCATGCAGTCAGTGGAGTTCAGTTCATGGAATTCAGAGGCAGTTTTTTCCAAGCAGAGAAGTTGAGTAAGAAACTGAGAGAAGGCAGTTTGTATTAGTCAGCTTGGAGAAAAGTTTTGAGCCAGAATGGCTGAGTGGAACAGTTTTGAGTGAATAGCCAGAGTTCAGAAAGAACTAGAAAGGGTGAACTTATTCAAGATGACAATTACGTCTGGTGAATAAAAGTTACATTTACATGAGACAAGAGCAGATTTTCAAACCTTTCAACTAAGAACTACCTAGGGCCATATGAATTCAGTGCAGAATTCAATTAGGCCTTTAAGAAGGAATAACACTGATACTCCACAAAATATTCTTTATAACAGGAAAGGAAGGAACAATTCCAAATTCATTTTATAAAGCTAGTATTACTCTGATACCAAAACCAGACAAAGACCCCCCAAAATAAAACTATAGGCCCATTTCTCTGGAAAAAAATAGATTCAAAATTTCACAATAAAATGGTTGAAAATTTAATTCAAGATCACTTTAAAGATATCACTTATCATGGTCAAATCAGCATTACCCGAAAGATGTAGGGATCATCCAACACTTGTAAATTAATCCATTACATAAATAGACTCAAAGATAGAAACCACCAAATTGTCATCTGATGGGATGTAGAAGAAACCCTGTGAAAACATTCAAAATGGGAAAAGGGGAACAGGATCAGGAGTGGTGGGTCAGGAGATATACTCAGAGGACCAGGAGAATGAATGGAAATATGCAGCTTATGGGGGTGGGAGGCAAGAGGCTCTCTAGAAATTCCCAGAGATCTGGGAGGTAAAAAACTCTCAGGACTCAAGTGGGAGTGACCTTAGCCAACATGCCCAACAATGGGGAGAGGGAACTCAAAGAGTCCACCTCCAGTAGAGAGACAGTGCCGCAAGTAGAGGGATGAGGTTACCAACCCACAGTCAAAATTTCTGAACCAGAATCGTTCCCATCTAAAAGAGCCTCAGGGAATAAAATGGAAAGGAGAGGGAAGGAAAGGCTGTCCAGGATCCATCTCATGGGGGTTGGGGGCTGTGCACCAAGGCCTGACACTATAACTGATGCTATGATGTGTTTTCAGACAGAAGTCTAGCATGACTGTTCTCTGAGAGGCAGTACCAGCATCTGATTGAGACAGATACAGACACAGCCAATCATTGGACTGAGGTCAGGGACCCCTATGCAAGAGTTTGGAGAAGGATTGAAGGAGCTGCAGGGGAGAGCAACCAAATAGGAAGACCAGAAATCTCAACTAATTCAGACTCCTGGGAGATTCCAGAGACTGAGCCACCAACCAGACAGCCTACATGGGCTGGTCTGAGGCCCCTGGCACATCTATAGCAGAGGACTCACTGGTCTGGCCTCAGTGAGAGAAGATGCGCCTAATCCTTAAGACTTGAGGCCTCAGGGAAGAGGGATGGGGGGCAGGAAGCACCCTCTCAGAGATAAGAGGGAGAGGGAAACGGGATGAGGAACTGTGGGGGGCGGGGGACAGATGGGATATGAATATATAAAATAATTAATAAAATAAATAAAAGTCCCAGAGTATCCATGGATACATGGGACATATCTTAACATAATGAAGATAATATACAGCAAGACCAGAGTCAACTGCGACTATTTGGTAAAATAGTGAAAATCTCAAAGCATTCCACTAAAGTTAAGAAAACAGACAAGGATCTTCACTGTCTCCATTTCTGTTCAGTATAGTGCTTGAAGTCTTATATAAAGCAGTAAGACGAGTGAAGAAAATTAAGGAAGGAGTTGAATTATCTTTATTTGCAGGTGATATGGTTTTGTATATAAAAGACTTTTAAGAAAACCTCTGCAGTTCATAAATATATTCAGCCCGGTATCAGTATACAAAGTCAACACACAAAAATTAGTAGTATTCCTATATACCAGCAACAAGCATACTGAGAAGGAAGACCACAAGATATAAAGCCCTCTCATGCTCACTGGTGAGTACCATCAATATTATGAAAATGGTCATCCTACAAAAAACACTTTACAATTCAATGCAACCTCAATGAAATTTCAAGAGCTATTCCTCCCAGACATAGAAAACCAATCTTAAAATTTTGTATAAAAACTCAAAAGCATAGCCAAAATAAATCATGAGGAAAAGAATATTGCTAGATGTATCACTCTATCTGATTTCATATTGTATCACAGACCCATAGCAATACAAGTATCATGAAATAGGCATTTATAATTTGTTGATCAATGGAATAGAATCAAGGACCTAGATATCAATCCACATGTCTATAGCCACCTGAGTTTTGACAATATGTCAACAGTACACATTAGAGGGGAAAAAACAATATTTACAACAAATGGTACTCACCAGGCTTCATAGTTGTATGTAAAATAAAGAAACTAGATCCACATCTCTCACCTTACCCAAACCTCTTACATGGGGTGCTGATGGTTGTCTAGGAAATTGTTGTTTGTTCCTGGACCTGAAAAGAGAGCCGAATATTTGAGAGTGATAGAAGACCAAGCTATTGAGAAAAGGAACAATTGTATATGTTCTGGATGGGAGAAATCTAAAGACAAATGTCCATTAAACAGGTGCTGATTTGTGTAGTTTGTAAACCCCTGGGTCTTCCTCTTTCCTTTATTGGTTTTATTTAGACACCTACTGCCACGTCTCCCCACCTTTTCTCCTTATAGTTGGTGAATTAGGATCTCATAAAAAATGAAAAAAGATTCTTTACAGAAAAGCACAATATTGTTTGAGTGAAGAGGCGGCCCACAAAACAGGAAGCAGGAAAAGTACACCGAAAAGAGGTCCAGTGTAAAGAATATGAAAAGAGCAAAAACTTAGACATCAAGAAAACAAATAGCTGCTGGTGGTCAGTTTCATGTCAACTTGACATAAGCTATAGCCATTTTAGTCAAACTTCAATTGAGAAAATGTCTCTATAAGATCATCTGTAGGCAAGTCTGTAAAACAATTATTTTATTAGTGATTGATGTATAGTGATTGATGTGGGAAGCCCCAGACCATGGTGGTTGGTACCACTTTAGGGTTGTGGTCCTGGGTTACATATTAAAACAGGTGGAGCAAACCATGGGGAGCAATGCTAAATGTGTACCCTTCTGTGGCCTCTGCGTCATCTCTGCCTCCAGGTGCCTGCCTGGTTTGAGTTCCTGCCTTGGCTTTCCTCAGTGGACAGTGACTCAGGCTATGCAAACCCAGTTAACCCTTCCTCCCCAAGCTGCTTTTTGCCATGATGTTTCAGCACAGCAATAATAGGTCTTACTAAGAAACAATTCAATTAAAACTTTGTCCATGAAGTTGGGCGTGGTGGCACATGCCTTTAATTCCAGCACTCGAGAGGCAGAGGCAGGTATATTTCTGAGTTCGAGGCCAGCCTGGTCTACAAAGTGAGTTCCAGGACAGCCAGGGCTATACAGAAACCCTGTCTCAAACAAACAAACAAACAAACAAACAAGCAAGCAAACAAACAAACAAGCAAACAAACAAACAAAAAATTTGTCCATGGAACTGAATAGAGTTGTCCGAAGAAGAAAGCTAAATGGCTCAAGAATGTTTAAAAATTTTTCAGCATCTTTAGGCCTATAGGGAAGTGCAAATTAAAATTACCTTTAGGCTTCATCTCACTCCACTCAGAAAGGCTAAGATGAAATCCAAACAAATCAAATGACAACAATTGCTGGTGTGAAACATTGACTTATTGTTGTTGAGAATACAAACTGCATAACTACTATGGAAAACAGTGTGTAAATTACCCAAAAAGCAAGACATGGGTGAAATATATGACCAAGCTCTATCATTCTTGGGTATATACCCAGAGGATTCTATGGCATACATTACACATACATTATTTCTTCTCTGTTCACAATAATCAGAAAATGGAAACAGCTTTGATGTTCACCAGCTGACAAATGGATAAAAAATATGCTATATTTGCACACTGGAAATTTTTAGCTTTTAAGAAAATAAAATTATGAAAATTTCAGGTAAATGGAAGAGGAAACGATTATTCTGAATGAGGTCACCTCGTTTTAAAAAGACAGATGTTGTGTGTTTCCTCTCATAAGTAGGTATTGGCTTTGAATCCTTAGATATGTGTGTTCAAACTAAGGTACCACCTAAACAGGTTGCAAACTTTAAGAGGCCAAGGGGATAGCTTCCCAGTGAGGGAGGGATTTGAGTGCAGATGCTATAAAGGGGATATGGTTAAACAATTGGGTCTTTGTAATATTTCTTATAGTCTGTTCTCATTTTGATACAGTTTATACCACAAAGGTCCAGGTTTTGAAAGTTTAGTTCCAAGTATGGTGATACTGAAATGACAGGACCTTTAAGGTAGGGCTAGTGAAGTCAATTGTTTCATAGGGCACCACCTTCACGAGTGGATATATTTAGTCTCCAGAGAGTAAGGTGAAGTCTCACAGGCTATATATGTTCTTTAGAGAGTAGACTTCTGGGAAGTAAGTTTGCCCCATGCATCACAGTCAGTCTTTCTTTCCTACTGATGCTTCAGTGCAGCCCAGAGGCTCTCATTAGGATGCTGTATCTTAATGCTCATATTCTCTGGTCGCCAGCATAATACATTGAATAGAACTCTGGATAAAATACCCAGCACCAAGTATTTTACAATGGCAACACTATAGGTACTGAGACACATTCTCAGACAGCAATGGATTTCCCCTCTTCTGGGTGTCTTATGAATACCTTGGGAAGCACAGTGTGAGTTACTGGGACATATGATGAATATTTCCTTGCTCTGTCTTTATTCTGTCAGATTTCCTTGTCCCTCCACATACTACTTAGAAACTTGGGGGAACTGAGCATGGTCATACATGCTTTTAAATTTAGGACTCTGAAGGCAGGGTTAAATAGGTCTTTGAATTTGAGGCCAACCTTGACTACAGATAGAGAGTTCTAGGACACCCATGGCTACTCTGAGAAACTTTGTTACAAAATACAAGAACAAAACCAAAAACAGACAAATAAACAAAACCACAACAAAAAACAAAACCAAAACCAGTTGTTTTGTTTTGTTTTGCTCTTCCCAAGGTACCCTGTATGTAGCTCATTATTACTGAATCTAAGAACATTCAACACTGTCATAGTCTGCCCTTGCATTATCTTGTCCATGAAGAGTTTTGTGAGTTTCTAATTTAACATTCACTCATTGAGTTCACCCATCACCATGCCAACCAAACTGGCTGTATGATTCTGACAATACTTATTATCATGGGTGATAGGTTAAAGAAGGATCTAAAAAAACCCAGCCTCTGTGTGTGCAAGTCTCTCCTGGTGGCATGTGCCACTATTTTCATACTTTAGATGAAACCAGGGCAGAGAGACCCCTCCATGTTCTGTTACACTGAGTTGTATATTTTCAAACAATGTAATTCAGTAGAACAGGCATTCTCTTTTCCATCGGATGTTCTTAAATCCCACCTAAACCTGTTCTCAGTGGGGAGTCGATGATTGAGTTTGAATCTGTGTCGCTGTTGTTTTGAGGACAAAATGTGTAATGCGGGAATGAAATTTGTTCTTGATTGTACCACATTTCTCTCAGGCAGATATTAATCAGCACTGCCTATTCCCTCTGCTGACACAGGTCTAGAAAACAGACACAAATATGGCATGAGCTCAGTTTCATGGGCTGTCTGTTTGCACTTCAATTATGCAATCAATTAGCATTTGCTATGAATCTGCCTGAGTCTTTTCATGAAAATTACAGCTTTCTTATATATCTGTACTTATGGGGGGAAAGGCTGTAGAGGAGATGGTGATTGGCAGATGGTGAGGAAAATAGTGAGCGACACTCTGGAGTGTTTTATGTTTATGGATTGGTACCTGCATTCTTTGGAATGGTAAATAAACTTGTTTCTACTAAAGTTTAAAATCCCAAGTGCTTTAGTGATGGGCTCATACAACTGCCTTATTTTATGGTTTCCATCATGGCTTCTTACGCCTTTCCCATTTATGAGTCCTTGTCATCTGCGACATTTTTACAGGACTCCAGATATATCAGCATACAAAATAGGTATATGAACAAAATACTTAGGGCTAGTAAATCATAAAGAGATTTATTTTTTTAAATATTTAATATACATAGAGTTCCACCTCTTGTTAAAAGCAAAAAGAATTTTATAAGCTAACGAGATGCTGTGCTTGTTCATTTTTACATAAAGAGCTAAATCCTCAACATTTTCAGAGGTAAGTGATATTCTGATTTTATAATCATTAAAGTTGAGAATCCTGCTTTGCAGAAATACACTTTATAAAATAGCAGAATTACAAACAGGGTCATTTCGAAGATTACTACAAATTCTGTTGTTACTCTATGCCAAAATTTACTTAATAATTTTTATGAAACAAGTCAAAAATTCAAAAGTAACCTTAGAAATCAAGCATTGTAACACAGCACAATTCAAAGGCATACTAATTTGACATAGGCATGCTATGAAAGTATTAGAAGTCTTGATTTTCCGTAATGAAAGTATTATGTTTCCAGAGCAAAAACCTTGTTATGTGTCATACAAGTTCATCAGCAGTTTCAAATCTTAGCCAAACTGCTTTGGGCAGCATGTTGGAGTTGCTTGGTCTGATGCCATAAAGAGAGTGAAGTTTCCTTTTATGCTCAAGTCCAGGGCTGTAGTGACTCACATCACATTGCTGCCAGTATCTGCATCACTCTGCGTTAGCACGCATTTGATTTTGAGTTGAGGTTTGGTTCTTGTACATTTAGAAACCTCTTATACTTAATACACTCATACAACATTTAGTTATCTGACCCCATATGGGAGTTGTGACCTCCAGTTTAAGAAGCTGTGTTTTACTCTGACTGATGGATTGTACAGGTTTATATCTGTTAGCTGCAAAATTCTCAGTTCTGTAACAGTGATTTAATTTGAAGTGATTTTCTTCCAGGTCACAGGACCAAACAGATGCAGAGGTAGAACTCAGCTTCAATAAGCTAAACTTTCACTTTTGCTGAAGTGAAAATTGGAAAGAAATCTTCCAATATTTATCTCAGAATCTTATATTTCCATAAGAACTAGGAAAAAATGTATCACCTACTGGGCATTTTTATGGCACCAGTAGGACCCGTGCTCATTAGCATCGCCAGTGGTGTGAATGCTTAGTGTGGTATGGAGGTATGACCAGAAATGGAAAATGACAATTTTATGAGACTTCTCTGAAAGGTCACAGATTTCTTCTGAGAAGTTTGTAGAAAGGCTATTTTGAAATCAGAAGCCCACATGGAAAATAAAATTTGTAAAAAAAAAAAAAAAAAAAAAAGATTCTGTTTGTATCTACAATTTAACTGTATATCCCTTGTAGTTTTCAGATAATTTTAAAGAGTAAAAGAAGTTCTTGATCGGTCTTATTTCAACACAAATGATGTTGCACAGCTCGAGGGCATTAGATGACCCTGATGCCGTGTTCTGGTTATCTGCAAAATACAATAACCTCCCCTAAAGTCCAGTGGCGTTAGATGACATCCAGCTTGTTTTGTTTAGGAACTCTGTGAGTTAGACTTTTTTAAAAGGCAAAATGCAGGTGGCTTATTTCTGCTTCTTGGTGTTTTGGTCTTCAGTTCTCATGTCAAGAATGGCTGAAGGTGACCCAAGCAGATGGCTTCTTCACTTTCTTACATAGTGTCTGGCTTGTAATGACCTGAGAATGGACTCATTATCTTAATATGGCCTCTCAAGAATGATGACTGGAAGGTAGTCAGTTTGTTTTATGCAGGGCCTTGGGACTCATAGAACAAGAGAACAATTCTGAGCTCCATGGGCTTTGAAGATCTGGTTTCCAGGACTTAAAGTCAAGAGGTGGGCACTACACATACTGATGTAGGAGACTGAAGAGTCTGAGACTATTATTTTAAAACAATATACCTGGAAAATCTTCTCCTGACTTTGATACCTTTATTGTCATGGTATTAAATTTTGCTTATATTTTAATCTTATATAGATACTATTATAGATTTTAAAACCACTATTAACTTAGATTCTGTTGTTCTCTGTCGGAGACATATTTTTCTTTCTGCTAGAACTACTCTTTAATTTGTGTCTCCCATTTTCTTCATCAGCCCTGCCTGAAGTGTCAGTCTTACTGACATTTTTAATGAGCCAGCTCTGTTTCATCCGGCTTCTTTATTGCCTTTCTACCTTATTGTATTGGTTCTACTTATTTAAGTATTTAAATTCTACTTATGACTTATTATTGGTTCTATTTTATTATTTTTCTTTCCTCGGCTTCTTTTGTGATTGGTTTTCTCATCTCTGTTTAAGATATTGGAGAGGGGATGTTAGATTCTGATGAGAAACTTCTCCTGTATGCTAATACATGCACTTACAGGTGTTTCTTTTTCCACACTGTACTGGTGCATTACTCATTTTGAAGTGTGTTGTCATTTCCAATGGGCTGAATGTATTTCTTTTTTTTTAAAAGGGTGTATGTGAGTAAGGTTTATTAGAGATAATACTTTGATCAGAAATTTGAACAATGAACAGGAGACACTGGGATGGAGATAATTCCAGGTGGAGACAGGCCAGGGAAACTAAATATGGTTACAGGTAGGAACAAGCTTAAGTGTCTTTAAAGTTATAGCCTCAACAGCAAGATATCCGCAGTAGTCAAAGCAATGTACACAGCAAGATGAAAACAGATAATACAGAGAACTTGTGGATCACGGTAGAGAAGCTCCAATTTTTTTCGGTTGTGAGAGCAAAGCATCAAAGCATATTTTCTCAACCTGTCAGGTAGCTTTACTCCGCCCCTTTCCTTTATCCTGGAAAAATCTACAATCAACTCTGGGGACATGATTCTTCTTCTTTTTTTTTTTTTAATTACATATTTTCTTCAATTACATTTCCAATGCTATCCCAGCCTTTGTGACTTCATTTTCAACCTGACAATTACTTAAAATGTGTGTTGCTTGTTAAGTGTTTGGAGACATTTGTGTTATATTTTAGTTTTTTATTTCTGCTTTAATTATTTTATAACCATAGAATACAGTTCTGAATGGTTTCAGTTCTTGTATATTTGTTTATTTTCCAAAGTGTGGGATGTCCTGTGGAGATGTAGATTCTATAGTCACTCAAGAGAAATGCTTCTCTTGTTGTTTTAGAACACAGGGTTCTATCACTGTCCATTAGACACTACTGCTGCATGATGGTGTGGAGTTTCTCAATGTCACAGACATTTAAATTTTTCTCTCTCTGCAATCTTATTTTCTTCTCACCGCTAATTTTTAAACAATTTAGAAATGACTCTTGCTCACGTATTGTAAAAGTTTAGTGTTTTCAGATGTACAAGAGGCTTGCTTGAGATGCTGTCAGTCGTCTTCTGTTGTACTGGACTCAACTTGTTCTTGATTCATTAACACCACTGAAGAGTGGAGGCACTAACCTGTTGAAAACATATCATGCCTAGTCTGACATGCTGGAATTAGATACTGAAGTGCATTCAAAGCATATGCATTGTATGTATATTGGATTGGAAAATAATGGTTCAAGGGACTCAAACAACCCACAATAGTACTGCCGACACCGTTCAAGGCCTAAACTGGGTGGCAATGCATGCAGTGCTCTAAATCTTGCACCAAGATATGCAGTAACCAAGAACATGCAGGAAGGGAGCTAGACTAGATGTGTTCAGGGGGCAGTGATGCACACTGGGCGGGAATAAAGACCATGTAGACCATCTATGTAGATATAATGTCATTTACATATAACAAAAGGTATAATGCTTTACATATTCTTTACTTTAAATTATTTGTATGCTTTAAAGTGATCTCTTGGATGATGGGTTGGATATGTGGTAATTTTATTCCCCAGTGGTGTTCACCTGCTTCACACCTTGCTCATAGTACTCATAATTGATAGAAATGATACATTAAATTTATTTCATGGAAACAACTGGCATGCTATGTAGTTAATTATATGACTTCCTCCTCAGGGTTATTTCTTGCTGACAGGGTTGATAGAGCACAGGAAAATTTTAATATAATTGTAATGTTAGCAATAGTTTTATTTGTTTGGGGGACTTACAGTAACCAAAATGTCATGTGAAAAGTATTATACGTAAATCACAATTGAAGAAATTTTGATGTCATTTATTTAAAATTCCTGTGCACCCATGTCTGGTCTGAGAGTAACCATTAGGTCTGCTCAACTTAAAGGCTAAGTTGCTGAATCCTAAGACATAGGTCCTACTTCTATTTTTTATTTTATGTAAGTCAAATATGGAATCCCATTATTTAGGCTTAGTCACACAGTGTTTTTCAGGGCCAATATGTTGACTTTTCCCATTTCTTTTAATATTTTATGACAGATAAACTTGGTTTAATGACTCAAAATGAAGATAGGTATAATGTTACTAGTGTTACACAAATTGATCAGGTACACGATAGCTTATTGAAGACAGTTCCAGTTTGCTAATGTTGTCATGGCATAAGTATCCATTCTATCCCTCTTACTCTACAATCTCTAGTGTAGATAAAAATTTATATTGTACATTGATCAATATACCATATGTGTGCGCGTATGTGTCTATATGTGATGTATGAATATGGGTGTGTGTTTTCTGTGTATGGTGTGTGTGTATGTGATATGTGGAGTATATATGGAGGTTGTGTATTTGTGTGCTGGGGTGGGTATTTGTATGGTTTATGTGTGTACGGGATGTGTATGGTTTCTGTGGAGGGGTGTTATAGATGTCTTGTATGAGTATATGTGTGTGTGTGGTGTGGGGAGTGTGATATATGTGGTGCTTGTGTGTGTGTATGTTTTTCTGTGTGTGTGTGCTATACATATATGTGTGTGAGCTTATGTATATGTGTATGAGTATGTGTGGTGTGTCTGTATGGGAATTTTTGTCTATATATGTGAAGGGTTGTATGTGTGAATGAATATTGCTGTTATTTTGTTTGACTACCACAGATCCCATAATAAAATAGCTGGCATCTGGATAATGAAATTTAGCATGAGCTTTGGATCACTACAGCATTGAAGCTTACCATGCCATGCAAAATGTTATCCCCTTTGATCACTTGACAGGTGTGCAGAAATGAGAAAGCAGCTTCTTTGAAAATACATTTATATGGGAGATTCTCAAGAACCCATTTGTTTCTCTTATTGCCCAAATAAAATAGGAGACAAGACAGCATCAGGATTCTTTCAAACCAAAACTGTGTTCTTTTTCAGTGTAAGAGACTGAACCCAGGGATTTCCATATCCTAGGCAAGCTGTCTTCTATAGTTCTTTATTTCCCACACTATAACAATATTGCTAATTGCCTCTGTATATGCAAGGATCAGGAACCCTATAAGCAGTGTAGAAAGCCCAGTAAGTATTTTTTTAGAGCAGGGTTGTCAATATGCATAATAAATACACAGTATTTCACAAGGAATGAATATGTTGAAAGGCAGTATTTAAAATGTGTAGCACAGCAATGTGCCCATCTTCACAAAATGCATCAGGTAATAACTGCACCAGGACTATTAAATGCATCAGGACTAATAATAGCTGTACTTTCAAGAGACAAACTGAAATGCTGTTTTGAGCTCTCTGGAACAAATGTAATGTGATGTGACAATATTTGCCATTTCTGTTGGTGACAAAGTCATAAGTCCTGCCAAAGCTAGAGTGCTTATTAGTCTATATTTGCAATAGAATGAAATGTTGAATACAGCTAGAGGGTAGCAAAAACAAGGAGGAAAATTTTTTTTTAAACCCTAGTTTTTAGATCCTCTGAAAATTTATCAAAAATTGTATAATGAGGGCTGAAGAGATGGCTCACTTAGTGGTTAAGAGCATGCACTGGTCTTGCAGAGGGCCCAAGGTCACTTCGCAGTACCTATCTATGTTAGGTGGCACATAACTGCCTGTAACTCCAGCTCCAGGGCTCTGACACCCTATTCTGATATCCACAGGGACCTGAACTCACATGCATATATATACAGACAGACACACATAAGTGAACATAGTTAAACATAAAACCGATCTTTAAAATTTTGTGCTATGCAATGCCCCAGTCTTGTGAGGGAAAGGGGCATAGATTACAAATCCTAGTTTAAGCATCCTTGCTGGAAACATTTTCAACTGAAGGCTGTGGACACAGTCCTTTGATAGAGCTATTGCTTTGTCTGTCCATCTAGTGGGCCCGTAGTTCACAACTGGTTCTTTTCAACTTCATATACAGTTTTCTCTTTCTCAGGATCTGGAGTGAGCAGTAGCCACACAGCTCAGCAGTCTTCTGAAGTTCAACAGAACAGAATATGGCAAGGATGAAATGTCTATGACTGTAAAACCAAAGCCATGCTCCATGTCAAGTGTAGGATTAAGACAGTGTGGCAAGGAATCTGGGCATGCAGTTATGGGTTGGAAAGTGAAGCTTAATCAGATGCCTGGTGTCAGTGGGTGTGGCTGGAGTTTGCTGGGTCCATTTTGATTAGCTCCTGAAGACAGACTCACTGTGCATGGAAGCATCATTGTAAAGTGGGCTTATTCTTATCACTTCTTATAGTCCAAATCATTATGAGCGAGGCTATAGTCTTTTCTTTTTTCTCAGAATGTTGTCTATACTGGAACAGATGTCAGATTGAGAATCAGTAACCCCACCTGGCTGCCTTTCTGCTGTCTCTTCCTACTCTGCCTTCTTTCCAGACTTGCTCATAGATATGGTCTTCCCCAGCCTGAGGAGCCTGGCCAGGGTGTGTGCTCTAAAGGGTGTGTCCTCTACAGGGTGTATGCTCTACAGGGTGTGTGCACTACAGCTATGTGCCATTCAATTCTTCATCTTCCTGAATAACCAAATGCTGAGGTATGAGTTCTGGAGCCACACCTCCATATTATCTCCAAGGGACATTCTATTTGCTGATCTGGCCATACTGAGTTAGCAGACAAGAAATCTAGAGTTGAAGGCACACTATGATGAGTCTTCTCTGTCATAGATCTTTGTAAGATGTCCAAAGTGTTTTTATTAATTTTTTTCCTTGACCACATGCATTCAAAAAAAACAAAAATTAAAAAAAGACAGACTTTAATAAATAACAAAAAATATTAACATGGTTTCCCCACTTTAAATATTTGATTTTTTGTAATATTTTTGAAAATATACTATAATTACATTTTCCTCTTCCTTTGCCTTCCACCAAGCCTTCCCACATTCCTACCTTGCTCTCTTCACATATCCATGGCCTCTTTTTCTTTAATGGTTGTTTTACACACACACACACACACACACACACACACACACACACACACACACAGTTCCTAAATATATTAGTCTTGCCTGATCAGTCTTTATAAATGGTGTGTGTGTAGATAGATAGAAAGATAGATAGATAGATAGATAGACAGATAGATAGATAGATAGATAGGTAGATAGATAGATAGAGATACATAGACAGACAGATCACAGATGTCTCAGAAATCACATTGCTGATTCTGTGATCTTAGGGGAGTTTGCCTTGAGTACCAGGATAAGAAAGGCCTAAAGTGATCTGTGGGCAGTGAGCTTAGATGTGTCAGGGCAGAATGGACAGGGGACTAGTACAATCCTGACATTTGAGGGAGCATCCCGTGTCTCCCTTGGCTTCCTCAGGCTTGGGTATAATGTTCAAGGGCAGAAGGAGCCTCAGTCTCAAAGTAAGGCTTTCCAAAGAAAACGGACCGGGTTAAAAGCAGTCGTTAGTTGCCGATAGATTTCAGCTCATCATTGTTGATTTTGGACTAAAACCATCTCTCCAGCCAAGCAGGTAGACAGAGGTGAACTTATCAGATGTGATTTTTATCAGAGCCCACCATGAGGCAGCCGCAGTCACCGCGGGACCCCGGTACCTATGATTGGCTCTGACACACTGGCCGAGAGGGCTCTTATTCCAAGAAAGATCTTCTTTTTTTTTTTTTTTTTTTTTTTTCAGATGGTATTGAGTCCGGACTGATTTTGATAGCCAGTTTCAGTCAAGATTCGTAAAGTTATTGCACATTTAAAACCACCAGTGTGAGAATCACTCTCTCCCTCTTTTCTTTCATCATTTCGCAGTACTGCAAGGTTACAGAAAGGTCTAATCAATTGTCAAACTCTTTTATCACAGAGAAGGTGGTAAGGAAAAAAAAAAAAACCCTAACTGCCCTACTGTAGGGGGTTCTTTGACTACACGGCACCCTTTCCACACACAATGCTGCCGTGATTAATGTCCTCCACCTCAGACCTTGTTAAAGCCTGTTCTCTCAGGCAGCCTGGCGGAGCACAGTCAGAGCACGGCCGAGGTTGCATAAATCAACGCGTTCTCACAGCCCCCAGGATATCCATTATAGATGCCAGCTGGATGGCTGGAAGATAGAGAAAAATGAATATTGTATCCTGTGGCCTTTTGCCTCTAATGACCACTTTTCAACATTTTTGAAGGCATGATTAAATTTTGATAACTGGGGAAGTCACTCTGAGCAGGCTGAAATAGAGATAAATTGACGGAGGGTCTGACATCTCAGTGGAGAGCAGGCAACTAATTAGTGTGTGAAGCGCACTCTGAAAGAGATGTAAAAGGGAGGCAGGTTTAATCAGAAGAGCTGCCGAGGTACCGGAATAGTCGGGGATAATTGCGGCCTAGGTAGAAATCACAGGCTCGATGAGCGGCTTTTTCGGTCCCTGTGATTGGCAGTCGCTGACCTAGTGGCCAGCACCCTTGAACCCTTACAACAGTTACAGCCTTGTCAGAGCAATTTGCTTGCAGCTCTCTGTGACCAGTTATTTGAGCTGCCGAGCTGGGACAGCCAATTTGAAAGGGCGCTCTGCTCCCCTGGCTGGCAGAGCTGGGCGGAACTGCCTCATTACTTTTGATGACTCTGCTTTTGAACCCAGGCGCCCTTCCTCGCCCCGAAACCCTCCGTCGCCCACTCACTCACTGGCGCGCTCCGGGCACAGCTTCTTTAAGATCCTGGTGTCAGGGCCATGGTGCTTTCGTTTGGGGAGCTGTGATCCGGGGCATGACATGATGAATGAGAATTAGGTGGAAGAGAAAGAAATGCCAGGCTGGGTAGAGGCCTGCTCCTAGGAAGACTGACTGTGGCTGCTGCTCTTTTATGGCACAAGGCAGCTGGACAAAGCTCAAGTGGGTACCTAGGCTTCTGCCTTCCTCCTTGGTACTTAGGAGCTTCGTAGCATCCTCTCTCATGACCTTCTCCTTCCTTACTCACACCTTCTGACCAGAAGCAGTGCACCCGCTGTGGTAGATTCTGCTTCTTATAAAAAGGAGCTTTTCTGAATTTCTGTTTACGAGGCTGCCTGGCATCCCCATACACCATCCCCCAAATGTACTAACAACCAATACGTGACTTTTTCTTCTTTTATTGTTTGTGGAAGAGACCAGCCTGAACCAAGCGTGCGGAGAGATGGGTGGGGAAGAGCCAGGGGACCGGAGGGTAGGACGCGCGCTTCTAAAGAAGGTAAATTAATGATGCCCTCTCTGCCCCCTCCTCCTTCACCCGCCAGCCTTTTCAGGCCCAGTTTACCTTCTCCTCCCAAGCTTATCCGTCACCCTGGTCTGGAATAATGCCCCAAGCCAGAATACCTGATGCGATTTATTTTTGTAATGACAGTTGGTGCTTTTAAAGGAGCCTTTAGCTAGGATGGACACTTTTTCAATTTATTTTGTTTCCTTTTAAAATTTTAATGGTATTTCCCCCTAGCACGAGGGTGAAGCTGGTTGTTTCTCAGAACCCCCGCACCGGTTCTTCTATAGGTGTTGTCTGGCTTTGCTAGAAGGAGCCCCGCGGCTGCCTGCCAGTCGAGGATCGACATGGCCGCAAATTACTGCTCACTTCCCCGAACCAACTTACTTCATAGGATAAACATTAGGTTTATAAGATGATCCATGCCGGGTTGTAAAATTTCATGTTCTCCTCAGAGAATGGCTGCTTTGGGTGAGAATTAGGCAACATTATTTCAGTTCCTTGGCCTAAGGATTCCTAGGCAACTAGAAGTTCAGGGAGCATGTGCTGATACCGAAACTGTGCCTGGCTCCTGTTGTCAGTCCCCGAGAGAGCAGGCCCTACCGTTATTTATTTTTACATAGCATGTATTGCCTACTATGTTCTACTTTTTAAATATCTTAACCAGGAAATGCAGTCTGGAATGATGGAAATCCAAAAGATAGATGGCAGTGTCTAGATAGCAAGTTGTCCCAACTCTCAGACAAGTAGTAATAAGGCACAGTAATAAAGACGGCAGTAAGAAGTCCCAGGAATGCTGTGTAAACACGGCAGGAGGAACCAGAGTTCTGTCATGGTATCATCTCTCTGCCTTTGATGAATTAGTCAAAGGTTACTAGACAAAGGCAGGAGGAAATCGGTTGTTGTGAAAGGGCACTCTGACCTCAGCAGGGGACCTAGAAATGGCTGGGCACGCTGAAGAACATCACCTGGGAGAAGATGGCAGCCCAGATTTCAGGAGGTCTTGTATGATTACCTCCATTTTACTCCCCAAGCTTGTATGGGAGGTGTCACACAGTGGATGCTTGATAAACATTTGTTTAATGAGTCACTGGAGGAATAAGTTAATGGAGGAACTAGATAACTAGGCAGGAAGCCTTTTAATGAGAAGGAAAAAAGAAGAAAATAAGGAATGTAGTATAACTAGGGTCTAAGTAGGGGGATTCTGGAAAGGGGGAGGGCAAATAACAAAGCAATCAGGGGAAACAGGTGAGGAAAGGAGAGGGAGTAGGGTTGAAACCTAGATGCGTCCTCAAGGAAATAAAGAAGGGCTGGAGATTTGGCTCAGTGCTTAAGAACACTGACTGCTCTTACAGAGAACCCAGGTTCAATTCCTAGGACCCATGTAGGGCTCACACCAGATTCAGGGAATGTAATGCCATCCTGTTGTGTCTGTGGGCACTGTATACTCATGTGTCTACGTGGTACACAGTCATACACATAAGTAACACACCCGTCTACATGAAATAAAATAAAAAGAATGTAAATAGCTTCTAGTCCAAATACAATATTGTATTAAATTCACATCCTTATTTGGATTTAGAGGGCAAGTTGAGGGCAAGGAGCAGGGAAGGCCTCCAAGATGGTGCTTGAACAGGGGGTGCCATAGCTAGAGGGAGTTGTGAGTGAGGTTAGGAAGACCCTTCATCAGTCTTCCTACATATCCCACTATGGCCTGATGGATCTCTTCACCTTAGATTTGTTCTTCAATGACATTAGGCATAATATGAAATTAGGCATAATTTGTTTGTTTGAATTTTAGTTTTAAAACAATAACTACAAGCTCTGTTTTATTGTGTAAAATGATTGAGTTGCTTAGACCATCATCAAATTCAGATTTTGTAGATGGATAATAATTTACCAGAGTAATGGAAAATTGAGTATCGTGGTATCAGGATGTTGTCAATGAAGATGATTAATAAGGCACAACATTTGTGTTTAAAATGATTGCTTACTGAAGATTCATTTAAATGTTTTACAAGTCTAGTTAATTCTAATTTTTATTTCAATTTTCCCACCAGGACTATGTTATGATTACATATAATTACATATGATTACATATGATTTACAGTATAGAGACTGAGGTTAAAGAGGTTAAGTTACTACTTTAGGTCATGTAGCTAGTGAGTAGCAGAACTCGTATTTGAGTACAATGTTCCTGCCATAATCCTTTCTTCCAAACCTGAAACCTGGCTTCTCCTGTTAAACTTTCCTACATGGCTTTCAACCAATTCTAGAAGGAAGTGGCTTGTCTTAGTCAGTATGTACCAATCGGTGGTTATAAACTGACAAAATATTGAATATTTACAGATATAATGTGTTTGAGAATTTTTAATTAACATCTTCCATTGATCTTTTGCAAAGATCCATAGGTCAATTAACCCCTTCCCTATGGCCAGGACACGGTAATTAGATCTTGTGGAATAGAGACGCAAATCTAGTTCAAGAACTCAGGAGACTCTAGAGAAACCTAGTACTAAACAGGAAATGTTGGAGCCAGTATATTCAAGATCTGACCTCTACATTGCTGGGGCACTCCACCTTGGGGGTACTTCTTGCACTTTTAGCACCTGAAAAATAGGATAGCATTTATTCTTGCTTTAGAGAGTCCTGACAGTAAGCATTCCACAAAAGCAGCTTTTATTTATCTATTAAAAGCACCCAAGAAATCAACCTGCTGCCATCTTTTCTCTATTAGGGCTTTTAGATGAACTTGACTTATAGGATATATATATATATATATATATATATATTTGTATATATATACACACATATATATATTTGTATATATGTGTATACATGTATATACATATATATATTCTGTTTCTCAGATTAGCTTACACAATACAATTGGGACAGTGCAACAATAGTTGTCTCTAACCAAAAGAGTTTGAGACCCAGGAAATTGCTCAGTCCATGAAGCTAGGTGCATCAGTACTCCCAGCCTGGTGCTGAAGGCATAGACGACTCCTGGAGAACAGCTGGGGTTCATTCAGTTTTTGCTGGAATCCCAAAGAGCACTTTCAAAAAGCCTATAAGAATCTGCAATAGCAGCAATAGGGTGGATAAATTTATCAGCAAGAGTGAAGCCAGCTGAGCAAAGCAACAAAAATCTTTGCTTCTCCCTTTTTTTTTTTTTTTTTTCAATTTGGGCTGCTACCAGAAAGGTGTCATTCACATTGGGGCAGGAGGTCTTTCTACAACAGTTAAAGCAATCAAAAACTCTTTCACAAATATGCCCATAGGACAACTTGATGTACACAGTCCCACATTGGGGTTCTCTTAGAAGATGAGGAGCTTGCTGCTATGTTTCTCACCCGCTCCTGGAGTCTGTGTTGGTGACCCTGTGCCACCTCACCTCCAACTCCCAAGGGCAGGCAGGATCAGGTGGTGAGTAGTCCAGGGCACAGGCAGCGGTTCTGCAGTACAGTAGATTCAACTTCAGTAGCCCACAGCATGCTAGACAAGCTCTACCATTGAGCCACTGACTTAAGTGCAATGTATATGTTTCAGATAAATTATTCATGCTACTAATCAAAAGTTATTTTCCCTGTAATTTAAAAATGATGGTGTGACATAATCAGACTCAGGAATAAGAAAATAGCAAAATTAACACAGAACGAAACAAAACACACATAATCAACAACATTTCCTTTAACCTTACTTAGTTTAGAGTTAGAGAATATCCTTATCAGATATCAGTCCCGTGTACCTAACTGATTCATGTTCATACTTAGATTTTAGTCAATATGAAGGGTTTCACGTGTGTTTTATATAGACATGCTAAATTAAAATACCCTGTCTTAGAATAAATTTTCAAAAAACTTATGATTTAATACTTGCATACCTTAAAATAGGATATAATAAGATTATTTGGAAACCATAGTGAAACATACGACAGTCCTTATAAAAGTATTAGAATTTTCCATCCATGAAACTTTACTTTCTGGATCTTCATTGCCCCCATCTCTCACAAGATCTCCATCCTCAGACATAGTTATGCACTTTTGTAATGAGCTGACGTTGGCATAAGAACCTTTTCTCTTATTTTTCTATAGAATATCAAACTAAAAACCAACCAACCAAACAAAACCGATCCTTTTCTAGTCAAAATACCTGGAGATGTCATCGCTCACTGAACCAGAGATCGCTATCAATTACCTTCCTAAGGTAAGTCTGTAGTCAACGAATGGAATGTTACTTTTGTCAATAGTTCAACATTGTGATGGACTTGACAAAACTGAGTCATTCCATACAACACTGCATGATATAATAATGCAACACAGTGCTCCCAGACCTGTTGTTTTTTATAAGAATATTTGAGCAAATACTTGTTGTGGTGTCATTATAACTAATGGATTACATTTTCTTTGGAAGGCAAAAGGTGCCATCTAAAAAATATTTTTGCTTGAAGACTATCAGTGCACGTAATGTCAACAACTTCTCTCATAATACAACTCAACATGGTGTGTATATTTTTTGAAAAATTTTATGGTTTTTCATTAATTTGATAAAATAAAAATGTTAATGAAAACATTGAATGTATTTGTTATTTGTATTTTCTTACCTAGTGCCCAATCATTAAACAAACCATTAACACTAGAAATATTTGGTTAGATGATTGGTGGTGTAAAAAATAAAAAGTGCCATCCTATGAGCTTCTTCTCTTCTTTGCTCTCTAGAAGAAAGAGTTTATTGGGGCTTACAGTTCCAGAAGGTTAGAGTCCATGATGACAGAACAAAGACATGGTGGCACGAACAGGAAGGTGAGGATTCAATCTTGAGCCACAAACGTCCAGGACAAACTGAGAGTAGGTCAAAGCCTTAAGCTCTCCAAGGTCGATGTTAATGAATACTTCCTCTAGCAAGGCCACACCTCCTAAATGTACCCAAATGCTACCACAAGCTGGGGGTTAAGTTTAAACACATAAAATTATAGGTGACATCTCACTCAAACCACCACAGGGATAGATTTCTTTTCCTCATAACTATAATCTTCTTACAAAAATGTATTATCAACCACTATCTTTTTTCACCTTTATTGAAAATACATTTTTTTTCCTCACACAGTATATCCTGATTACAGTTTACTCTCCCTCTACTACCCCAGTTCCTTCCCACCTCCCTTCTTAACTAGACCCACTCCATTTCTGTGCTCATTAATAAACGAACAGGCTTCTAAGTTAATAGTATAATAGATATAATATAATTAATATAATATATTCTAATACATAAGAATTGAACATAACAAGCAGACAGACAGAAAGGAGCCCAGGAGAGGGCACAAGAAACAGGGACCCACTTGTTCACACAGACAGGAATCCCATAAAGACAGCAAACTGGAAGCTATCATATATACTCAGAGGATCTGATGGAGACCCTTGTCCTGTGCATGCTGCTTCTGTCTCTGTGAATGCACATGGGCTTTGATTATGATGATTTAGAAGGTCTCTTGTTCTTGGCTCTTACACATTTTCTGCTTCTTTTCCATGGGCTTCCTGAAACCCTAAGTGGAGGACTATGATGGAGACATCCTGTTTAGGAATATGTGCCAAGGTTTCAGTCTCTGAAAAATGTCTGGCTATAGTTCTCTGTATTTGATCCCATTGGCTGCAGGAAGAAGTTTCTCTGATGATGCCTGAGAAAGGCCTTGATCTATGAGTATAGCATAATATCACTAAGAGTCATTTTATTGCTACTTTGTTGTATGAAAAGAGTAGTATTTTTGTTTTATCTTGGGTCCCTGGGCTATTTAGTCTCAGATTCTTGATCACCCAAGCTGCTGTATTTCATGGAATGAGCCTTAAGTCAAGTCACATATTGTTTGGTTACTCCTACACCTTTGTATTCCCATTGGCCTAATATATTCTGCAGGCAGGACACCATGGTAGATGGAAAAGTTAGTGGCTGGCTTGGTGTTTATGCTTTTGCTTTGGTAGCCTGCAGAGCATCTTCCTGTCCTAAAGACACTAGTACACAAGAGTGAAGGATCTATGTAGGCACAGCTTGACTTTTTCTGTTCAGTGAGTTGTATAGTTGTTGTCTTCAGGATTGGGCCTTTGCTGCCAGTTTGTGGAGAGCAACCTATAGTCTTGGCAATAGCCTGAGTTGTTTAGCGATTCTCATGAGATCCTTTGGCCAATAACCCAATCTCAGCACAGGAAGCTTTCTTTGGTGACAAATGACCAGTTAGGAATCTGTTTTTCCTATTTGGATATTTCATTTAGATCATATTCATGTGTGTATATATTTTAGGAAAGTTCTCCTGTATTAGGTTTCCATACCACTCTTCAAATGGTCCTTAAATTTAGCTGTCTCTGGCTATATTTCCTCACTTATCACCCTCTCCTCTTCCCCTCCCCGACTTGAGCCTCCCATTCCATCCCTTCCATTCATCCATAACTATCCATTCTATTTCCTTTTCTAACAAGACCTGTCTGCCCCCACTAGAATCTTACATCATATAACTAATGTTCATGGTTATATGGATTGCAGCATGGTTACCATTGACTTAGATACTTAGATAATATTCACTTACAAGTGAATAACACCATATTTCTCTACCTGGGTCTGGGATGCCACACTCAAGATGCTTTTTTTTTTTCCTAGTTCCATCCATTTACCTGCAAATTTCATGTTGTTGTTAATTTTAAAAGCTGAATTATATTCCGTTGTATAAGTACACCACATTTTCTTTATTCATTCTTCTGTCTGTTAAAGGACATCTAGGTTGTTTTCAATTTCTGGCTATTATGAATACAGCAGCAGTGAACATGGATGAGCAAGTGTCTCTGTGGTAAGGTGAAGTTTTCTTTACGTATATGCCCAAGGGTGCTATAGTTGGTTCTTGAGGTAGATGGGTTCTCATCTTCCTGAGGAACCACCACAGGTTTCCATAGTGACTGTACACGTTCCCACTTGCACTCGCAGTGATTGAGAGCTGTCTTTTGTTTTATTGATCTTAGCAATCTTGACAGGTATAAGATTGAATCTTGAAGTACTTTTAATTTGCATTTCTCTGAGAATTAGAAATGCCGAATAATTCTTTGTTTTTCAGACATTTGAGTTCCTCTTCTGAGAATTCTGTGCTTATATCTTATATTATTATATATATATATATAATTATGCTTTTGTTTGCTTGATATCTGCTTAAATTCTTTATATATTTTAGGTATCATCCTTCTATTATATGTGTAGTTGGTAAATATCCTTTCCAGTCTGTATCCTGCCACTTTATCAGAATGATGATGACCATTTCTGCGCAGCACATTTTCAGTGTCATAAGGTCCCATTGATTAATTGTTTGTCTTTGTGTCTATGCTAATAGTCTTCTAATCAATACGTTCCCGGTTATTTCACAGTTTCTTTTCTATCAGGTTCATTGTTTCTGGCTTTCTGCTGAGGTTTTGGTCCATTTGATCCATTTGGAGTTGAGTTTTATACAAAGTGACAAGTATGGATCAATTTGGATTCTTTTCATTTTGACTAGTACCATTTGATAAAGACATGGTTTTGTTATTGTTGTTGTTTGTTGGTTTTGTTTTTTGTTTTTGTTTTTTCCCCTGTGTATGTTTCTGGCTTCTTTATTGGATATTCATAGGTGTGTGGATTTATGTCTGGTTCATTTCAATTCCATTGATTAATATATCTATTTTTATCCCAATGCTAAGCTAATTTTTGTTTGTTTTCTTTTTAACTATAGCTCTGTGTTACAACTTGAAATTGAGAGTAGTGATAACTTTCACAGTTCTTTTATTATTCAGAATTGTTTTAGCTATCCTGTGTTTTTTGGTTTTCCATATGAAGTTGAGAATTGTCCTGTCAATATCTGTGAAGAATTGTGCAGGGAATTTTGATAAGGATTTCATTGAATCTGTATGACTGGATGGCCATTTTTACTATATCAATCCTACTAATTCATGAGCATGGGAGATTTTTTTCATATTCTGATATCTTCTTCAACTTCTTTCTTCAAAGACTTGAAGCTTTTAGTATACAGTTCTTTCACTGCTTACTCAGAGTCACCTCCAAGACATTTTTTTACTATTTGAGGCTATTGTGAATGGTGATATTTCCCTGATTTCTTTCTTAGATGGGTTTTCATTTGTATATAGGAGGGCTACTGTTTTGTGTGTGTGTGTGTGTGTGTGTGTGTGTGTGTGTGTGTGTGTGTGTGTGTGAGTGTGTGTGTGTTAATTTTATAGCCAGATACTTTGCTGAAAGTGTTCATCAGCTGTACAAGTTTCCAATCTTTAGGGTCACTTATGTATACTATTATATGCAATAAAGATATTTTGACTCCCTCCTTCCCAGTTTTTATCTCCTTTGGTTGACTTATTGCTCTAGCTAAGGTATTAAGCAGTATATTGAATAGATATAAAGTGGAAAGCCTTTTCTTGCTTCTGATTTTAGAGGAATGGCTTTGAATTTCTTTCTGTTTAAGTTGATGGCTATATGTTTGCTGTGAACTGCCTTTTTTATGCTTAGGTATATCCCTCGTATCACTAACCTCTCCTGAACTTTTATCATAAGGCATGTTAGATTTTGTCTAAGGTCCTCTTTGTATCTAGTGAAATCATCCTGTGGGTTTTGTCTTTCAGGTTATTTTATATGGTGAATTACATTTATTGATTTATCTATGTAGTGAACCATCCCTGCATCTCTGGGATAAATCCTACTTGACCATGGTCCATGGTCTTTTGATATGTTCTTGGACTCATGGTGGTGCTGAGGAGAATACAGCAGGTGCTCTGCTACTGAGGTAGGAATGAGACTGGGGAACTGGATTTAGAGGAGAAGGATAGGTAAAGATTTGCAATTAGCCTACCTTGTTTGCCTGGTCCAAACAGCCTATGGGTTCCCAGTGAGTGCCTTAGCTGGATTTGAGATCTGGGATAAAGCAGTGAATAGTGTTGTGAGGGGAGTTTGGACTGGAAGATCAGAGAGAGTTTTTGGAAATGAGGGCAGGGCAGGAAGGGAGGATGGAGCAAGTGGTCTGCTACAGAACTGGAGCTAAGAGGGGGCGGGCGGGCGGGGGTGGGGTCAGAGGAGCTAAAGGAGAGGTAAAGATCTGCAGTCAGCCTACCTGTCTGCCTGCCTGGAGCCTTGCTATAGGTTCTTTATACAACAACTAATTTAAAAGTACTGAATTATCAATGAGCACATTAAAGAATGCTTATACTGAATTCACTGGGACAAAAAAATACAGAGGAAAATGTGAAATTTTGGCCGAACATGTGCATTTCCCATTTCTGCCAAGGAACTTGCTGGCAAAGAGTGAAACGCCTGTTGGACATGGTGGCTGGCTTGATTCCCAGCTCAACCAGCCCACACCTTGTTTGGCATCATGGACTGAAGATTTTGCATGCTCACAGGGCCAATGCATGATATTTCCAGACAAACCTTCCTGTAGTCACCTCCAAAGGTCTCTCTTCATTCAAAAAGATAAGCTGCACTTTTGCTAAGCCAAGTACGGTCTAGGGATTAGCAGCAAAATACCAACAGGGAATGTGTTAGAAAGGTAAAGTGTCAGGCCCTACAGCAGACTTTCCAGACTCGCACATGACTCCTGTACTCATCAAGTGTTGAGAACCACTTGCTTGTACACTCAAAGTCATTTCTTCCTGCCATTATCTGTCCAGGAAATGGACTAGAGATGGGCACCACCCTTGCCTGGCTTCTTGAACCATTTAAGCAAAATTGGAAATCTCAAACATGCCACACACTCTGGAACCAGCGTTCAGCTTCCCTCTTTCTTGGGCCAGAACTGTAAGGAGATTGCTTGTGAAAAGCAGTCCAGAGTTGGAGGTCTGTGTGCATGTCCGCTGTTCCTGAGGACCAAGTTCTAGGCTTATCTTACCTTACTTCTGTGCTATCTGTTACCTAGAAGCATAGAACTTCACTTTATTAGGAGGCTGCAGCCCTGGAATGAAAGAGCAAAACATTCACCAGGATAATAAGCATGTTTCCCAGGCAAAGTTTCCTATAAAACAGAACAGAGGTATCCATACAAAGGGTGTAGGGATCGAGGATTGGGAGATGGAAACGGTACTATGGCAAGAAATGCACTGCATATAAATATTGCTCTTAACGCAAATGAAGGATTTAAATGATAAGCAAAGAAAGCTCTTTCCAGCTGAGCTGCCCTGAGAAATTAGATGCCCCTAGAGCACAAGTTAGTATGCCTTTCCCAGTTGAATAGGAAAAAAATGTTTGGACAAACCTCTTGGCAATGATAATTACATGGGTGCCTGCCTACATTTCCTGCCTCGTCATTTTCTGCAGGGCTAATGTTAGTGGACTATGAGTTTTATTTAATGACCTTTTCTCCTATTTTCTGGTATTAGTTTTCACTTAGTGAAATCTGACTTTGGTGACAGATTGTACGGGAAAGTAGTTTAGAAGGTATAGGTGATTACAGCAGCCCGAGTCCAGTAACCATAATGATTTAATTACTACGTTGGTGAAAAGACTGTGATCCTTAAGCTAAATTATTTTTTTAAATGTCTTTCAATGTAACTTTTCAGAACTCCACTCAGTCTCTTGGCATTTGAAATAGTAGCCACAATTCAAGTGTGACAGTGCTAAAGAATGGTGAATTCCTGGGTGATTTGAAGCACAAGACTTCAACAGCACCGTGGAGCTGGGTTGGGAAGAGGGTGGAGCGGGCAAAAGAAATGCAGACTACAAACATAATGAAGGCAATCAATCCATCAGGGTGGCCAGCAAGCGTGTGTGAGAATGGAGCTTTGTGCCTCCTGCCACAGTGACATATTCAATTAAGCAATATCCTATTATTATTTCTCACCTTGTGTGGTTTAACAAAAACATTATTGAAACCAGGAGAAATCATTCTAAACACAAGCAAAAGAAAATCCTTTGGTTGGAAGTGTAATGTCTTTCACAGTCCCTGACAGGTAGATTATGAACAATGAATGGCAGGAAACCTCTGCAGCCTAACAGTAGTTTGAACAAGTTCCGGCAGTCCGTGCAGCTCTTGCTTTTAGACATGTGTATTTGAGCCACTGGGAAGGAAGGAGATGGCGGTTTGTTCCTTTTGAAGAGCGATGGCTTTTAGAGGAGAATGGCTCGGGTTAGGACATGGTACATCCCAGAGGGAGCCCTTCATGGATCGTCTTCCTCCAACTCTATCTGCTCTGAGGCTGTTGAAGTGGGCCGGTGATTTTCATAGCCTGTGCATTATTTCCTAACTAATATTTCCAAGTGACTCATTGAAAACATGGCACAGTTTATGAAGTTATTGTCCCAAACTTAAGAGAATCTGTGTCTTCATTCCTGGGGAAAGAACTCAAGATTGCATGCATCAGCATCTAAACGTGAAAACACTGAGAATGGTTTGCAAAGAAGACAGGCCTAAAGTCATGTGTGCCATTTCTTGTACTTGCCTGACGAAGCCACACAGCTTAGACTTCTCTCAAGGACTCCTGGTCCACAAATAATGCGAATAATTCAAGTGTCATTCACTGACACCATGGAGATAACTTAAAAGACTAGGCATTTAACAATATGATGGTAAATGAATGCATGCTATACGTCACAGAATATTGACCAACCACATAAATGAAACTTTTAACAGAGCCAAAAATTCATAGACACTTTATCTGTTGTCATATAATCCTGCCCTAAAACACTATAGCACCCTTACGAACGTTATTATTATCTCCTAAATGCATAAAATAAAAGGAAACTCATTAAATTTTACATATGATCATTAGAAAATTACAATGTTAAATTGACCTTTCTATCATATTGCTTTGCTCTCTAATCATGTACCTCCCATCATGTGCTCTGATTCCATTCCTCTACAGGGTGTAATTTTAAATATGTAAAAAAGTTCTGTACTCCTGCCGAAGTTTTATCTCCTGTTTTAATACATAACTTCAGTGATTGATTTCTATAATAATTCAGAAAATAAATTTATAGCAACATTAACTAAACCCACACATACACACTGTGCCATTAACGTATGGAACAATGCACTAGGCAAAACTGCCACCACCTTTATCAGAATAGGCATAATCATTGCAGAGTATCACCATAGCTGGGCTTGCTGACTGTTGGTCTTCCTTCTCGGGAGAGTGGGTGGGAAGGTCTTAAAACCCTCAACCCAAGTAGTCAAACACTCCTCCCATCCAGTTGTATGAAATTCTGACTTTCAGAGGCTTTCAGAGAAGAGTTAGAGGGTGGGTGTGAGATCAACTAGGGGGAGGGGTTCCATTTAAGTTTCAACAGAAGAATCATAATCCATGCTGAGTGAAGACCTTCCTGTGTGGCTGATCTAAAGTTGCCCACACTCCTGCCCATAACCACTCACCCGTTACACTGAAGGGAGCCTGATGAACTCCTTGGTTTCCTAGAGTGTATTTTGGTGGGCGTGTACATCAGGGTATTGTTAGGAACTTAGGAGGAAGTGGTAGATATGTTCATGTTTCCCTTACGGAAGAAATTTTCACATCAGTCATAAACTGTATTAGACACAAAAACATATGCAATAATAAAGATATGTAATGATATTAAAATAAACTTGCAATGACTTTGGAATTTTCCATATGTGAGACTGAGACACTGTTTATTTGTACTGTATATATGGTATATAACACAAGTCTCAGAATAAACTTATGAATGAAATGCAATTACTCTTCCCATTTTACTGATGTGGAAATTGACGAAAGAAGAAATTAAATATTTAAGTATAAGTTCAAATGCTTGTGTATGGTAAAGCAGGAATTTGAAACTGTATTTACTAAACTTCAGTCTGTTCTTCGAAGTATTTAATTCTGATTTCTATAGTTTAAGGTAGAAGATGGGCATGTAATTATAATTATTGTATATTTGTAAAATAGAGGAGATAGGGGTGACAGAGAAAAGGATGGCTTTAGGTTTCAGTACAGATTTCAACAGAAGATAATTCTTTGAAGGATGTACCCTTGAAGAGTTCATGGGACATTGAGAAAAAGTGACAAATAATGATCAAAGTAGATGACTGTAACCAGGTAAAACCATAACATTTGTAGATTGAGAGGCACAGGTACAGAAGGCCAGCGATGCGAGGATGTTGGTAGGAAGGAAAGATGATACTGAAAGCTGCAAACATCAAGGAGGTGAGAGGAAATGATCAGGAAGTGTAGGGGGCATCAGGAGGATGCTAGTAATTAGAACTGTACTGTTGGGTATCCTCAGCAGCACTTCCCATGCTAAACTGGAAGGGATGAACTCAAGAAAAGTAAACATGAGACATCACGATACAAAGGAATATCTGAGTCTGTCATCAAATGGTTGTATGCCACAGGAGGAAATACCATGCACCAGATATGCTCAGAGCCATACTGAGTACAGTGTGGGGTGGGGACCAGGACATCATAGATGTCTGCTTTTTGTCACAGACTGCTAATTTGGGGCCCTGTTTCTGATTATCATCCAAACTATGCTTCTTAATTCTAGGGAACAAAGACATTGATACTCTAAATGAATGGCCTGCTTCTGTTGCTGGCTGTATGGCTGGCCTGCTTTCCCTCAACAGCTATTAATGGGTATTTTCTGTTTCATCAGAACCTTGCTGTGCTGGATATCCCTTGTGTATTATCAAGTGCCCTTTCCTCCCCTACCAATTAAGCCCCAAAGATAACAGGAGCAAAGTAATGTGTGATTCAATAGAATCTTTGCAATATTTAAAGGTCTAATATTAAGGGCTGTATTGGGTTATTGAGCATTCAATTAAAGCATCTCAAGTGTTTAATTTAGGATTTTCCATAGGACAGGTATTGTTTGTTAATTAGTTAATTAAATAACAAATGATTATTGAAAACATGCATTAGGATTAAGCAAGCTGCAAGAGAGATAAAGATATCTCCAAGGCAATTAGCTCACTGTAATTTTAATGATAAATGTGTAATTAGACTCTTATTCTAAAGAGATTGTTTGGAATGCTTTGCAAGCATTAAACAGGCATGTAACAAGATACTTACTTATATAACAAGCAAAATATAATTCTAATTCTTATTAAGCATCAGCCTGTGTGTTCAAATGATGCATAATTTGCTAAAAGCAAAAATTTTACAAGTATTAGTCCTTATAAAAATATAATCCATTAAAAGCTTATGTAACTAAATTATTTAAAAACCAGATTTATTCCCAAGCCTATTTATTTCCCTTCTTAGACAATTACCAGAGCCTCTCAAATGTATTATGACTCGGTGTGAGTTTATGCATTTATGCATCAGCAGTTGAGAGGATTACGAGGCACATCAAAATCCCTATCCCCAACCCAGTCCCATGTCTATTTACAAAGAATCAAACAGTCCTCTTACAGGTCTAGAACCTCCCACAGTTCTGGTACTTGTCATTATATATGTGCCCACACAGACTTGAATGAACACAGTAAAGGAGTGGAGATGTTTCTGATGGTGTGTAAATCTGTTTATTTTGTTTTAGTGCACCCCTTTGCATGCCGATTCTGCAGATATCATGCTGTTGTTACTGTTGGTAGCCAGCAGCCTAGTTGAGTAGGGATGGGGACCAGCAGGTCCTGTGAATGAATGTCTTAGGAGTTACAGTAGTGATAATCAGAATAAGTATAAGCAAATACTTAATAAGTGCTGAGTTTTTCCTTGACTAATTAACATAATTTAGACTTTTAGTAATCCTATAAGGCTTCCATTGCTCATTAGCAACCCAAACTCATTTCCAAATTATTATGTTAATGATATCAAAAATCTGAAAACTGAATCCAACCAGTGTTTAGAGTTGCAGTCCTCGGAAAATAATTAGGTTTAGATAAGGCCATTGGCATGGAGAGCTGTGATTCAATTCTGGTGACTCTGTAACAGGGATAGAAACCAGGCATGGACACAGACACAGTGCCTGTTCCCATTTCTTGCCATGTTGCCTTGGGATGCCACCAGAAGGCCTTCACCAGCACTGGACTGACTCCAGGACGACATTAGCAAGCTTCCCAAACTATGTCCTTTTCTTTGTCAACTTAACCCTGCATTAGCTATTTCCTTGCAGTAGCTAACTAGGAAATCATGCAATATTAGATATAGTTAGATAAAGTTAACATTGACTACATTTTCTTTTTTTATTAGATATATTCTTTATTTACATTTCAAATGACATCCCCTTTCCTGGTTTCCCCTCTGAAAACCTCCTCTCCCACACCCTATCTCTCTGCTCACCAACCCACCAAATCCCAATTCCCTGTCTTGGGATTCCACTACACTAGGGCATTGAGCAAAGGGCCTCTCCTCCCATTGATGTCCTGCAAGGCCATCCTCTACTACATATGCAACTCTTTGGTGATTTAGTCCCTGGAATCTCTGGAAGTATTGGTTGGTTCATATTATTGTTCCTCCTATGAGGCTACAAGCTCCTTCAGCTCCTTCAGTCCTTTCTCTAGCTCCTCCACTGGGGACCTTGTCCTCAGTCCAGTTGTTGGCTGAGAGCATCCACCCCTGAATATGTCAGGCACTGGCAGAGCCTCTCAGGAGACAGCTATATCAGGGTCCTGTCAGCAAGCACTTGTTGGCATCCACAGTAGTGTGTGAGTTTGATGACTGTGTATGGGATGGATCCCCAGGTGGGGCGGTCTCTGGAGATTCTTTCCTTCAGATGGGGGAGATCACAGAATGTCTTTCGCGTCACTTGCCTGTTCAATAGTGACGCATATGTTGTGGAAGACTTTTTGAAAGTTATTATTTTCAGTTTTTGAAATTAGAATATAATTATGTCATTCCCCTCATTCCTTTCCTCCCTTGACCACTCCCTTTCCTCTCTCCTGTTCATTTCCCTCTCAAATTCATGGCCTATTATAGCCACTTGTGTTAATTTTGTGAAATTAGGAGCCCCGATATTTGATACACACCATTCCTTCCCATCTGCTTGTTATTCCTTATTGTAATTGAAGTGTTCTTCTCTGTTTTCTAACTAATTTTAGTTTGAAGTTTACTTTATCATATACTAGTATAGTTTCCATTTGATTTGCTTGAAAATTTGACCTTAATCTACTGTTAGTGAGCTATGTTTCTTAGAGACTACAAGTACTTTTAAGTGTGTGTGTGTGTGTGTGTGTGTGTGTGAGAGAGAGAGAGAGAGAGAGAGAGAGAGAGAGAGAGAGAGAGAGAGAGAGAGAGAGAATCCATGCATGCCATGCAAACCCCCGTGTAGTTGAGTCTATCCTTCCAAATATATGTGGGTTTTGGGGATAGAACTCAGGTCGCAAGGTTTGAGTGGCATGAGCCTTTTATCTGCTGAACCATCTTTCAAGATCTAGATCTTACTTTTAATCCAGTTAGCTGCATATTTTAATTTAACCATTAAACCTGTTTATATCTAAGATTATTAAGGGGGAATTTATATTTTTATGTTTTTTAAAATTTATTCTTTAATTTTTCTTACAGTTCAGACTTTATCTCCCTTTGAGTCTGCCCTCCGATTGTTCCACATCCCACAACCTCCTGCCCCCCTAACTTTAAGAGGATGTCCCCAGCCCTACCCTACCAGACCTCCCCACTCCCTGGGGTCTCAAGTCTCTTGAAGGTTAGTTGCATCTTCTCTGACTGAGTCTAAACCCATCAGTCCTCTGCTGTATATGTCTTGAGGGCCCCATATCAGCTAGTATATGCTGCCTGGTTGGTGGCTCAGTGTCTGAGATATCCCAGGTTAGTTGAGACTGCTGGTCTTCCTATAGGGTTGCCCTCCTCCTCAGCTTCTTCCAGCTTTTCCCTAACTCAACCACAGGGGTCAGCAGCTTCTGTCCATTGGTTGGGTGCAATTAATTAATTAATTAATTAATAATAATAAATCTGACTTTTTCAGCTGCTTGTTGGGAATTTTGAAGGTCAGTCAGGATAGGCCCCTGTTTGTAAGCACACCATAGCACTAGTAATAGTGTCAGGTCTTGGGGGCCTCCCTAAGTGGGGGGGGGGCTTTATAATTATGATAATTTTGCTGGTCACTTTTCTGGTTGATTGGATTGTGGTCCTTTTGTTTGTTTGTTTGTTTGCTTGCTTGCTTGCTTTTTTTATTCCTCCCATTATCCACTAGAGGTTTTTGAGTGTTGTTAGACATGATATATGATACTTAGCTGGTTCTCTTTCCTTCATTTTAATTCTCTCCTCAAATGTGTCTCTACCTGCACTCTGTTGATTGAGAGCACCCCTTATATTTCTGTGTTTGTTGTTCTTTTAGTTTTCTAACACTGGGTTAGTGAGTACTGTCCCATTTTGTGCTTGTCTAAAATGTCCTTTTTTTCTACAACAAATTTAAAAACATTTTTCTGGATACAGTGGTCATAGTTGGTTATTCCTTATCTCAAAGGCTTGAAACATAATTCTAGAATTTTCTAGATTTTCGGATTTCTGATGAAAGATCTAATGTTATTCTGATGTATTTACATTTGTAAGGAAGTTGGCGATTTTTTCCTCACAGATTTTTATATTGTTTCTTTGCTTTGTGCTTTCAGTATCTTGACTATAATTTGTCATGAAGGGTTATTTTCTGGTCATGTCTATTTGGGCCTTTAAATGCTTGGATATTTGTTTCTTTCCCTAAAAGTGGGGAGATTTCTGTGCCGATTTTATTGAAGAAAACTTGAGGCATAACCACTCTTTGGCCCTGGCTGCTTTGGAATTTGCTGTGGACTAGATGGCCTGGGATTCAGATCTTCACATTTCTGTCTCTACCTGATATTAAAGATGTGTGCAAGCCTAGCAATTGCATTGAAATACTGTATCTTTAGTCTTTGTCTTAGCTCTTTCCTCTCTTCTCTGGGGTCTTAGGTTTGGTCTCTGTAGCACATCCCAGAACACACTGGACGTAATTGTGTTTGCTTCCTTTTTTCTTTACTGTGCGCCAGTGTAGAAATTTCTCAGCTTTGTCCTCCAAACCTGATTGTCTCTTTCTGCTTTGTCTAGTCTTCAATATATTCTTTTTACAAGTTTTTTTAAATGGATTTTTTCCTTTCTCATGTTTCTGTTTACTGCACTTTTACCAAATGCCACTGTCCTTGCTGAATGTCTCAACCAGGATGTGTCTTTCTCATCTAAATTGTTGGCATTTTCCTCCAACTCCTGAGCTGATTTGTTTACTTCATTGAGCTACTTGTTTGTCTTTCCTTTGAGGTCTTTGGTGGGTTTTATGGGCTTTGAATGTTTGAGCTTTTGATTTCTTCTCTTAGCAGCGGGGCTGTTTCAGTTTGTTTGAATTTAGTAGTGGAGTTGTGCTCCTTCGACTGGTCCAGCTGTCTTGTTTCCCGGGCTTCCTGGGCTTCTGTATTACAAGTTGTGTTGGTTTAATTATCTCCTACGGTTGCATTCTTGGATTATCTTGATGTTCTGCCTACATTGGAAGGTTCAGTCTTCGGAGCCACTCAGAAGGAGAGAATAAGCTGCTGCAAAATCAGGACACCAAATCCTCCATGACACAGCCACACGCTTAAAATCATCTTATATTTTTGGTTGTGAGCCTAGCCTTTAATGGCTGAGCCATTTTTCCAACCATCTTACCAAGAGTAAAATACAGATTCAATGCAATTCAATGCATAAAAAAATATTCCAACAGAATTCTTTACAGACCTTGAAAGAGCAATTCTAAACTTTATATGAAAAAAAAAACAAAAACTCAGGATAGGTAAAACAATGCTAAACAATAAAAGAACTTTTGGAGGCATCACCATTCCTGACCTCAAGCTGGGCCACAGAGCAGTATTAATGAAAACTCCATGGTATTGGTATAGGAACAGACAGGTTGATCAGCAGAATCAAATTGAGAACTCAGAAATAAACTCATCTACCTATGGACATTTGGCTTTTTAAAATGTGTTTTATTTATTTCCTTTCCAAATGTTGTGCCTCTTCCTGATCTCCTCTCCAAGAGTTCTTTACCCAATCCCCTGTCCTTTTGGCCTCTGAGAGGGTGATCCTCCCAGCAACCCACCATCACTTCAGCCACCCATCCCATCTGCCCCCTGCCTCCAGTGGTCCCCTTCCCTGGAACCTCCAGTTTCTACAGGATTAGTTGCATTCTCTTCCAATGAGGCTAGACAAGTCAGTGGTCTGCTGCATATGCATCAAAGGGCATAGACCAGACCTATGTATGCTCTTTGGTTGATGGCTTAGTCTCTGGGGGATCTGAGGGGACTGGGTTAATTGATACAGTTTTTCTTCCTATAGAGTCCCAATCCCCTTCAGTTCCTTCAGTCCTTCCCCTAACTCTTCCATACAGGTCCTGAACCTCACTCCAATGGTTGTCTGTAAGTATGTGTATCTGTTCAGTCAGATGTTGGTAGAGACTCTTAAAGGGCAGCCATGCAAGGCTCCTGTCTGCAAGCACAGCATGGCATTAGTAATAGTGTCAGGGTTTGGTGTCTGCCCATGTAATGGATCCAAGTTGGACTGCTCATTGGATCACCTTTCTTCAATCTCATTTTTAATAGATGACTAGTAGAAATAAATCACATTTTCTGTACCCATTTCTCAGTTGATGGACATCTGGGTTGTTTCCAGCTTCTGGCTATTAGAAATAAGGCTGCTATGAACACAGTGGAGAACATGGACACTTGATTTTTGACAAGCCAAAACCATACATTAGAAAAGAGAAAGCATCTTCAACAAATTGTGCTGATCTAACTGGATGCCTGCATGTACAAGATTGCAACTATAGATAGATAGTCCCATATCTATCTATCACCCTGTACAAAACTCAAGTCCAAGTGGATCAAAGAACTCAACATAAAAACAGATACATAAGTCAAATAGAACAGAAAGTTGAGAAAACCTTTGAACTCAGTGATACAGGAGACAACTTCCTGAACAAAACACCAATGTCTCAGTCTCTAAGATCAACAATTGATAAACAGAACCTCATGAAAATGAAAGGCAAAGAACATTGTTTATTTCTGAGTTCTCAATTTGACTCTGTAAGGCAAAGAACACTGTCAATAAGACAAAAGGCCTGGCAAAGGATCTTCACTATCCTTCAATCTGACAGAGGGCTAATATCCAAAATATATGAAGAACTCAAGAATGTAGACTCCAACAACCCAAAAATCCAATTAAAAATGGGTTACAGAGCGAAACAGAGAATTCTCAACAGAGGACTCTTAAATGGTCAATAAGCACTTAAAGAAAAGGGGAAAAAAAGAGGAATTTTATGGGGAGATACAGAAAGAAGACATAAAAGTGAGAAAAGAGGAAAAAATTACCTCATAGTCAGAAAAGCATGTGAAAAAATTCATAAGTTTAAAATAAAGTACCAAGGGATTTTTTGAAGTATAAAAAAACAATTTCAAAATACTATTTAAACATATAGTAAAATGAAAAAAGAACATGAGATGTATACAAAGAAAAAAAATAGACGAAATAAAAAATGAATAAATGAAATTAGATTAATATCAAGTGTGGATAAAAACATAAACACAGCCAGGTGTGGTGGTGCACGTCTTTAATTCCAGCACTTGGGAGGCAGAGGCAGGCGGATTTCTGGGTTCAAGGCCAGCCTGGTCTACAAAGTGAGTTCCAGGACAGCCAAGGCTATACAGAGAAATCCTGTCTCAAAAAAACAAAAACAAAAACAAAAAAACACGAGCATTTTTAAGTGCCCACTACTGCACTCAGTAGAGAATCTGCCTGCTCTGCAAGTCTAAGATCAACCCCAGAATGCACAGGGAGAACTGAGGTCACATAGCTGTTCTCTGGCCTCCTCGCATACTTCCTGGTATGTGTACTTCCACCACACACATCATCCCTCATTTCTCTCCATCTGTCTCTCTCATTGTCTCTCTGTCTCTGTGCCCCGTCCAGCAAATTTAAATTTTGTAAAGTTTTTTTTTTTTTTTTTTTTTTTTTTTAAGTTATGGGATTGGTAGTTTAGGAGTTCTCTAAATTAGAGTCTGGCAGAGGAACTCGGGGGAGACAGCTTAGTTGAATGGGTGGCACTTGTCTTTTTCTGTGACTTATGTGAGTGCTGAGCCTACATTAGATGGGCGTCTTGCTATCTGCGAGAGCTGTTGTAAGGTCCTATAACTTCCCTTCTCTGTGTGTCTGGAAGCTGTGCTGGCCACACTCAGGTTTGCTGTCTGTGATCTGGGGATGCTATGTTCTATGCCTCTATCAGAAACTCCCTAGGCTGTACCCTGATGGGCAGCTAATGTTCAAGATGGGGGTCTAAGCAGAGAGATCTGTACAGATGGGCCTATCTTTGTCCTCTCAACCCCTGTTAAGTTTTAATTACCCTGATGGACAGATGTGGCTGTGATGTCAAGTGGTCCACTGAAGTTTCAGAGTTCCCTGACACAATGGCAGCAAATTCACTATGGATAGGTGGTTCCAGTCATTGATCTGTCTCACTGCTATGGCCGTCAAACTCTAAAGTTGTTGTCTATTGGTGTGGTCTGCTCCCTGGCATTAAGGATGAGAACCTTTCCCTGTACACTTCACTGCCTGAGTCATGACTCCTGCTACTTCTATTGTCTGGCCAGTATTTGCACTTTCAGGACCGGCTTCCATAGTTCTCTCTCTCACTCTGCGGTTATGGAAGGGTGAAATCAGCTTCGTGACTTGTAATTATTCTCTGTTCCCAGGTCCCCAAGGCAGCTCAGTTTTATACACTAAGTCTCCCATTGGGATAGCACAGGTCACCAGCCTTTGACCAGCGGAATGCCTCTGCTGTCCTCTCCCACCAGGACATCTCTCGTTTTCTGAACAAAACCTGCAATTGAATTTGAGGCTTATGATTGCTGAGCGTGACCTGAGGGTAGAGCTGTTTGTACCTTCTCATGAGACTGTCTGGCTTCTCCTTCAGATGAGACATCTGCCTCCACTGCTGTCCCACCACTCCCTTGGTGAATTCTCAGCGTCACACTCCATTTGGAATCAAACCTACACTTTCTCATCCTGAATGCTGTTCCTCTTCCTTGTTGTTTTAAAAACAAAATCCCAAATGTTCAATGTTACCAAATGAAAACTCAGGAGACAGAGGCTGTGGTCTCTAGCTCAGAGTGACATAGAAAACACCCAGCTGAACTTCCTCCTCAATATCCCAAAAGGAAAAAAAGCAAAACAAAGCAGTTGTTCTCCTAAACACTGTTCTTTACACCCTTCCAACTGATTGCCCCTCCTTCCTACTTCCTGTGCATCTTTCTATCCATCCTTCTGGCCTCCCCTCACTCGCTGTGATTATTTTCTTAATAATCCTATGTCCATTTCTTGTCAACTGGTTGCTTGCTCTGCCTCTTGACTTATGACTGTCTTTATTCAATCTTGTTTATAATAAACAGAAAGCCCTCAGATTAAAGGCTTGTGCTAGGGCTGAGCCACACCACAACTAGAGACAGGTTTTCTTGGTATACAGCCTTGGGGTTCACAGTGTAATCAAACATCCTGTAACACTTCCATGTGCCACCTGAAGGCAGCTTCTAACTTGCTGTTTATTTAGAAGTTCCTAATCTGACAAGGACCCATTTTATAAACCCAAACAGAACCCGGATGTGGTTTGTGGTGATACTGCTGTCTAACTGATGCTCAGGAGCAGTCAGTGAGTGGTGTCTTATACAGCTATGGGCACCTTGCTCCACTTGTTAAGTTTGATTAAAGCACAAGATCAACAATTTAAAAAACTGAGAAGAGGGAGGAGGAAAGTTAGAAATAAAGTTAAATTCAAGATGTAGATAGCTGACAACCTTAGTCACTACTACCCCTTTACTGTCACTGAAACAGATAAATCTAATAACATTTAGAAAAACTGAATGACAGAAAGATTAATCTACCCAACTTCCAAGACAGCAAATGGCAGGCCTTGAACCTCTGACTCAGGGCATTTGAAGATTAATTTCAGTGCACTTTTAATATACAGAATTCTGCTTTTACTGCCATCAATGTGGGTAGGCTTACTTCTTTACTAAGCACCGTCCTATCTCCTTGCTCCCAGGAGTAGTGTTTCTTTTTTTTTTTTGTTTTTTGTTTTTTTTCCTTTCCATTTTTTATTAGGTATTTAGCTCATTTACATTTCCAATGCTATACCAAAAGTCCCCCATACCCACCCACCCCCACTCCCCTACCCGCCCACTCCCCCTTTTTGGCCCTGGCGTTCCCCTGTTCTGGGGCATATAAAGTTTGTGTGTCCAATGGACCTCTCTTTCCAGTGATGGCCGACTAGGCAATCCTTTGATACATATGCAGCTAGAGTCAAGAGCTCCGGGGTACTGGTTAGTTCATAATGTTGATCCACCTATAGGGTTGCAGATCCCTTTAGCTCCTTGGGTACTTTCTCTAGCTCCTCCATTGGGAGCCCTGTGATCCATCCATTAGCTGACTGTGGGCATCCACTTCTGTGTTTGCTAGGCCCCGGCATAGTCTCACAAGAGACAGCTACATCTGGGTCCTTTCGATAAAATCTTGCTAGTGTATGCAATGGTGTCAGCGTTTGGATGCTGATTATGGGGTGGATCCCTGGATAAGGCAGTCTCTACATGGTCCATCCTTTCATCTCAGCTCCAAACTTTGTCTCTGTAACTCCTTCCAAGGGTGTTTTGTTCCCACTTCTAAGGAGGGGTATAGTGTCCACACTTCAGTCTTCATTTTTCTTGAGTTTCATGTGTTTAGGAAATTGTATCTTATATCTTGGGTATCCTAGGTTTTGGGCTAATATCCACTTATCAGTGAGTACATATTGTGTGAGTTCCTTTGTGAATGTGTTACCTCACTCAGGATGATGCCCTCCAGGTCCATCCATTTGGCTAGGAATTTCATAAATTCATTCTTTTTAATAGCTGAGTAGTACTCCACTGTGTAGATGTACCACATTTTCTGTATCCATTCCTCTGTTGAGGGGCATCTGGGTTCTTTCCAGCTTCTGGCTATTATAAATAAGGCTGCTATGAACATAGTGGAGCATGTGTCCTTCTTACCAGTTGGGGCATCTTCTGGATATATGCCCAGGAGAGGTATTGCTGGATCCTCCGGTAGTACTATGTCCAATTTTCTGAGGAACCGCCAGACGGATTTCCAGAGTGGTTGTACAAGCCTGCAATCCCACCAACAATGGAGGAGTGTTCCTCTTTCTCCACATCCACGCCAGCATCTGCTGTCACCTGAATTTTTGATCTTAGCCATTCTGACTGGTGTGAGGTGGAATCTCAGGGTTGTTTTGATTTGCATTTCCCTGATGATTAAGGATGTTGAACATTTTTTCAGGTGCTTCTCTGCCATTCGGTATTCCTCAGGTGAGAATTCTTTGTTCAGTTCTGAGCCCCATTTTTTAATGGGGTTATTTGATTTTCTGAAGTCCACCTTCTTGAGTTCTTTATATATGTTGGATATTAGTCTCCTATCTGATTTAGGATAGGTAAAGATCCTTTCCCAATCTGTTGGTGGTCTCTTTGTCTTACTGACGGTGTCTTTTGCCTTGCAGAAACTTTGGAGTTTCATTAGGTCCCATTTGTCAATTCTCGATCTTACAGCACAAGCCATTGCTGTTCTGTTCAGAAATTTTTCCCCTGTGCCCATATCTTCAAGGCTTTCCCCCACTTTCTCCTCTATAAGTTTCAGTGTCTCTGGTTTTATGTGAAGTTCTTTGATCCATTTAGATTTGACTTTAGTACAAGGAGATAAGTATGGATCGATTCACATTCTTCTACATGATAACAACCAGTTGTGCCAGCACCAATTGTTGAAAATGCTGTCTTTCTTCCACTGGATGGTTTTAGCTCCCTTGTCGAAGATCAAGTGACCATAAGTGTGTGGGTTCATTTCTGGGTCTTCAATTCTATTCCATTGATCTACTTGTCTGTCTCTATACCAGTACTATGCAGTTTTTACCACAATTGCTCTGTAGTAAAGCTTTAGGTCAGGCATGGTGATTCCACCAGAGGTTCTTTTATCCTTGAGAAGAGTTTTTGCTATCCTAGGTTTTTTGTTATTCCAGATGAATTTGCAAATTGCTCCTTCTAATTCGTTGAAGAATTGAGTTGGAATTTTGATGGGGATTGCATTGAATCTGTAGATTGCTTTTGGCAAGATAGCCATTTTTACAATGTTGATCCTGCCAATCCATGAGCATGGGAGATCTTTCCATCTTCTGAAATCTTCTTTAATTTCTTTCTTCAGAGACTTGAAGTTTTTTTTTCCATTTTTTATTAGGTATTTAACTCATTTACATTTCCAATGCTATACCAAAAGTCCCCCATATCCACCCACCCCCACTCCCCTGCCCACCCACTCCCCCTTTTTGGCCCTGGTGTTCCCCTGTACTGGGGCATATAAAGTTTGCAAGTCCAATGGGCCTCTCTTTCCAGGGATGGCCGACTAGGCCATCTTTTGATATATATGCAGCTAGAGTCAAGAGCTCCGGGGTACTGGTTAGTTCATAATGTTGTTCCACCTATAGGGTTGCAGATCCCTTTAGCTCCTTGGCTACTTTCTCTAGCTCCTCCATTGGGAGCCCTATGATCCATCCATTAGCTGACTGTGAGCATCCACTTCTGTGTTTGCTAGGCCCCGGCATAGTCTCACAAGAGACAGCTACATCTGGGTCCTTTCAATAAAATCTTGCTAGTGTATGCAATGGTGTCAGCGTTTGGATGCTGATTATGGGGTGGATCCCTGGATATGGCAGTCTCTACATGGTCCATCCTTTCATCTCAGCTCCAAACTTTGTCTCTGTAACTCCTTCCATGGGTGTTTTGTTCCCAAATCTAAGGAGGGGCATAGTGTCCACACTTCATTCTTCATTCTTCTTGAGTTTCATGTGTTTAACAAATTATATCTTATATCTTGGGTATCCTAGGTTTGGGGCTAATATCCACTTATCAGTGAATACATATTGTGTGAGTTTCTTTGTGAATGTGTTACCTCACTCAGGATGATGCCCTCCAGGTCCATCCATTTGGCTAGGAACTTCATAAATTCATTCTTTTTAATAGCTGAGTAGTACTCCATTGTGTAGATGTACCACATTTTCTGTATCCATTCCTCTGTTGAGGGGCATCTAGGTTCTTTCCAGCTTCTGGCTATTATAAATAAGGCTGCTATGAACATAGTAGAGCATGTGTCCTTCTTACCAGTTGGGGCATCTTCTGGATATATGCCCAGGAGAGGTATTGCTGGATCCTCCGGTAGTACTATGTCCAGTTTTCTGAGGAACCGCCAGACTGATTTCCAGAGTGGTTGTACAAGCCTGCACTCTCACCAACAATGGAGGAGTGTTCCTCTTTCTCCACATCCACGCCAGCATCTGCTGTCACCTGAATTTTTGATCTTAGCCATTCTGACTGGTGTGAGGTGGAATCTCAGGGTTGTTTTGATTTGCATTTCCCTGATGATTAAGGATGTTGAACATTTTTTCAAGTGCTTCTCTGCCATTCGGTATTCCTCAGGTGAGAATTCTTTGTTCAGTTCTGAGCCCCATTTTTTAATGGGGTTATTTGATTTTCTGAAGTCCACCTTCTTGAGTTCTTTATATATGTTGGATATTAGTCCCCTATCTGATTAGGATAGGTAAAGATCCTTTCCCAATCTGTTGGTGGTCTTTTTGTCTTATTGACGGTGTCTTTTGCCTTGCAGAAACTTTGGAGTTTCATTAGGTCCCATTTGTCGATTCTCGATCTTACAGTACAAGCCATTGCTGTTCTGTTCAGGAATTTTTCCCCTGTGCCCATATCTTCAAGGCTTTTCCCCACTTTCTCCTCTATAAGTTTCAGTGTCTCTGGTTTTATGTGAAGTTCCTTGATCCACTTAGATTTGACCTTAGTACAAGGAGATAAGTATGGATCGATTCGCATTCTTCTACACGATAACAACCAGTTGTGCCAGCACCAATTGTTGAAAATGCTGTCTTTCTTCCACTGGATGGTTTTAGCTCCCTTGTCGAAGATCAAGTAACCATAGGTGTGTGGGTTCATTTCTGGGTCTTCAATTCTATTCCATTGGTCTACTTGTCTGTCTCTATACCAGTACCATGCAGTTTTTATCACAATTGCTCTGTAGTAAAGCTTTAGGCATGGCATGGTGATTCCGCCAGAAGTTCTTTTATCCTTGAGAAGACTTTTTGCTATCCTAGGTTTTTTGTTATTCCAGACAAATTTGCAAATTGCTCCTTCCAATTCGTTGAAGAATTGAGTTGGAATTTTGATGGGGATTGCATTGAATCTGTAGATTGCTTTTGGCAAGATAGCCATTTTTACAATGTTGGTCCTGCCAATCCATGAGCATGGGAGATCTTTCCATCTTCTGAGATCTTCCTTAATTTCTTTCTTCAGAGATTTGAAGTTTTTATCATACAGATCTTTCACTTCCTTAGAGTCACGCCAAGATATTTTATATTATTTGTGACTATTGAGAAGGGTGTTGTTTCCCTAATTTCTTTCTCAGCCTGTTTATTCTTTGTATAGAGAAAGGCCATTGACTTGTTTGAGTTTATTTTATATCCAGCTACTTCACCGAAGCTGCTTATCAGGTTTAGGAGTTCTCTGGTAGAATTTTTAGGGTCACTTATATATACTATCATATCATCTGCAAAAAGTGATATTTTGACTTCCTCTTTTCCAATTTGTATCCCCTTGATCTCCTTTTGTTGTCTAATTGCTCTGGCTAATACTTCAAGTACTATGTTGAAAAGGTAGGGAGAAAGTGGGCAGCCTTGTCTAGTCCCTGATTTTAGTGGGATTGCTTCCAGCTTCTCTCCATTTACTTTGATGTTGGCTACTGGTTTGCTGTAGATTGCTTTTATCATGTTTAGGTATGGGCCTTGAATTCCTGATCGTTCCAGAACTTTTATCATGAATGGGTGTTGGATCTTGTCAAATGCTTTTTCTGCATCTAACGAGATGATCATGTGGTTTTTGTCTTTGAGTTTGTTTATATAATGGATTACATTGATGGATTTTCGTATATTAAACCATCCCTGCATCCCTGGAATAAAACCTACTTGGTCAGGATGGATGATTGCTTTAATGTGTTCTTGGATTCGGTTAGCGAGAATTTTACTGAGGATTTTTGCATCGATATTCATAAGAGAAATTGGTCTGAAGTTCTCTATCTTTGTTGGATCTTTCTGTGGTTTAGGTATCAGAGTAATAGAGGCTTCATAAAATGAGTTGGGTAGAGTACTTTCTACTTCTATCTTGTGAAAAAGTTTGTGCAGAACTGGAATTAGATCTTCTTTGAAGGTCTGATAGAACTCTGCACTAAACCCGTCTGGTCCTGGGCTTTTTTTGGCTGGGAGACTATTTATAACTGCTTCTATTTCTTTAGGGGATATGGGACTGTTTAGAAGGTCAACTTGATCCTGATTCAGCTTTGGTACCTGGTATCTGTCCAGAAATTTGTCCATTTCGTCCAGGTTTTCCAGTTTTGTTGAGTATAGCCTTTTGTAGAAGGATCTGATGGTGTTTTGGATTTCTTCAGGATCTGTTGTTATGTCTCCCTTTTCAGTTCTGATTTTGTTAATTAGGATTTTGTCCCTGTGCCCTTTAGTGAGTCTAGCTAAGGGTTTATCTATCTTGTTGATTTTCTCAAAGAACCAAATCCTCGTTTGGTTAATTCTTTGAATAGTTCTTCTTGTTTCCACTTGGTTGATTTCACCCCTGAGTTTGATTATTTCCTGCCGTCTACTCCTCTTGGGTGAATTTGCTTCCTTTTTTTCTAGAGCTTTTAGATGTGTTGTCAAGCTGCTAGTATGTGCTCTCTCCCGTTTCTTCATGGAGGCACTCAGAGCTATGAGTTTCCCTCTTAGAAATGCTTTCATTGTGTCCCAAAGGTTTGGGTACGTTGTGGCTTCATTTTCATTAAACTCTAAAAAGTCTTTAATTTCTTTCTTTATTCCTTCCTTGACCAAGGTATCATTGAGAAGAGTGTTGTTCAGTTTCCACGTGAGTGTTGGCTTTCTGTTATTTTTTTTGTTATTGAAGATCAGCCTTAGTGCATGGTGATCTGATAGGATACATGGGACAATTTCAATATTTTTGAATCTGTTGAGGCCTGTTTTGTGACCTATTATGTGGTCAATTTTGTAGAAGGTACCATGAGGTGCTGAGAAGAAGGTATATCCTTTTGTTTTAGGATAAAACGTTCTGTAGATATCTGTCAGATCCATTTGTTTCATCACTTCTGTTAGTTTCAGTGTGTCCCTGTTTAGTTTCTGTTTCCATGATCTGTCCATTGGTGAAAGTGGTGTGTTGAAGTCTCCCACTATTATTGTGTGAGGTGCAATGTGTGCTTTGAGCTTTACTAAAGTTTCTTTAATGAATGTGGCTGCCCTTGTATTTGGAGCATAGATATTCAGAATTGAGAGTTCCTCTTGGAGGATTTTACCTTTGATGAGAACGAAGTGCCCCTCCTTGTCTCTTTTGATGACTTTGGGTTGGAAGTCAATCTTATCAGATATTAGGATGGCTACTCCAGCTTGTTTCTTCATACCATTTGCTTGGAAAATTGTTTTCCAGCCTTTTATTCTGAGGTAGTGTCTATCTTTTTCTCTGAGATGTGTCTCCTGTAAACAGCAAAATGTTGGGTCTTGTTTGTGTAGCCAGTTTGTTAGTCTATGTCTTTTTATTGGGGAGTTGAGACCATTGATGTTAAGAGATATTAAGGAAAAGTAATTGTTGCTTCCTGTTATTTTTGTTGTTAAAGTTGGCATTATGTTCTTTTGGCAGTCTTCTTTTAGGTTTGTTGAGGGATTACCTTCTTGTTTTTTTCTAGGGCATTGTTCCCGTTCTTGTATTGGTTTTTTTCTGTTATTAACCTTTGAAGGGCTGGATTTGTGGAGAGATAATGTGTGAATTTGGTTTTGTCGTGGAATACTTTGGTTTCTCCATCTATGGTAATTGAGAGTTTGGCTGGGTATAGTAGCCTGGGCTGGAATTTGTGTTCTCTTAGTGTCTGTATAACATCTGTCCAGGCTCTTCTGGCTTTCATAGTCTCTGGTGAAAAATCTGGTGTAATTCTGATAGGCTTGCCTTTGTATGTTACTTGACCTTTTTCCCTTACTGCTTTTAGTATTCTATCTTTATTTAGTGCATTTGTTGTTCTGATTATTATGTGTCGGGAGGAATTTCTTTTCTGGTCCAGTCTATTTGGAGTTCTGTAGGCTTCTTGTATGTTCATAGGTATCTCTTTCTTTATATTTGGGAAGTTTTCTTCAATAATTTTGTTGAAGATGTTTGCTGGTCCTTTGAGTTGAAAATCTTCATTCTCATCCACTCCTATTATCCGTAGGTTTGGTCTTCTCATTGTGTCCTGGATTTCCTGGATATTTTGAGTTAGGATCTTTTTGCATTTTCCATTTTCTTTGATTGTTGTGCCGATGTTCTCTATGGAATCTTCTGCACCTGAGATTCTCTCTTCCATGTCTTGTATTCCGTTGCTGATGCTCAAATCTATGGTTCCAGATTTCTTTCCTAGGGTTTCTATCTCCAGTGTTGCCTCACTTTGAGTTTTCTTTATTGTTTCTACTTCCCTTTTTAGGTCTAGTATGGTTTTGTTCATTTCCATCACCTGTTTGTGTGTTTTTTCCTCTTTTTCTGTAAGGACTTCTACCTGTTTGATTGTGTTTTCCTGTTTTTCTTTAAGGACTTGTAACTCTTTAGCAGTGTTCTCCTGTATTTCTTTAAGTGATTTATTAAAGTCCTTCTTGATGTCCTCTACCATCATCATGAGATATGCTTTTAAATCTAGGTCTAGGTTTTCGGGTGTGTTGGGGTGCCCTGGACTGGGCGAAGTGGGAGTGCTGGGTTCTGATGATGGTGAGTGGTCTTGGTTCCTGTTAGTAGGATTCCTACGTTTACCTTTCGCCATCTGGTAATCTCTGGAGTTAGTAGTTATAGTTGACTCTGTTTAGAGATTGTTCTTCTGGTGATTCTGTTACCGTCTCTCAGCAGACCTGGGAGACAGATTCTCTCCTCTGAGTTTCAGTGCTCAGAGCACTCTCTGCTGGCAAGCTCTCTTACAGGGAAGGTGCGTAGATATCTTGTTTTTGGACCTCCTCCTGGTCGAAGAAGAAGGCCCAAAACAGGGCCTCTCTCAGAAGCTGTGTTGCTTTGGCAGTTCCCAGAAGCTGTCAGCTTCTGTGGTGCAGACTCTCACCTGTGCAGACTAATTTCCTAGGTCCCGCGGAGTCCCGGAACCCAGATGGCTACCGCTGCCGCTGAGGCTGAGGCCGCCTCCCAAGCCAGGCGGACACCTGTCCTCTGGTCCGGACGGTGGCCGGCTGTCTGCGGCCCGCCAAGGGTGCTGCCTCAGCGGCTCTGTGCTTCCGCCCGTCTCAGAAGCTGTCCGGTTCTCTGGCGCACCCTCTAACCTGTTCAGACTAATATCCTAGGTCCCGCGGAGTCCCGGAACCAAGATGGCGACCAGGAGTAGTGTTTCTTTTGTGACTCAGGAAGTTCCAATTCTGAGCATCATGTGCCTTAGTTTCATCTCTTAAATCCATGACAGCAAATAATAAACATAAATTCTGAATGAGACAAACATTGACCATTTCTGACTCTGGCTTGTATTTGACTTACAACAAGCACTTAGCCCCCAAACGTCTCAGGAGCCTTGTCTGAGGCTCATATGGGTAATAAATTCACCTGGATAACATATTCAGTGGAAGTCAGTGAGGGCCACTGGCTTATTTCTAGAACCACATTGTATAAAACCTTAACAAAGGACCATCAGCTAGTTGTGGAAACTGTAGAGTCCTAGAGTAAGCCCATTGTTTAGGAAGGAAAATAATTTAACTTGGGGGAAGCCCAATTTTTCTCCAAGGATCAGTCTATATTCATTAGGTCAAAGGAACTATTTGTCAAATAAAACCACTTGGTAGCTCATTTATCCTGATAAATAATCCAAATGTCCTCTGTCTCTCTCACTCTGTGTATGTGTGTGTGTGTGTGTGTGTGTGTGTGTGTGTGTGTATGTATGTATGTATGTGTGTGTGTGTGTATGTGTGTGTGTGTGTGTGTGTGTGTGTGTGTGTTCCTGTTGCTGTGATTGATAAAATACTTAGACAAAAGCAACAGAAGAGAAAAAATAGCCCTACTTTACCTTACTGGCTCAATTAGTAGACACATAGGTAAAGGACGAAAACTGGAGTTTTGTTGGGAATAAGGAAGAGGAGACTGCAGTGTGGGAGGTAACACTGCCCATTCACTAGCAGGAAACAGGGAGGGATGGATGCATGCACATGGTAGTGTGCAGTTCACTTTCTCCATGTTATACAGTCTAAGATTCCCTACCCAGGGAATAGTGCTACCTTCAGTGGCAGAGTCTTTCTCCCTCCATTAATATGATCAGCATCATCTTTCAAATGTATGTCCAGAGGATCACCTCCAAGTGATTCTAGAATCTATCTAGTCGACAATTAACATTGACCATCACTCTTTGTATACATACAGATCATACCCATATCATATAATTGAGCATACTCAATATTTCCTGTTTCCTGTCAGCTACCTGATACAGCTTGAGCGAGAAAGCATGAAAAATTCACTCTCCTGCCTTTGCTCATAAAGTTCTAAATGCTGCTTTCCAAGGTGGTTTGCATAGTCTTAGTCATGGTTTCTGAAAACGCTTTAACTCTGGTTTTGGAGCTAGTTACAACTGCTCTCTGACTTGGGTGAGTCCATCTCTCACCCAAGGTACAATGCGAACGACACCCGAATAAACAAAGGAAATCAGGCTTAGGAAGAATGAAGAGGACAACGGATGATGTATAGTAACAGACACAGGGCACACGAACACAAAGCTGACACGACATTTCAATCCTCTTATTAATTGGTTACAACCTTTCAAAAGGAGAAGCAAACTCCTCAAAGTCTCTGCAACCTACAGGGACCTTCCTTTCCTTCTTAACGAGATTGAATGAGTCTCAGAATCATGGCCAGGAACATAGATCTTACTGAGAAAGGTTCAGATAGCATGAAATCACCCATGTAATTCTGAGGTTATTACAAATACTTCTTAGGGAAAGCAACGCTATTAAGCCTCCTTCGGTAGCTTGACTAAGGAACTCCGTTTTCGGGATTGGGCAAATCAAAATTTGAATTCTTGCCCTGTAATTATGATCACACTAGATTATTCTATACTTGTAGCATCAGTCTAAGTCAAAATAAAAAGCTATGGGAAATGATGGGACTGTGCAGAAAGAAAGGAATGTGCTTTACCCTAGAGTCTGGTTAAAGCCTCTTACCAGATGAGACTCAAAGATTCCAGCACAAATATCAACTCTTGCTTCAAAAGTCTCCAAAATAGAAAGAATGTTTTTATATGGAAAGATTTTCAGATACAAATGTTAACAATAAACAAGGCTTATAGCTGAGGGTGTGTGATCTCAGGTAGGGTCTCCATTCACTCTTGGATATTTCCTGGGATTTTCATATGTAAGACCATTAGTTTTTGTTTACAGTAACAATATCATCCTAACTTTCTGCACTTTTTCCTTCTAGAGTTTTGTCTTAGCTATTGTGATTCTATGTGGTGCACCTTGGACATGCTTCTGGGATCTGCTTTAAAGCTCTTAACCACACTGTAAGGATAGATTCAAACTCCACAAAACTGTATATATGGCCATTGTAAAGCAAAATGTATGAAGTTTTCTTGAAGAACCCACCACTACAGAGACCCTTTCCATTAAACCCATATCTGCCCCCCAGTGCTGTGATTATAGACACGTTACATCATGGCTAGCCTTAAGAATGATTAGTGTGTGTGTGTGTGTGTGTGTGTGTGTGTGTGTGTGTATACTGTTTCCTATAGAAGGGAATTGAACCCAAGGCCTCACACACATGACTCTAATGTTTGATACCTGAATGTCTTCAGCACATATAGCCACCATTTATCACAGCACTGGATTCAAATTTATCTTAGAACTTGACACACCTTATTTTGAGGAAACAATCTTAGTATAGTAATATATTAAAATTAAGGTTTAGGCTTAGAGTTATTTAAATCATGACTTAGCATTCAAAAAGATCATATTTTGACCCTGGGCATATTTCTTTTATTTCCCTTACATATCTGGTTTAATTATTTAAACTTAATCATAAAGAGACTTTACTCCACATATTATTGTTATCCTTGGAATGATGGCAAGAAATTCTAATTTCTTCAAAGCATTCTTAACTGATGTTCCAAGCCAAGCTTGGTTTGGGAGTTCCAAATAAACTCTTCTTATAAAGCATTTTTAATAGCATTTGTGAGCATCTCCTCTCACTGAAAGCCAACATGTTCTGCATAAACAGTAAAACAAAATGGGGGCATGGTCCATTTAACAAACAATGGCTATCAACTCTAATATTTCACTGTATCACTATTCGCTTAATAGAGTGCAGGCAACTTCTAAAGAGATCTGGAGTTATTCTTTAATTATTTTCATTAGCTTTTTAAATTTGAGCATTTTTACGATATTGCTTATGAACAGTAAAACTAAATCAAGTGGTACTAATAATAATTTTCAATTAAAAAATACAAGCTAGAAAATGAGCTGCTATCCTAGTCTAGTTATTTGAACTCACTCTCGTACATGCACACACACACACACACACGAATAAATATATTTATCTATCATATGTGTATATATATGTATATATGCACATACATATATACATATATAATCTCCTCCCATGAACACAAAATGTAGTTAAATAAGTGCTGATATTTTATTATTGGATGTCAAGAGTAATTTTTCCCAGGATTTGAATGATTTCAAACTCTTGCTTCAACCTCCTGTTCCTTGATGAATTCTCTCATGGGCGCTGCTTGAAACTTTTGTGTGGTTTGGAATTTCGAGCATAGGCAGGTTAGGAATTAGGCCAGGGAGCTTGAATTTGTGAGGATGCTGTTCTGGAACAGTGTATGTTTGGGATCTGAGAGATGTGAACCTCCTGCTTTTGTGTGTCTTGTGTGGAAAGGGAGTGAATGAACAGGGAAATAGAGATGAGGCTACCTAGCGTGTCCTTGTTGGCCTTCCTTTGGGCTCCTTTGTTCAGAGGTTTTTCCATATCTTAAATTTCAGCTAAGGAGAGAGGTGACAGAGATATTTTGTACCAAGGGATGACAGCTAGTGACCATTGGCTCCCTAACTGTAAGAGCTCTGGTTTATTGTAATGACAATGTACAGAGTGTAGACTGTTGTTTAGAATACAGGTTTTAATCCCTCATGGTTGCACAATCTAGAAATTCCTTAAACGTTTTTTCTAGATACTATGTGACATTTTATATAATTTCTATGATAGTATAATCTAAAATTGCAGGTATAAATGAAAGAAGAATGAAAAGTACAAGTATGTGCTTGTGTGTTGGAAGTAGGAAATCTCTTCTCTTCTTCTGTTACTCAACTTTTCAATTTTTCCCTTAGTATTTTCAATAATAAAAAAAATGATAGGACAAATGGAACAGAATGTTCAGGAAATAAAATCCAAACCTTAGGTAAAGCATGGTTCCAATACATAAGCACTAAGTTGTGGGAAGAAAAATCGTAGTTTTATAGTCTGTTTATTGAACCTAAAACACTTGGCAGGTACGGACACCCACACTCACCCAAATACACTCAGGTATATACATAGTGGAGGAAAAATGATTTGAACGTGGTTCAGTTTGTAAGGTGCTTGCTATACAAGCATGGAGACCTGAATTCACATCCCTAGTGACCATTTCAAAATCTGAACATGGCAGAACATAACTGTACAGTTCTAGCACTGGAGACAAGAGGAGCCATGGGACGTGGTGGGCAATCAACCTAGATGAATCAATGAACTCAGATTGGTGAGATATGGCGTCCTGAGCAAGGTGGAAATTGATTAAGGAAGACGCCTCTGACTTCCACACAAATACCAATACATCTGTATGTACATATCCACAGTCCCTTCCCCTCACACAAACATGCATACTTACAAAGAATCAGGAACTCCATGTAGTTTAAATTAGAACTGAAAGATGGCTTGGTTCCCTGCCATTCCTTCCTTCTTCCTTGAAAGGAATTGCCATTTCACTGGACATATGGGTTCCTACCCTAAGTTCTAGTGAGACTTTCATCCTGGGTCAGGGTTGGGTCATGTTACTTGGGAAGACATGAAGATGCTAAGTCCAGCATCTTACTCTTAGTCCACTAAGAATGGCTTGCCCTCAGTCCTCTGGATTCTGATCTTCAAAATGTTTCTGTAGCTACTGACCTAATGATATCACCTTTTTTTTTTTTTCATCTTGACTACTGATGGTCAAATATGAACATGACCTTGGAACATGGTCTTGAAACATGCTAACTAGATGTTTGTTGAGTGTCATTGCACTTCACGAGGGCAATTGTGAGCAGTCACCCTGCCTCACCTCAACCATGCCATGGTAGCAGATTTATTACAGCATCCTGTCCAAATAAACTTGAATTCTGCTTCAAATTCTTTTAGATGCCAAAAAATTCGAAGAAGCAAGCTATTTTGGCCCCCAAATTCTTACTGAAACCAACTTTTAAAATATTCAATGCTATCATGAAAAGCAGGTTGTGTTAAGTTATCATGACTGCACATTTTTAATAACAATCCAGGCTGCTCAATGTGCCATTCATCTCTTGCATTTGGAGATTGTCGATGATGGTGATTAAATTATCTTTCTCATATTTATTTGGATGAATGCAAGGAATGCACGATCGATATTCTAAGAATGCAACCAACTAGTCGGTATGTATGGAAATAAGTGCAAGATTAAGTAGAGGCAGCTTAGAACATTTCATTCTCTGAAATCTTAGTTGAAACTGCTGGGTTGAGCTAGAGCAAGCCTCATCTGAACAGAAAAAAGCCCCCTACCTCACTAATAAAACTTTCAGATTTTTTGATTGAATGCCATTTGAAATTACCCTCATCATGTTAACTTGTGATAGGTAGCGTGCAGTAGGGCTGCCTCTCGACATGACCCTATTAGAGATTGCCACTTGTGAGGAAATCTATTCAAAGCAGAGTCTGTATTAAGCTGGATACCAGGTCAAATGACACTATTTGGGGGAAAAATGGAGAGGTACTTCAGCCTAATGACTTGTGAAAAGTTAAGTAACAACAAATTCCATGAATATGAAATTGTCGGAAGAATGCTCTCATCATAGCTTTTGCCCCTCAGCTCTCTACGCAGAAGGTAGCTGTGAGGATTAGAAATGGCACCTGCTGGCGTGCCTGTCTTGCCTTTTCTCTGCAAGGATGCTTTTGAAGAGTGTGATTTTATAGCAGGTGAGACGGAAAGAGGAAACTTCAGTTTGGGGTTCTCGAAAATTCTTTTTAGTCAGTAAAAGGGAAAGGTAAAAAGTGCAGAGTGAGTAGCCTGACATTTCTTACCTATTTTTTTCTCTGCAGAACCTTTGTATATTCATGCAGGCGGCTGCAGACATGTTGACAGTTTCAGCTGGAAGCTAGAGAAATCTTAGGAAAAAGTAAAAACCTGCTTTCTGCATTAATAAATCGTGGGAATATGTTTGGGGTGCATATGTGAATTTATGCTTGGTTTCTGAAATTTCAATTTTTGTACACTTCACTAAAATATAATATGTGTTAATATAAAAGTATCACAAAGTACATTGACCATCAAAGCATATCAATAGCTAAGGATACAGGTAAGGAGTGTGAGGCTCCCTATATGTTAACAAGCAGAACACATCTTGTGTAAAAGCCGCAAGATCAAGAAATAACCAACACATCTTTCTCATGCTTCCCTCCAGCCTTGACTCTGCCAAAGGTCATTGCGTCCTTGGCTTCTAGATTCTTCCCATCATCTGTACACCTCCAGCATGGAATCCTAGACTCAAGGTCACACTTATTAGATATACCTCTAACTGTCATATTTAATTTTACTTTATTTCATTCTCTTTGTTATGTGTTTTCATTATGCAATTATCTACTTTATCCATTTTTGATGAGCACTGTAGCTAGGAAAAGTAACATAGTTGTGAGGATTTGGGGATGGACCCCATGGTAAGCTGTTGGCTGTGTCAGTAGGAATAGGATTTCTAGGTCACTGGGTGTGGTTAGAGCTCCTTGTGAGTGAATATGGGTGACCAGCCATCTAAAACGGTGGCTGTTGACTCTCCTGTCAACTGTAAGTGGGCGCTCCTTCTGCTTTCACCTGACCCCTGCCAGCTCCCGCCTTTTTATTTTAGTCACTTTTGTGGATGAGTAGCCCTTGGCAGATTTGTGGTTGTTGAGAATATGGAAAAATTCCCTTCCTAGTCCTGGATTTAGTGCACAGAGTACAAGAATGGTCCTTGGTTAGGTTTCTCAATTGCTCTCAGCTCTGGTAATGGGCTTGTATACAGAGACTGTGAAGTCTGAAAGCTGATGCTTCAGGAGGACATGACGCACCTCTCTCAGGCTTCCTTTTGGTGGCTTTGTTATGCATCTGTGCTTTCTAGGGGACCCTGTAATAGAATGCAGGCCTTTTCTAGGTGCTGACCCTTAAAGCCCCTTGTCACCACTGGAAGCTTAGGGAATCTCAGCTCCCACTTTATGCCTCTGTCATGTGCAAGGGGTACTGTGTAGCAGCCCTTCATGTCAGTTTGCTGGATGACTTCCCTCAGTCATTACAACAGCTCCTTGAGAGTTAGTTTTTTCCCAATCTTTTGCACAACTCAGTGGCACGAAGTGTGCCTGAGACAAGCTCTGGGAAGCCCAAGACTATGTACAGTGCCTTGGGATCTTCCCAGACCCATATAGGACATCTCTTTCACTGTGAAACCCTTTGTTTATATGGCTAAGATGAGAGATATTTGACTGAAGGTACTTCAGAAGATGAGCATTAGCCTCTAAATGTAGCCTCCTCATTTGAGTCTTTCTTATCTGCTTATAGATTATAGCAGTCCTCCCTCACCCATGAAAGAGACATTCCAAGACAGTACGTGGATGCATAAAACATTCTATACCTGTACATGTGTGTGCATATAGACTATACTGGATTCTATATAGACTTTTTCCTATTCACACGTACCTATGATAAAATTTTATGTATAAATTAGGCACAGGGATTGATTAGGAGAGATAAATAATAATTTAAATAAGCATGATAATAATATGCTTTAATAAAAGTGATGTAAACTGATGAATTACTTCTTCTGAAATTTTCCATTTAGTATTTATGGGTCATGTTTCACCCCAGATAGGTGAAACCATTAAAGGGGAAAGCACAGGTAAGATAGAGAGAGATGCTGTCCTGTGAGGATGAGCAGACATACTGCTTCATTCCTTACACTATCTCCTCTAAGCTATGGCTTGCTTTTACTGTGATCTGCTGGCTTTATGAGCTTGAGATTGGAATTTACGTCTGTCTACGGTCATCATGAGAAGCCACCAGCTCTCCTTTGTACTTGAGACAGTCCAGCTATTGTCCATCTGGATCTAGTACCCCTCAGGCTTAATTTGCTGTCATTAACACATTCAAGAGGCGGACTGACTTTGGGTGGTATCTGGAGTGTGTTTTCCTACACGAGAGGGGCATGTCTCTATACAGTTATTGCTGCTTAAATGGGAGGAGAGATAGAGGCAAGGAAAGAAGGGGGAGGGGAGCAAAAGAGACGGGGGGGGAGGGAGAGAGATGAATGAGGAAGAGGAGGAGGATGTGAACGTACTGTAAATGTGCTTCCGTATTAAAGTACTGTCCCCATTCCCTTCTGCATCTGAACTTGGCATGTATTCAAAAGGTTCAATACAACAGTTAGAGAACGTCCCCCGCCCAGGAGGTCTGAACATCGCCACATAATAATCTCTCTTTCTATCTTTCGTAAGAATATGAAAATCACCGTCTGAGTATTAAGCAAGTTCTCAAAACGATATGTGGGCTTATTTCCAAGAAGATAATTTATACACAATGGAACAGGAGAACATAGTGTGTCGTGTTGATAAAACTGATGATATGAAAATTCTCATTTTCACATGTATCCTTTGCCAGACTGCCCAACGGAGGAAATAATGTTGTGGTGGATAGTAATAGAAGCTTTACTATTCTCCGCTCCTGGGATAGCGCCTCCTAGTGTTTAGTCATCAAATGTGCCTGGTGTTTTTCCCTCTTCACACTCGGGCAAGTAAGGTAAAGCAGGCTTGGAACTGGATTTGCTGGCATGTTAGAAGCACGTGTTTTTGGTCAGACAGCAGTGGTAAAGTGCCATTAAGAGCCATTTTGATTGGTCACTTTTCCTTGATAACTCAAAGTTTCCATTTACTACAATCAAGTGATAAAATTATGTCTTAGTATATAAAAGCCAAGGGATATAATTATTTGGGGGAGGGGACTTTTTTTCAACTTCTTATTAGATATTTTCTTCATTTACGTTTCAAATGCTATCCTAAAAGTCCCCTATACCCTCCCCCTCCCTGCTTCCCTACCCACCCAAGATACAATTTGCAAAACACAAGAAAATCAAGAAGAAGGGATATAATTCTTAGGTTTTGCCCTTTTTATTTGAACTATTAGCTTATTCCTCCACACTGATTTCTTTATGCTTCTTAAGTGTGAAGTGAAGCTTCTTTTGTCTTCATGTCACAATAGCTTTCTATAGAGAGATCAGAGATTATTTTATTGCCCGGTTACCCCACATACGTGAGAACACAAGCACAGAGAGAAATAAATCAGAGCCCATCATTCTCAGACATTTTCTGTCTAGGGGTTGACATCATCATGGAAATCAAAGTGCAGTGAAGAATCACTAGTGTTGGGACAGAAGAAATACGATGAGACATGGGGATAACTCAATGCTTCTCATGTTGGGGATGGCTCAATTTTTTCCTTTACAAAAAGCCACATGAATTCGAGATTCGACATAGAAGTAGATATCCAAAGGCAGAGAGAGAACTCAGGAAGTGAAACAGAAGCTAAAGCTTCAGAAATGCGCAACCACATAGGATTGCTGCCATCCCTGAGAAGGGTGAGTAGGCTAGAGCTGACGTCCCAGGGCGAGAGGTAGATGTTCACATGTCAGGTGGTAGGGCTGTTTGTGCTTTAGGAACTGTGCTGAAGATGACAGGGAAGGTGCACCTGCAGGGACATTTGGCATCCCACACATCAATCACCATGGCGTTGCTTCTTGAGGTGACCAGTTGTGACACTGAACTGTTGGCGTGCAAGGTGAAGTTGCCTAGTATGGAACTCAATGCCTTATGCTCTTTGGGTATCTAAGGCAAGCTACAAGGAGGCAAGCTGGAGCCAAAGCATGTGTTAGGACACGCAGCCGCATGCTAGGACTAGTAGAGAAGTATAGGAAATGGGTCTCTTCAAGGGAAACCTTAACATCCTTCTAGAAGATGTATGGTAATGATTAATGTATCAACAGCTTTGATGAGAATAAATAAAGGATGCTTTCACTGATAAGAGTAATTCAGAAAAACATTTTAGAGGATAATCAGTTTATTTTTGAATTTTGTCTACTTTGAGCTGACTATTTAAACACAAGCTATCTAATATTTTACTTACATTCAGTTATTGTTGATTAATAATCCCATTGATATTTCTCACTGTGAAGGTGGATCTCATCTGACCATGCAAGAAAAGGGAGAGTGTCTAGGAAGAGAAATGGTCCCAAATGCTCACTAAGACTCAGGAAAGGCTTCCCTCAAATTTTCCTTCCTTATGGAAGCTCTTGAAATGATTTTGCCTCAGTTTTTCATGGTGTATTTTTACAAGGATAGTGAAAACAAAGTTGTGTGTGTGTGTGTGTGTGTGTGTGTGCGTGTGTGTGTGTGTGTGTGTGTGTGTGTGTGTGTGTGCGTGTGTGTGTGTGTATTCATTCATTTTATTGATTAAGAGGAATCAGTGATACTTTGACAGTAGCAGCTTCCCTGGAATGAATAAAACTAAAACAGTGTGGAGAGTTTCCGTATTGGAGACATTTCTAAGATTTGACAAGCTGGACCTTTTGAAATAGCTGAAACCAACCACAGGTCTGACTGCTTGTTGCAGGTGGCTGCCTTTTCAAAGGTGACTGATAAACAAAGCTGCATTTGACCTACAAGAGAGAACAAGGTTCAAGGATGCAATAGTTCTTGCAAAAGATGGGGGTGAAACGGGGTCAAAAATCTCAGGTTTGTTCAACAGCAAAACTGACCTTATGTGACCCATAATAATTGCAGGTAAGCATGTAAACTATTACGTAGTACCTGAAGTAGAATTTTTGTGTAACTTTGCGTGCTACTATGTATCCTATTTCTTACAGTTAGTTCATATACTCTCAGATTGTATCAGTCATTCTAAGCAGAGGTAATTTTTGTTATGTACGTATGTGTGTATGTGTATGTAGGTATGTATGTATACTTTGTATTTACAAGAGATTTAAGGAAGTTATTAGTGACTATCTGTGGCAAAGGCTAGAGATACTGCAAATTGTCTTGTACAATATAAGCATTTCCCTCCACACAGAATCTTCTGGCCAAAATGTGAGTATAGTATAGGCTAAGAAACCATGGGTTGAGGACAAAATTAATAACATTTGCCTTACAAAGCAGAGAACCAATTTTCTGAGTTGATTTCCCACTCTGGATCAGATTCCTTCCTTGGTAGTTACATGGTAGGGTGGCCATGCTGTGTGTGCAGGTATGTGCATGCATTACATTGCTTGCATTCATCTAGGTAGTGGGTTTTGGATTAGTTATATTTTAAACCATATACAGTGGAGATGGGATGGAATTAAGCTATTTGAGTCTTTTATATTTTTCTCACGCATAAAGGCAACAAAACCTTGAGCTTTAATGACACTTACAGACCACTGGGTTTTGAATGACTGTATATCCCATTGCTCTTCCTTTATTTTGTTTTGTGTTTGTCTTAAAGACTTGTTGATGGACTATGCTTTGGCATTGCATTATTATTTACAAAACACTTACATATGCATTTTTCTATTTAATACCATGAAAGTAAATGTCAGTTGGTACTCCTCCATTTTTAGAAATGAAGACATGGAAACCAGTCACAAAGTGCTTTTCCAGTGTGAAAAACTTGCTAGTGTTAAAGTCAAAGCAATGATTCATTTGTTCCTGGAAATCTGACTAATGTTTACTAGGCTTCTACCATGCACTGTATACTATAATGAAATCCCACAATGACATGCAAACCAGGCTGTACTGAACCCACAGCAAAAGCTTCAGCTCTTAAGATTGGAATTTGAGCCCATGAGCAATTCTAAAAATAGAGAAATGTTTGCACTTGACATTTTAACAGCATGGTGGTATTTATTATCATAGGGTTCTAAGAGTTGTAAATTACCCTGGGGCAGAAGAAATCCTTACTAATTAATATCTTACAGTGTTAACAGTGGCAAAGTTCTCATTTTCGATGTCATATCTCTGTACCTAATGATTTCCCCTTGACTCTACTGGTTGTGGATCACGGATCAAGAAAACAAAGCAGAGAAGTAACGTGAGCTGATTCTCCAGAATGGATTAAATTTCTTTCTTGAGTACTTGAGCAGGTAGCTATGGTGGTGTGGTGTATACTTATACATATATATGTATTTACCTGTTTTCCTCATGTGAAATGTGTAATGCATCTGTTATTCTTCACATATGCAATTTTACATACTTAACAAATTCTGAAAGATAAGGGCCAGAAAAGATTCCCTATTTGACATTTTTCATGCAAGAAAGATAAGTCATTAATTAAGTCAGAAATGATTAGTAGGAGGGAAAAAATAGGAAAAAAAGAAAGGCAAATCTCAAGGATCCTAAGTGCCAGCTCTATAGACATCCACACCAAATGTCTTACCTGTCTTCTGCACATAGTTCTGTGTCTGATGAAAAGTTGGGCAAACAGCCAGTGACTTGTATGGGTGTATTCTGTTTTCTGTCCTATGAGCCCCATGTTTTAGGACACCTTTAAATTTTAGATAAAAGGTGATACTTGATCACCCTAGATTCACATGACACATATGAGTACTCATATGAGTAAAGGCTGTTGATGGACCAGCTGTTATATCTAGGTTCCCATGATAAATGTTTATCAAAAATGGACTTTTATTTCTTCCATAGGAATGTGAGGTCAGTTGACTGAATTTAATTAATCCTCTGTCTAGTCATCTATTCAAAGGACCTTTCCCATCTCCTTTTGCTGTTAGTCTTTTCCAGTTAATTATTTTTTTATAAACCTACTCTCTTGTCCACTTGACTCCCAAACATACCACTTTGAAATGTTTTTTAAGATCATAATTAAATTATAACCATTTTCTCCCCTTTTCTTAGTCCAAACTCTCTCAAATACCCCTTCCCAGTCTTCTTCAAATTCATTTTCACTGTTATTGCATGGATATATGTATATGAATATATATAATCTGGTCCATCTGTATAGTGTTACTTGTAAGTATGTATTTGAGGGCTCTCACCATTTGGCACTGGACAGCCAAGAGTTGTACTCCTCCCTGGGGAAGGCCACCTCTACCACTCCCCGCCTTCCTCGGGTGCCTATATTTTTTTGTGTAGGGTTGAGGCCCCACAGACTCTCGAGCTTGCTTCTATCCAGTTTGGCATGCTCACTAGTACTGTTCTTGTTCGTTCAGCTCACATTTGGGCAATCAAGTTGGTGAGTCTTCATAGATGTAGCCTCTGATATTGCTAGGAGACACAATCTCACAGCAAACTGGCTCTTAAAATCTTTCCACCTTCTCTTCTGAAATGTTTCCTGAGCATTAGGTGCAAGAAATTTTTGTAGATGGATCCATTGTGACTGAGCTCCACAATTGCATTTTGATTTGGCTGTGGTTTTCTGCAATGCTCTCCATGTGTTGCAAACTTTCCTTCATGATGGGTGACTATCACAATTATCCATGGGTATAAGGACAAATGTTTATAGATTATTTTGGGATTATCTGCTTCAGTAAATTAGCCTGTCTAGTCCTTTGCTTAGAAGATCCTTCCCATCTCCTTCTGCCTATCAATTTATCTATCTTCTCCTATCAATTTCCCAATTGATTATTTATTATTATAAAGATTCTGCATTTTATTCATTGGACTACTCCTTTGGGTGCCACTTCACAGCACTTCATAAGCTTTCCCAAATACTTTGTGAAAGGCCTTGGTTGCTTGAAATGGAAATCTGCCTGAATTCCAAGATTTTTTTTTTTTTGGAGTGAAATAAAGAACAGAAAGGGTAATGTGCATGTTGAGTATGACATGCCAAGAATGTGAGCACATTTATTGAAACATCTGCCACGTGTGTGAACCACGCTTTCTGGGACAGAAAAAGTTTAGTATTCGTTTTTATGCCCCAGTAACACTACAAGTAGAATTCTAGTCTGTAGCAAGCATATCTGTGACATGGCTGGTTCAATTGCCATGATAACTAGACACGATCTCTAAACTTTGTAAGAGTCCCATTTTTGTGTTTTGAAGTGCCCAGAAAAAGACAAATGTTTGCTAAAATGTGAAAAGTATATCTTCTTTATAAAAGGCAGGCATCTTATCAGTGCTTATCTGACCATCCTAAGAATGCTCACATAATGAGATTCTGCACCATAGCAAAAGAATAGCTCTAATGAAAGCCAGACAATAACCACTGCTGAGCATGTAGAGAAACCTGAGCCTCCTGCTTCTGGAAATGGGAAATGGCACAGCCACTGTATAACATAGTTTGTCACAATCTCAAAATTTAAACATAGGCATTTTCTAACACTCAAAAATTCAATTTTGGCATTCCTTGCAGAGAAATGAAATAGAATGGCTAGATAAAAACTTGCACACACACATGGCCATTCATGGCAACTTTGCTCAGAATCGAGGATAATTAGCAGGGACCCAAATTCCCATCAGCTGTTGATGGATAAGCAAATCATAGAATAGTCATACAATAAAATTCTTTTGGGGATGGGCAGGGAGTATTAAGGATTGAACTCAGAGCCTCTCACTTGCTCTGCAGGTGATCTAAATCCTCAGCCTTCATAAGATGGAATATCATTGAAATGCAAAAGACTGAAATATTGGCATATATTATGATATTGTTAAACCTAAAAATAGTTGGTTAAATGAGAAACTAAGTACATTGATCACATTTATATCTGTTAACTTTACTTATAATTATACATGATCATTTTATATGAAAGTCAAGAAAAGGCAAACAGATCAGGAGTTGCTTGAACCCAGTCCTCTAGAGGCAGAGGGGTTATAAGTGGACTGAAGTCTTTTTCTGGCTGATAAATGTGTTCTAAAATTAGATGGTTGGTGCTGGTAGTTGCATAACTCTGTAAGTTTATTAAAAACTGTTAAATTATTTACTTAAAATTGGCACATTTTATTAAGTCCAACAACGTGCTGTAACTCAATTTAAAATAGAAAACTATTTCAACTTATTGTTCTTAAAATAACAGAATCAAGAACACAACACAGGTTCAGACACCAATAAGTGTAATTTGAGATTGTATTTCATAGCAAAAATTTTACAAAAAGAAACCACTCTACTAAGTGGCAGGCATTCTCTGTCACTTTGTTTTGGCTGGCAGGCCCCTCTTTTAACAGTCTAGCACGTGCTAGTTCTTTCTGTCTTTGTCTCATCACTAGGTAATCATTTGCTGACATTTAAAGTAAGAGTGCTAATGCTGTAGATATATAATATGAAGAGTTTGGATGATTTGCACAGTGAGAAGACAAAAACCTAGGAGGGAGCTGGGGATGTAGAGCAATTGGCAGAATGCTTGCTTATCAAGCTCAAAGCCTCAGGTCCCACCCCAGCACCATATGCACCAAGTCTAGCCTTATAATCCCAGCAATTGGAAGATGAAGACAGGATGACAAAAATAAATAAATAATAAGATTGTCTTTGGCTACATAGTGAGTTCCAGGCCAGACTACATGTGACCCCATCTTTAAAAAAAAATGCCAAGGAGAACTCTTCCAAATACAATTCATGGCATTTTGTCCTTCAGGAATAATGACATTTGGAATCCTCTAGTCTGTCCACAAGTTACCCATGATGACAGGGCAGATACCAGGTTTTACAGTCAAACTCCAGCAAAGTATAAGCAAACTGTTCTGGGTACCTGTCATAGGCAAGAGAAGAGAGGGGATTCACAGTCAACAATAGAAAGGAGTGAAGGAGAGAGAGGATTTACATTTTTTTCTTGAGGCTTCTGAAGATGCCCTTGAAGTGTGGAGGCTAATTTGGCTCCCCCATGGTCTCTTTTTCCCAACACTGTGGCTACTTGCCTTTGCTTCAGAAAGAGACAGGCAGATCAGAAATTTAAGTTCATCTTTGGCTGCCATATTTTAGCATGATACCTGGAAGTCACCCCCTTTGTACAAAGCAGAGACCAAATCAAAGCAGCAAATGGAATGTGTAGCTTATTGGCAGATTGTTGCAGAGAAAAATCTAATCACAAGTCTGCTGAAACTCCATCATTATTTCCCTTGACAAGAACACCACAGACTTAAATTTTGAAAAGGAGGGAGAAGTGGCCATAATCCAACTATAACAGTAACAGCCAATTTTGCTGTGATGGGAAGAGGGGCTGTATTAGTGCCAATACATTAACCAACTTCCCAAGTGCAGTGGGAAGCTGATTGCCATTATAATTCCCACGGCACTCCTCTGTGAAGGTAACTGAATTGCTTGAGTAAAGTTCACTCCCAGCTCTGCTCGTCTAGTGGGTAGAGGGTGGAGAGAGAAGGGATGAGACACATTCTGTGCGTGTGAGAGTCCTGTGCAAATCACCAGCTACTATGCATCTTGGATGGCATTAGCAATATAAGAGGGAGAATGCCTACAGTGGAATAAAAGTACCACACATTCTTTCTCTCCATTTTAAAGAAATGGTGCCTACATCCTCTGTCCTTGGATGTATGTCGGTTCTGTGATGACTTTGATGGAATATGATGGAAGTGGCATTGCACCAACTCTAGGACAAAGATCTTAAGGGACAGACAACTTTTAATCTCTTGCTTCCTAGGAATCCGGGATGGTTTCCTAGACAAGTCCCACTACCGTCCAATCACTAGGTTGGAGGGGAAACATGCCACTGGTTCAACTGAATGCCCCCACAGAGTCTATTTTTGAATCTATCTTTGCTGAGGTATAGTCAGGGGACTAAAAACCTATTGAATGACACAAATGAGTCTACCCAGGGCTGTATAACTATAAACCAAGTGACACAAGCTAACGGCATATGCAGCAGAAGAATTGCAGGGCTGAGCTCTGCCCAAACTTCCTCACCTATAAATGCAAGATGAGAATTTAATTAGTTGGTATATTTATGCTGCTAAATTTGCAGATAATTTCAATAAAGCGCCAAACAGCTACTGCAAAGCTGTTGAAAAATAAAGTAGAATAATAAAAATGCTTATTAAATAGTAGCCTTTAATGGTATTTTATGACAAATCTTCATAATACTAATGAAAAGTAAATACTGTAGCTTGTCCTGGTTTAAAAAATGACAATTTTTAAAATAAATTAGACATCTAAATTTCCTGGTGAACTTCAGGTTTTATTTCTTTAAGAACAGATGGAATGAGGCTGAAGAGATATCTTAGTACTTAAAAGCATTGGTTGCTCTTCCAGAGGACACAGGGTTCAATTCTTAGCACCCATGTGGTGACTTGCTGGTCCTGGAATTAGAGATCTATGATCCTCAATATCATCTAACAGTTGCACAAACTTCTATCACTTACTACCTGTTGTTTCAATGAACTTGAGTCTTTTCTAAGAGTTTAGTATATGTTGGTAACTTCACCCTAAGAGATAATTTCCCAAATGAGAAACTGAAGAATATGGTTAAATAACTTTGTCAAGGTCACACAATTAATGCCAGGACAGACCCAAGGTTTATGTTAGACATTCTGGAATCTGGGCTTACAATCTTCAACACTAGCTTTTCTTCATGGATACAAGATAATCTGCTGTGTTCCATCAAAAATCCTATGGTCAGCCATGTATCTTTCTGCTGCCTCCTAGCTTTATTCAAATTTGATATGTATGGTACCAATTATTCTTTTTAAGTTCTTAAAAATGCCAACAAGACTGGATGCACACATGGTAGCAAAAGCCTGGAGTCTTTTAGTGGTTTCTGCCAGGAATGGAGAAAAAGTACTTTTGTGTGTCTTAGAGGCCCACACTGACTGCCCAGTTTTGACTCTTATTTTCCACAATGACAGTTCCCCCGTCTCCTATCATGTGAGAACACCCTTTCCACGTTAGACCTGCAACACTTTAGAAGCACTACCTGGTTCTTAGTTCCCTTCTTTGCACCTTGTGCTTCCTCAGGATGCCAACTGGAGCGCACCCCTCCCCCGTGTGGATGAGGATTGATGTCTCCCTTCGTGAGTAAGTAAAGAAGACAGATGCAGCTGGCAGCGGTCATGACCCACATCATCCACGTGCCTATAGCCTTCTTAGAACATCACTTCATAGATTTTCTTGTTTACTCACTCAGTGGGGAATAGTAAAATATCAGTGAGAGTTTGAGTCATCCCTCTGCCCCCCATCCTTCTCTCACCCTAAATGCCATGATAAAGTGTTCTTTAACCCAGAAATAAAGAATTATCTTAGTGATCTGTTTTTTTTTCTCAAAGTATTGTCAACAGAAGTGAAAACAATGTAATATGCCCGGGAGAAGAAAATCACCCATGAACTGAGGATGGTCGGAGGACGGACTAATTTCATATGAAAACCAAAGAGGGCCAGAGGAGTGGTTTATCTTGTAATACTAACACTTATTCACAGGTTCAGACTCTCTGCAGGACATCTCAGTCCAGAAGAACAGGTTTTGTTCATATATGTATTATGGTATAGCACCTCTGTGAACAAAGAAGACAAGATATTCATTTTACAGTGTTTGCAAGCTTTGCCTAGATTGAGAAGTGGTAGCTAACTATGACTTAATGAAGAGCGACCACAGAGAAAATGCAGGCTGCTCTCCCTTTCCAGCACGGGCAAAGAAGGGAAAGCTGTGATCTTAGTGATTCCACCTAGAGAGATCTGAGTAACAGCAAACTTTTGCAGTAGTTGCAAGGCAGGGAAAATCACCATACCGAGTACTTGGGTAGCTAATTCTTTAGCCAAGTTTGTGGGGGAGGGAGGAGGATATGCTGTAATATTTAGGTTGTGAAGACAGGAGAAAGATAGTTTGTTTGTTTGTTTGTTTGTTTGTTTCGAGACAGGGTTTCTCTGTATAGCCCTGGCTGTCCTGGAACTCACTCTGTAGACCAGGCTGGCCTCGAACTCAGAAATTCGCCTGCCTCTGCCTCCCAAGTGCTGGGATTAAAGGTATGCGCCACCACTGCCCGGCTGAGAAAGACATTTTTAAAGTGTACTCTTGTTGGTGTTCAAATGTGTTATCCACTGAACTCAGATACCACTTGTGTAGTCCTATGTTACCTGTTTAATTTCGGAGTCATTAAAATGAGCATTGTCTATAGTATTGCTAGGACTAAGTTAATGAAATCCCTTGTGTAGTAATAGTATCTGTCACCTCATTATGGCCACTGTTCACTAGAGAGCACCTATGTGTGCCCCTCCCACTTGAGGCTTCCTTTCAGAACATACACACTCCTGAAACAATGCCATGACCTATCATTGGTTCTATTTCTGTTCTTTTCCACATGATTTGTCCTTCATTTCATAATTGTCCTCTGTGCCCAGTTTCAGCATCATTTGCACCCTGGCTGAAAACCCTTGCCAAGATCTTTAACCTCTCAAAGGTTCAACCTGCTCACCTGCAAAACCAACATAATGCTCATCCTGTCTATAGAAATATAAATCAGAAACGTTTTATTTTCCTACATTAGCATTGTTTTCAAAGAAAGTCAACAACTTTCACAAAAAAAGTAACTATTCCTTATGAGAAAGGATACCTTCAAAGAAGCATCAGTTCATTGCCTAGAAACTGTCTATCAGATGGACAAAGGGACAAGTGTCCTAGGTCCCACACAAGGCATTTTCAATGAATTGCATGGAACAAATGAGGTATGCAGCACACACCTGCCTCTTAGGATTAATTCTCAGGATACAGCGAAGCTCAGAAAATTGCTATTTCTTGACCTAAAGGGAGGTTAAACCACTTTCAGTGAAAATCGATTCACTTTGAGGTATTTAGCACTGTTCATATTTTGTAAAAGTCTCTATGACAGGGCTGCTTTCAATTGGCACTTTATGGGGTAGTTGTAGGAAGCTCATCACACACAGAGAGAGGAATCTGAATGAGTGTTTAACAAGATGGGCTATTTCCTTTGTTTCGCTTCAAGAATAAAAGTAGACCATGCCCCAGACCCTAGGAAGGCTAGGGTATTAGGAATCTCATACATATCTGTAGTGTAAGAAGTTGACAAGTGATTGCTGGGAAAATAAAATTAATTTTTCCTGTTGCTCGTATTTTTCTTTTGCTAGGGGAATTTATGTTCCACATGGTCAAATAGCATTATGTACAATGGAGGAGATGAGGTGTGGGGGAATCATTCAATAAAAATGATAAATCAGGAAGAATCATTTAGAGAAAAATGCTGGCAGCAAGCGTTTGAGAAATAGGAAGGTCTTGTCATCGGTTTTTCGGAAATGCTTTCTTAGGAAATTGCACCATTTATAGAGTTGTTCTTTTCTTCCTTGAAAAGATAGTGATAAATTTCAAAAGGAATTAAATAAGAAATAATGCAGTCTGTCAGTCATGACCCGAGACTAGTTGAAGAAAATTGCTTTCTGAGAGAACAACGTATAATCATAGTCACAACCAACAAATCAGAAAACAAACCCCCAAATTATGCAAATTATTTCAAGGACTAATAGGTGAGCAGGGGAAAGGAAGAAGGCCAGGATGAGATACAAGAAGGAAATGAAGTGAAGGTAGAGCATGAACAGACAAAATGGTGCTGCTGTTCTGGATGCTCCGGCTGCATTGAAGGAAACTGAGCATTTGTATGTAGCAAGGCCCCAAGTTGTAACATACTCTTGTATGGAGGGAGGTCTTACCTGAGCGCAAAACAAATGACACGTGAGAATGTTAGTAACAGTACAAAATAGTACCTCTTGTTCAGATACAGAGTGAAAGCAAGCTAGAAATATGAGAGATAATAAAAGGCAAAACTTTCATGTCTATTACTCAGAACTCAAATGATATAAGCTAGTTGTCCACATTGTTTTAGAAATAGATCAAAACATCATTATCACAAGTCGAGTGGCTATATATCTAGATTCCATTTATGCAAATAAGTCAAACATATAAAACTGTCAACATACTTTATGAATTTATATATGTGCACAAAAAATAAAATGTGTAAGTTAGATCAGGAGAAAAGCATTCAAAAATGCCGATTCTGACATGTTCAAACCACTGAAAACAAAGTAATGTTACAAACTGACAAATAAAGGACATGAATCTAGCTCTCTATAGCTTACATTAAGACTATTATCTAATTATACTGTATCTATCATCTGTAATCTATGTATTATCTAGTTAGAATCTATCATATGCTCTGCTTAGTTTTGTTTTGTTTTTTTGTTTTGTTCTATTTTGTTTTGGGGTTATTTTATTATTTTGGTTTTTGGTCAAGTTGACCCAAGAGAGAATAATTTGAAAAGAGGGAGTCTCAGTTGAGAAAATCACTCCAGCAGGTTGGCCTTTAGGAAAGGTGGAACGTTTTCTTGAGTGATGATTGAGTGTCCAGCTCACTGTGGGCAGTGCCAACCCTCATCTGTGGTCCAAGGTGATATGAGAAAGAAGTTGAGCAAGTTATGGGAGCAAGCCAGTAAGCAGTGTTCATCCATGGCTTAGGCTTTGATCAGTGATGGACTCTAACCTCAGAATTGTACGATGAAAAACGTGCTATCTTCCCCTGCTGCCATGTGGCTTTGGTTTATGGCATTTTATCATTGCCATAAGAACCTAAGACTCCATGTATCTATGTCTGGGTATAATCTATGTCATTTATCTATATCAGTACCATTTATCTAACTATGATATATCTGTCATCTATGAAGTGCCCGTCATCTACTGATATATCTATTACCTATAAAATAATACATGTTTATGATTTATTTCTATAATCTATGATATATCTTACATTAATAATTTACCATTTATCTATCTCTAGGCTATCAATCACCTATTATTTGTCTATCAATAATCTACATATGAACCATCTATGTTCATTTTATTTATCTATCATTTATTTCTCTATCATCTGCATATGATGCATCTCTTTTATATCTTTGATGTGTCTATCATCTATAATTTATCATCTATCTATAATCTATCTACCTATCATCTATCCATATATCATCTGTCATCAATTTTCTAATTGCATGTTTATTTATATATCTATCTGACTATCATCTATAATTATCCTCCTCTTCCTCTCTCTCTCTCTCTCTCTCTCTCTCTCTCTCTCTCTCTCTCTCTGTATCCTATTAGAATTATTAGTGTGTCTGGTATATTAACTGAAATTTTTTTTATAAAATTGGTTAAAATGTTATTATACTAACTCAGGAGTAAGATAAACTGTGTTGTGTAATAGAAAAGCTAAAAGAGAAAATCTCACCACAGGTCGAGCTTTCAATATTGGTCATGGGAACACTGCTTTCTTATATTGTTTGTCCTGCATGCTCTCATGCTTCTTAGTCATTATGGACTCTCTCTCTCTCTCTCTCTCTCTCTCTTTCTCTCTCTCTCTCTCTTAACTTAAGGCAAAATAAACTCTTCCTACTTTATGTTAACTTTGGTCATGGTATTTTATCATGGCAAAAGAAAAGTAATGAGCACAGTTAGGATGTAAGGTATGGAAAATCCCAAGCATGTTGTCAGTATCTGCTAGCCTCCAGTGGAATTCCTATGGCAAACTGGCATCTTGATGCTGGAAGTGCTTGCAGAAAGGTTATATGGCAGGAATAAAGAAAGATTAATCCTCCTGAGAAAGTGGAACTTGCTTTATAGCAGTTTGTTTTCTGTGATCTAATGAACTCTTTGAAAATAGCAGCAATCCATTGTGATGGCTGTATATCTAAGTCCTAAACACTTCCTACTAAACACTGTCATACCGGGGAATTAGTTCTACAATACGTGAACTTGTGGTAATGTACATGCCCCAGATCATATTCAATTCAGCAGTTTCTGTAGGAACCAGACTAGGTACCACAGCTAGTCCCCAACATGCAGTGAATCCCACATCCATCCCCAGAGAATAAATTGGAGTTATTTCAGAGAAATTGTTGGAAAACTTTTTAAAGGACATTTTACTTAGAAAAACTATTTGTTCAACACCACACATACACACACATACACACACACACACACACACACACACACACACACACACACACACATAGATATATCTGGCCTATGATAAATTTGTTGAAATATCATAAACAGTACATTGATCAGTGTTTGACTTTGGCTTGGAGAAGTTAAGAGCAAAGGGAGGCAGAGCATCAACCCCATGATGTATGGATATTTTTACTGCTTTGCGAAGGTAATCAGCAGTTAATGGATGACAGAGGAGATTAGACAATAAGATAAAGTACTTATTGGTCTTCCCTATCAGAGTGCACTGGGGCCCTTTGGACTATGATCTCTGCTGCCTACATCCTACAGAGGACATTGTTGTAGTCATCTTACTATAACGCAGAGGTGGGACAAGGTAACCCAGTAGGGTGTTCAGTATTTAGTAATGCAAACTGTGCCATTTCTAAAATGAACTTGATGAAGCTTTATAGACATTTTTAATTAATAAAAATTAATGATCAGTGGTCTTATCTACTGACTGATCATATGTGACATTTTTTCCCTGTGGTTCTTGGTACATCAATTCTGCAACAGTTAACCAAATGATTAATATAAGAAAATCTATATTGATGATGGCAGTCCTTTATCCTTGTACATAAAATAATTTACAATGTTTTTTACCTCAAATTTTTAATTTAAAAGTATTTTCCCATTAATTATTTAGAATTGGTATTTTAGCCAGTTATTTTAAGAGAATTCAAATACTATAATGCTCTCAAATACTATAATTCAAATCACTTGGGGATGTAACAGGGCTATTTTTACTGATCTTATAATACTAATCCCTGAAGAGTAGAGGTGTGGAAAAGAATTCTTTGTGTTTCAGGAAAATTAGACATGTGGTTTGACATCCTAGGCAAACACCTAAAAATGTATAGGCAGTTCAAGGAACAATCAACAAGTGAGGGAAAAGCAGGCATCAAAGTTGTAAGAGAGCGCAGAGTCAAAAATTTTAATTTTAGAGGAATGATAATTTTAAAAGAATTGCAAGGTGAAAAAAATAGATATATAACTGCAAACTCAAAAAAGCTAGCTTTAGAAGATTTACACCTTTTATATCTTTATAAATGTGCAAAATATGCAGGCCCTGATTTGTACAACCACACATTTAATTGCTGACTAGTCTTCTGGGCAGCAGGCAACCAGAAAATTCATGTACTTGCTCTATGGGCTGAGTTCATCCACCCATCAAGAAACATGCTACCTGTGTAGAATCCATATTTGGTTGAATGTAAATATTACATACACATTAATACATATGAAATTTGTTTAGAAAACATGGTAAGACGATTTTTAAATGCTTAACAATGAGATCAATTCCTTTGCTGCGCACATTCATGTATCCACTCCTTACTTGCCATGAGAGGTATCCCTTCAGAGGACTACAGTGTCTGGCTATAAAGTGTTTCATGGTTCAGAGTAGGTTATATATAAGAAAGATTCAATCAAAACTGGCAGGGGAACAAAAAAGACTAATAGAATGGGAGGTAGAGAAAGGAAGAATGGGAGGGTATTAGGTTATGAGAAGAAGAGAATATACTAATAGCACATTATATATTTTCATAAAACTCATGGCCTTAGAAATGAATAGTGTTCCTTCTACCTTTCCCAGTATCTTACCGTTATATTTGATAAAGGTTTTTATCCCTTATAGCCAAGCTGAAATGTTCAGTGGACCCCTGACTACTTGGTGTTTAACAGCTGATCTTAGCAACAATTCTTCTAAACAGCTATGTCTGAAACCTTAGGTGCCTCAAACTCCCCTTTACTCATCTGAATATGTTCTCAGCCTTTCAAATACAGCAGGGAAAGACCAATTCTTTAGACCTCACACCCACTGCATGTCTAGCCACGTGTGTCCTGGACTGAAGGCAGAGACAAGAGCATTGTGCCTTCATGTTGAAAACTCTTTAATCATTTGTTTCACCAATAAGGATCATTTCTTAGCCCAGATATTCTGTTCAATTTACCCAGCTTGCATACCAATTGCACTGTATGATGTATACATATATCATTGAATATCATGTAGTGGCCAAGGAGATGGCTCAGTGGGTAAGAGTACTGCCTATTTTTCTATAGGCCCCACGTTCAGTTTCCAGTACCCTCATGGTGGCTCACAACCATCTATAACTCTAGTTACTGGAGGATCCAATACCCTCTTTTGACTTCCAATGACATTGCATATATGTGATACACAGACATAGAGGCATACAAGATACTTAAATGCATAAAATAAAATGAAATCTTGAATGAAATGTATACCTAACCTAATTTGTCAGATTTCCATGAAAAATACTGTTCGATGTTTACTTATATAATCATCATCAATATCAAGGTATAAATTGCTTCAACCTGCTGGAAAGTCAGATTTGTATCCATACCTAGCTCCTGGCTATAGAAGCTACTACAGGCAACATAGGAATATTCAGAAAAAAGAGGCAAAAATTCAGAGAAATTGATTCATGCTTAGATTTCATAAAGAATGGACAGCTATGTAAAAATGTGCCACAGCCTATTGATCAAATGGTAAGAGAATGAAGGGGCCATCTTAAAGGTATTATCTAAATTTCTGCTGACCTCTCAGGGTGGTGTCCATTACTGTTATATCCACATATGGTCCTTGTAGAATGAAGTTGTTTTTTCCATGTGTTGGATTCCTTGGAGTTACAGATGGTTATGAGCTGCCACACGTGCGCAGGGAACTTACCTGGGTCCTCTTAGCCACTGAGCCTTCTTTCTAGCTCCTAGAAGAAAGATCTTCAAGGGAGGTAGAAAGCCATCTTTCTGGATTTTATGCTTGCTTTGAAAGAGAGAAATGTGGTTTCTGAAATCTGCCTTGAGGAGCGGATAAAAGAGATAACACTATATGAGAAAGCCCAAAACTTTGTTTCTTACCTCAAAGTACCAGTATGCCAAGAGGCTATACTTAGGCTATTATGTTTTTGAGCACCAATCCTGGAATGCCTTATAAATGGTATCCCACAATGTGTAGCTTTTATTACAGTTTCTTTGACTTAGCAAAAGAAATGCTTCTAAAAATGTCATACCAACGCCCATGTTAGCATTTTTTCTTTGTGGTACTGAACAATGTTTATCCTACTGTCAGCATATGTGATTCGTTGTTTATGCATCCATGATTAACGGATATCTGGATTATTTCAATTTTCACTACTGTGAATCCCACATTAAATATTTATGTACAGGCCTTGGTATGGACATACCCTTTCATTTATCTTGGGGAAACACCCAGAAGGTGCATGCTCTATCACACTCTTCTAAAAGTTAACTTGTGAGATGTCTAACAGTTTTCACAGTAGGCACTTCATGTGAAATTCCCACCTGCAGTACATGAAAGTTAAACTTATGCCACATTTTACAAGTGCTTTGAGTAATAAGCACTTGTAAATATAAGTTATTGCTTCTGTATTTTACTTGTGCTGTTTGATAGTGGTATGATTTGCATTTATCTAATAACCAAAGACCTTACTCACTTAACACATGCACATATCTTCTTTTTTTTAATTAGGTATTTTCTTCATTTACATTTCCAGTGCTATCCCAAAAGTCCCCCATACCCTCCCCCCAATCCCCTATCCACCCACTCCCACTTCTTGGCCCTGGGGTTCCCCTGTACTAGGGCATATAAAGTTTGCACAACCAATGGGTCTCTCTTTCCACTGATGGCCAACTAGGCCATCTTCTGATTCATATGCAGCTAGAGACACGAGCTCTGGGGGTACTGGTTAGTTCATATTGTTGTTCCACCTATAGGGTTGCAGATCCCTTTAGCTCCTTGGTTACTTTCTCTAGCTCCTCCATTGGGGGCCCTGTGTTCCATCCAATAGCTGACTGTGAGCATCCACTTATGTGATTGCTAGGCCCCGGCATAGTCTCTCAAGAGACAGCTATATCAGGATCCTTTCAGCAAAATCTTGCTAGTGTATGCAATGGTGTCAGCGTTTGGAGACTGATTATGGGATGGATCCCCAGATATGGCAGTCTCTAGATGGTCTCTCCTTTCGTCTCAGCTCCAAACTTTGTCTCTGTAACTTCTTCCATGGGTGTTTTGTTCCCAATTCTAAGAAGGGACAAAGTGTCCACACTTTGGTCTTCGTTCTTCTTGAGTTTCATGTGTTTTGCAAATTGTATCTTATATCTTGGGTATTCTAAGTTTCTGGGCTAATATCCACTTATCAGTGAGTACATACCATGTGAGTTCTTTTGTGATTGGGTTACCTCGCTCAGGATGATGCCCTCCAGGTCCATCCATTTGCCTAGGAATTTCATAAATTCATTCTTTTAAATAGCTGAGTAGTACTTCTAGTCGGCCATCAGTGGAAAGAGAGGCCCATTGGTCTTGCAAGATGAATCACACACACACACACACACACACACACACACACACTCACACACCACAGGAAAATATTTGGATCGAATTTCTTCTTCCTTCTGTTCATTTCCTTTCTTTGAAAATATACATGTATGTATTTATATGTGTATGAAACTAAATATGTTCCTAAAGGGAAAACTGAGATTGAAGTCTATAAACCATAGCAAAGGAAGTGAAAAGATATTGTCTAGGAATCTATCTTGAAAAGCTTCTAACAGGCAGAGAGAGCTTATCACTTTCCATGACCTACCAGAGAGTATTTTCCAAGTTTACCAAAGTCAAATGGAAGGCAAAGAACAGTGTCATACTACTCAGAGGCACAGAAGTCAGGAGATGCTGGAAGCCAAGTCTACTACTAGAGTTTCTGAGGCTTGTTTAATTATTTTTTTCCCACTGAATGGTGTGCACAGGTAGGTCTCATTCTTAGTTCAGCTGTATGAAGTATTAGGCAGTTTGTTTTTATGGTTAGGTAAGCAACCCTGACTCTGAAAACAAAAACTTATACTCAAGAAAATCAATGTTAAACTCTAACTAAAAAGTTATGATCATGTCCACATAATATAATTATATTTCAAGGGCAAAATTCGACACTGGAGTTTAAAGAATGTTTGTAGATGGATAGTTTTATATCACGTTTGTTTCCAAGAGAATGAAAATGTGTGATTTTTGCTTATGGCTCATTGCATTTCTTCTTGACAGAACTCTGAATTTCTACTGAGCTAAAAATCTGGGCCTAAATATCCTCACACAAGGTTGGGTGACTTCCTGCCCAGTACTACCTGCTCAGTACTGTCTGCCCAGTACTGTCTGCACAGTACTGCCTGCTCAGTACTGTCTGTACAGTACTGCCTGCCCAGTTCTTCCTCAGCAGCTAGATTACAGACCACATTCATATAATATCAAAGTCATGAATGTTCAAATTTGGCTACGTTTTGTATGTGTATGTGTGTGTGTGTGTGTGTGCCAAACAATATAAGTTTAGGTAGAAACCTCAACTTATATATTAGCAAAAAAATATCATTTAATATTATCAATTTTATCATTAAAACCCCAAACTGGCTGAGTATGTATTCTTCTCCAATGCAAATGGAACATTTGGAAAATCTGACTTAAGTTAGACTAAAATAAAAGCTTAATATACTGTTACATAAAATGATTAAAATTATGTACAGTTGATTAGAAATCAGTTACAGGAGGATTTGGTCAACTCCCAAATAGATAAAAACTAACTAATTGGCCGGTTTGTCCTAACTGACTATTTAATCACTGTGTCAAGAATAAATCACAAGGGCAAATAAAAAGTAATTTGAGATGAAAGACAACAAAACCCAATACGGCCCAAATTTTTAGAGAGAGCTGAATTATCACTGGCAGGTCCCATATGCTATAACCAGAAGTTTCAAGCCAATTGAGAGATGAGATGAGTACTCTAATTTCTCAATGTCCCTTACATAAAAGAACTATACCATTAGTTGTAATGAACTAAAAAGATGTTGAACCACATCTTATTTGAATTCTATGAATTTATAGTCAGTTTAGTCTAGGTAACCATTCAGGAGTTATCTTAGTCAGTGTTCTATTGCTGTGAAAAGATACTTGACCACAGCAACTCTTATAAAGGAAAGCATTTAATCGGGCCTTGCTTACCAGTTCAGAGGTTTAGTCCATCATCAGTATGATAGGAAGCATGGCAGTATCTAGGAAGACTTGGTGCTGGAGAGGAAATGAGAGTTCTACGCCTGGATCCACAGGCATCAAGAAGAGAGGAACAGTGAGCCTGGCTTCAACATTTGAAACCCCAAAGCCTGCCACAAGTGACAGACTTTCTCCAATAAAATCACACCTACTCCAACAAGGCCATACCTCCTAGTGCTACTCACTAAGCTTTCAAATATATGAAATTATGGGGGCCATGCTTTCAAATTTCAGCTCAAGGACCTTACAAAAGCACCTAAGAAGCATTTGCTTGTAAGTACACTTCTTTTTCCTTCTCTTTCCTTCCCCCTTTAAAGAATAATTCATTCATTTTCATTGATTAAAAAAAAGTATGATTATGATATTCAAGATTCTGTTTTGTATCATTTATGTAACTTGGAATGTCTAAATGTGTCTAGTTAAACCCCACAGCATTTCATATGCTTGAAGTTTTTTTACACTAAGTGTAAATCATAACTTAAAACCTCCACTCTTGGCAATTTTAAAGAATACAGCCCATTGCTGCTAACTATATTAAGCACACTGTATAATTTCTCCTCATGCTTTTTTTTCCTCAGCTGGACCAGTATTTTGTTGTGAAGTGACACATGTTTGACTGGAAATGATGCCCTAAAAGATTTGCAAGCAGCCCCTTCACTTGGAGGTGGATATAGAGAGTGGCTAAGGACTTAGCTTTGAGTCATTATCAGTAGTTTATGAAAGATTTCATCTTTTCCTGACCCACTATTTTTCCCCATCCATTAGCCACACACTAGTTGAATAACATAAAATCTTGAAGGCAGAAATAAAAAAAAGAGAGAGATTCTCCTTCTCTTCCTCCTCCTCTTCCTCCTCCTCTTCTTCCTCCTCTTCCTCCTCCTCTTCCTCCTCCTCTTATTTCTCCTCCTCCTCCTCCTCCTTCTCCTACACACACACACACACACACACACACACACACACACACCCATTGTTCTATGATCTCACATGCTTCTCTGTCCCTTTGACTTCTGAACTTCAGGTTTTTGACAATTTTATGGTTTTGATCTACCTTATTTTGGTGCCAGTCTTTGTTGTGAATACGAAATCTCTTCTTTGATCATTTTGTTGACTCCTGTAAAAGAAAAATTTAGACTGCTGAGCTACACAGATATGGAAAGATTTTTTTTAGCAATTGCCTAATCTCTAAGTTTTGGTGAACTACTTGGGAGAAATAAAACAAAAATAAAGTAAATGAGCCAAATACACCTCCTTTCTTTTGGATTAAATTTCAAAGTTTTATCATTAAGCAAAGTATACCACAAGCAAGCAACTGAATCCTGTTAGTCTTTACTGTATTCGCACATCTGCTTTGGCTAACATCTGCTCTCTCACTTTAATATGAACTTAAACATCAACTAAATAGTAATCAGATATCAAAGTGGTTCCCCAACCTCTTGTCAATTTCATATTATTAACAATTATCATATTTCTCCAAACTTATTTGTTCTGATTTAGGAGAGGAGTGATTGGTCTTTCCTGCTAGGCTGCTGCTGCCATTTGCTTCTGTGATTTGATTCTGTGTGTATAAGGCTGTCATAGCTACAGCCCCAATTGAATCACAGAAACTCCCCAGATTCCTTATTTTACCTAAGTCCTTCAAAGCATAGCCTTTCTTGTTCATGCATATTTCATCACCAACATTTTATTTACCTTGCTTCCCAGAGACTCCTTATTTCAGCCAACATTTATTGAGCACTTACTATGCACGAGGGATGTGTGCTGCAAACTGGAGGCATTCAAAGCTGAGACAGATATGATCAAGAATTAGAAGCTTCAGTCGGGAAAGGCAAAAGGTGCCTGTGTGACAGCACAGCGATTTCTGTAATATGCTTTGATATGGATGCAGAGAGAGTAGAAAGAGTTGAATGTATCTAGAGCAATGTTGGCATGCTGACATTTGAGACATTCTAAATCTCTAGCCTGTGAAGCGGAGACACTATTCAGAATTGAGATCTCCCCATTTACATGCTTATTTACATACAGGCAGCCCTGGGTTTTATGTCTCCAGAGTCATAAACCATAAATGGAAATTACTTAGAAAAACAATTGCTTCTGTACCAAATACTCACAGACTTCTTTTTTCTTCTTCTTCTTCTTCTTCTTAGTCCCTGAACAATACAGTATAGCAATTACCTATATGCCTTTACATTTTATTAAGAGGTATAAATAATCTGGGGGGTAACTTAAAGATACAGAGGTTATTTAGCATAACAATATTTGCTTCCCAACTGTGTGTGGAAGGAATCATTGCTCCTATAGGTAAAATGATCTCAAAGTTTAATTGGTTTTTATAATATGTAGCCTATAGCCAATCCATGATTTGAGCACAAATGTCTTCTCAGAATGCCCAACAGTCCTATTACAGATGCCAGACTGGGTATGAATTCTCATAAGAGCAGCAGGTAGGGTTATTTTCCTTCCTTGGTCCATCTGTCCACTGAGGATACACAACTAAGCTCAATTCTGTTGTTCTGCATGGTGCTGAGGAGCTCCACATAAAGGTTCAGTGAGAACATGGCTTCTTGGGTCAGATGTTTCCTGATGCATCTACACTGTAAAGTGTGCCTGATACATTATAAATTATTTAACAGTACATATTTCAAATCTCCAGAGCATGTTGATAATAACTAAGATGTATTTCTATAACCTTTGTAACCTTCACATCATAAACATTTAAAATGGCCATCTACATTTTTCATAAAGGTATGTTATGACTGAATGTGTGTACATTTTAGTTAGAAGGTATAACCTCTCAAAGCAAGGCAAAGAGTATGCATAACTCATTTTGCCTGATGATAAATTTTGTCACAAAGTTCCCTACTATGTATTTGAATAAATCCTGGAGCTGTCTGAAGTGCAAGTGAAAGATGGCTTATCCCTCCTGCTTGTTTCTGTGAGTTTGACTTCCCTTCAGAATGAAGAAATCTATGAGCTCCTGAAGATCTGCCTGATTCATTGTCTTCTCTGACAGTTTATGTGGTGTCTGCTGTCTTCCAACTGTCTAAGCATGGGAGGGGCTGGTTATGCTCCTGCTCCAGGCTGGGAAGACCCTATCACACACCAAAGCCAGAGTAGCTTTTCAGATTTGTGCTCAGACATAAAACAACAATTATAGAATATTTGATCATTCTACTCTGATGTTGTGTACTCACAAATTTAGTTTCTAAAAGACCTCGTAACTGTCCTTTGGAATCAGAATAAAGTTGAATAGTTCACACATCTGAATATGGCCATTGAAACATTATATGGTATAAATCATGATTTCTCTGCAGAGGGCAGAATAGTCAGCCTGATAGTAAAAGAAGGCAGATCCATGATAGTCAAATTTAGATCATCTAGTTTCATGAAGTGGATGCCAGAAAATGATCAATAGTATAAAAGTTTGTTAGTGGAAATCAAGAAAAGTACATATTATGATTGTTTGGTTTTTCTGATATCTTTGTTCATAGAACTAAATATTAAAGATTTGATATCCTTGCTCATATAACTAAAATATTACCTCTTATGAATGGGCTGTGGATAAGAACAGACTGGATAAAATATAAGAATTTCAGTGTTGGGTCTTTGTAAATATCCCTTCCTCTAAGTCAGCCGTGACATCATATAGATCGTGACAAATGGAGATAATTGTGGATAAGCTGAAAAAAATAGATTTTTCTTTACTCTTAATTTTTTCTTATTAATTATTCCTGTGTGTTTATGCCAAAGTGGTTCCTTTTTATGAGAAGTACACGCTCTGAACCATCTCTCTAGAAAGATGTCTCCTCTTCAATGACCCTCAGTCTTCAACCTCCTTCTTGGTTCTCACTTGCTTTAGATTTTGACAATAGGCTTGTTGCCCTACCCTTGGGACAGCTGGTATTTGAAGACTGCCATTCCCAGCACTTCCACTTAAGTATTGACCAGAGAATAGTTCTTATAAAGAAGAATAAGTTGTGGTGCTGTGGAGCCAAGTGATGTCAACAATTCTGAAACCTCCTTTTGCAAGCTAGGAGGAGAGTTTGGGGTTAGAGTTGATACTGTCAACTTGATTGATATATGAAGAAAAAATTTTAATTTCTAGTCTATGAGCCACTCAATTTGTTTAGGAATTTTTTTCCAGGAATGCTTTGTGTCAAATGTAGTTACATGCATCCTGCTAAGAGGGAGAGATACAGAGATTTGCTAGCATAGACAAGAACCATGAGAGAGAAATAGGAGAAAAACAGCTAGAAAGAACTTTTACTCACTAGTTTTGTACATAGAGAAGGGCCTAAGAGCCGAGATATATGAGGAGGTCAGTTCTAGACACTGGGAAAGGCAAGAGTCTCTGAAGCCTCCAAAAGGGCATTGTAATACTTGATTTTAGCCCTAAAAGGTTGACTGGGGGATTCTAGACTTAAGGTATATAAAAGACCGTGCTTGCTTTAAGCCACTGGGTTTGTGGTCCTTTAGCTCAGCACAGGTAACTAATTACATTCCCCCAATTCCCATGTGCTCTTTAGCTCTTTCCAGTCATCTTTGCTCCACTACTGAGCATCAGACTGTCAAGGATCTGCCTCTAGTCTCTATGGTATCAGTTTATCTGTAATTCCATGCAATAATAGCCATAGAGTACAGAGTTAGGTGTGTCCTGTGCTTTAACGGAGCATGCTATTTCTGAAATCCATCTCTGTGTGCCCGCCGCAGCTCTTTGCACTGCTGTGTAGATTTCTGTTTGTATAGCCTGGGCTGTGCCTAGTTCTCTGCCCAGTGGGCTTTTGGGCCAATCTCAGTTTTGTGTTATCATGACTAAAGGATTTTGAACTCTCACGCAAATATCCTTTAATGGGCACTTTAAAAATAAATTCTCTTGGGTAGATACCTAGGAGAACAAGCTCCTGGTTTTGTAGTAAGTATATGCTAAAATGTTTTGTTAATTCAGTTTTCAAAGCACCATATTAGTAGAGAGCCTAGGCTAGCCCTCCAAGGGGCTCTCCTTCTTCACTCTCCAAAGTAGCTGGGATTGTGTCTGCACCACCATATCTGTTCAGCTTTTTAACACACTGACAATTTGTTTCGTAATGTGGTTGAGTAATTTACCCTACTGACAATATTTGGTTTTCTAATTAGTTTAGAGAGAAGAAAACAGAGAGAAAGGGAAGGGGCAAAGAAAGGAGCAAGGGAAATGCAGAAATTGAAATAAAAGACAATGGTGCTAGGATCAGGGTTTTTTGGTTTCAGAATGACCTCTGTAGGGCAGAGAAGAAGCATTCTTGGAGATTTTGTGGAAACTGAGAAGCTGAAAACACAAGCCCATTGATGCCTTTCAGCCAAAACATTTGAATTCAGTCTTTGGTCAAGCCAGAGGGTGGCTAAATCCACTTCTTCCTTCTGTGTCATGACTGTAGAATGACGGAGCTGTGTGGTCCAATTACAAAGTTGGGTCCTCAGTAGTCTGGCCACACAGGAAGAGAGTTGGTGCTTTCCAAAACTCATGTGACGTGGACAGGACCACGTCATCCTGCTAGAATACCAGCCTTACTACTGAAATGTAAGGATTTACTTCCATAGGCTAGCTCGGCATTACTTAACACCAAACTCATTATAATGAAATGCTCATCTAAGAAAAGGGCTGAGTGACTTCTTGCTTCTGCTCTGTAGGGTATATTACACACTCTGAAAGATGTGGAACAGAAAGAGACCAGCTGATTTTGAAGGGCTATTATAATATATGAATTATATTAGTTGTTTGTTATAACTTCACACAAACCTAAACAAATCTGAGATTAAGGAGCCACAACTGAAAAGTGCCTTCATTGGCCTGTAGGCAAGCCTAGAAACATTTTATTAGCTAGTGGTTGATGTGGGAGGGCTCAGACACTTGTGGGCAGCACTACCTCTGGCCAGTGTTTCTGGGGTGTATAAGAAGCAGGCTAAGCAAGCCAGAAAGCAGCATTTCTCCATGGCTTTTGCTTTATTTCCTATCTCCCAGTCCCTGCCACAATTTCCGTTGATGATGAACTAAGACCTGGGAGTGATAAGAAAAAAAAATAAACCCTTTCTGCTCTAAATTGTTTTTGTTTATCATGTTTTATTACAGGGAAAAAAAAAACCTCTAAGACTGAACTGCTAAGATAAAGAAAGGTATGGCTAAAATTGCCTCCACCTTGGTGAAGAATATGATATTGTATGTATGCTTTTAAATATTTGCTTTTTTTTTTTACAAAGAGAAGGAGAGTAGAAGAAAATAATATTTCCAAGAATCCAGGTTTCTATTGGATACTATTCTTTCTGCATCTCTGAATAATTGCTCTCATCTAGTAAGGGTAGTAAGCTATGCAGTGCTGGCCCATGGTCTTCATCACTTGCCTTGACTCTTCTTTCTTTATTCAAGCCTGTGATTTTTGCTGTCTACTTCATGTCTCAACTAGAGATTTGGTGAATGTAAACTTCACTGTCTCAAGTGTCTCTTTTCTCACTTTCTTCATCCCCCGTCGCTTTGTCAGTGAGACCTTGCTGCCAAGTACAGAATTGCGTGTGTCAGTTTCTTATCCACTCCCCTTCTTCACAGCCATAGTCAATCAAGTGCCAATCCAGATAACCTAGCTTCCAATATATCTTAGAAATCTCCCATGTCTCTCTGTCTTTCTTTTCAGACCCTTGTGATTCCTTGCCTGCATCTTTCTATACATTCTTTTGACAAACCTTCCTGCATTCTGAACTTCCATCTGAGTATGGGAAATATAGACTTTCTATGGTGCTTGGTTCTGAAAGCTGGGGATTGGTTTACTGGTAGTACTTTCTCAATGTACAAAGGTCCTTAAGCTTGTTTTGCTGCACTTCAGACAGCAAAAACATGTCCATAGCTTCCTTGGCTTTCTTCAGAACCCCCAGGTTAATGGTTAAGCCTACATATGCATTTACTACATATCTACCTGTGAAATTCTAATCTGAAAAGAACGAACATCAGAACAACAACAAACCACATCAAAATAAAGATTACTCTCCAGAATCATTCTTGGACAAAGCTCTCACCAGAATTTTCACTGTACTTAGTTTTAAAAGGAATAGCTGTACGTCAACCTATGCTGAAGTCAGAGAGAAATCTATAGTCTGGAATCCCTTTATGTATATCAAGGAAGAATAAAACATTCAAATGCAAGAAGCAGGGGGAAAGCACATAAAAACCAAAATAAAAATTGAAAAGCATAATGAGTTAGTAAAAGTGAACGTAGAAGTTAATGTTTAGGAAATATAAGGTTAATAAATAATTGAAAAATTAATAAATGTGTTCAACTGCCTTGAAGGTTTACTCAAGGGAAAATGTGAGAAAACAAAGGTATATTATAGCAATGATACAACAGAATCACGTGTGAGAAATGCGTGTAAGAAGATAATCAATGAATCTTTTATTTACAACAGCAATTTTGGTAGAAGGAAGAAATTTACAGGAAGAAAGTGAATCAAATGATCTCAACAAGAGGAAGATAAAAGATACAGACACCAAAGGGCTGGGGAAAGTTCATGATAAATGACTCAAAAATATTACAATTCATAGAACTTTATGAACTAAATTAGCTCCCTTATCCATAAAAACAAAAACGTCTTAATACTTTCATTCAGAAAATAATGGCCTGATTCTTAGCTCAATATGTACAACTAACAAGGCTTGTAACTCAAATCAGATGATAAGCAAAAAATGCCAATTGTCTAACATTCATCAAAATTCTGAAATTTAGTGTACCAATATAGTGACTAGAGAACTCAGTCCAATCATTAAACTCAACACAGTAACAGATTAAAATAAAAATAACGTGAAAGCTCTCTTAAAATAATATCCTTCAGTAAAAATTGGCTACTTCTAATAAAATCTTAAAAAACAAGAAAAGATTTCCTCTTTGTTAGGACGATTATCTTAAACTAATAGACATCATATTTTATAATGAAACTCCAAAGATATTTATTTTTTAAACTGTAAAGGTGGTACAAATACTATGCTTTAATATGAATTGTGGAAGTTTTATTCTAATAACTTGAAACTATAAAAAACAGATTTGATGGGTTGGAGAGATGGCCCAGAAGTTAAGAGCAATGGCTACTTCTGAAGATGGGTTCAGTACTCAGCACCCTTGTGGACGTCCACAACCATCTGTACATTCAATTACTGGGAATCTGATGCCCTCTTCTAGCACACATGTGGTACACAGACATAGATGTAAACAAAAATACTCATACACATAAACTTTCATCAAATTGTGTTTAGTATTTTGTGTTGGAAAAGAGAAATGGATTACTATGTGAATTATGTGAACACAGGATTGCCAATCTGAAAACAAATGAACAAACCAAGAAAACCAACTGAAAAGCCATCAGAAATAAAATAATTACTCAATATGTTATATAAACCTAAACAATCAGTCCTGCCTGACCCTCGGCTGTTACCACTAATCAGCAAGCATCTTTTGGGAATCAGAGTTTCCATGATGGGCATACATCTGTCCTGTTCAGTTCATTGGGAATATTACACAGGAATGTGAGTTTGAACTGGGAGAAGCAAGGTACAGATTTGAATTGTCAGAGGCAATCATCAAATTCAAATGAAGGTGAATTTATCACATATCAATAAGAGTCCCATGAGCAGGAGGCTCACCTCAAAGTTGAACAGTTCTCAACACAGAAATACAAGAAAAATGAAAATATTGATAGTCCGATGAATAAAGGAAGGAAGTACAGGATCTCAAAGAGAACTGGACAGAAATCATAGAGGAAATGAAGACCTTAAATGGTTAAAAAATAAAAAATAAAAAATTAGTTGGCATCCTCAGTAGCAGATTAGATCAAGCAGAGGAATATAGTAGAACCCAAAGACAGGTAGTTGAAATGTTATTGTCAGAAAGGACAGAAAGAGAAACAAGAAAGCATGAAGAAAAACTGAAAGACCTTTGTTAGACCCTTAAAAAAAATTCAGTTCATCATAGGCATACCCGAGGATAAAGTTACAAATTGGGGACATAGAAAATGCCATGCAGTGCAGGCAGGCAGAAGACACTCAGAGGTCTGCTCACTGCCACAAGGCCTTGTGGTTCATGGGCACCACTATGATGTACAAATATGTTGTAGAGATGGGAGAGAAAGAGAAGCAGAGCCGTGTGTGCATTATGAAGAGAGGCAGAACTGGAGACTCGAGGGTGTTGAGGAACAGCCTGATGTGAGTAGCCTGTGCTGCCACCAGATGCCATGGTGAAGTCTAGGCTTGTGCTATCACCAAGAGCCGTGTTTGGATCCATGGCTCTGGAGCAGCAAGGGTCTGTGTCCATGTCTGTGACCCATGTTACCACCAACGGCCATATGGTCTTCCTTTGTCTGGTCTACTGCCTGGGACACTGTTGATGTTCAAGGGTTGAGCAGAGCTGGCCCCACCCCTTACCAGCTAAAGCACCTGGCAGAGTGGTCCTCACCTCCCCTAGGCAACGCAGTAGAGCTGGCCGTGGTGGTGAGGGTGTGAGAGTGGGAGAGATGGCCCAACCCCTGCCAGCTGTAGCACTTGGATGAGCTAGCCTGGGGTTAAGGATGGGGTGCTTCGGGAAAGCTGGCCTGCCCCTGAGAGTAAGAGTATTTGAGAGCCCTGGGCAAAGCAAGGCAAAGCAAATCTAGACAGCTGGTCCTGGTGGTGCTGGCACAGGACAGCTGGAAGGGTGACTGCCTCTGCTGCCACCCAGACCCACATCAGTGGTTTAAGTTGGTCCACTCTAACATCTACTCCATCTATGAACTGCTGGAGCACAGAGAAGGGGCTAGTCCTGCATAATCAAAGCTGTAGAATCTCCATGATACAGAGCAGCAAGAGAATATCTGAGAGGAGTCCAGGTAAGGATTCAATATTGATAGCCTAGCAGATACTAGAGGCCACAAAACTGACCAGTATTTTCTAGTGAGAGAGAGAGAACAAGAAATGATATGGATTTTTTTGGGTGAGAGGATCTAAGAGAGGCTGGGGGAAGGGGGAGTATAATCAAAATATATAGTAAATAATTTATTTTAAATAAAGTAGACTAAGAATATGAATAAATTCCCGTGAGAAAATAGATATCCAAGTAGAAGAAAAAAAATTGCCAATACAGTAAATGGTCAAATTTACAAGATGATGAATAGGAGGAAGAAATGAGTAACATACATTCAAAGCTATTTGAAAAAAGTTAAAATGAAATGCAATAAATGTATAAGCCCTAACTGTTGGAACAGTGTCCAATTTTTTTTTTTTAATGAAACAAACTACCTGTGGGGCAGTGGTGGTACAGGCCTTTAATCCCAGCACTTGGGAGGCAGAGGCAGGAGGATTTCTGAGTTCGAGGCCAGCCTGGTCTACAGAGTGAGTTCCAAGGACAGCCAGGGCTATACAGAGAAACCCTGTCTCGAAAAAAAGAAAGAAAGAAAGAAAGAAAGAAAGAAAGAAAGAAAGAAAGAAAGGAAGGAAGGAAGGAAGGAAGGAAGGAAGGAAGGAAGGAAGGAAGGAAGGAAGAAAGAACGGAGGGAGGGAAGGAAGAGAGAGAGAGAGAGAGAGAGAGAGAGAGAGAGAGAAAGAGAGAGAGAGAGAGAAACAAACTACCTGACATAAAAGAGGTTTAGGGCCCAGGGTATCATTGGGTGATTTTCATACCATGAACAACTTTACAAAAATAGGAAAAAAATCCAAAATTCACTTGAAAGCACAAAAATCTTGAGGTTACAGGGGAAAACTAGTCAAAAAGCAACACCAGAGGCATTGTATTAGAGCCACGGTAACAAAGAGAATGTTACTGGGGGCAGCAGGATGAACCAGGGATGCTCAAGTGGACTCGCGAGTCCCTTCAACGGACTCTTAGGGAGATGTGGAAGCTTACATTTGGTAAAGGAATTCTCCGTCTGGGACTGCAGATGGGAAGACTGGGTATCTCCACGTGGGAGACTGGAACTAGACCCTTCTCTCACTCTATAGAAAAGGTGGACAGCAGACTTTAAGATCTAAAGATAAAATTGAAACGAGAATAAAACCAAGGAAAGATATTAGTATATTGGCACTGGCAGACTTGCTAGATAAAACTTCAAAAGTAGAAAAGACGCTAACCTGCAACTAGAATCATACTCAAGGGTCTTACACAGCAAAGTGAGTAGAGTGAGGGACGATCTACAAAATAAAGAAGTCATTCCTATCTATTTGTCTCCCAGAGACTGACAGACGGCATAAAGAACCCAAAACATTTGATATAACAGTAGTTGAAACATTGGGAAAAGATGGACACCAAAGAAGACATACAAATGGTCAATTACATTATGAAAATGCTCAGGTAGACTACAAATGAAAACTCTAAGATTTTATCTTACCTGCATTAAAAATGGAGATTACAAAAATTATTATTATGATTTAGAAAAACAAAAACCTCTTATGTATAGTAGCATATGTTAGGAACTTAATGCAGTTGTTGTGCAATAGAGTATAGAAGTTCCTCCTAACACTGAAGATAGAACTAACATATTCAGTTATCTCATTCAGTTATTAGGGAATGAAATTAACCTATAAAAGTGATAAGTGCATACTTACAATGGTATTCACAATAGTCAAAGTGTGGTGTCTGCTGTGGTGCTAGTCAGCAGATGAGAGATATGATGTCAAATAACAGGATTATTCAGCCACAACAAGATTCTGTTACTTGCAGGAGAGTGTATGGAAGTGGAGGACAAGCTAATTATATATGGAAAGAAGGACTGGAGATTAGAAGAGGTTCTGTGAGGGAGTGGAAATGGGGCCATGAGGAAGTAGGGAAAAGGTGGAAATGTGGATAGATGTGATCAATGTGTGACATCTTCAAGTATAAAGATGCCAAAGTCAACCCCATTCCTACAGTTTTCATGATGAGCTACCAAATGAGACAGACAGCAATAGGAGATGTGTTTAAGGATGCTATGGCACTTTACAGTTTTAGAAGAGTAACCATGTATCTGTTTTTAAGTGTTGACAGAAATAATCTGTGATGAAGTATAAAAGTGCCCAGAATTAGTAAGAGTTCAAGACTGAATTAGCATGTAAGTGACGTGACTGGCACAGGCCAGAGCCATTCATAAGAGTAGTGGGAAAATCAAGTGCAAGCAGAGATGGAATGATGAGTGTGACAATCGGAATTTGTAGAAATTCTCTCTAACATCACTTCTTTAAAATTTTGTCCCTTTAAAACATCTGTATATGGCGAGTTTTAAATAAATAAATGATCAGTTATTTGAGAATTTCATACAATGTATTTTAATCATATTCACTTCCAACCTCTCTCCTTAACTTCTCCAGATCCACACTCAACCCATAGCTTTATCTCTTTTTAAATGTTCAGTTTAATAACCCATTGCCTATAATTTGGGCTGTCTATATATACATGATGCTGGTAAATATTACAGTACAGTTACCCTACCAGGAACCACACCCCAAAATTGGTTCTCCTTAACTAGAGAACATCAATTGTCCATTGCTCCTCAGGTAAGGGTGGGGACTGTCTCACACACCCCTCTCCATAGTGACAGCTGCTGTGAATTCATGATCACAATAGTCTTGCCACATCCAGACACTGTTTAGCTCTGGTCCTCTCAGACCACTGGCTCTACCATTTTGCTGCCACCTCCTCTGGCACAGGATCTGAACCTTGGAGAAGGGGTGTGATATGGGTGTCTCACTTGTGCCTGAGCAAACCACTGCCACTTACTCTCTGAGTTTTGACCAGTTGTGAGTTTCTGTGTTAACTGTCATCAATCACACGAAGAAACATCTTTGATAAAGTCTGAGAGCTACACTGGGTGGAGAGGTGGAAATTTAGAGGCGGTTTTGAAGCTATGTCTATTCAGCTAAATGAAAATGGTATGCTCAGTCCTGGGGCCTTTGAGGTCCCCGGTCATGGATGTTTTTTCCAAATAAGGGGCATGTGTTTCCTCCCATGGAGCAGGTTTTAAACCAATCAGAAAGCAGTTAGTCTCCCTATAACATTCATGCTCTTGAACCCATGGGCATATCATGCCACACCCGTCATTATTGCAGTTCACAGAGTTTACATCTGAGTAAGAGTGTTGATGTCCACACACACACACACACACACACACACATACACACACACACACACACATACACACACACACACACACACACACATACACACACACACACATACACACACCTACACACACACACACACATACACACACCTACACACACACACACATACACACACACACACCTACACACACACACACACATACACACACACACACACATACACACACACACACACACACACACACGTATAGTATATTATCAGCAGCACCTGCATAGCACCTTCTACGATGATGGAAGCTAGCTATGTCTTACACACACACACACACACACACACACACACACACACACACACACACACACACACACACACGTATAGTATATTATCAGCAGCACCTGCATAGCACCTTCTACGATGATGGAAGCTAGCTATCGGTGAGGAGACTTCATGGTTAGGACCATCTTGATCTCTCCTTATCCAGTGATCAGTATGGACAGTGACGTCAATAATAAGGTCATAACATCAAGGTCTTGTGGGCAACCTGGCGCAATGATAAAAGCTTGTGTTGATTTTTTTTTTCCCCTGGGGGAAGTGTCTCTAATATACCTTTAAAGAAAACCTTGAGGCAAAATATCCCTCTCCTGGCTCTGGGATTTTTATTTGGTAACATATGGCTTCTAGGAATAGTATAATCATTTCCTGTAGGCTAACTCTAACTAAACTCTTTTATATGGACACACACACACACACACACACACACACACACTTGGTTACCACTGCCAATCCCCTCCTCTCTTCCACCCTCCCACACTTTTCCTCACTTATACCTCCCTCCATATTACATCCCCTTTCCTCTTCACATTACCTGTGCTCAACTTTAAGAGCCTCATAACTAAGCAGATGTTCTGTTCTCAAAACTTTAAATATAGTTTCAAGAATCTCCACTCTAACTACCGTGGCACACTTCATTGTGGAACTAGTTTAGGGCGTGGATGTTGACCATTCCATACTGTGTGGTTTTGCTTTAGTGTGCTTCCCTCTGCTGCTGCTGCTGCTGCTGCTTGATGCCCTCTCCAAGATAAACACAAATCTGGGCCAATGTTGCTAAGCACACACCTACTTAAATGTTGTTGCTGCCTTCATTTTGGCTTGACCACATTGTCCTTCTGAGATTTAGTTTTTATTCCTCTTGTCTTAATTATCTTGTCATAGAATCTATGACTCTTTCATATTCTGTGTGTGTATGGTCAGCATGAGCCTATCATAATGAGTGTTTGGAGGTCAGAGGATAACCTTTGTTTGAGACAGGAAATCTGCTAGTCACTGCTCCATATATGCTTGGCTACCTGGATCATCAGCTTCCAGTCATCCTCCTGTTTCCCACCATCCATGCCCCTACATGTGCTACTGGGATAGATAAAAGCAGGAGGTAGATACTGGATTGGCAGTTTAGTATAACAAGACTTCCTCTGGACCCTGTCCCTAAGTTATAAGGTTTTATTCTAGACTAAAATCCAGGAATGTCTTTGGGCTTGTCTGCAGCCTGGGCCTTACCAGAGAGCTGGTGAATGTATAATGTGAAATGTCTCTTATTTGTCATGGCCAGAGGCCTGAAATACCAGAAATTTGGGTCAGGTATGTATGGTTGTGTGTGTGTGTGTGTGTGTGTGTGTGTGTGTGTGTTCTTATTGTATCTCTCTTTTCCTCTCAGAAAGAACCTGTTTAATGGACATGACTGAAATCAAAAGGCACCTCTCCAGTATCACTCACTGCAAGAAAGACTCTCAGAGATGTCCCATAGTCCCTATCATGATTACAAACACATGTACTAGTATATATAGCTCTTATTCAGGTTTTTTGGGGGATGAGGGTTAACTAGGGTCTTTAAGTTTGTCCAGCAAGTAATTTGTCAACTGAGTCTTCTCTTCAGATCCAGAATTTGTCACACTTCACAATAATCTTACATTGAACTTTTTCTTATTTTTTTTCCTTACTCATTAGGGGTGTGTGTGCCCAAACATGTTCATGTATGGAGTTGTTTGCATGCCATGGCTTGTTTGAGGTAGAGATCAAAGGATAACTTTTAGGAGTCAAGTTTTCTCCTCCTCCTCCTCCTCCTCCTCCTCCTCCTCCTCCTCCTCCTCCTCCTCCTTCTCTTCTTCCTTCTGCTTCTTCTTCTCCTCCTCCTCCCATTGGTTCTGGGAATAGGAGTCAGATTGTCACACCTAGGGGAAAGTGCTCTTGCCCCTTAGCCCTGTTACCAGCCCTCACTTGTTTTGTTTTGTTTTGTTTTGTTTTGTTTTGTTTTGTTTTGTTTTGTTTTGTTTTGTTTTTGTTTCAATCACATCTGAGAGACTCTAAATTCAATGGGCTTAGCAATATCACCAGTCCAGAGGTAGGAAGCCATGCCTTTAATCCAGACTTGGCTTGAGCTGGGAAAACCCACCTCTGATCTGAGCCATGCCTTCTGCTGGAAGCCTACTTAAGTCATGGAAGAAGTTTGTGCTTGTTGCCTGCTTACTCTCACCTGGATAGCAAGGCCATTCTTTCACTGGCATTAGAGCCTACTTCTCTGGGATTCTGGTGGATACTGAAGACCAACCCTGGGGACTGAACTGTATTCATAGGCAGCCATTATTGGAATAGTTGACCATTATTGGATTAGGTGTAAATAAGTCATCCTAATATATTCCCTTTATATAGATATATAGGTAGATATAGATATATATTACCCTCTTCTTAATCTCTTTCACTTGCTCGCTCCCTCTAAATTCTGTTACTATAGAGAACCCTTACTAATATAGAGTCCCATCATTGACAGGATTGTCTTATTTTGCTTCATATCTGCCTAAGTGCTTTGTAAATAGTAAACAGTTGAGCTACTGCCCATTGACTAGATTAATGAATTGATGCTATACTAATGAAAGACAATAAAGATAAGTCCTACTTTATGTTTGTTACTATGTTTTGAAACCAGTGTTTTTCTCTAAGTACTACTTTTAAAACCCAGGGTTTCCATGTAGAATTGAATATACCTGGTTTTGTAAATGCAAGTTGGGTATAGAAAAACATGAGCCTCTAGCTTTATAATGTAGCTGATGATAAAGTAACACCAGCAACCATCTTTTCCAGGAGACTGCATAAAACTAAAGAGAGAAACACATTTCATAGAAACAACTGTATTGCCCACTTAATAACTATAAAATTGGTGACATTACAGAAAAATGCGATTTTATATCTTGGTTCCCATGGCTGGGGACCTGTAGCCAGAGACAGGTAAATATAAGAAACCAAAGAGAATTAGTCTGAACAGGTGAGAGGGTGCAACAGAGAACCTGACAGCCTCTGGAACAGGCAGAAGCACAGAGGGGCTGAGGCAGCACCCTGTGTGGGCCGGGGACAGCCGGCCACCTTCCGGACCAGAGGACAGGTGCCCGCCCGGCTGGGGAGGCGACCTAAGCCACAGCAGCAGCGGTCGCCATCTTGGTCCGGGACCCGCCGAACTTAGGAAATTAGTCTGAACAGGTGAGAGGGTGCGCCAGAGAACCTGACAGCTTCTGGAACAGGCGGAAGCACAGAGGCACTGAGGCAGCACCCTTTGTGGGCCGGGGACAGCCAGCCACCGTCTGGACCAGAGGACAGGTGCCCGCCCGGCTGGGGAGGCGGCCTAAGCCACAGCAGCAGCGGTCGCCATCTTGGTCCCGGGACTCCAAGGAACTTAGGAATTTAGTCTGCTTAGGTGAGAGTCTGTACCACCTGGGAACTGCCAAAGCAACACAGTGTCTGAGAATGGTCCTGTTTTGGGCCTTCTTCTTCGGCCAGGAGGAGGTCCAAATACAAGATATCTGCGCACCTTCCCTGTAAGAGAGCTTGCCAGCAGAGAGTGCTCTGAGCACTGAAACTCAGAGGAGAGAATCTGTCTCCCAGGTCTGCTGATAGACGGTAACAGAATCACCAGAAGAACAATCTCTAAACAGAGTCAACTATAACTACTAACTCCAGAGATTACCAGATGGCAAAAGGTAAACGGAGGAATCTTGCTAACAGGAACCAAGACCACTCACCATCACCAGAACCCAGCACACCCACTTCGCCCAGTCCAGGGCACCCCAACACACCCGAAAACCTAGACCTAGATTTAAAAGCATATCTCATGATGATGGTAGAGGACATCAAGAAGGACTTTAATAAATCACTTAAAGAAATACAGGAGAACACTGCTAAAGAGTTACAAGTCCTTAAAGAAAAACAGGAAACCACAATCAAACAGGTAGAAGTCCTTACAGAAAAAGAGGAAAAAACATACAAACAGGTGATGGAAATGAACAAAACCATACTAGACCTAAAAAGGGAAGTAGACACAATAAAGAAAACTCAAAGCGAGGCAACACTAGAGATAGAAACCCTAGGAAAGAAATCTGGAACCATAGATTTGAGCATCAGCAACAGAATACAAGAGATGGAAGAGAGAATCTCAGGTGCAGAAGATTCCATAGAGAACATCGGCACAACAATCAAAGAAAATGGAAAATGCAAAAAGATCCTAACTCAAAATATCCAGGAAATCCAGGACACAATAAGAAGACCAAACGTACGGATAATAGGAGTGGATGAGAATGAAGATTTTCAACTCAAAGGTCCAGCAAACATCTTCAACAAAATTATTGAAGAAAACTTCCCAAATCTAAAGAATGAGATGCATATGAACATACAAGAAGCCTACAGAACTCCAAATAGACTGGACCAGAAAAGAAATTCCTCCCGACACATAATAATCAGAACATCAAATGCACTAAATAAAGATAGAATACTAAAAGCAGTAAGGGAAAAAGGTCAAGTAACATATAAAGGCAAGCCTATCAGAATTACACCAGATTTTTCACCAGAGACTATGAAAGCCAGAAGAGCCTGGACAGATGTTATACAGACACTAAGAGAACACAAACTGCAGCCCAGGCTACTATACCCAGCCAAACTCTCAATTATCATAGAGGGAGAAACCAAAGTATTCCACGACAAAACCAAATTCACGCATTATCTCTCCACGAATCCAGCCCTTCAAAGGATAATAACAGAAAAAAACCAATACAAGAACGGGAACAACGCCCTAGAAAAAACAAGAAGGTAATCCCTCAACAAACCTAAAAGAAGACAGCCACAAGAACAGAATGCCACCTTTAACAACTAAAATAACAGGAAGCAACAGTTACTTTTCCTTAATATCTCTTAACATCAATGGTCTCAACTCGCCAATAAAAAGACATAGACTAACAAACTGGCTACACAAACAAGACCCAACATTTTGCTGCTTACAGGAAACTCATCTCAGAGAAAAAGATAGACACTACCTCAGAATGAAAGGCTGGAAAACAATTTTCCAAGCAAATGGTATGAAGAAACAAGCAGGAGTAGCCATCCTAATATCTGATAAGATTGACTTCCAACCCAAAGTCATCAAAAAAGACAAGGAGGGACACTTCATTCTCATCAAAGGTAAAATCCTCCAAGAGGAACTCTCAATTCTGAATATCTATGCTCCAAATACAAGAGCAGCCACATTCACTAAAGAAACTTTAGTAAAGCTCAAAGCACACATTGCGCCTCACACAATAATAGTGGGAGACTTCAACACACCACTTTCACCAATGGACAGATCATGGAAACAGAAACTAAACAGGGACACACTGAAACTAACAGAAGTGATGAAACAAATGGATCTGACAGATATCTACAGAACATTTTATCCTAAAACAAAAGGATATACCTTCTTCTCAGCACCTCATGGTACCTTCTCCAAAATTGACCACATAATAGGTCACAAATCAGGCCTCAACAGATTCAAAAATATTGAAATTGTCCCATGTATCCTATCAGATCACCATGCACTAAGGCTGATCTTCAATAACAAAATAAATAACAGAAAGCCAACATTCACATGGAAACTGAACAACACTCTTCTCAATGATACCTTGGTCAAGGAAGGAATAAAGAAAGAAATTAAAGACTTTTTAGAGTTTAATGAAAATGAAGCCACAACGTACCCAAACCTTTGGGACACAATGAAAGCATTTCTAAGAGGGAAACTCATAGCTATGAGTGCCTTCAAGAAAAAACGGGAGAGAGCACATACTAGCAGCTTGACAACACATCTAAAAGCTCTAGAAAAAAAGGAAGCAAATTCACCCAAGAGGAGTAGACGGCAGGAAATAATCAAACTCAGGGGTGAAATCAACCAAGTGGAAACAAGAAGAACTATTCAAAGAATTAACCAAACGAGGAGTTGGTTCTTTGAGAAAATCAACAAGATAGATAAACCCTTAGCTAGACTCACTAAAGGGCACAGGGACAAAATCCTAATTAACAAAATCAGAAATGAAAAGGGAGACATAACAACAGATCCTGAAGAAATCCAAAACACCATCAGATCCTTCTACAAAAGGCTATACTCAACAAAACTGGAAAACCTGGACGAAATGGACAAATTTCTGGACAGATACCAGGTACCAAAGTTGAATCAGGATCAAGTTGACCTTCTAAACAGTCCCATATCCCCTAAAGAAATAGAAGCAGTTATTAATAGTCTCCCAGCCAAAAAAAGCCCAGGACCAGACGGGTTTAGTGCAGAGTTCTATCAGACCTTCAAAGAAGATCTAACTCCAGTTCTGCACAAACTTTTTCACAAGATAGAAGTAGAAGGTATTCTACCCAACTCATTTTATGAAGCCACTATTACTCTGATACCTAAACCACAGAAAGATCCAACAAAGATAGAGAACTTCAGACCAATTTCTCTTATGAACATCGATGCAAAAATCCTTAATAAAATTCTCGCTAACCGAATCCAAGAACACATTAAAGCAATCATCCATCCTGACCAAGTAGGTTTTATTCCAGGGATGCAGGGATGGTTTAATATACGAAAATCCATCAATGTAATCCATTATATAAACAAACTCAAAGACAAAAACCACATGATCATCTCGTTAGATGCAGAAAAAGCATTTGACAAGATCCAACACCCATTCATGATAAAAGTTCTGGAAAGATCAGGAATTCAAGGCCAATACCTAAACATGATAAAAGCAATCTACAGCAAACCAGGAGCCAACATCAAAGTAAATGGAGAGAAGCTGGAAGCAATCCCACTAAAATCAGGGACTAGACAAGGCTGCCCACTTTCTCCCTACCTTTTCAACATAGTACTTGAAGTATTAGCCAGAGCAATTCGACAACAAAAGGAGATCAAGGGGATACAAATTGGAAAAGAGGAAGTCAAAATATCATTTTGCAGATGATATGATAGTATATATAAGTGACCCTAAAAATTCCAACAGAGAACTCCTAAACCTGATAAACAGCTTCGGTGAAGTAGCTGGATATAAAATTAACTCAAACAAGTCAATGGCCTTTCTCTACACAAAGAATAAACAGGCTGAGAAAGAAATTAGGGAAACAACACCCTTCTCAATAGCCACAAATAATATAAAATATCTCGGCGTGACTCTAACGAAGGAAGTGAAAGATCTGTATGATAAAAACTTCAAGTCCCTGAAGAAAGAAATTAAAGAAGATCTCAGAAGATGGAAAGATCTCCCATGCTCATGGATTGGCAGGACCAACATTGTAAAAATGGCTATCTTGCCAAAAGCAATCTACAGATTCAATGCAATCCCCATTAAAATTCCAACTCAATTCTTCAACGAATTAGAAGGAGCAATTTGCAAATTCATCTGGAATAACAAAAAACCGAGGATAGCAAAAACTCTTCTCAAGGATAAAAGAACCTCTGGTGGAATCACCATGCCTGACCTAAAGCTTTACTACAGAGCAATTGTGATAAAAACTGCATGGTACTGGTATAGAGACAGACAAGTGGACCAATGGAATAGAATTGAAGACCCAGAAATGAACCCACACACCTATGGTCACTTGATCTTCGACAAGGGAGCCAAAACCATCCAGTGGAAGAAAGACAGCATTTTCAAAAATTGGTGCTGGCACAACTGGTTGTTATCATGTAGAAGAATGCGAATCGATCCATACTTATCTCCTTGTACTAAGGTCAAATCTAAGTGGATCAAGGAACTTCACATAAAACCAGAGACACTGAAACTTATAGAGGAGAAAGTGGGGAAAAGCCTTGAAGATATGGGCACAGGGGAAAAATTCCTGAACAGAACAGCAATGGCTTGTGCTGTAAGATCGAGAATTGACAAATGGGACCTAATGAAACTCCAAAGTTTCTGCAAGGCAAAAGACACTGTCTATAAGACAAAAAGACCACCAACAGACTGGGAAAGGATCTTTACCTATCCTAAATCAGATAGGGGACTAATATCCAACATATATAAAGAACTCAAGAAGGTGGACCTCAGAAAATCAAATAACCCCCTTAAAAAATGGGGCTCAGAACTGAACAAAGAATTCTCACCTGAGGAATACCGAATGGCAGAGAAGCACCTGAAAAAATGTTCAACATCCTTAATCATCAGGGAAATGCAAATCAAAACAACCCTGAGATTCCACCTCACACCAGTGAGAATGGCTAAGATCAAAAATTCAGGTGACAGCAGATGCTGGCGAGGATGTGGAGAAAGAGGAACACTCCTCCATTGTTGGTGGGATTGCAGGCTTGTACAACCACTCTGGAAATCAGTCTGGCGGTTCCTCAGAAAATTGGACATAGTACTACCGGAGGATCCAGCAATACCTCTCCTGGGCATATATCCAGAAGAAGCCCCAACTGGTAAGAAGGACACATGCTCCACTATGTTCATAGCAGCCTTATTTATAATAGCCAGAAACTGGAAAGAACCCAGATGCCCCTCAACAGAGGAATGGATACAGAAAATGTGGTACATCTACACAATGGAGTACTACTCAGCTATTAAAAAGAATGAATTTATGAAATTCCTAGCCAAATGGATGGACCTGGAGAGCATCATCCTGAGTGAGGTAACACAATCACAAAGGAACTCACACAATATGTACTCACTGATAAGTGGATACTAGCCCAAAACCTAGGATACCCACGATATAAGATACAATTTCCTAAACACATGAAACTCAAGAAAAATGAAGACTGAAGTGTGGACACTATGCCCCTCCTTAGAAGTGGGAACAAAACACCCATGGAAGGAGTTACAGAAACAAAGTATGGAGCTGAGATGAAAGGATGGACCATGTAGAGACTGCCATATCCAGGGATCCACCCCATAATCAGCTTCCAAATGCTGACACCATTGCATACACTAGCAAGATTTTATTGAAAGGACCCAGATGTAGCTGTCTCTTGTGAGACTATGCCGGGGCCTAGCAAACACAGAAGTGGATGCTCACAGTCAGCTAATGGATGGATCACAGGGCTCCCAATGGAGGAGCTAGAGAAAGTACCCAAGGAGCTAAAGGGATCTTCAACCCTATAGGTGGAACAACATAATGAACTAACCAGTACCCCTGAGCTCTTGACTCTAGCTGCATATGTATCAAAAGATGGCCTAGTCGGCCATCACTGGAAAGAGAGGCCCATTGGACACGCAGACTTTGTGTGCCCCGGTACAGGGGAACGCCAGGGCCAAAGGGGGGGAGTGGGTGGGTAGGGGAGTGGGGGTGGGTGGGTAAGAGGGACTTTTGGTATAGCATTGGAAATGTAAATGAGCTAAATACCTAATAAAAAATGGAAAAAAAAAAAAAAGAAAGATAATATCAAAAAAAAAAAAAAAAAAAAGAAACCAAAAAAAAAAAGAAAAATGCTTAGACATAATTATCATTTCCAGGTAGATTTTGCTTGTGTATCCATGACTGCTAAAAGAAATCAGCTGTGATTGCTAACAGGTATTTATAGGCATATAAACTACTCTTATTTTATTATGAGTAGTATGTGAAGAACCAAAAGGCTGCCTCTTCTCACCAAGTGCTACTTAGAAAAGTCTTGAGACAGCTATGGAGAAGTCAAGGCCAGCTTCTCAGTCTAAGTAGAATGGTAGAAATGCAGTGTAATAGGTAAATGGGTAAATTTTAGATTCCTGAATGGACCAATGTGGAGTGTCAACACTGAGTGAGCTGCTGTATTTAAGCCACGAAGTAAACCAGTGAGTGCATGGCTCCTTCTTGAAGTCAGTCAGGATTACACAGTGCTTTGTGTGAGCTGACAATCCCAAGCATTGAAGAAGAGTGAATAGCTGATGCTGCCCTTCCTCATCCAGCTGAATGGATATGAGAAGGATGGAATCCACAACAAAGTAGTAAACTGAACATTTCAATTACCTTATGAATCACATGAGAGGGAGTGGTCTTGTTGAAATGATTCTTAGTTAATCATCAGGGACTGAGGATGCAAACTGAAATCCTGTATTTCCACCAATTTCTCTGGTTCAAGGCTTGTCTCTCAATCACACTATTGTCAAGAGTAATGAAATACAATGCGTGAAACACGGTGGAGTCTCTTATTTTTCTTGAAATTCTCAGTGTTGTGAATAGATGGAGAGAAAAAAGCAAGAGGAACTATCTACGCATATTCACAGTAGTGATCTTGCTTTCAAGGCTTGGCAGGGCACAAGACCTGCTCAGACCCTAAAGACTATATTACAGTCATTAAAAAAGAAACAAGACACAAATTAACTTAAGTGACTGGAAATGTGAAATAGCAAAGTTGATAAGCAAAGGAGACAATACAGCTTCAATTCTTATGTAAATATGATTCTGTATAGAAGAGTTGGGAGAAAGTTCTGAAGAGCAAAAGTAGTGTGAACGGAGGAAAGCAGCTCCCTTGGCTGGATGTTCTCAACCCTGTTATGTCCATATAGGGTAGAGCAAGGGTCTACAATGTCAAATAAATGACACAGTAGCAGAAAAGTGTAGAATTTACCTTTAGAGAGATTCTCTTTCATCATTATCCTCCCTAAGTAATCAAAGCCAATTGTGCTAACATGAGAGACGGGTATATTGGCTAATCCATTGTCATGTAATGACTATCTCACAGTACTCCTACAGCATGTTCTTGGCTCCCTGATATCTTCAAAAGAGTGTGTTGATGAAAGAGAACTCCTGTTATATACCAGATCTTACATGCCAATAGATCTCTGACCCACAGAAGCAACCACCCCATACAATCAAACAACAAGAATTTAGTTAATCAAATTCTCCATTGTACCCATACTAATTATCCCACTCATAATAGTTGATTAAAACTTCTAAAGAAAAGAAAATATATTCTTTCAATCAATTACATATTTTCTTAAGTTCCTAGTTAGTTCATCTCTTTATTCCAACAACTAGGCACTCCCTTGTAGCCCCTCTTCAACTATTTGTCTTCCCTCTCCTCTAGGTACGTCCTCCAACCAAGCCCTGTCTTTTGTTTTAATCATATAATTGTCTATTGTACCTGCGTTTGAGTCTCTGTCAAATGCAACTAACCACAGAGAAAAATCTGAATAAAGAAATTGCCTTTGCCTCCATATCTCTGCAGTCTTCCTTTATTCTGTAGTTTTCTTAGAGATTCCATTGGTGTGAGACTTGACATGCTCATGTCATGGTTACCAGGCTTTGACCATTAAAATACATGTGGAAGACTTTGACATGCTGACCTCAATGGGTGTAGGCTACACTGACAGGATGATTTGGTACCAGTTCTTAGTCATAGTTTCTGGATTGTGTTCCAGAGCTATCTATTCTATTTGTTACCCAGTTTCTACTCACTTTCCACTCTCTAGGGATCCTCATAGAATCAGGGCAATTCTTTCCATTCAAGTCTGCTCTGTGAACCTTTGTGCTTCTGTTTTGTGTTGTACTGCCAAATTATGTTTTTCTGGAAAGGGCCACAGACTGGTACACAGGCAAGTCTTGTAGCTCTGCTAGTATCGATCTATTGGTTGAGTTTGGAGTTCTAGCCATTTGGATAAACTCTTGTACTCTTTTTGTTCTGTTCTCTGACAACTAGATAACACTCAGTAACCTGCTTTACCCTTATATGCTCATGTGAGTTGACTGCAGTCATGGATCTTATAAGTTGCTGACTATTGCCATAAACTAGATAAGGCTTTCTTTCCATCTATGTCATGTTTTATTCTTTTGTTCGACTGGCTTGGAGAGAAAGAGTGAGAGAGAGAGACAGAGAAAGAGACAGACAGAGACAGAGAGAGAATTGAAAGCAAACTATCTAGCTTTCTGACTTTAAAAAGTGCATAGTGTCATTGTGATCTATATTCTTGACCCTCTCTCTGTAAATAACAAAAATGATATAACTTTCCCGAAAGTTATGCTAGAAGCTTTCAATGTCACTGTTCACTCTAGGGAATAGGATTGGAACAAAACTGTTCTTTTAAAAAGTCCCCGTTAAACGAAAGGACAATAAGTATAATTTTAAGTTGTTTACTGTCTTAGTTAGGGTTTCATTGCTGTGAAGAGACACTATGACCAAGGCAACTCTTATAAAGTGTAACATTTCACTGGGGCTGGCTTACAAGTTCAGAAGTTCAGTCCATTATAATCACTGTAGGAAGGATGGCAATGTCTAGGCAGGCAGACATGGCACTGGAGGAGCTGAGAGTAGTACATCTTTTTCCAAAGGCAAACAGGGGAAGGCTGGCTTCCACCCAGTTAGAAGGAAAGTCTAAAAGCCCAACTCCACAGTGACACATTTCTTTTGGCAAGGCTATCTATTCCAATAAGACCACACCTCCCAATATTTCTACTCTCTAGGTCAGGAATATTCAAACCATCACACGTATGGACACTACCAAACTAAAAATATGCTTCGTGATTGTGCTGGTTAATTTTACTTGTCAAATTAACACAACCTAGAATCACATAGGAAGATAAAGGTAGTCTCAACGCTAAATTATTTAGTGTGGGTTGGCATATTTGCATGTCTATGGTGAACTGTCTTGAATGTTTATCAATATATGAAGACCAGCATGGCACCATTGTGTAAGCAGAATCCTGAACAATATATGTAGGAGAAAAAAATGAGCAACATGCATGTAATCATTTGTCTCTGCTCTTGTCTGGGGATGTGACTTGACAGTATATCTCAAGCTGCCTCCACTGTGACTTCCTAACAGTGATGGATTATAAACTGGACTTGTGATCCAAAATAAATCCTCTCTCCTCCATTGCTTGCTTTCAGTGCATTTTATCACAGCAACGGGAATGAAGGGCAGGGCTATGTGATAAAGGGTTGTTTCCCAGAACTCCACTATTAGAAGTGATAGAGCCCTGAGAGAAGGCTCTAATAAGAGGTTTTGGATCTCTGGAAACAGGACTCTTAAAATACTGGAAACACGTGATATAAATATATATCAAGTGCTTTTCTACAACATGGAAAGCAGACTATACACTACTAACAGGTTATTTGACCAAATGTAATACACAACTTGACAAATATAGGCAACACACACAAAACTCATTATCAATATTGGCATGCCTTATGTCTTCCCTTTGATTTCCGTACCAAATTTCTCTTTTCCTCTGTCTTTCTGTTTTCTCTCTCACATCCCATTGGGTCCCCCCACTTTCTCTTATCCAAATCTTTTACCTTTCCCTGATGACCTTCTAAACATCTCAGAAGATCAGTTGCCACTTGTACCTAGGCAGGGAGGTCCATATCTCTACCTGTCTAGAAGTACACCATTGAATCTCTAAGTTGATGCTGTATTAGAAGCTATCATTAATGATTTCCATTAACTTACCAGAGGCCAAGAGCTGATTTAGAGAAGAATTTAGAATTTGTTTGGAAGCATACAATCAAGGTTGCCTGATTTAGATGTGCTTTTTCAGATACTCGTTAAAGCTCTAAATACAAAATTTTAGATGAAAGGGGATAATCGAACCAACTCAAAAATAGTATTTTTTTTCCTTTTACAATAAACTAGTAGCTAAAATAAAAGACTTCCATAGTAGAGACTATTTCCTAAAAGCTATAATTAAATATTTCTAATAAAAATCAATTGGACCATAATTCTTTCATGAAATGAAGGAAGACATAATTAAGTGTGGACTGTGTGCCTATTGCCTGAACTACAGGGACGGTATGTAGCTCATGAAGAATGTTTTCAACAAATTAGGATTGGTCTTGACCTCAGTCCTGTGGATCAAACAGCTGGTGACCTGCTGGCAAAGACAGTTGGGTATATTTTAAACTAGAGCACCCCATCTTACAAAGAAAATCTATATCATACCAAGGAAAATATGCAAAACAAAAATAAAACACCCAGTATTCTGCCTTACCCTTACATGCTCAGATGAGTTGACTCCAAACAGACATGGACCTCATCAGCTCCTGGCCATTACTAATCTTGGCATGCTTTGTCTTCATGGGCACTTCACTTTAAATTTTTGTTGCTTGTGTTTATAACATGGGTTTTCCCTATCTCCTAGCCCTTAAATAGAATCCTTGGCTTTTGATTCAGTACTCTCTCTCACTCTGTGTAGCACCTATGGTAGAACTTTAGTGGGGAGAGATTTACTCTGTAAATGGAATAATAAGGTTAAGCACAGAGCTGTGACTACTTTCTAAGAACCAAATGATCCCAACAACTGAGTTGGACCTGCTTCAGATATACTTTTCCTCTCTCCATTGTATTTGCTGCATGCACCACGTAAGGTTTTAATACTATAATAGACATAATAGAGATTAAAAATTTCTTAACACAAGAATACAAACTGGAATGGGATGTACTACAATCCATCTTCATAATATGTAACTACTACACAAACTTTAATACTCACTGAAACTCAATCCTCAAAGCTAAGGCCTAATTTCTTTTTTATTTACATTATTATTAAATTATTTTATTTTATTTTTATTGGATATTTTATTTATTCACATTTCAAATGTTACCCCCTTTCCCAATTTCTCCTCTGGAAATCCCCTATCCTGTCCCCCCTCCCCCTGCTTCTATGTGGGTGTTTCCCAACCCACCCACCTACTCCCACCTCCCTGCCTGGGCATTTTCCTCTACTAGGGCATCAAGCTTTCACAGGACCAAAGGCCTTTTTTCCCAACAATGACATCCTCTGCTACATATGCAGCTCGAGCTATACGTCCCTCCAATGTGTACTCTTTGGTTGGTAGTGTAGTCTCTGGGAGCTCTGGGGGGTCTGTTTGGTTGATATTGTTGTTCTTTAGCTCCGTCATTCCTTTCTCCAACTCCTCCACTGGGGACCCCTCATTCAATCCAATGGTTAGCTGTGAGTATCCACCTCTGTATTTGTCAGGCTCTGGCAGAGCCTCTTAGAAGACAGCTGTATCAGACTCCTGTCAGCATGTACTTCTTGGCATCCACAATAGTGTCTGAGTTTGGTGACCGTATATGGGATAGATGCCCAGGTGGGGCAGTCTCTGGATGGCCTTTCCTTCAGTTTCTGTTCCATACTTTGTCTCCATATTTCCTCCCATGAGTATGTTGTTCCCCCTTCTAAGAAGGACTGAAGCATATATATATACACTTTTGTCTTCCAAATGTTGCCCCCCCCCACCTGGTCCCTGTCCCTGAGTTCTTAACTCCCTCCTCTTTGCTTGTAAAAGGGTGCTTCCCTACTTATCCACCCACCCACCCACCTCCACCTCATCCCTTCTCATGTTTCTACAAGATTAGGCACATTCTCTTCCACTGATGCCAGACAAGCCATCTGGTACATATATGCCAGGAGCCGAGGACCAACCCATGTATGCTCTTTGGTTGGTGGCTTAGTCTTTAGGAGCTCTGAGAGGTCCTGATTAGTTGATACCTTTGCTCTTCCTATAGGTTTGCAATCCCCTTCAGCTCCTTCAGTCCTTCCCCTAACTCTTCCATAGGGAACCCTGACCTCATTCCAATGGGTGGCTGTAAGGATCTGAATCTGTCTCAGTTAGTCTCTCTGAGGACAGACAGCCATGCTAGGCACCTGTCTGCAAGTACAACATGGCATCAGTAATAGTGCCAGTGTTTGTTGCCTGCACATGGGCTGGAGCCCTAGTTGTGTTGGTCACTGGATGGCTTTTCCTTCAGTCTCTGCTCCATTTTTGTACCTGCATTTTCTTTAAACAGGAACAATTCTAGGTCAAAAATGTTGAGGATGGGTGGGTGGCCTCATGCCTCAACAGGGACCATATCTATCTACTGGAGGTGGTCTCTTCAGGTTCCATCTCCCCACTGTTGTGCTAAGGTCATACCCATTGAGTCCTGGAGGCCTTTCACATCCCAGCTCTCTGAGACTGTCTAGAGGATCTCCCTACTCCCACCCCACCCCCTACTACAGCATACTTCCGTTCATTCTCCTGGCTCTCTAGGCTACGCTCCTGTCTCCCCCATACCCCCTTTCCTCTCCAGGTCCCTCCCTCTGCCTCCAGTGATTATTTTGTTCCCTTTCTAAGTGTGTTTGAGGCATCTACACTTGGGCCTTCCTTCTTGATAAGCTTCATGTAGTTTGTGAGTTGTATCAGGATATTCTGTACTTTTTGCTAAATTTCAATATTCACTGAAACTCAGTCCTCAAAGCAAAGGCCTAATTTCTAACATCATTTCATCACCTTGTACTGTTGGACACCTGCCATGAGGGGGAAAAGAGGAGTGAGAGAGACCCTCGTCCTGCCAGAGCTTGGGGGTACTGGGTAGGCAGACATGAGAGTTGGACTGTGTACTCTCCACACTGCCAGGTGGGCGTCTGGCTGTGGGAAGCCACTGAATCCCAGTCCGTGGGGTAGGTAGGGAGCAGTCTGGGATCCCTGGGCCTCACAGAGGCCAAGGATCGCATGTTATAGCTCTTGGGCCTAGCAGTACATCGTTGGACACCTCAGAAGCGCTGAGAACGGAAGTAGGGGCACCAGTGGTGACTCAGTCAGCCCCAGAGCCGAAGGGAGAAAGGGGGTGGGGGAAGGTGCTGGGTGGTTCCTGTGAAGGCAGGAGTACTTGGTATGGTCTGGCTGCTGGAAACACTGGGAGGCCTTCCTGCTAGAGATTAGACGTGTGGCTCCTTAGAGGGAAACCTGCTCCATTGCTCCAGCATGGCAGATCTTAATGAGCAGAAACGGCCAATGGTTTCGGAGCTTTACTGTAGAAAAGCAAAGAGAAAGAGAAAGAGGGAGAGAGAGAGAGAGGGGGGGGGGGAGGGGGAGAGGGGGAGAGGGAGAGGGAGAGGGAGAGGGAGAGGGAGAGGGAGAGGGAGAGGGAGAGGGAGAAGAGTGAAGAAGCAGAGGGCAGCCATGGCCACATGAAGAGAGACGGAAAGGGAGGGGGGTGAAAGGTGAAAGTAAGAGACAAGAAAGAGAACAGGAGCTTAAGAGAGAGGGGAGGGGCCAAGAATCCCCTTTAGTGATCTGGGCTACCTTGCTGTTGCAGGTAACTGTGGGGCAGGATATACCTGGTTGTAGCCAGGTAACGTGGGAGTAGAGTCTAGCCAGAATACCAGGAGCTTAGGGCATTGCCTACATGACTGATTGTCACAGGATGATGGAGTTGAGGGCTCATGGGGTCAGATGCTTGTGTCTGGGAGCATAGCTTATGCTTCTGTCCCTTGTACCTTGGAGAATTTTCTACTAGGTCTCCTGAGTAAGTTTCACTCTATCAGAACACAGACTGCCTTTCACAATCGAACATTGTACCTTGTAGCAGTCTATACAACAGTCTTGGCAACAAAGAAACCAAGTGGAAAATGGTTCAGGTTGTTTAGAATCTCAAAGTATCTAACAGATGTCTTTACTTCTTGGATGGCACCCAGCCAAACATCATCTTGACAGGTCTTCTGAAAGTCACGTACTGAATCCCCATAAACATCTCTTTCTCCTTTCTATTTGACTCTAACATATGATGGCTTGATGATGCATTTTTTTTTTTCACTAAACTGGGGAGGAGAATTATAACTGTAGAAAGTTATGCCTTGGAGGTTGGGTTTACTCAAGACCACCTGCTGCATTTCCCAAATCCACTTTTAAGATTCAAAGGGTCTGAATTTCCTTCTTGGGTTGACTCTGATATGATACATAGGAGATTTATTCAAAGAACACTTTACGCAGAGCACAAGGAAACTTAGGAAAAAGCATTGTTTTTATGTGTCTTGGCTATAGCCCCAAAGGGACATAACATTTCAAAATCTTACTCTTCCTAAAGCACAGTATATTGGCTATAGTTTGAACTAAACAGGGAGAAACATGGACTAAAGAGTATTCAAAATTGTCATGAACTCCTCAAAAAGGGGGCAAAGTAGACAATTTCTAGGATTTTCTTCAGGATTCAGGTAATAGGTGTGAACTTTTTCTGATATAGCAATAGCTCTTGATTAATAACTTTTCTATTTTCTTTTTGTTTGTTTGTTTTTGCTTTTGGGGATAGGACTTCTCTGTGTATCTGGCCTCAGACTCACAGAGGTTCATTTGCCTCTGCCTCTGCCTCTGCCTCTGCCTCTGCCTCTGCCTCTGCCTCTGCCTCTGCCTCTGCCTCTGCCTCTGCCTCTGCCTCTGCCTCTGCCTCTGCCTCTGCCTCTGCCTCTGCCTCTGCCTCTGCCTCTGCCTCTGCCTCTGCCTCTGCCTCTGCCTCTGCCTCTGCCTCTGCCTCTCTGCCTCTGCCTCTCTGCCTCTGCCTCTCTGCCTCTGCCTCTCTGCCTCTGCCTCTGCCTCTGCCTCTGCCTCTGCCTCTGCCTCTGCCTCTGCCTCTGCCTCTGCCTCTGCCTCTGCCTCTGCCTCTGCCTCTGCCTCTGCCTCTGCTTCCCCAGTGCTGGGATTAAAGGCCTGTACCACCACCTCCCAGAAAAATGCATATTCATTATACACAATGATGAGCTTTCAAGTGGTTTTGTTCAGATGTAATCATTCCTTGATGATATCCTTCTTCCATTATCTTCTTATCTTTCTCCTCTCACTTAGTCACCTTTCTCTTCTGAAAATGTTTATCTTATACTTTCATATTAGATTTATATGACAGAATGTCTTCTTGTTACAGTACACACACACACTATATATATATATATATATATATATATATATATATATATAGTAGCATTCATATAGTAATTGTCTTTCTAGGTTGGGCAATTTCATTTAATATTATGGCCTATACCACTTCCATGCACTTTCCCTGTAAATGATATAATTTGTTCTTCATAAATGAATAACATTTTTATGGGTATATGTCACATTTTCTTTATCCAGCCATCTCTTGGTGGGCACCTAAACTGATTCCATAACTTGGTTATGGTGAATGATGCTGCAAATATAGAAAGCAGTAAACCTTTGTTACCTCGAAATTCTCTCCTTTTGAAGTCCAAATATAAGCAGCTCTTTTCAACCTACAAAACACCCTCCGTTTTCTGTTTGTATATGTGCAACAGAGTGAGCCTTTAGGAGCATTTCATAAGGCCCATCAAAACCCATTATTTGTGATAGGCTCACTCTTGTCCCAGTGATCAAGGCTTGCCCCTCTCTTGGAGCAGTAGTTGCTGCTTTAACACTTGTTGATATATTTGCTGTACTAGCTCTAGACAGCTCAGTTGACCTCAGGGTTCTACCCCAATAAGAGCATCACTACTGGATGAGAGCACACATCTTTCAGCCATCCAATTAATGAACCTTCCATACACAGTGCAATTCACTCATAGCATATCCTGCATCCTCACCACACTGGAGAAAACATACATTAGAAAACTTTATGTGACTTGTTCAGATCTATTACAGACTCTTATTGAGAAGTGAGAACATTTTCTTTGTTGATAGAACTACTTCAAGATGAAACTTTGAAAGATAATAGCCAGATATGTTCTTAATAGAGTTTGGCTAAGAATATAGTTCTTTACCTGTGTCAAAATCAGCCCAAATGTCAGAAGCTATTCAGAATCCCACACTGCAAGAAAGAGGGCTTGATCCAAAGTCTTGGCCAAAAGTTATCATTTGTTTGTTTCAGTTATCAGCTTGTTTTAAGGATCTTAGATGTCTTCTTCTGAAGTTCAGTAACTTGTAGAAGAGTTCCAGAGCCTTGAGCTCTGTTATATTCAGTGCTTCATGGATATTAGAACAGGCTATATGTATATTCTCTCAAAAGTAGTGTCCTGTCTAAAGTTGATACTTAGGGCCTATGACATTACTTTCTTTCTGGAGTTGAGTAAATGAGGTTCCTTGATCCTAGGACTTTACCAAGACTCTGCATTGTTCTTTATTTCCATCAGTGTTCTAGTGCTGGTTTCTTTGACCATGATTGATTCCATGAAGTTGTTTGCTCATCAGATATTTGCTATAATGATACAGCAAAGGAGTTTAAAAGGACTTCATGACACAGTTACTGAGATACAACAGCACAAGGCTTAAAGATGATCTAGCTCTTTAGCTCTTTCTGAATGGTATCACTTCTCAAACATGGTACAGCACTCTAATGGGGAAGAGGGATTGAAGGTTGACTATACCAACAGAAAGTATCCAGAATGTGAGTTAAAATGAAATATGCAACCCCTGCAACATTCCACAAGCAAGCTACACTATACCTTGGTTGAAATGGCCCAGGTGATCCATAATTGTCATCTACTCTGTTTTTCACCCTGATTGAAACTCAGAATCAAGCAGAGAAATGCACATAAGTTCCTGAAATCAATTACATAAACTTTACACTACTATTGGCTACCTCTAGCATCCCTACACTTACCAACTCCAACTTGAGCATTTCTAAAGCTTGCCTCTGACCTTTTTTAAACTATAAAAGTTCCCTCCATATCCTTGCTTGAGTGCTTTGAATTTTTGCCAAATGTAACTGCTGGTAGCTATTTCTTGCTCTGAATTCTCATTTGTTCTGACTTAGGTGTCCTTTATAAATTTTATACCTTGTAGTCATAATTATACATTTGAATCAAATATAGTGTCTTAGGGCAGTGTTTGGAAAACATTAGTGTATCTTAGAAACACCTAGAAGACTTGTTTAAACAGTTTGGGGGGCTTTACCTCAGAATTTGAAGTTCCCTGAGTCTTCGGTGAGACCAAAGTATCTGCATTGCTAACAAATTTTCAGATTATGCTAATGTTGTCGGTCACATGACAATTGGAGAAATATTTCTTTAAGCCAGCAATATGATTTAGTGATAAGTATAGTAATACCTTGATTTATGTAGTGTGCTTGCTCAGAATGGGGCAGTTGAATAAAATCTATGAGCCCAAAAGTCATATTTTAAGAATGACCTTCTTTGGAAACAGACACCTTGAGTTGGAGTTATGAGGTTATAAGAGGAAGAGAAATGAGTTTGGTCAGAGTTGGAAGAAAATGTCTTCAGCTTGCTCATAATTATGATTTGTTTTGTCCTTCTGAGGTAATTAGCCATACTTCAGCAAAGACAAGTAGAACACTCTGTACTTACTCAGGCATGATAGATACATAACAATGCAGCTTCCCACTGCGCAAAAGGTGAGAAGATTATGGGGTTAAATTAGTTATGATTGTCATTTAGAAGACAAGGCTTGTAACTTAGCATTAACATCTGCATAGTAATTAAGTACTTCCTTTGTAGAATCCACTCTGACAGATGAGTTGAAACAGTGATGCAGAGTATTTAGAGACGGAAAACGTTAAAGATTCAATCCTTACCCATGCATCGAAGAGGATGCAAAGTTACAAGTGACACTAAGAGTCAAGAAATAAGTATCACAGGTTTTCTCTTATCTGTCCAATCCTCAATTGTATGCAGATACATAAAGTCATAGTATGTGTATATATGCATACGTGGGTGTATGGGCACATGTGTATGGTTATAGAAAAAAGACCACAGGAAAAAAGAGTAGATTAGTAGGAGGGCAAAAGGGGAAGATTTTACCGGAAAGATGTTGGCGTATATATGGTCGAAGTGCATGACATACTTGAAAGAAATTATCTTTATGTTATCTATCATTATGTGTGATATATGTGCAGCAGTCAAACATTTTTGCAGAAACCCATGGACTGGCATGGGGCACTGCTGTGGAGCCCACATGCTGTGGTGTATGTGAAGCCTCAGGCCTAGGCTCATAGTCCTCCCTCTTTAATGAGCAATCCATTATTTCAAACCAGCATCCCGTCTTTTCTGGTTCCCCACTCCTGTGTTCCTAATTCCAGGGAAAACAGTGTTTAAAGTAGCCCATTTGGGGGCTAGCAGATGACCCAGAGCTTAAGAGAACTTGCCCATGGATTAAACCCAGGACCACCTGTGGAAGGTAAGAACTGACTCATACAAGTTGTCTTCTGACCCCTGCACATGCACATGCACACACACACACACACACACACACACACACACACACAGACACACACACACACACACACACACACACACACACACACACACACACACACATGCACATACACACACACATGAAAACTAGTAAGAAAATCAGTGAATAGGTAAGTGTAAAAAAATTAGTTTTTAATTTTAATTTTTTCTGTTATTTTATTTTTTATTACTTATTTATTTTTTATTAGATATTTTCTTTATATACATTTCAAATGCTATCTCAAAAGTTCCCTATACCCTCCCTCCACCCTGCTCCCCTACCCACCCACTCCCGCTTCTTGGCCCTGGCATTTCCTTGTACTGGGGCCTCATATGAGGCTATGCCAGTGCCTGGCAAATACAGAAGTGGATGCTCACAGTCATCTATAAGATGGAACACAGGGCCCCCAATGGAGAAGCTAGAGAAAGCACCCAAGGAGCTGAAGAGGTCTGCAACCCTATAGGTGGAACAACAATATGAACTAACCAGTACCCCCAGAGCTCGTATCTCTAGCTGCATAAGTAGCAGAAGATGGCCTAGTCGGCCATCACTGGGAAGAGAGGCCCCTTGGAATTGCAAACTTTATATGCCCCAGTTTTTAGTTTTCAAATATATGTATTTGATAATTGTATTTCCTACATGAAATATATGAATCATTGTATTTTATAAATTGTATACATAAAACATATATTAAGCTGGAGCTTTGCACTTGTTCATACTTTATTAGTGACTATTCCAGGATTGAAATAAAATAAAACAAAAGGTACAGAAATGATGGACAGAGAACTATTAAAAACATTTTAAATTGCCAGTTTGAAAAATTAGAGAACGTAAAAAGGGCTTGAAAAAAACATACAGGACAGTAACAACAGGACAGAAGTAGATCTGCGGTCATTGTTTAAAGAATGGGAATGTTTGGCTAAGTGACAGATCATATTCAAGGTTATGCTACTTGGTGGTCAAAAATGACCCCTTAATCATTTTCTTGTGAGTGACATCCTGGATAATTATGAACAAAACTGACTCTAGCTTCCAATGTGACACTGAGTCTATTTGATGATGGAGGCCTCAGTGGCATCAGATAGCTTTCTTCTCTGCTGGAGCCTAATTTTCCCGACTCACTTTATTGCTTATGATAATGCAGCTGTCCTTTGTGGCTTCTTTCAGGCCAAAGGGCATCACAGCGCTTTGTTTAGGAGTAAGTTTCTCTCTGAATAAAATCTGGCTGGGCCATTGCCCAGAAGCAATAATTGGGCTATTCTATCACAAACAAGCAATGCTCACAATGACAGAAACACTCACTGGCTTTTAAATATGGCAACCCACAAAGCCAGGAGTAAGAAAAGACTGATCGTGTTTTTTCTGCTCTTTTTTTTTTTCTGATAATTTAAATGGAAGGATGAGTTAACCATGTTTGATTTGCTTAACTTTCCTTTTGTTGTTATTTAGTTTCTTTACTGCAACTTCAAATCTTTTCAGTGGGTATGTTCATTAAACATTCATTATACATGGTATTTTGTGATACAGAGACATTTCTTACAGGCATATATTGTAAATTAAATACGTTTCCACCCATATCTCCTCCTCTTGTAAAGTCTAGTCTTCCAACAGTTTCTTCTGTTTCATTAGATAGATTCACTTCGACTTTTATGTTATATAGAATACCTTATTTTATGTGTTTATATAAAATCCGTTAGCAGAGTTGTATCCATGTTTTCTGTAAATGATATAATTTTATCTTTACGGCTGTAACAGTTCTACATGCCCCATTCTCTTGCATTCCTTGTTTGCTGGAGCTGATTGTAACTTAGAGTGCCTTGAAGTCCTTTTGAGAGATAGGTAGATGTGGTATAGTTGGTTAATATGGCAGGTGTATTTTTAGCTTTTTGAGGACCATCTATACTAACTTCTGCAGGGAGAGACAAGGGTCTCACCAGACAGAAACTTTCCTTCTTGTCCACACCCTTGTTTCTTAATGGCTGCCTTTCTGACTGGGGTAAGATGGAATCTCAAGATAACTTTTAGCCCTCAATTCTCTGATGGCTAGTGAGGCTGAGCCGTATTTGTAAAGATTTACAATTTTATCTCTATCTATCTATCTATCTATCTATCTATCTATCTATCTATCTATGGTTATGTATGTATGTGTGCTGCAGATGTATGTACCTATCTGAGCATAAAAGGACCAGGCATCTTCCTCCCTTGCATCAATTTTATAAATTATTCTCTCTGTGTTTTAGATGTTTTAATTTAAAAATTTCCAGATACAATCTATTTTTATCTTATCTTTCCTGCTCTCTCAACTCCTTCCAGATCCTTCCTACCTACCTATTTTTTCAACATTCAAATTTTCTTTCTTTTTCCTTGAAAACAAAACAAACAAACAAACAACAACAAAACCCTCAAAAACCAAAAGTTCAAAAAATAGTAAAATAAAACAGACAAAAAAATAAAACAAAAACCAAACAAACAAAGCCGAATACTCTGGAGCCTGTTTTCTATTGGCCATCTATTCTCGGGCAAGCGGCCTGCCTCAGAATTGCTTGAAAACCTGTATCATCTATTCTCTGGAGATAGGGACTCTATCTGAATGGTAGACTTAATTTTTTTTTTTTTTTTTTTTTTTGTCTTTTGAGACAGAGTTTCTCTGTGTAGCCCTGGCTGTCCTGGAACTCACTCTGTAGACCAGGCTGGCCTCGAACTCAGAAATCTGCCTGCCTCTGCCTCCCAAGTGCTGCCAGGCCAGACTTAACTTTTATCAGTTGAGCTGGAATCCAGAAATCGCCTGCAATTCTCTTGTCTCTTCCTTCTTCAGAGCTCAAAGTTATAGGTATCTGTGGGGTACTCAGCTTATAGCATGGGTGCTAGAATTGGAACTCTGGTCTTTATGACTGGCAATTAGCAATTTTAAACTGCTGAACCATTTCTCTAACTTTAGGTTATACATTTCCACGTCTCTGATGACCATTTGTGTGCAGTAGTTCTGAGTGAATGTGTAAGAAAGAGATGAAGTCATTGGTGAATATATATTTTCCACATTATTTTCTGAACAACTACACTTCCATACATAAAGCTGTTGTCTGTGCCTGAATCTTGACATGGTTTCCCTATAAGAGTTACAGGGTTTGCACTGTGGTCTTAGTCGATGTGATTTTTGTAATGGAGACCAGATAGTGATGGTGTTTGACACTGGTATGTTTTTGGCTGTTTAGCCTGCTCAGACAATTTGATGAAGTCTGTCACTTCTACAATGTATATTTTTGACATTCACATGTAGGTGTCTGTAGCTGAGAGATTTATGTCTAGGTTCTCTGTTCTATTCCACTTGTGTCCATACCTGGTTTTATGCCAACAGAATTTTGGATATTTCTGCTGTTCTGTAGTATGACTTAACCAGGTGGGGGATAGTTGCAGAATTATTCCTTTTACTCAGATTTGCCTTTAGGATTCAGGATAATTTGTATTTCCATGGTAAATTCAGTATAGTTTTCCTATTTTTGTGAAGAATTACATTGGCATTTTAATAGGGATTTTATTGAATCTTTAGAGGTTTTGGCAGTTTGGTTATTTTTTAAAATATTAAATTTATAATCCAATTAAGCATGAGAAGACTTCCAGTCTTCTAGATTCTTTTTCTTCAATTCTTATGTCAGTGTTTCCAAGTTTACAGTGCAGTGATTGTTAACTTCTCTGATTAGGTGTATTCTAGGATATTTGGTTAGGGTGACTATGGTTAAAATTATTTCTGTAATGGCTGTTATTTATATGTAAGAAAGTTTCTGGGGATCCTGGACTCTGCCGAAAGTAGTCTGCACAGGTGAGAGTGTGTAACTACAGAAGCTAACAGCTTCTGGGACAGGCAGGAGCCACAGAGCTTGTGAGGCAGCGCCCTTTTTGGGCTTCAGACATCTGGCCACCTTCCCAGCCAGAGGATAGGTGTCTGCCCGGCCTGGGAGGGCTTTGCCTCAGCATCGGTGGAAGACATCATGGTTCCTAGACTCCGACAAAAGTAGTCTGCACAGGTAAGAGTGTCCCACACATCCTATCAGATCATCATGGACTAAGGCTGATCTTCAATAACAAAATAAATAATAGAAAGCCAACATTCATGTGGAAACTGAACAACATTCTTCTCAATGATACCTTGGTCAAGGAAGGAATAAAGAAAGAAATTAAGGACTTTTAGGAGTTTAATGAAAATGAAGCCACAACATACACAAACTTATGGGACACAATGAAAGCATTTCTAAGAGGAAAACTCATAGCTCTGAGTGCCTCCAAAAAGAAACTAGAGAGAGCACACATTAGCAGCTTGACAACACAACTAAAAGCTCTAGAACAAAAGGAAGCAAATTCACCCAAGAGGAGTAGAGGGCAGGAAATATTCAAACTCAGGGGCAAAATCAACCAAGTGGAAACAAGAACTATTCAAAGAATCAACCAATCGAGGAGCTGGTTCTTTGAGAAAATCAACAAGATAGATAAACCCTTAGCCAGACTCACTAGAGGGCCCAGGGAAAGCATCCTAATTAACAAAATCAGAAATGAAAAGGGAGACATAACAACAGATCCTGAAGAAATCCAAAACACCATCAGATCCTTTTACAAAAGGCTATACTCAACAAAACTGGAAAACCTGGACAAAATGGACAGATTTCTAGACAGAACCAGGTACCAAAGGTAAACCAGGATCAAGTTAAAGATCTAAACAGTCCCATATCCCCTAAAGAAATAGAAGCAGTCATTAATAGTCTCCCAACCAAAAAAAGCCCAGGACCAGATGGGTTTAGTGCAGAGTTCTATCAGACATTCAAAGAAGATCTAGTCCCAGTTCTTCACAAACTATACCACAAAATAGAAACAGAAGGTACTCTACCCAACTCACTCTATGAAGCCACATCTACTCTGATACCTAAACCACAAAAAGACCCAACAAAGATAGAGAACTTCAGACCAATTTCCCTTATGAATATCGATGCAAAAATCCTCAATAAAGTTCTCGCTAACCGAATCCAAGAACACATCAAAACAATCATCCATCCTGACCCAGTAGGTTTCATCCCAGGGATGCAGGGATGGTTCAATGTATGGAAATCCATCTATGTAATCCACTATATAAACAAACTCAAAGACAAAGACCACATGATCATCTCCTTAGATGCAGAGAAATCATTTGACAAAATCCAACACCCATTTATGATAAAAGACTTGGAAAGATCAGGAATTCGAGGCCCATACCTAAACATGATAAAAGCAATCTACAGCAAACCAGTAGCCAACATCAAAGTAAATGGTGAGAAGCTGGAAGCAATCCCACTAAAATCAGGGACTAGACAAGGCTGCCCACTTTCTCCATACCTATACAACATAGTATTTGAAGTCCTAGCCAGAGCAATTCAACAACAAAAGGAGATCAAGGGGATACAAATTGGAAAGGAAGAAGTCAAAATATCACTTTTTGCAGATGATATGGTAGGATATATAAGTGACCCTAAAAATTCCACCAGACCACTCCTAAACCTGTTAAACAACTTCAGCGTAGTAGCTGAATATAAATTTAACTCTAACAGGTCAATGGCCTTTCTGTACACAAAGGATAAACAGGCTGATAAAGAAATTAGGGAAACAACACCCTTCTCAATAGTCACAAATAATATAAAATACCTTGGCGTGACTCTAACTAAGGAAGTGAAAGATCTGTATGATAAGAACTTCAAGTCTCTAAAGAAAGAAATTAAAGAAGATCTAAGAAGATGGAAAGATCTCCCATGCTCGTGGATTGGCAGGATCAATATAGTAAAAATGGCTATCTTGCCAAAAGCAGATTCAATGCAATCCCCATCAAAATTCCAACTCAATTCTTCAACGAAATAGAAAGGGCAATTGGCAGATTCATCTGGAATAACAAAAAAACTAGGATAGCAAAAACTCTTCTCAAGGATAAAAGAACCTCTGGTGGAATCACCATGCCTGACCTAAAGCTGTACTACAGAGCAATTATGATTAAAAAAACAAAACAAACAACAAAAAAAAAAAACAACTGCATGGTACTGGTATAGAGACAGACAAGTAGACCAATGGAACAGAATTGAAGACCCAGAGATGAACCCACACACCTATGGTCACTTGATCTTTGACAAGGGAGCTAAAACCATCCAGTGGAAAAAAGACAGCATTTTCAACAAATGGTGCTGGCACAACTGGTGGTTATCATGTAGAAGAATGTGAATTGATCCATTCCAATCTCCTTGTACTAAGGTCAAATCTAAGTGGATTAAGGAACTCCACATAAAACTAAAGACACTGAAACTTATAGAGCAGAAAGTAGGGAAAAGCCTAGAAGATATGGGTACAGGGGAAAAATTCCTGAATAGAACAGCAATGGCTTGCGCTGTAAGATCGAGAATCGATAAATGGGACCTCATAAAGTTGCAAAGCTTCTGCAAGGCAAAAGACACCGTCAATAAGACAAAAAGACCACCAACAGATTGGGAAAGGATCTTTACCTATCCTAAATCAAATAGGGGACTAATATCCAATATATATAAAGAACTCAAAGGGTGGACTCCAGAAAATCAAATAACCTCATTAAAAAATGGGGCTCAGAGCTGAACAAAGAATTTTCACCTGAGGAATACCGAATGGCAGAGAAGCACCTGAAAAAATGTTCAATATCCTTAATCATCAGGGAAATGCAAATCAAAACAACCCTGAGATTCCACCTCACACCAGTCAGAATGGCTAAGATCAAAAATTCAGGTGACAGTAGATTCTGGAGAGGATGTGGAGAAAGAGGAACACTCCTCCATTGTTGGTGGGAATGCAAGCTTGTACAACCACTCTGGAAATCAATCTGGCGGTTCCTCAGATAATTGGACATATTACTACTGGAGGATCCCGCAATACCTCTCCTGAGCATATATCCAGAAGATGTTCCAACTGGTAAGAAGGACACATGCTCCACTATGTTCATAGCAGCCTTATTTATAATAGCCAGAAGCTGGAAAGAACCCAGATGCCCCTCAACAGAGGAATGGATACAGAAAATGTGGTACATTTACACAATGGAGTACTACTCAGCTATTAAAAAGAATGAATTTATGAAATTCCTAGGCAAATGCATGGACCTGTAGGGCATCATCCTGAGTGAGGTAACCCAATCACAAAGGAACTCACACAATATGTACTCACTGATAAGTGGATATTAGCCCAGAAATTTAGGATACCCAAGATATAAGTTACAATTTGTGAAACACATGAAACTGAAGAAGAACGAAGACCAAAGTGTGGACACTTTGCCCCTTCTTAGAATTGGGAACCAAACACCCATGGAAGGAGTTACAGAGACAAAGTTTGGAGCTGTGACAAAAGGATGGACCATCTAGAGACTGTCATATCCGGGGATCCATCCCATAATCAGCTTCCAAACGCTGACGCCATTGCATACACTAGCAAGATTTTGCTAAAAGGACCCAGATATCGCTGTCTCTTGTGAGCATATTCTGGTCTCTTTCCTTAGTAGTCCCTTCATATCCTCCTCATGTCTTATTGCTCTACCTAAGACTTCAAGTATTGCACTCAAAAAGGGTAGGAAAAGTGGACAAACACCCTTGTTTTTTTCTTGATTTCAGTGGAAACACAGTGAGGTTTTTCCCATTGAATATCATGTTGGCTGTATTGCAGCTGCTTCAAGTATGTTGAAAAAGTGTCAGACTGCTGTCAAATATTTACTACATTAAAACGTCTTAGAGTAAACTTGAACTAGATTTTAGAGAAAAGCAAATTAGAGATTCAATAGGGTTCGTTGACAATGTACACAGGAAAATAGAACAAAGTGAAGGACAGCAAACATTGGAGAACACTTTTAATATTGACCAAGGCCTTAGTTTATGTTAGGAACTTATGTACCAAAGCCACTGCATGTCAGACATCAGAGGATACATAGCTCCTATTTAATTGCAAGTTCTGAATCAATACGTCTCCAAGATGGGTGGGCACATGCATTGTGTTGAGGACTCAACATGATAACTGAAAGGGAAAAGGGAAACTTAAACTTTGTGTAAATTGTGAAGCATCCTGAAGATGTTATTGGAAAGACAGATTTAAACACAACCGAAGGGACAGATCTGGTGGATGCAGACAAACTTCCATGACATAAGTTGCAGTGTTAGAAATAATCACAAGAGGAAGAGACAACGAGATCAGAAGAAAAATGATTGTCTGAGGTTAGGGTCTTGATAGATTTTGAGACAGAAAATACTTTTCAGGCAATGGAGATAGTCAGTGAAATGCAGAGGCCAACTCGGGAGTTAAACACCGTCATTGCAAAAGTGAAGAGAACTGATGAGTGTGACGAATGACTTGCAGGTGCAAATGCTGACCCCTCACTTCCAGAGTCATCTTGATATCATTAGCAAACCTGGCAGAAAATGAAGGGACATGGAACACTCAGCTGTGAGACACTAACTAAGCATATATTAAAAGAAGCCAGAGGAGTTTGGGGGGAGTTAAATGCTAATTTTTGAGAGGAGATTATTATGAGCTCGGAGTGAAAGAATAAAGGAAATGAATGGAAATGAGGACTTAGATTCTAAAATGGATCGGGGACTTCTAAAGCACTGTATCAACATTGGAGTGCAGAGAGTAAACAGGCTTCGGCCGAGGTCTTATTCATAAAACATCAGTTGCGTTTGTCATTCAACTTCTTACATGGCTACAGTCCAATATTCTGATGCAGTGTGGTTCACATGGCTCAGCTAGTCGCAGCACACAGGTCCGTTACTCTTCCTCCTTGGATTACAATGTGTTGTATATTCTGAATTAAAGATGCTATAGCTAATTTAACTTGGATAGGATCCTAATTGTGTCACGTCTACAAAGACTATTTTGATGGTAGTGGCTTCAGCTCTTAGGACATTGCTTTTGTCCATGCATTCAACATTACAGTGTTTATTGTGGCGGGAACATTTTGTGGGCCCTCAGGATGTATCCCCTTCCTGCCCCCACAGCATCATAGCATTTATTTCTCAGTTATATAAGTTCCCAGCTTCTTTCATGGTTAGTTATGGTGAAAGAATGAGTAAGAATGCAGCATCAGGAATAATGGGTTGTGGAGGTGAGTGAGACCAATATGTGTGAAAACATCCTTATGTCACATAATGTCATGTACAATGAATATATATATATATATATATACATATGTATAGATGGATAGATAGATAGATAGATAGATAGATAGATAGATAGATAGATAGATAGAAGTTAAAGCTAAGTAAAAGATTGCCTACTCATTAAGCAATGAGTAATGGAAACTCCTCAAAGAGGAATAAGGTTGTGTTCTCCCACTGTCACTTTTTTCTATGACAATTGGAATACGGGAAAGGAGTAAAGCACCTCAAGCTGTGTAACGGGAGAGTGATGCAGTTTGAACAGAGAACAATAAGTCATCCAAGCCTGGGTCTTTCATGTTCCTAATGCCAAGCATCTGGACCTCAGAATTTTTCATGATGGAGAGTGTTTTTATTATGTATTTAGGATTTTATTGCAGTAGCCAAAAAATATTTCTAATCAGTTCAGGCTACTTAGTAAAGATATGAGAAGCCTGGTGGTTTGCTAGATTTCCCAAGCACCAGCTCTCTCACCTTTCTGCGGTAAGTTAACTACTAGAACATCCTTCTACCTTTGCCTTCTCCCCTTAACTCTCTCCACCCCTGTCCCTTTATGCATCCCTTTCTGATAGAGGAAACAAATATTTTTTTTTCTAGAGAGCTGACACTTTCTTGTAATCATCGCTCTTCTTGACCTGTCAATGACATAATGAATTCCCACTTTCACCTTTTTTCCTTTTCTTCAACTATACAAGTTTTGTAAACTATGAAATGTAATTCTTCAGTTGGTCCAGTATATTTTGATATTATGTTCTTTAATGTGAAATGCCTTAATGATATATATATATATATACATATATATATATATATATATAAACTCTTTTCATTTACTCTTTGAAAGTACCCCACAAAACAACTTCCTATTTAATTACTAAAACTGACATTTTTATGGCCATGGATGTAGCTTGGTGGGAAATGTGTCTGTTATCAAGTCTGACAGAGGAAAACTTTCCTCTGACCTTCACACATGTGCTGCAGTGTGTGTGTGTGTGTGTGTGTGTGTGTGTGTGTGTGTGTGTGTGTGTTTGTATGCAGTAACTTAATTTAAAATAAAAAATAATAATACTTAAGCTTCCCCAAAAAAGTGGCTGGTTTCCATTCTGCGCAATGCTGGAAAGCCAGGCATGTTTATGGTGTAGTAGCAATGTCGGTGTGAAGGCCAGAGAACCAGGCAAGGCAACCTGACATAGAGCAGTCCAAGGGTGGCAGAAGATGACTGGAATACTACAGCTACAGCTGTGATACAGGGAGAATGAGGCAGGAGTAAAATTCTTTCTCTGTTTTGACTTATTCAGAGTTGAGAGTAGATGGTGACCAACTATGAAACAGAGGTCAGGCTATATTGCTAAGCAGACATTCAAATACCATTTCTTCCACAAACATTCTCAGGCATATTCAGAAACAATGTTTAATCTAGACATTAATGGTCCTCTGACATTGACTCATACAGTTAATCGGTATAATCTTCTTATGTTACTTTATTTATGTAAAAATAATCAATTAAAAAGCATAATATAAATGTCTAATTCATAAAAAGTCCCTTAAATATAATTTAGGACATTTATGTATGAAATATATGCATACATGTGGGCATATGTATAAAGTGAAGTGGAAACTTAGGGTTTCTTTGGAAAGTCAGTTGTGTTGGATGGTGTTTTGCTGGGGCAAACACATGAAGGAGTGTTTTCCTGAACTGGACACAGATGAAACGCTAAGGCAGACATGTAAAGGAATGTTTCGCTGAAGCAAACACAAGTGAAAGAAGGCTCTGCTAAAGCAAGGAAGTGAAAAGGCAGTGAGGGAACCCATGGAGGGAGTATGAATAGAACTCCACAGACTGTGCCAGAGACTGGACTAGGCTTGCTTAGAGAGCTAGCTGTGCAATGCTTGTTGGTCTCTCCTCTTTGCTGATCTCTTGGAATGGAAAGCTGGCTCAGCAGTTAAGAATACTGGATGTTCTTCCAAAGGACCAGTGTTCAATTTCTGGCACCCACATAAATGTCTGTAATTCCAGTCCTAGGGGTCCAGATGGCCTTTCCAGGCCTGTGGGGGCACAACGTGCACGTGGCACACAGATATACATGAAGGTAAACTCATGCACATAAGATAAGAGCTATTGGTCTCTTGTTTATGGAAAGTATTTTTCTCTGCAATTTTATATCCAGTAAAAGCATAAGACACATGCTCCAACTCCTACATTAAATGAGACCATTCTCCTTCTTCAATGCTGCCTGTCTGAATCTAAATTGGCATTCCATCCTCATAGTTCCACATTTAATTAGATTTAGTCTTTGATTATTTACAATTTAAAGTGTCTTATTCATGTGCTCTATTAGTTAAGAGGTGAATCGCTATCATCTCCATTGACTCAATAGCCTTACATCTTGAGAAATTTCATCCTTTGAAGAAATTTGGGTTTTATTTATGGCAGTTCTTTATGTGTGTCAGAAAAACCTGGAAAAAGAAGAGGTTAAGTGGAGAGGTTTAGAATTTTCCTGTTAGTTAAGCTGCGTGTAATATTATCAGTGCGCCATCTTCTAAAATAAATCTATCCAGGATCACTTTCCTATTATCACCTCAACTGACATCAGAAGATCATGGTTCTGAGGCTGGTAGAGTCACATGACAACACCATCCATGACGAGAGTGGCAGAGGATAAGACTGGAACACTCAACCAGGAAGACATGGTGTTGGGGAAGTATACAGTTATCAGACAAATGCAATGTTCAGAATTAAATTGTTCAGAATTGAGCCTGTAAGTAGAGACTTGCAAACAGTCCTGCCTTTTCAGAGCTCTGGCAGGCAGTAAGAGATATAGAACACCTGACCACCTATGAGAAGGTCTCATCATTTCTCTGTCATGGATCTCTGTTTGTGAAGCAGAGACAGGTCTTGCTGGCATTTCCACATCCGTTTTACTTTAAATATCCAGTTTGTAACAAATGAAGTTCAGAAGCTATAAGCTACAAATCTACAGCAGATGACACTTTGCAACATCGGCTATACCATCTCCTATCCCATATAATCTGTGGTAACATCATCTATGTCATAGGTTGTTTGGACTGCTATAACAAGTTGTCAGAGACCAGGTGGATCAAAAACCGTTGAAATTGCGACACACTGTTCTGGAGGTTAGGAAGTTCAAAAGTAAAGTGCTGGTAGACTGGTTTTCAAACAGACACCTCCTCTTACTGTCCCTGAATGGGAGAAGGGGCACAGGAACATTTCAGTATGTCCTGTGAAGGTAAAAATCGTATTCATTAGTAAGACCCAAGCATCTTTCCAAGGTACCACCTTCCCTTAGCACTGTGCTGGGTTAGGATTTAATATGAAGGGATTTTTTTTTATGTCATTTTGATTCAGAAACACAATCTGGATGCCACACCTTGCTGTTGTGGAACAGCATCTGGAGGTAAGGATTTTTCCTCCCTGAATCTACATAAGCATGTAGCTAGTTTAAACAAGAGACTGTAGTGTATTCAATGCTCTGTGACTCTCAGAATGAAGCCATGGGACCAGTGGAGAGTCCATTTTATGTGTGGAATTCGCAAGAGCCCTGAGCTACTTACCATGTGGAGCGTTCCCCCACCCCAACATTGCTGATCTAGAGGAAGCACAGATCTCACAGAGAAGTCACATACAGGTGTGAATAAAATGCCTTTCCCTGAGTCCAGTCCTTACTTTTGCTAGCCATTCTGGGGTTGTCTCTGAGCCAATAACCATAATGAAACAAGAGACAAGCTACATGCACTCTACCACCCCAGGATCTTGATACATAGACCTCTCTAGACCATAAATAATGACACAGTTGCAGCTTTATGACCTAAAATTTAAGATATTTTGTGATGTGTCAAATCTAGTTAGCATAAAAATCCATGATACCCTCTTCAACATGCTGATAGTAATGATGATAATGATGAACAGGTTTATTAATTGACATGCTCATAGCATGTGATTTAATACTTGATAAAATGGAAGATGAGTGAATTGGAAGCCACAATTGATGAGAGGGGGGGGGACTTTTATTTTCAAAAATAAGGTACCTGAATTGAGACAGTCTGTTGGGTGACCCAGTAATGTCAAATGTCCCTTTCCTTGTTATCATTTGGGATTATGAAACTCACCTGTATGATCTAGCCTTGTTCTTTAAAGACAGCTGAGGAAAGACACAGCCAGCCCTAACCACTAAGGATTCTTCTTTTGCTTCTGCCAGGCCAATCATCATGAGCCAGCACACACAAACTGTTGCCCTGACGCAGAGCAGCTGTCTAATTACAATTTTGTTATTATTAATTACAGAGTAGAAAATCATTTGTAATTAGCTCAGCCTAAATCATAGTTTAAACAGCCAAAAATTACATTACAAACTAAAGTGTAATTAAAGCACTACACTAAAGTGTTTATTTAAACCCAGTTTAGTTGCAAATTTTTCAATCAGCTTTTCAGACTCATACATGGATTTAATTAGTCTCCAGTACTGACAGTTTAGTGCATTTATTCATTAAGCATCAATATTGCTGAACAAATGTAAATAAAATATAGACAGAGATGCTTTAAAGGGGCAGTCACAGGAACATCTGGGCAAGATAATGAGGCTGGGAAAGATGTGAATGTTAATGAGCCTCCTAAACTGCTGAAAGAGCTGTGGCTCCCAGAAGCAAAGCGTATCAATGTGGATAGATAAGCAGTGTAGCTCTCTGCTGCAGCAACTGGACCAGCCATGTGGCTATGAAGGGTGGGGTAGGAGTCAATTTAATTTGCTTCTTGACAGTGTGATTAGGCACATCTTAGGTACCACTCAGAAGAATTCTGGAAGAAGATGAAAGAGAATATCTCTATCAGCTAACCTTTGGGGCTCTCCACATCTTCTCAAGAGCTTATAAGATTTCCAGGGAGAAGCAGCTACTTTCTTGAAGGGTTTAGGGGAAGTGATCTCTAGCATGGTAAGTGTCATGCACATCCCAATGAGGAAATTTTCCACTCAAGGGCTATTGTTTGGAAAACCGTCCTTGCCACACATGCAAAAATGCCTGAATGCACTTCTAAATGAGCTGCAGATTCTTAAAAGCACTTACAAGGGAGGCTCTGCTCTTGCTTGGTAGGACTGGCAGTCCTCAAAGCACTCTTTGAAGCTCCTTTGAAGTGCCTTCAGAATCGCCCTTGTTCTTCCTGGATTACCTCAATGGGCTCCAAACATGCCTTCCATTTCCAAGTCTTGTTTCCCCCACCAACTTTTTTTTTCCTTTTTCATCTTAGTGGCAGAATTGCTTCCCCGAGAATACCAGCCTCTTAATGTCACTTGTGTACTTATAACTTTGTGGTAGTACTTCATGCCTTCCATCTCTCTAGAACTATGTTAGTCAGCTATTAGTGAGACCAAAAACCCAAGCCAAAAAAATTGATTAAGTGGAAAGTTTAATTTTGAGTTTAGAGATCCCAATCAACGGTCACTTGGCTCTGTGCTTTGGGCCTGTGTTACCACAGTACATCCAGGTGGGAGCAGAAGAGATCTCCTCATCTCCTGGTGTCAGACAGTAAAGAGACAGGGGACTAGGCTGAAGTCCTAATAGTTCCCAAACCATCTCCTCTGTGACCTATACTTTGTCTCTTTAGGTCTTACCTCAGTAGTTCTCAACCTGTGTCAGGATCCCTTTGGTGGTCAAATGACTCATTCATGGGAGTCACCTGCATACCAGATATTTATATTACAGTTTAAAACAGTAGCCAATTTACAGTTATGAAGTAGCAATGAAATAGTTTTATGGTTGGGGGTCACCACAAGATGAGAAATCGCATCAAAGGGTCACAGCATTAGATAAGGTTGAAAACTACTCCTAAATTCTAGGGGTTCCAGATTTCTCAAAAGCTTCAGGCAAGGCATTCAGCATGTAGCTTACTGGGAATTTGGGAAGCTTCTACATATCAACTCTTACAAGTGACATGGAGCCCTCTGTGGCCTGGTCTGCCTCTACTGCTCTAATGTCTTATCACAGTGTTCTGCCTCACACTAAACACATTAGGATTGTGGAACCTTCACAAGCAGCTTTTACCTCTATGCTTCTTATATATACACGGGATATTCTGGCATATTACTTGTTTCTGTGTATGAGTCCTATGAAAAGTCAAAAGTCAGCTTTGACAATACTCTGTTTGCAAAGCTATGCCTGAACAGAATACTAATGGCTCAGGCTCTAAGATCCACTAGCCAAATGGCATCTCATAAAATTGAAAAGCTTCTCTAAGGCAAAGGACACTGTCAATAAGACAAATGAGAGCCAACAGATTAGGAAAAGATCTTTACCAATCCTACATTCAATAGAAGACTAATATGCAATATATACAAAGAACTCAAGAATTTAAACTCCAGAGAACCAAATAACCCTATTAAAAATGGGGTACAGAGCTAAACAAAGAATTCTCATTTGAGGAATCTCGAATGGCCAAGAAGCACTGAAAGAAATGTTCAACAACCTTAGTCATCAGGGAAATGCAAATCAAAATGGCCCTGAGATTCCACCTCACACCAGTCTGAATAGCTAAGATAAAAAACTCATGTGACAGCAGATGTTGGCGAGGATGTGGAAAAAGAGAAACATGCCTCCATTGCTGGTGGGATTGCAAACCGGTACAACCACTCTGGAAATCTGTCTGGTGGTTCCTCAGAAAATTTGACATAGGACTACCTGAGGACCCAGCTATACCACTCCTGGGAACTCTCAATGTAAGCTACTAAATTTGTTAATGTTTCTTTCCTGTTTCTTACAATATGTATAAGAACCCATAGCTATAATAACCAAAAACTTGTTCACTAGTGATCAGTATTTATAGAGACAGGGGTGGCTGTGCTTATAAGCCAAAAATTTTGGAAGGTCATTATTCATATCAGTGTCCCATGCCTTCCTTGGTACTAATGACAGGCTCAATGAAGCATCTAATGAGTAGTACTATTCTAGTTAGCTTTCTATTGCTGTGCTAAAACAGTATGACCAAGGCAGCTTGTGGAGGAATGATTGTAGCTCATTTTGCATCTAACACCACCACTGAGGGAGGTCAGGGCCAGAACTCAAGTGGGAAACTGGAGGCAGGGACTGAAGAAGAAGCTATGGAGGAATGCTGATTTACTGGCTTGTTCTCCATGTCTTGATCAGCCTGCTTTCTTATAGTAGTTGGGACCACCTGCCCAAGGGTATTATCATTGACATAGTGGGTGTGATCCTTCTCCATCAATCTTTAATAAAAATATGTACCCGTAGACAATCTGAGAAAGGCAAATTCTCAATTTAAGACTCCTTTTCCCCAGATGACTCTAGCTTGTGTCAAGTTGACAAAGACTAACCAGCATGTTAATGGTGAACACTGCTCGTCACCATTGTTTGGGCACTGGGATCAAATCCAGAGCCATGGACATACTAGCAAGTGCTCTACCACTTAGCTATATCCCCAGCCCATGTTTCATTACATTTTGAAAGATAGATAAAGGCTTTGGAAATAGACATCCATTATTTAAAGAAATGATTAATAAATGACAGTAATAATAAAGTTGTATAAAATGAGTTTGGGTAAAAATAAGAGACTGAGGTTGAAAGTAGCTAGGGTTGAAGGTAATCAATTAGTCATGAGCTAATTAGTTTTCAAATTGTCTCAAGTATAGTATTTCAATGAGAGAAAAATAATGCTAACTTGACTGTGTTCTTAACTCAGAGAAATGAGTTTGAGTATTTTACTTACCTCTATTACTTTTGTTGTTAACACCATTAGAGAGAAATAGTCTGACAATTTTTGCTTTGTAAGATATATAATAACCATAGTCCTGAGTACAATACTGAGTTATTCTCTTACTGTATATCAGCTCTGTCAAACCTGAATGTGATCTTGGGCACTTTACCTCTCTGCGGCTAAGAGTCCTTGCTTGTGAAATGGACCTTATACAAATACATGACTTTTAGGCTGTGTTGAGACTTAAAGAAATTACTCTTTGACGATCTTGTAGGCAATTTTTAGCAAAGTTGTGTTGGCTTCAATGAGAATGGCCCCATAGCCTCATGTTTGGATACTTTGTTTCCAATTGCTGGAGCTGTTTTGGCAAAGATTCAGAGACACAACCTTGTTACAGTATGTGTGTCACTGCAGATGAGCTTTGAGGTTTTAAGACTCATGCCATTTCCAGTGCGACTCTTACTGCCTCCTACTTATAGATCAAAATGTGAGAGCGCAGTTATTCCTGCCCCTCTGACTTGGCTGTGCTATCATAGACTCTAACCTCCCAAAGCCATAAGTCCAGTTAAATGCTTTCTTTTACAATTTGCTTTGGTTTTGGTTTCATCCCAGAACTAGAGCTATAACTATAAGAAGCAGGAAGTTGGTTACTGCTGTGAAGAACCTGACTGTGCTGGTTTTGGGAGGAATATGGAAGACTTCAGGACTTAGAAATACTGAAGCAGCAAAATGTTGTGAGTGGGACTTAATGGGCCATCCTATTGGATTTTGGAAGAGTAGTGCTAAATGCAATGTGGACTACAGAGGTCAAAAGGTTTCAGAGGGCAACAATATTAGCAACTGGGCTAAAGACCATTCCTGCTCTTCTTATAAGTATCTACCTGAGGCTAAGTTAGAATGTACTGGATAAACTTCCTTGTTGGAGGAGATTGCAAGACAACCTAACATTGACTCTGTAATATGGGTATTAGTAATCACTTTTATATAGGATCTATAATAAAGAAGAGCAAGTGGGGCAACCAGAAACGCAAAATGTACAGTTTGAGGAGAAAATAGCATAATGATGGAGCCAAAGCTTGTGCTGAAAGAGATGAAAAGATTAAAGAAAAATCTAGTTTGGAATGAAATAAGGAAAGGTGTGCCTCCCTTAATTTTAAAGTAAGACCCATCTAGTTAAGCTTCCAATTTATGTAAAGACTTAGGCAATTTTCTGGTCCTCACAAGCAACAACAAAGGAAAATTGCCCAAATGTGATTCAAAGGTCCAGTCTATTCCAAGTAAGCAGCTGAACTTGGCAATACCATTCATATACTTCTGGCACTAGAGTCATGAAGGATACATGAGCAGATAGGTTGCTGAATCTTCCTTTGTGGTTGAGGAAGGCCAATTAGACCAGGCATATGGCAGGGGAGTTCTTTCATGGATACCCTCAGTGGCCATTCCTTGGAATAGTGAAGGTTAATTCTGGGGTTGTGTTGCAGATACTAAGATGTTAGGCATTCTGGAGTCATGAGAGCTATACATTGGCGAGAAGAGCTACACACAGGAAATGAAATCAGCACAAAAGAAGAATATATATTTCAGGCAGCAAAACTGGAAGGTCAGTGCCATCTAAGCCTTTTAACACTGAACATATAACTATAGGATTTGGAGTTTGCCCTGATGGGTTTTGCTCTTGCTTTGGTCCAGTATATTTCCTCAACATGTCCCAATTACTTCCTTTGGAAGTAATAATGCATATTCTGTGCCATTGTATGTTGGGAGTATGTAATTCACTTCTTGATTTCACACTGGATCACAATTAAGAGATTCCCTTGGGTCTCTAAAGAGACTTTGAACTTTGGACTCTTAAAGGGTGTTGAGGCTGAATGACTCTGACTGCTTTTGAAGTTGAACTAAAGAAGTTTTACATTACAATATGGCCACAGACTTAAGAGGGCTGATGAATGGAATGTGGTGGTTTGAATGAAAGCAATTTTCCCATTGACTTATTTGTTTGAATACTGGGTTTCAAGTTGGTGAGACTATTTGGCAAGGACTAGGAGATGTGACCTTGTTGGAGGAGGTATGTCAATGGGGTGTAGAGGTGGACTTTGAGGTTTCAAAACATTATTATGATCAAGATATGAGCTTTTCTCCAACATCAGGCATGTAAGCCCTCTGAAACAGTAAGCCTGTCATGTGTAGCATTTTGCTACCCCGCCTGAACTCCAGGATCAGGCTGTACTACCAGTCCCCACCCAGTTTCCCTTGACTCCATGGATAAAAGACACAGACATAATTGTTCAATTTCAACTTGCCTTCTTGGCATAATTGTTCCATGCTACTATCTCCTGCCTGGAAGGGCATACCCTTATCAATGCTATTAGCTCCGAACTCTCCAACTGTCTGCCCTAAACTTTAGTTGCTAAACTCCCCTGACCATAGACCAGTGGGAGTGGCCTGTATGGCTACTCCATTTTGAGACCTCACATGGCTGGTCAACTTTTCTCCATCAGAAGCTTGGTGAACTCTGTCTCTCTTTCCTTGAATCTGTCTTTTTCTCCTCCAGGGACCTGGAAGTCATGTCTACTCCTTCTACCCAACAATTGGCCCTTGGCTTCTTTACTGACAAATCAAGAACCAACTAGGAAACAAGACCTTAGCAACAGTGCTGTTCCTACATAAGCCCACTTAAACACTTTCTTTTATAAATTGCCTATGTCATGAAGTTTTGTCATAGCATTAGAAATGCAACTAAGACATAAGTCCTACATAATAATTTTCAAGTACTACTTTTATATAACTAGTACTACTTATTTTCTTAATTGAGATGTCAATTTTTATCTATGCAAAGTCAAGGTAATTTAGAACTCAAAGCAGCAGATGATAAGGACCACAGAAATCCTGATTTACACAACTCCTGGCACTAATTTGGGGACGGACCTATGCAGGAGGCTGTGGCTGACCCAGGATAAGGCCCGCAAATGAAAAGGAAGTTCCATGGTTTGAAGCAGAGGCATCAGAAATGGATGAGCCAGGATAGTACTGGATCTAAGCCTGGCAAGATGTTGACCCTTAGAAATGGAGCATGTCCACAAGAGTAATGCAAGTGAGGGAAAGAACCTTCTTCTTTGTACCCTAAATCTTATTATCAACATTATTGTAGTTACTACTACAGGACATGAACTCACTCTGGGCTTAAGCATGCTAGGCATGTTTTATTTATTTACCTTTGAGCTGCTACTTACTTACCTCCTTGGGTTTTTGTTTTGTTTTGTTTTGTTTTGCTGTGTTGTGTTGGGTTGTGTTGTTTTGTGGTTTGGGTTTTTTTGGGTTTTTTTGTTTGTTTGTTTGTCTTTTGTTGGGGGGGGGTGTTGAGACAATGTATCTCATCATGTAACTCAGGCTATCTTTTACCTCATGATCCTCCAAATTCTTGTTTCTAAAGTGCTGGAGTTATGGTCATGTGCACACATCTAGAGGGTTTCTTCCCTGAGAGGTTGATATTTGCCTAATTATCATGGCTCTCATTTGCGTTCATGGTTGCTAGTATTTTAAATAGAGAACTAGTAAAACATCTGACATATTGGTAGTCATTCCTACTGAAGTATTTATCTAATTTTCTTCATTTTATAAGGATAAACCTGTAGCGCTAAGGGGAATCCTGTAAATCTACTTAAAACCAAGAAAAGGGTCTAGATTTCAGTTGAAAAATTTGATTGTCTATATCTCTGAAAATTAAGTCAATAAAATCACTGAAGTTCCAGCATGCAGTATGAAGCTGTTACTATTTGAGTCTATGGATACACTGAGAAGGACAGAGGTGCCAATATGACTTTCAATCTCCCACATTTTATTTATCTTTTAATATTATTTTTACAGGGCAGCTTCTACTGTGCACAGATCTAGGTCTGGAAAAGTTTTTTTTTTCCTCCTGCTTAGCATAAATTCAAGTTAGTGCTCCTAATGAGTTGATTTACCCATGGAATTATCCAGCCTCCATTGAGAAATGTCATCATAAACTGTTCATGTCACTCTAGCTATAAGAACAATATGCCTATTTACAAGGACATTTTATAAAGATCAATGGAAGAAGTTTCTTCGTGTGTTTTTGTGTTGTTTTGCTTTTTCAGAGCTGGGTTTGCACATCAGATTCAAGACCACATTTTACTAATAAGACAGTGTTTTGCTAACATGACACCCATGGTTCTATTTCTTATGTCCCTCTGATTCTCAATTGTCTTTGTTTAAATACTTTATATACTTTTCTACAATAAGATAGAGTATGTGACTGAGTATATTATGCATTTTATGTATTTTTGAGAATAAGGACTAATATATAAGACAAATAAAAATAAGGAAGAAAGACAGGGATGTGGAATAAAGAGAAGAAAACCACATTTTAAAATACGTTAAATTTTTTTCTAAATATAATGGCCAATTATCTTGGGAGCAATGCAAATAAGATCTAATCTTCTCTAGATTAGGCAGCGGTACCCAGTGGTACCTGCATTTGTGTGTGCCTGGGTACCTTTACCTAGATTTCGCTGTCACGAATACGTATATAGCTATATTATGACCACAGTGTCCCATTTAGTGAGGTGATGTGATCCATTCTTGAATACACAGACAACCTCAAAGCCGTAAAGGATACAGTGTTTGGGAAGCACCTCTGTTGTGAAACTCATCATCTAGGTATGTATTTTTTTATGTAAGTTGCTATTCATTAAAAAAAAAAGTTCTAATTTATGATTGCTCTAAGCCTAGGGAGACCATAAAAGATTGTTGAATTTATTATTTAAATCCCCGTCCTTTGTAGGAGTTTCTTCTTCTTTCATATCATCTGAAATGAATTCAGAACCATTATAAAAGCCTGCAGCAGCTTTCTGCGAATCGACTGCTTCCACTGAGTTCCTCACACTCTGACAGCAAATTGTTTGAAGTTTCCAAGGTTATAAAAACAGTCATTCTTCAAGAAAAAAATTAAGTTTTCTTCTGAATATAATTTTTAACTTTTCTTTGTATTGCCAAGTTAAGACAGAGAATTAAAATTTAGTGGGTAAATGTATAATATTGTTATAATGTCAGCTGGAAAGGCAGAATGGGTCTACAATTTCTTCCCAGGAGTTAGGAATGAAACTCAGATTTACCATGGAAAGCCTTTGCCTCCAAAATATTTCTATTTTCTACCCCTAAAATTCTTCAGAAAATAAAAGCACTCATGCCATAATTGGATATAAAGCTCATTATACAAATACCCTGCGGAGAAAAAAAATCCCACATCATCATAAATTCATACTAATATAAACAAGATCAGGACTACAGTTGGGATGAAACTCAATTACAGTCTAAGGTCTAATTGTGAAGGTACATGTTCCTTTTCTATGTAGTAATATGCCATGATGCATTAAGACCCAAAGCTATGGATTGTTTACCACACAGAGATACTAGGGTCTGGCAAAGGAGAATAACCTCAAGCTACATGGGGCTGCGCCTAGATTGTACAGTGGCTCTATGACTAGCTGGTAGGGGTCTATTGTACCCAATGAAACAGTTGTAAACTCACTTACTCTAACCAATTATGTGGAAATGGTACACCACAGCTTGGTTTTACCATCCCCATCAGGATACCTTTGTTCTTGGAATAGACAGGAGTTGAGATGCTCTCAAAAGAGCAAATCATGGACCCACAATCAATAGTATCATCACGACCCTCTTTCTGAGATAAGATGGCTCTGGGCTGGTCCGTCAAATGCACAGCTCTGTTCATGTCACTTTTCAAACTAGAATATAAGGTTTGTTCTCTTAATACACATGGTTTGAAGTTCACCGCAGTTATTGGGAAGTAGATGGCCATTTGGTGGGGTTCCCTCATCCCCACCATCTTTTTCTCCTCAGAATTTATTTGTGGCACATAGTCTTCTTGGCTGGATACTTACAGTTAATTTAATTCAGTAATTACAATAATTCACCTTCTCCTAGTACTCATACTCAACTTTCCTTAATAAGTAATCTTTTAGCAGGATGAACTTCAAGTCACTGCAAGATGAATAGTCAAATAATTCATTTCTGCTTCCAGTTCAATACTTAAAGTTCACTTTATACTCTCAGATAGTGTATATAAATACAACATCCCAGTCTTGTAGGGTAGTAAGCAAATGGGAGGGGGAGGGTGTTTCTGAGCTTGTTGATCAATGTCTTGTGAGAAAAAGCTTCCAGCAATATAGATTGTTTGAACTGCTTATGGTGATGTCAAATTCATTTTAGCATCTGCAAATAGACACCCTGTATGACTGCTGGGGGCAGCCATGATTTCTATCATTGCATCTAAAGGCCTAAAGTTGTATGGATTTTTATAATCAACTAAGCTTTATAACTCAATAACAAGTCTGTTAACCCTTAAAACAGTCCATTCCTTGAGTCAATTCCTTTCTTTCATTTAAACAGCAAATTCTCAGACAGTCTCCCGATAAAGATGAGAATAAGTATTTAGAACAAAATCTTTAATATGAGTGAATTGATAGGTATCATCCTAGTGTCAGTGCTTCTGACCCATTTCTCTTTCTTGTCCAGCAATGTTGACTTCACAGCCAGTTCAGTCTATCTGACCCCTAAAGAAAGCAACAAAATGTACCAGATGCTTTCATCCCAGCCCCAATAAGGAACTCATCCATTTTCAAATTTTTGAGGTTTTAATACCCAGGGCCAATATATTCTGTGCTTATTGTTGAGGCAATGATTGGTGTGTGCCTGCTGGTACAATACTGGAGTAAAAAATAAGAGAAAGTACCTCGACCATGGAGTTACTAACTGTGGAAACAACATTTTGAGGTATTTTAAGAGAAGGAAGCTTAGGTAATAATGTTTATTACTAAAATCCAGGCAAGAAAATGAAAAATGAGGAGAGATAAATTTTGGGAATCAATATGAAAAATGGATGCATTTAACAAGAATTCAAGAATTAGGGCCATTTGTCACTTGTACAGCTTGAATATTTAGTTTCTTTTTTATCTGTTTATCATCTATCTAAATCTATGTATCATCCATGTATCTGTCTATCATCTATCTATCATGTATATATATTTACCTCTTTATCATCATCTATCTAAATCTATGTACCATCTATCTTCTATCTATCTATCTATCTATCTATCTATCTATCTATCTATCTATCTATCATCTATCTATCTATCTATCTATCTATCTATCTATCTATCATCTATCTATCTATCTATCTATCTACCTATCTATATCTATCTATCATCTATCTATCTATCTATCTATCTATCTATCTATCTATCATCTATCTATCTATCTATCTATCTATCATCTATCTATCTATCTATCTATCTACCTATCTATATCTATCATCTATCTATCTATCTATCTATCTATCTATCTATCTATCTATCTATCTACCTATCTATATCTATCTATCATCTATCTATATAGAAATATAGATATCATCTATCCACCATCACTTATCAGTCTTTATAACATCTATATGTTTTTTATGTTAGCCACCTATGCTGAACAAGAAGAGAAGGAGAGGAGAAAGAGAGCAACGAGAGTGAGATATTGAGAAACAGTTTTCCACAATAGGGGAGAATACTAGAAATTGGGCCTGTCTTGGCAAGTACTAGTATCATGGGGATTTGCACTGAGTTGGGAATACATCACGGTATCTCTGAGGTCATAATATTGAGTACTGAACTCTTTATGTGTTAGGTGCCCAGAAATAATTGATAAGCATCAATATGTCTGCGGGAAACCCTAAAACAGAGCATCTAAATTGGAGGTTCACATGAGTCTGACCTATTCTTATGCAGTGTTGCTAACTTGTTAGTTAGTAGTGTCATTTCTTTTTCTGTTTTCTTCTTTTTTTCTTTCTTTCTTTCTTTCTTTCTTTCTTTCTTTCTTTCTTTCTTCCTTCCTTCCTTCCTTCCTTCCTTCCTTCCTTCCTTCCTTTCTTTCTTTCTTTCTTTCTTTCTTTCTTTCTTTCTTTTAGAGACAGGGTTTTTCTGTGTAGCCCTGGCTGTCCTGGAACTCACTTTGTAGACCAAGCTGGCCTCGAACTCAGAAATCTGCCTACTTCTGCCTCCTGAGTGCTGAAATTAAAGGTGTGTGTCACCACGCCCGGCTACTAATGTCATTTCTATGGCCTAGATAGAGTATACTTAATTAGAAGTAATAAACAATGTGGAATTTCAAGAATATCCTGAGCTTGATGTCTCATTGGCTGACATTGAGTTCATCATACTTCCAGTTCATAAACGTACTTGCCTTTGAGCTGTTACAAAGGTTGAGGGTTTTCATTTCCTCTGAAGCTGATCTTATTGATTTTCCTTTCACTTGTAGGGGAAGTGTGATAGCCTAGACCTTGTATTTATTATCCCAACTCATCATTAGAAGTGATCAAACTGAATATTCAGTATTCCATAAGTTTCAGGCATTCAAAAACTCTGGGTACTCATTCATATTTTATGTAGTTGGCAAAGTGTGGACTGCCTTTTCCTGGCCCTCTGGTGTTTTCTAAGTGATGTTTGTTTTGTTCTCTGGAGTCTCTCTGTTCAATCAGAATCCCATAATTACTTCATGTATAAAATTCTTTCTATATAGTTCCATATCTCTTTTCCATTATGAAGTTTCAGTACAACTAGTTTAAAGAGATTTTGAACCATTTTCATTTCATATCATGCTAGGGTAAAAACACATTAGTTTATTACCCTTTATACTCTAGTTTGAGTCAATTATAAATATGTTGCACACTTGGATGAATGATTTATTGTCTTGATTTGCTTCCTCCATTTAGTAAATGGTGATTTTTAAAAATGTAAGCCACAGGTTAAGAGTAAATAAACAAGTGCAAAGGGTTTCTTTTGAAATTAAATCTAGCACATAACAAATGGTTAAAACTACCAACTCCGCCACCCTCTTTCATTTTATGACCAATTTAATTATCAATCAGAGAGTAATTTTATTCCTGCCCTAAACTTCCAAATAAACTACAACCTGAGTGGTGGTATCTATAAAGCTCTGATTCTGAGCTCTTGATCACATTTTGAAGTGTGCTCATGGAACTTTTGAATAAAATCACAAAATGAACTTCTTGGAGAGGTTACAACATTCTCCCTAGCATCTAAACAAAGAATGTTCAAAAAGCATCTAAACAGTGTCAGGGAAATCCTACCTGCTTAGTAATTTTGTGTTACAATACCTGTTAAATTCTAAAGGGAAACACTCTTGAGAATACAGAAAAAAAAGAAGAAGAAATTTTGCAATGATATTTAAAGTTAGAGAAGGAGTAAGTCTACTGTTGATGACATGTCCATCTTGAAATATTAGTAAGGATCTAAACTGTCAGTACAGGTGGCTTGTATTGTTTTGTCATCTTGACACAAACAGACATACCCAGAAAGAGAGAATCTCAATGGGGTATTGCCTCCTACACACACACACACACACACACACACACACACACACACAGAGAGAGAGAGAGAGAGAGAGAGAGAGAGAGAGAGAGAGAGAGAGAGAGAGACATCCTCCAGCATGCACCCCTTTCTTCTGTAACAGTAGTAATAGTTTCCTTATCACCAACTCCTGGTTTGTACTCAGTCAAAGTAGCTGTTCATACGTAAATAATACAGACACTTTCTTAGCCATAGCTGGATGCAGGCATGTGGGACAAATGCCACACACCACCTCCGAGTGATTCATGAAATACTCTGTAGGTGGAAAGCAGTTGACTGTGAGAAAAATCAACATTGAGAAATTAAGAAGTTCTGTCTGCAGAAGAATAAAATTAGTTAAAATAGAATTATCACTAACGTAATACATATGATTTGAATTTCAAAATTAGTTTGAATAGGCCCTGCCTATTCAATAATACTTTGTGAAATAATACTTTGTTATCCACAATTTGGTTCTATTCTGGCTTTAACCTATTTTGATATAGATCATAAAGTAGATGGAATATTTGTAGAGAGAAATAAATAAAAATTGGTAAATTTTTGTCTGAAATCTCTATTGTGAACATGAAAGTAAGACAGAAGAAGTTTGGGACAGGCAACATTTTATAGAGACTCTTCTGTATGTGATATGGTGAACATACCGCACTGTGCTGAAGCTGGCCTCCCAGGCTGTAGGAGTATATACTCACATTTTCAGGAAGCTTTCAAGCCCTTGAAAACACAGTTACCATGTTATCTCCTCAACTTCAGTACTAGCAAGCATGTCCTAGTCGATTTTCTGATGTTATAACAAAACCCCTAAGGCAAGTAATTTATGAAGAAAACAAGTTCATTTGGCTCTTCATTTGTCCTAGAGGTTGGGAAACTGAAGATCATCACTGGGCTCCACTTGGCATCTAATGAGGCCTGGCTGCATTGTAATATGTCAAGACAGAGCAAGCATATCAGTACTCTTGATTTCTCTCTGGATAAAGTCACTAATGCCCACAACGGAACAGCTCCTTGTTCATGACATCATCTAATTCGAATGAAGCTCCCCTATATACTGCATAGGGTGGGGATATTTTTATATGCGCATTTCAAGGCCAAAAAGAAACTAGATATTCTCTGCTCTCACTCTTCATCTTATTTTTGTGGTAGCTAGACTGCCTGGCCAGCGAGTGCCACTCCTGTGCTGGTTTAGAAGCCTGTTCTCACACACTTAGCTTTCTTGTGAATGGTCGGTGCCCAAGTGAGTCACTCCTCTCTGCCCCTAGATTTTGCTATAAAACTTCCAACACATGAGCATATTCAAACAGCAGCAGCACACATTGTTGCAAATGACTAACAGACAGGCAGAAGACCTAGAGAAGCCAATGAGAAAACTTTTGAAATTTGTTTGAAAAAGAATACGGGATCATGGGCCAAAGAGTTGGCTGTCAACTGGGGACATCCGAAGGTCTCCTTGCTCCAGTTTGGGACAATTATGAAAGACAATCTAGGTTTACAATTCTCCATAATGTCAACTAGACTGTATCCCAGTTCCTTCTGCCTAGTCCTCCTTCTGATTCCTCCATATCACAGATTCTTAGATATCAAATTATCAAACCTCCATTTTAAATTTTGTCTTAGTTTGCAAACTCTGGAATCTTCAATATCATTTTCCCTACCAAGATCATTATAAATTATCACTGTGGAATTAGACTTTTCTCCTTAAATTGTTTTTACAATTACCAAATCTAAATTTAAAAGAAGCTTTACATTTAAGTGATTAGTTGAAATCTATCATCTAACTAGAAGATATATTAGGGAAGTATTGGTAAGACTAGGTAGCTATCTAGTTCCCTATAGAGGGAAAGACCAAGATATTTTAAGTTAAACTAGCAAGATTTATATATTGTTCTTAGAAGAAGACTATTCTTATAAATAAATAAATAAATAAATAAATAAATAAATAATGATTGAAGTTGAATTTATAAATCTTTTGTGAGAATTTACAAAAATTAGTTAATGGAATGGCCAAAAGCTCTGGGCTGTGAAGAAAGCACAGCCAGTCAAAGGCTTGCAACTGCACAACTTAAATCCACGATTGGGTTGAGATGGAAGCATCGGGCTTTCCCTTGCTGCTTCATCAGAGATCTGAGCACAGCCTGAATACTAAGACAGGATGCTCCTCAGAGACAGGGCCTGCCTTGGATAACTGAGCAGGTTTAGGGTTCCCAGACGGTCTTGGTATAATTTTCTAAAACTGCCCAGGAGTCTGAGGTGCCACCAGTCCCCCTACCTCAGTGAAGCTGTATTGTGTTGTAATTCACCTTTTGGCTTCTCCCACTCCCTTTCCTTTATGTGTGTCTTAACATTATTTTTTCACATCTAATTCCACCTTGGTGTCTGTTTCCTGAAGGACACAGACCAATAGAATTCTCCCATTTTTCTTGGTTAAGTACATTTACAGAGAAGATGGGCACATTGGACTATTTAATTCTCATTTTCCATATTCCTGTATCATTTGAATCTTCTCTCTTTTTTTTGGCTTCCACATACATGTAAAAATCTTGATTGTTAAAACGTCAGCAACTGTGTGTAGGTAGAGATCTTGGGAGCATTTTATATTTCTTCTTCATACTCCCCCTGAGATTTATAAAAAGAAATCAACTTAGCATTTTTATTATCCTATTCCCTTCTTCCATAACTTCTAGGAAATCCTCTTGGGCATCAATGCATAAAGTACCTTTAAAAAAACTTCAAATATGTTTACCTAGTCCAGAGAATAATATTTATTGATAATAAGTCGGTGGGGGGGGGGTGGAGAGAAACAGGCTCTCAATCCCAGGGAGAGCATCCCAGTTGATGCTACTGCTATTTCCTGTTGCAGTTTGGTGTCACTGTGGAGCACCAGTTAATTGAAGCCTGGTTGAGGTCCTTTTTCTATTCCAGGAAGCTTGATGGTGGCCAAGGGGCAGATGGCTCAACAGCTGGCACTCCACTAGGTACTTATGCACTGTCACAAGCGCAGTGGAGACAGAAGACAGAACTACTTGCCTGGCAGTCATTTTTTAAGTTTAAAGGAAGTTGAAGCCAGCCTTCACCCGGCAGCACAAGGCTACAGCAGCTGCCTGCTCCTTTCAGCTTTGTTTCCTGTGTCTTGACTCTTCATTTTATTGTTCACTAGTGCACGGATATCCTTTTCTTTGCCAGGCTGAGACTACCTGCCCTGCCTGCCCCCTTTTTCTGCTCCAGGATAACACCGTTTCCATGTTCAAAAGGGCAGAGACGAGATGCTGGGTTGTTAAAATTTTGAGATTAAAAGTAACATTCGTTTTGTTGTTGTTGTTACCAACTTATGTTGTTGTTCTTGGTTTTGTGGTTTGTTTGGTTTGGATTGAGTTTGTTTGTTTGTTTGTTTGTTTGTTTGTTTTGGAAGACAATGTGCCTAGTAAAAGTTAAGAGTATTTAAATAAACTTAGAAACTGGTTATGGAGTGTCTAGTTTTGCTGTCACAAATACACTACCAGAGCAGCCTCAGCACGTGTTAGACAGTAGGCCGGTGCTTGTGATTTTGACTAATCTGTGTTTAGTCAGGTTCCTTTTCAGAAAATTCTAGGACTAATATGCTTGTTATCTTTATTATCATATGTGAAATAGGCTGTGTTGTGCTACTCTCAAACTTTCTGGTCTCTCTAGAGTTTGGAGATAGGGTCTGTAAGAAGATAATGAAGATAGCAAATGCAGGGTCCCAATGCACAAAGCTAGTGCATTAGAAGGAATAGCAAAGATCCAGGAAAGAGCTAAAAGGAGAGAGCAGGAAGATGAAAAACAGAGATAAAGGAAAAGAGGGAAGTGGGAGGAAGGGGGGAAGGGAGAGATGGAGAGAGAGAGGAAAGGAGAGAAAGAGAGCCCAAAAGAGAGAGAAAGACTTCCCTATGCCACTATGCCAGTATGCAAAGATACGGTAGGAAGGTACAATCTGAGGAGCCAGGACAAATGTCCTCAAAATAAACCAATCATAATCCCGCTAGAACGTTCATCTTGCTCTTTCAGCCTCTAGAACCGTTGGGAAACAGATCGCCTGTGATGACGTCACCGCGATGATGATGTTTCTCCATAGAAGTCTGAGTTGCCTAATAGTCCACTACACAGGCACAGCAAAGGTCATCTCTGTCTCCACAATCACTCACTCCTCTGCAGGAATTGATGAGAATTTGAAAAAGTAAAGGTTTTGATCAGAATAGAAGGTCCTTCAGTTACCTTATTACACGCTCCAATGCCTTCCTAAACTCATCTTAATAAAATTAAACTCTTGCATGGCAATGAAGTCTACCTGCGTCTACAAACTTGAGCACTAGTGCTGCCCTGCTTTCTCATATATAGGTTGGCCAAACAGTTTTGAAGAGGTTAGTATCTTTTTTTAAAAGCTTCCCACCCTCTCTGTCTGTCTCAGCTCCTCTCCCCCTAACCCCTGTGTAAACACTCTCCTCACAGGTTACCCCATCCACCGGATTTCACTGATGCAATTGAATCACGTTTGCTGTCCTTAACACACTTGTAATTCCCTGTCTGGGATCTGTGTTCTCAGCTGTCCTTTAAACTCTACAGCAGGAAAGTTTATATTTGCTTTGCTCCTGAATTTATCTCCAGTAACTACCACAGTACCTGCCAAAGAATAAGTGCCCCGTGAATATTTATTGAGTGAATGAGATTGAATAAATGAATTCCTAGTCCGTCATGGCCTAATTTATTTGGGGGTTCAGCCAAACTCTTTGATATCCTAATTAAACCGACAGTTCTGTACCTCCTGGCAGGATTATTGGAGATCCGACATAAAGATGTCTGGCTGTGCTCTCAGTTTGGGCAGGGGGTGCCATTTATCAGAACCAAATCACCCACGTCTGTCTCTATTTCACTGTTTTATAAGCCTCCTCTCTATACATCCCACACAAACCTGTACAATCCTTTCCCTGGTCCTTCTGTTTTGAGATTCTGGGTTAGCTGCTAATATCTTTTAAATATATTTTGAAGTTCAGTCCTCGAAAATGAATCCAATCAAACAAGCCCACACGGAGAGGCTAGCAGCACACAGATCCAATTCCTGCCATGGGGATATTCTATGCCCTATACCTTGTCAGTTCAGCCAAATTCAGACACCACTTTCTCAGAAATGGCTATCAAAAGTCTAACTATTTTAAAAATACAGCATAAGAGACAGTCGCAGCTCTACTGTCCTGAAGCTCTGATCCTGTGTTAGGTGTCACCTTCATTAGGTGACAACATCCTAATCTATGCATCGGGGACACTGGAAGAACTGTGCACCCTAGGTGCCTCTCTGTTTTCAAAAAATAAAACAGTAGAGGCTGGAGAGGTAGCTCAGCAGTTAAGAGTGTACACTGCTCTAACAGAATTCACACTGATTTCTCAGCACGCATGTCAGAAGGCTCACAGCCCGCAACTTCAGCTCCAGAGGATCAAACACCTCTGGCCTCCGAGGGCACCTGGACTCAAGGTCATATACCCACATGCAGACACATAATAAAATCAAAGTCAACCTTTTTTTTTTTTTTTTTTTTTTAGTACTATGGTTGATCTGAGAATTGGCAGTTTTTCTAGGATACTGCCTCTGCCATTAGGGCCACTTTGCTATATCAGAGCTTATGCCCTGTGAAAGCTGTTCTTGCCCATTCCCCTTGCTGGAGGCACAGATACGAAGGGCCTCTCATGCTATATTTAGATAATTTATTTCAAGAATTTCTTCTTTTGTTGTGACAGGTATGCTTTTTATGTCAGTCTGTGTGTGCGCATGTGTGTATGTGTGGAATTCTATAGGAATATGCAAATAATCCTATTTGCTCTGTCAGTGTCCCTTCCAAGCTGTATTAGGGACTCCATTCTTTCTGTGTTCCAAAATGTCTTTGGGTGACATTTCAGCTCCTGTGTTTTGATTACCTGACTCTTGGAAATTAAAAAGGCAACCTTTGGTTATTATTGATCATAAAAGCCTTGCTTCTATCATGTATTTTCTTTTCAGTGATGGGAATCCAACACAGGGATTTGCACGTGCTAGTGAATACTCTAACACTAGGCTAGTGCCCATCTTGAAGGTCTATTCCTGGGTGATCACCAAGAGTCTAGCATTACTGTGCTTCCCATCGGCCAACTTAGCTGTCCCTGGCTTAGAAGTCCTGAAATGTAATAAATGTTTGTCTTTCTCTGTGCCTCTCTCCCACTTGTGCTTCTTTCCAGACTCCAAGTAACAGTTTTTAGAATGGGATCAAGTGGAATGCCCACAAAGATGCATATTTTACCTGCCATGGTTCAGGGTAAATGGTTCCAGGTTTGGCTGATATTTTCAATACTTGTCTTGTTCAGAGTAGGAGCCTGTGTTGTGGCCAACGACACCTTTATATAAACTTGCTTAAGGATGCTGATGCTGCTCTCATGTTAGTCATTCACAGCGCCTCAGACACCTCGGAGTCCAAGACTCTCTTCCAACCCTCTAGATGACTTTCTAAGTGGCTCCTCTGCAAAGTTTCTTCTAGGATAATTCAAAGCTGACATTTTTTTTCCTGTTAGCCTCAGACCTGGTCCGTGGTGAGAACTTAGACCTTTCTATCAGAACTGTCTTTATCTAACCTTATTACAAAATTAAAAACTATGGCTCACTGGAAGGATGCAGGCTCTCACAGTATGTCTACCTTGGCAGATTTGTTAACAAGGTTGTAGGAACAAAAATGCACCCTTCCCACAGAAGGAAGCATCTCCTCCCTATAGGCCAGAGAGAGTACACAGTCCAGCTGTTCTTACCACTGCAGCAGCTAAGCCCCTGGACGCAGTATCCAGCACAGGCTGAGCTTCCCAGGGCAGTTTCCCCTGCTCTATTGTCTGAGATCAGAATGGCTAGCTGGCTGTAGTCTTATGCCAACCATACGCACATGCACAAGCACATGCATACACACACACACACACACACACACACACACACACGAGCTCAAGTCACACTCTCTCATTCCCCCCTGTACCTCTCTGTCTCCTGAAATGGATATCACCTTTTCCTCTTCCAGCAATATAAAATGTCAGTGCTCTCAATGCACAAAATGTTCATTCTTGGACACTACAATGTTAACTCCATTGTGTATTTTGGGCCATCTTTGAATGGAAATCAACTGTTCAGACATCTCACGTGAGATGTAGACATATTCACCACTTACTGGTTTGTTCCTAGCTGTTTGTGTCTTAGCCAACAGCAAGAGACTGAAAATTGTTCTATTTCATTGTCTTCACGCCTTCATATACATCATCTATATGGTACTTCTGAACAATGCAGCATTCTCTCTCATTTACAGTCAACAGCTCAAATATTTGAGGACAGGAATTATATTTTCTATATCATTTAGTTCTCTTTCTTGTCATCCAATCTTCAAAAAAAAAAAAATGGCAATAGCTTTCAGACCCTTCGCCATCCTGCCTTTCCTCTTCAGGTCATATATGCTAATTTGTTGCAGTCCTTAAAATGTTGACCTGTAATTCAACATAATACTCCAGATGTGGTTTGATCAGAATATAGAAAGACGATTACTTCCCATAAACCAGAAATTACACTTTTATTAATGCAGTCTAAGATCCTTGGCTTTTTAGCAGCCACATCACACTGAATTGAATTACAGAGTTGACTGTAATTCAAAATAATATCCAATTTAAAGTGAGTGCTATTCCCCTGCCAGCTGGATAAGGTTTCCCATTTAAATGGAGCATTTAAGCCAAAACGAGGTTAATATGTGACCGGAGGTGGCATTAGACCACCAAAGCACATTGTGCTCCAAATTGGTTGACTAATAAGTGTCTCAAATCAGCCTAAGTAAAACTGGACCTGTCAACTGCCCTGACTCTGTCAACAGAAGGAGAAATGGGGGGTTGGTGCTACTAATAAACAAGCCATTTTTCAGAATTAGTCAAAGGTATTGTGTTTGCAAGAATCTTAGCAATTTATTACAATTTTTTTCTGCTTAGATCATAGTCTGATATTTAAAATCATGTCTCCTTTATTATTTACAAGTGTGTTTCCAATTTTGAAATACTTGCTCACTACAGAAATTTGAGGACATAGTGTAAAGTATAAAAATGAAAGTTAATGTGGGTTTTCATGTTTGCTTTCGCGAGTGTTCCTGCTTTGTTATTGAAATCTCTTTGGCTGAAAAGAGATAGTCACTGAGAAGAACACAAGCTCTGAGATCATCCTTTTTAGTAGCCACAGATAAATCTCAGTGATCCTGGATTCTTCAGCCAGAAAACACTGTTCAGAATAATGCCATGAAAATCGTGAATAATGAGTTGTTTAAGAAAGGGAGAATTTCAACTGTAATTTGTCTCTTTTGAGAGTGTTGAACTGTATCAACAGTACCACAGTTATAGCGAAATACATATACATACATATGTGTAGCCTCCCTATCGTAGCCTCCGTATCCAAGCCCAAAGACTGTATATTGTCTTCCTACCTGGGCCCAAAGGCTAGCTTACTTTTTTAAAGTGATTAAGCAGACATTAATAATGGAAACCCAAGTGAGATCTGACATCAAGCTTTAATTATACCTTATATTCATATATACACGTATATATGAATATCATTTATAGCACATGATTCAACTTGCTGATTTTCCTACATTTTTGCAAAGGGTTTCTTGAATTCCTTCGGTGTTATAAGATAATTCTTGTACATTTGGTAGAAGTAGATCCATTTGTTTGGATAATGGCAGAGACTCAAAACACAGGAGCTGTCCACACACATTGTTCTTTTTTTTTTCTTCAACATATTCATTATTTTATTTACTTATAATTTAAGACCTATGTTCTATACAGTTTTCTTTTTTTTCCTTATCCTGATCCCATTCTTTATTGACTATTTTCTTTATTTACATTTCAAATGTTATCCCCTTTTCAGGTGTACTATACAACTAGAACTGTCAAAAACTGGAGAAGTAAACATTGATGTATTGAGTATATTTTACCATAGTTTTGATGTGTAGTGATTTTTGTTAGGGGGAGTGTACATTTCTAGTGTATGAGACTATGACCTCACTCATATCCTCAGTACTGCTGGAACAAGATAAGGATATCTTTAGTCTCACTCACTGGAGGGTTGCGCAGGCCTGTGTGTCCATACAAACACAAATATGGCTTCAAACTGTTGAATAAAGCATCTCTTTCTTGATCTGAATAAAATGTCTGAAGAAGAGCAACGGGAATCTATTACTGATAGCAATCTTCCATGTGGGTAGCATTGAGTGAAATATATTTGAGGACAGGTTAGGTTGCTTAGTCATCGACTTACCAATTGAATTAGGCTTTTACTTTCTAGTTTTCTTGCCTTTTAAGGTATAATCAAAGCTTGATGTCAAATTTCACTTGAGTTTTCATTAATAATGTCCACTTAATGACTTTAAAGAAGGAAGCTAGCCTTTGGGCTCAGGCAGGAAGACAACGCACAGTTTTGGGCTTGGAGAGGGATGCTGAGATAGGCTGTAACTCACAACTTTGCCATTCAAATGACCCATAAAGCAGTCCCTGTTCAACAGGGTGCAATACTCTTCCTGGTGTGATCAGGGTATGTGGAGGGTGGGAAGGAAGAGTTGGGGGTCGTTAACCTCCAGCAATGGCCCGACATTGCTTTGTCCAAGTAGATATAAATAAGCTAAATTGAAAATATAACGAGATCAAGATTTTTTTTTTCTTCATGTGTCGGTGGGTGAAGTTGGCTGTCTAAGAAAGCAGCTATGCTAGAAACAGAGGAGTAGCAGTGCTTCCACTGAGAAAGCTTCCTGGCACAGTGACACTGAAAAGGGGGAGTGCTCCCAGGTACCTCAAAGAGCTGCAGTGATTGCCAGAATGCAGATGGCATTAAAAACACACCACATAAGCTATTATTGTCAATGCTGCTTCATTACATACAATGCAAAATAGTCCCCTACTAACTGTTTTTATTGATCGTCTCAACAACTTTGAGTGCTATCATTTCTGCTTTTCTCGGGAAAACAAAAGACCTGAAACCAGGAGAAATTAAACTTGGAGAGGTGCTGCTGCTTGTAATCAATCCCAGGTGAGAGGGCAAGGCAGAGAAAGGACAATTTCAAGCCCAGTTTGGGCTACATGACAAGACACTGTCACTGTCGCTATACTACACAACACAACAAAACAAAACTCAAGTTGTCAAAACACTCATCTTTCTCATAGAAACAGGAAATGTCAGAGCTGGTGATCTTTCACATATAAAGGTAGAAACAAATTAAGTATATAATTTCAGATCAGTAATGAAGTTAGAGTGCAATTTGACAAGTAAGTTCCAACTTATCTGTAATATAAGCTGTGGTGAATATATGTTTCCAGTTTAATTTTCTAGAAACGATAATATAACCATGTATGCATTTGTTTCTTTTAAATAGAATTCAACTATGTTGCAGGATATTTAATCATACCCTGAGATTGTGTTATTTACTGGAAAAAACTGTTTTTACTTGTGGTGTGACTCAGACATAGTGCATACCTTTAATCCAAGAGCTTTCTGATTGAATATTATAAACATGATTAAATAAAGTCAACCATAGGTTAAGAGGCAAAGGAAGCAACCAATTGACAATTGACAGGAAGTGAACGTAGGATTAATAAGGAAAAAAAAAACATAGAGAGTAAAAGGAAGTCAGGAGGATGGATAGAGAGATGCACAGGAAGTAGAAGGGAGGGACATTGACTTTGAAGGAAAATATTTGAGACAGCATGAGTAGTAAAAGAGGGTATTGCTGTGGGAGGAGGAAGGATGCTGGGTGTTTTCTCTGCCTCTCTGAATTAGCAGACTTTCCCCACAACTAACTCCAGAGTTTTCATTAGTAAAATCAAACAGTTAAGATTTTATTTTAAGAAAAACAAAAAACTACCATTCTACTCCCCCACTCATTCTTTTTTTCTTTTAAGATTCATTATTAGTATACATAAGTACACTGTACCTGTCTTTAGACTCACCAGAAGAGGGCATCAGATCTCATTACGGGTGTTTGTGAGCCACCATGTGGTGCTAGGATTTGAACTCAGGACCTTTGGAAGAACAGTCAGTGCTCTTAACCACTGAGCCATCCCTCCAGCCTGCCCTTACTCTTATTCTTAAATTATAATCATGCTAATTATGTCTGATCCTACTTACCTGGTCCCTATTGTTACCATGATGTACAAATCCTATGCTTACTATTAGCTTCATTGATATATAAATTTAAGAATTATGTTTAAATTGTTCTGTAAAAGATTAGCAACTACCAGCTGGCAGTACACTGCTATAATTCTGGCACTCAGAGGTTAACACAGAAGGTTCTTTTAATGGAGGGGCAAACCTGAGCTACCAGGAAATGATATGTAAATTCACTTTTACCAATTTTCCTACCTCTGAAATATAACTATTACATATAATATAGATTCCTATTATTTGATTCTAATTCTCTTTCAGATACATCATTATAAAAGGATAATATGCCTGCTTAAAACAATCATGTGACACTGAAAGAAACTGAAGCCCACGTCTCGGGGTAAAGGAGAGATTATAAGATTTTGATGCGAGGAACAAGTTAGCTCCTACTTAGTATATTAAAATATGCTAAAATTGTAAACCTGAATATATTTAGGAAATATCTTTTATAGTAAGAAGTTTCTGTGTTTGACTGCCGAAACTTAGAATTATTGTCTATATCTCAATGATAGAGTAGGTTGATCTGCCTTATGAGTAGATTTAAGCAAACATGTCTCATTCAACAAGAACAACAATTATTTTTCAATTTTTGTCAATAAGACTTGATCCAGAACGGATAAAAGAGGGGGAAGAATTCTTAGTCATAAGACACGGGCCTGAGCAGGTATTCAGAGTGTTTGAATTAACAGCAATAACCAAAGAGCCATGAGCGTGACTGGTAATTCACACTGAGGAAACTACCATGCCTGCAAGTTCTCTTCTGTCCTTTTGGTCTGGCTCTGCTCTCCCCCCATTGGCATGTCTGTGAACAGCATACATAAACAAAGTGTTATTGAACCATCTTTGATTTGCCAGTTCAACTTGCTAATACTCTGCAAGAAACATAGACATGAGAAATTGAAGAGCCTGTTCTCCTGCAGGTTTCTATGAACTGGACCAGGATGCTAGATATTGACTGGATTCCTGTATTGTTTCAGAGATCACAGCTGAAGTATAGCCTGTCTCAGAATTACTCACCTTTGAGTCTCACTACATTGGATTTAGATAATAGTTCTATGTGACTTTAGACTTTTGAGTTTATGCTATAGTGACTCAAAACAATAGGGGCTCTTAGTAAATATCTTCAACAAAATTATAGAAGAAAACTTCCCTAACCTAAAGAAAGAGAAGCCCATGAACATACAGGAAGCCTACAGAACTCCAAATACACTGGACCAGAAAAGAAATTCCTCCCGACACATAATATTCAGAACAACAAATGCACTAAATAAAGACAGAATATTAAAAGCAGTAAGGGGAAAAGGTCAAGTAACATATAAAGGCAGGCTTATTAGAATTACACCAGACTTCTCACCAGAGGCTATGAAAGCCAGATGATCCTGGACAGAGGTTATACAGACCCTAAGAGAATACAAATGCCAGCCCAGGCTACTATAGCCAGCAAAACTCTCAATTAACATAGATGGAGAAACCAAAGTATTCTATGACAAAACCAAATTCACACAATATCTTTCCATGAATCCAGCTCTGCAAAGGATAATAAAGGATAATAATAAAGGATAATAAAAGGATAATAATAAAGGGAAAACTCCAACACAAGGAGGGGAATTATGCCCTAGAAAAAACAAGAAAGTAATCCTTCAGCAAACCTAAAAGAAGACAGTCACAAGAACAGAATCCCAACTCTAACAACAAAATAACAGGAAGCAACAATTACTTTTCCTTGATATCAATTAATATAAATGGACTCAATTCCCCAATAAAATGTCATAGACTAACAGAAAGGCTATATAAACAGGACCCAACATTTTGCTGCATACAGGAAACCCACCTCAGGGACAAAGACAGACAGTACCTCAAAAGGCTGGAAAACAATTTTCCAAGTAAATGGTCCAAAGAAACAAGCTGGAGTAGCCATTTTAATATTGAATAAAATCAACTTCCAACCCAAAGTTATCAAAAAAGACAAGGAGGGGCACTTTATACTCATCAAAAGTAAAACCTTCCAAGATGAACTTTCAATTCTGAATATCTATGCTCCAAATCCACATTCAGTAAAGAAACTATAGTACAGCTCAAAGCACAAATTGCACTGCACAAAATAATAGTGGGAGACTTCAACACCCCACTCTCCTCAATGGACAGATCCTGGAAACAGAAACTAAACAGAGACACATTGAAACTAACAGAAGTTATGAAACAAATGGATTTAACAGATACAATTTGCAAAACACAGGAAACTCAAGAAGGAAGACTAAAGTGTGGATACTTCGCTCCTTCTTAGAAGGGGAACAAAATATTCATGGAAGGAGTTACAGAAGCTGAGACAGAAGGAAGGACCATCCAGAGACTGCCCCACCCAGGGATCCATCCCATAAACAACCACCAAACCCAGACACTATTGCATATGCCAGCAAGATTTTGCTGACAGGACCCTGATATAGCTCTCTCTTGTGAGGCTCTGCCAGTGCATGGCAAATACAGAAGTGGATGCTCACAGTCATCTATTGGATGGAACACAGGGCCCCCAATGAAGGAGCTAGAGAAAGTACCCAAGGTGTTAAAGGGGTCTGCAACCCTATAGGAGGAACAACAATATGGACTAACCAGTAACCCCTAGAGGTTGTGTCTCTAGTTGCATATGTAGCAGAGGATGACATAGTTAGCCATCAATGGGATTAGAGGCCCTGGTCTTGTGAAGATCATATGCCCCAGTTCAGGGGAATGCCAGGGCCAGGAAGCAGGAGTAGGTGGGTTGGGGAGCAGGGCAGGGAGATGGTATAGGGGACTTTCTGGATAGCATTTGAAATGTAAATGAAGAAAATACCTAATAAAAAATAAAAAAAATGAAACACAACAATACAAAAAAGGTGATCATGTTTCATCATTACCTTTATGGAATGAGCTCTGAAAGACTTAGTAAAAGAAGGATAAACAATATATCCCTTTTATTGTAACCACTTACATCAGAACATGTTTAATCATTCAATGCCTCAATGTCTCATAATACATAGTCTGAAATAGAACCCTGGACAGTAAAAAGTTTCCAAGATGTCTAACAATTAACACTTTGATACTCTATAAGCCAAAGCAACTTGATAAACATAACCAATAGCAGATAATGTTCCATTAAGTAAACCAGATGCTGCTATAAATTGCTGTAAGTCTCAAATTCCTTTCTTGGAATGTCTTGGAAATTTTCTTCTACCTATATTTTTTTAACTCACTTAGAAAGAGAAACAGAAACTGACTTTTAATATATTGTATAGAATGTGCTTTCTTCTAATTTGGCTATGGCACATTCATTTGCATAGTTTTAAGATTTTTTTTTGGAATGATTACGAAAGTAACACCACAAAGCAACCATAGTTATTCAGGGACATTTTGACTCATCCTGGTTCTTATCATAACTTTCATATGTAAAGAAGCTTGGAGATTTGGGTGAGAATGATTTATCCATAAAGCAGTTATGGATGGCATGTGGCTACTGGGCAAAAATATACAGTCTCTGTCTTGGTCATAACTGTTATATGCTATGCTCCAGTGGCTGAAGAGTTGTCACATGTATATCTTCACAATGTGAACACACACACACGTAGTCATTTAGTAATAATTCTCTAATGCCTGAGGGTAAATGTTTCATGAATATAGATTTCATTCTTTCTAATATTAAAGTTTCTCACTCCTAACTGCAAACAATACCTGAATATTCTTCTAATTTCCAACAACTTCCACCATGCATCTGCTGCTTGGTTGTCAATTGGTAGAAATAACTATGAAATCCATAAATAGCTATATACTGTTTATATTACCATATTAGTGGATGGAACGGACCCTTACTGGTTGGAACCTGTATATTCTACAATGTAATTATAATAGGTAAGTAAAATAAGACACCTAAATTTACACATGCACAAGTTTGTATGTATGTATGTTTTGTATTTAGTATGTATGGGGAGTATGTATGGATGCATGTATGTGTATACATATATATATATACATAATATATATATTATGGGTATGTATGTGCATACTATAGCATGTGTATATGTGTATGGAGGTCAGGGAACAATTTGGGAGAGTTAGCTCTCTCCTACCATATGTGGGCCCTGGATATTGAACCACCTTTCCCTTATGGTGTGCTCTAGGTTGTATATGGGCTCTTTTTCTACTCTACTATGGGTATGGGTGCATAACTGGCCAAGCACATACGTTTCTAATGTAAGAATAGACATTCTAGGATGTTTCTGATCTGTGTGCCCTGTTGTGTGTGTGCCTCAGTGCGGCTCTGGAAAGATCACATCTAAGAACAGGGACTGACGATATTTACAGGGGCGGATGGCACTGGCTTTCTTCTGCTGTGTACAGAAAGCAGAATTTGATTCTGTGAACACTATTTGTGTGCCTGGTAACTTGAGAGTAGTAGGTCATCAAATAGGCATGTGCTAGGCATTTAGGAAAGGCTGCCTAAGCAGTCAGTGATGTGTATATGAAACAAAGACATGCAATTATGTACCTAGTCTTGAGAAGTTTGTAAGGTAAGAGGTGAACCCATGGGAAAGAATGTCTGTAACTCAGTTATTCTGAGCAGCAAAACTTCCAGTAATCTTATTCTTACTTAATGTCTCCATGGATAGGATATTACCATATTGATATTTTAAGGAGAGAGAGAAAAAACATAATAGGTAAAAATATCCTTAGTTGGGGTATGTGAATTAGGAGCACCACCTTCATGAATGTGCACTTTTTTATAAACTAATGAATGAGCTTCAAAATGTTTGCATTTTCTAAGTTTTCTCTCCAGTAATGAAACATCACGAAGACAGACTTCCCTAGGGATATACTCTACACCAAACACCAAGTGTCACAGATGCCAGGGTTTGCTGGAGGATTTATGCTTGCTATTTTAGCATAGCTTGTCTTCTTTTGATTTTATTTTTCTATAACAGATCAATAAATTTTACCTGAGAAATAAAGCAATTCTGTGGAAATCAATCTCCGATGCTGATTTATTCTGAGTGGTTTGCGTCCAGTGTGTGGGAGATAGATAATTCACAAGCTCTGTCTGCAATTTGTCTGCCAATGGGGTCTTGAAGCCTGGCCAGACAACAGTTGTTTCTAATCCTCTTCTTTGTCTCATCCCCAGGGAGCCTTTATTCAGCTTGTTTGTGGAGAAGATTTGGGCAGTTAGCGTTTGGGAAGAGGAAGTTAGAGAAAGCAGGAAGAAGGGGGTAGTGGGAAAGAGGAAGGGAGGAAGGGTGTGGGGGTGTGTTTGTGTGTGTGGGTGTGTGTGTGTGTGTGTGTGTGTGAGAGAGAGAGAGAGAGAGAGAGAGAGAGAGAGAGAGAGAGAGAGGAGGGGGAAGGGCCAAGAGAGAGAAGGAGACAGAAGAACTAAAAGCAAGAGAAAATCTTGATTTAGTCTGATGAGACCAGTGTTTGCTGTGCATGTTAGGGGTGGATGTTTCCAATCAGAATTAAATAAGCAATAATGGCGGGTTAGCAAAAGGTCTTGGTTCATTAAAGGAAATGTGGTAATTTTCTCAACTGAGGTAGAAGCTCACAGGAGGAAGCCCCACAAACAGTCATAATGGGTGACTTCACAGCTGTCTTCTGCAGCCACACACATTTTTAATATGGAGGGGAAATGCAGAGTAGCATAGCAGTCATCTTCCCTTTGTCTTCTATCTCAATGGGTGTAAACACGCAGGTACAGAAACACACCAGGCGGATCTTTAATGATTAAGCCTTCAGATTTAGTTTCTCGGAGACACATTTAAAAGTAATAAAATGTACAAAAAGAAAAAAAAAAGCCCTGCAACAACAACAACCCCCCTCCCCCCAAAAAAACAACCCTCCAAGGGTCAAACTAGCAAAAGGAATGGCCCTTTAAAGGGCTTTTATCTCCTGCCCATCATCTCAAATTGTCTTGTTTACCCCTCTGAATCCCGATCAGGCACCATTACTGCACTCAGTGTCCACAGCACTCTTGTGAAGGGAAAATTAATTCTGAATTACTGGCCCCATAACTGCCTGCTTTTTCACATTATCTGTCAGGAAAATAAGCAGACAATAGCCAGCTAAGTGGATTTCTGCTAGCTGCCATTCAAAGAAGAAGGGACAGGTGTTCAATGGGGGCTTCTTTCTTTCCTCAACTGCTATTTAACAATACGTAGAGGAGGAGTTTAATTGCCTGCTCCCACCTGCACCCTTGTCATTTCTTGGTTTTATTGGTTTTAATGAAAATATTAAGTGCACTCTAGGAACAGTGGCAAAGTGACATTTTGATTGAAACACACAAGGAAAAAAATGTAGAACAGAAGCAGGCACGGTTACAATGCTAATAGAAACTAAAAGAGGGAATATCTAGCACAACATTTCAGCTATTGTTATACAAATAGGTGGTCCTTAGGTGAAGGACTAACAAAAATGAATTCAGTAAAGAGCATTTTGCCTTAGCTACTGAACTTTTAATTTTTTCATAGACGAATAATGTGCTTGGTCCGTGATGCACTTTCTCTTATTAGATGTCCCTGAGGTGACATCTGCTATTGTATAAATATGGCTTGTTCCCACCAAAGTCATATTTGGTGAGGTTTGGTCCTCAGGATAGTAGTGCTAAGACATATTGACGATCTAGGGGGTGATTACATTTAAATGGATTAGCATATTTTCCTGGCTGCCACAGGACTAGGCAGGTTGCCTATCCTGAGAGTGGGTCTTTATCTGGCACATCATGTGTCTCTAGCCCACATTCACCCACTTTCCTTCTGCTTTTATGAAGCCCTTCCAGAAGCTAGATTTACACAACCATGACTCCAAATCAATCACTTTTCTTTATATGTTACTAAGTCTCAGGCATTCTGTTACAGAACAGAAAAGAGACTAAGAGCATTTGTGGTCAAGCACAATTGAAATATCTTTTTCTTGTCTGGGATTGACGTTAATGGAGTTTCTAGAGAGAGTTTGAATTTATTGACATGATTCATTGCATCTGAACTTGGTAAGAATCAGCTAGAACAGTATTTACCTGAACCCTGTTCCTAGACTCAGTGTACTGAAAAGTCAAACAAGTCGCCAGCCCCAGGCCACCTTGGGCATGAACTCGGGTAGACAGTCCTATGGTTCCCAGAGGAATGGTTCCCACACTGCAGGCACCCTAGCACACCAAGGATCTTGGGATCACTGGTGAGTGGAACACAACATCTGTTCCAAAACAACCAGGAGGGAACTGTGCCAGCAGGAACAGGGACACAGGAAACCTGCCCGACCAGCGGCTAGGGTTTGTTTTGGTCAGCGCCAGCCCCTGGCCACCTTGGGCATGAACTCAGGGGACAGTCCCAGGGTCCCCAGAGGACTCTCCACACAGCAGGCGCCATAGAACACCCAGGATCTTAGGATCACTGAGGAAAGTAGACCTCCAGAGAGGGCTCTGACCCCAAGACCCAGGTGAGAGTGCCTTCTTGTATCCCAAGTCTCTCAGAGACAAGTTTGCACAGGAGAGTGCATAGGCCACAGAAGCAACAGAGCTTCTTGGACAGGGTCCCTTCTGGCCTTCATCCTCAGCCAGGAGGCAGAGCTGAGTGCCAGACCTCTGTGTACCTTCCCTGCAATGGAGAGCTTGCCTGCAGAGAGTGCTCTGACCACTGGGACTCAGGAGAGAGTTGGACACCCAGGAGTGCTGACCGAGGCTAACAGAATCACAGGAGGAACAAACTCCAGCCAGAGACAGCTAGAATATCTAACACCAGAGATTACCAGATGGCAAAAGGCAAACATAAGAATCTTACTAACAGAAACCAAGACCACTCAGCATCATCAGAACACAGTACGCCTACCACAGCAAGTCCTGGATACCCCAACACATGCAAAAAGCAAAATTCAGATTTAAAATCACATCTCAAGATGCTGGATTTTAAGGAGGGCATTAATAACTCACTTAAATAAATACAGGAGAACACGGCTAAATGGATAGAAGTACTTAAAGAGGAAACACAAAAACCCCTTAAAGAATTACAGGAAAACACAATCAAACAGGTGATGGAATTGAACAAACCATCCAAGATCTAAAAATGGAAGTAGAAACAACAACAACAACAAAAACAAACAAAGGGAGACAACTCTGGAGATAGAAATTCCAGGAAAGAAATCAGGAACCATAGATGTGAGCATGAGGAACAGAATACAAGAGATGGAAGAGAGAGTTTCAGGTGCAGAAGATTCCATAGACAACATGGACACAACAATCAAAGAAAATGCAAAATGCAAAAAAAAAAAAAAAAAAAGAGAGAGAGAGAGAGATCCTAACTCAAAACATCCAGGAAATCCAGGACACAATAAGAAGACCAAATCTAAGAATAATAGGTATAGATGAGAATGAAGATTTTCAACTTAAAGGGCCAGCAAATATCTTCAACAAAATTATAGAAGAAAACTTCCCTAACCTAAAGAAAGAGATGCCCATGAATATACAAGAAGCATACAGAACTCCAAATAGACTGGACCAGAAAAGAAATTTCTCCTGACACATAATAATCAGAACTACAAAATGAACTAGATAAAGACAGAATATTAAAAGCAGTAAGGGGAAAAGGTCAAGTAACATATAAAGGAAGACCTATTAGAATTACATCAGACTTCTCACCAGAGACTATGAAAGTCAGAAGATCCTGGACAGAGGTTATACAGACCCTAAGAGAATACAAATGCCAGCCCAGGCTACTATAGCCAGCAAAACTCTCAATTACCATAAATGGTGAAACCAAAGTATTCCATGACAAAACCAAATTCACACAATATCTTTCCATGAATCCAGCCCTTCAAAGGATAATAAAGGGAAAACTCCAACACAAGGAAGGGAATTATGCCCTAGAAAAAACAAGAAAGTAATCCTTCAACAAACCTAAAAGAAGACAGTCACAAGAACAGAATCCCAACTTTAACAATAAAAATAACAGGAAGAAACAATTGCTTTTCTTTTAATTTCTCTTAACATCAATGGACTCAATTCCCCAATAAAAAGACATAGACTAATAGACTGGCTACACAAATAGGACCCAACATTTTGCTGCTTACAAGAAACCCATCTCAGGGACAAAGACAGACACTACCTCAGAGTAAAAGGTTGGAAAACAATTTTCCAAGCAAATGATCCAAAGAAATAAGCTGGAGTAGCCATTCTAATATAAATAAAATCAACTTCCAACCCAAAGTTATCAAAAGACAAGGAGGGGCACTTCATACTCATCAAAGGTAAAGTCTTCCAAAATGAACTCTCAATTCTGAATATCTATGCTCCAAATGCAAGGGCATCCATATTTATTAAAGAAACTACAGTAAAGCTCAAATCACACATTGCACCACACAGGTAATGGGTGACTTCAACACCCCATTCTCATCAATTGGCAGATCCTGGAAACAGAAACTAAACAGAGACACATTAAAATGTACAGAAGTTATGAAACAAACGGATTTAACAGATATCTACAGAACATTTTATCCTAAAACAAAAGGATATACCTTCTTCTCAGCACTTCATGGTACCTTCTCCAAAATTAACCATATAATAGGTCACAAAACAGGCCTCAACAGATACAAAAATATTGAAATTATCTCATGCATCCTATCAGATCACCACAGACTAAGGCTGATCTTCAATAACAACATAAATAATAGAAAGCCAGCATTCACATTGAAGCTGAATAACACTCTACTTACTGGTACTTTGGTCAAGGAAAAAATAAAGAAAGAGATTAAAGACCTTTTAGAGTTTAATGAAAATTAAACCACATCATACCCAAACTTATGGGATACAATGAAAGCAGTCCTAAAAGGAAAACTCATAGCTCTGAGTGCTGCCAAAAAAAAAAAAAAAAAAAAAAAAAAAGAAACCAAAAAAACAAAAAAAAACAAAAACCAAACAAACAAACAAACAAACAAAAACTAGAATACACTAGCAGCTTGACAGCACACCTAAAAGCTCTAGAACAAAAGGAAGCAAATTCACCAAGAGGAGTAGACAGCAGGAAATAATCAACCTCAGGGCTAAAATCAACCAAGTGGAAACAAAAAGAACTTTTCAAAAAAATTAGCCAAACCAGGAGCTGGTTCTTTGAAAAAATCAATAAGATAGATAAACCCTTAGCCAGACTAACTAGAGGGCACAGGGACAGTATCCTAATTAACAAAATCAGAAATGAAAAGGGAGACATAACAACAGAACAGGAGGAAATCCAAAACATCATCAGATCCTAGTACAAAGGCTATACTCAACAAAACTGGAAAACCTGGATGCAATGGACAATTTTCTAGACAGATACCAGGTACCAAAGTTAAATCAGGATCACATTAATGATCTAAACAGTCCCATATCCCCTAAAGAAATAGAAGCAATCATTAATAGTCTCCCAACCAAAAAAAAGCCCAGGACCAGACAGGTTTAGTGCAGAGTTCTATCAGACCTTCAAAAAAACCTAATTCCACTTCGTCTCAAACTATTCCATAAAATAGAAACAGAAGGTACTCTACCCAATTCATTCTATGAAGCCACAATTACTTTGACACCTAAGCCACATAAAGACCCAACAAAGAAAAAGAACTTCGGACCAATTTCCCTTATGAATATTGATGCAAAATACTCAATAAAATTCTCGAAAACTGAATCCAAGAACATATCAAAATGATCACCCATCATGATCAAGTAGGTTTCATCCCAGGGATGCAGGGATGGTTTAACATATGGAAATCCATCAACATAATCCACTATATAAACAAACTCAAAGATAAAAACCACATGATCATCTTGTTAGATGCTGAGAAAGCATTTGACAAAATCCAACACCCATTCATGATAAAAGTCTTGGAAAGATCAGGAATTCAAGGCCCATACCTAAACATAATAAAAGCAATATACAGCAAACCAGTCGCCAGCATCAAACTAAATGGAGAGAAACTTGAAGCAATCCCACTAAAATCAGGGACTAGAAAAGGCTATCCATTTTCTCCCTACCTATTCAACATTGTACTTGAAGTCCTAGCTAGAGCAATTAGACAACAAAAGGAGATCAAGGGGATACAAGTTGGAAAGGAAGAAGTCAAAATATCACTATTTGCAGATGATATGATAGTATATACAAGTGACCCTAAAAATTCCACAAGAGAACTCCTAAACTTGATAAACAGCTTCAGTGCAGTAGCTGTATATAAAATTAACTCAAATAAGTCAATCCTCTACACAAAGGATAAACAAGATGAGAAAGAAATTAGGGAAACAACACCCTTCACAATAGTCACAAGTAATATAAAACACCTGGGTGTGTCTCTAACTAAGGAAATGAAAGATCTATATGATAAGAACTTCAAGTCTCTGAAGAAAGAAATCAAAGAAGATCTCAGAAGATGGAAAGATCTCTCATGCTCATGGATTGGCAGGATTAATATAGTCAAAATGGCTATCTTGCTGAAAGCAATCTACAGATTCAATGCAATCCCCATCAAAATTCCAACTCAATTTTTCACCGAGTTAGAAAGGACAATTTGCAAATTCATCTGGAATAACAAAAAAACCTAGGATAGCAAAATGTATTCTCAACAATAAAAGAACCTCTGGTGGAATCCCCATGCCTGACCTCAAGCTGTACTACAGAACAATTACTGGTACAGCATGGTACTGGTTCAATGACAGACAGGTAGATCAATGGAATAGAATTGAAGACCCAGAAATGCAACCACACATGCACAGTCACTTGATCTTTGACAAAGGAGCTAAAACCTTCCAGTGAAAAAGGACAGCATTTTCAACAAATGGTGCTGGCTCAATTGGCAGTTATCATGGAGAAGAACACAAATTGATCCACTCTTATCTCTTTGTACAAAGCTCAAGTCTAAGTGGATCAAAGAACTCCACATAAATCCAGGGACACTGAAATTCATAGAGGAGAAAGTGGGCAAAAGCCTCAAAGATATGGGCACAGGGGGAAAAATTCCTGAACAGAACAGCAATGACTAGTGCTGTAAGATAGAGAATCGACAAATGAGACCTCATAAAATTGCAAAGCTTATATAAGGCAAAAGACACTGTCAATAAGACAAAAGGCCACCAACAAATTGGGAAAGGATCTTTACCTATCCTAAATCAGATAGAGGACTAATATCCAATATATACAAAGAACTCAAGAAGCTGGACTCCAGAAAATCAAATAACCCCATCAAAAATGGGGTACAAAGCTAAACAAAGAATTCTCAACTGAGGAATACTGAATGGCTGAGAAGCACCTGAAAAAATGTTCAACATCCTTAATCATCAGGGAACTGCAAATCAAAACAACACTGAGATTCCACCTCACACCAGCCTGAATCGCTAAGATCAAAAATTCAGGTGACCTTTCCGCTCGGCCGTTCTCCTGTATAGGAGGCAGTCATGGCGCCCAGCCGGAATGGCATGATACTGAAGCCCCACTTCCACAAGGATTGGCAGCAGCGAGTGGACACTTGGTTCAACCAGCTGGCGCGCAAGATCCGCAGGCGCAAGGCCCGGCAGGCGAAAGTGCGTCGCATCGCCCCTCGCCCTGCGTCCAGCCCCATCAGGCCCATCGTGAGGTGCCCTACAGTGAGATACCACACCAAGGTCTGGGCTGGCAGGGGCTTCAGCCTGGAGGAGCTCAGGGTGGCTGGCATCCACAAGAAAATGGCTCGCACCATCGGCATCTCTGTGGACCCGAGGAGGCGAAACAAGTCCACGGAGTCACTGCAGGCCAACGTGCAGCGCTGTTGAGGAGTACCGCTCCAAGCTCATCCTGTTCCCCAGGAAGCCTTCTGCTCCGAAGAAGGGAGATAGTTCTGCTGAAGAACTTAAGCTGGCCACCCAGCTGACAGGACCCGTGATGCCCATCTGGAATGTGTACAAAAAGGAAAAGGCCAGAGTTATCACAGAAGAAGAGAAGAACTTTAAGGCTTTTGCCAGTCTCTGAATGGCCCGTGCCAATGCCCGACTCTTTGGCATCCGAGCAAAAAGGGCGAAGGAAGCTGCAGAGCAAGATGTTGAAAAGAAAAAATAATTCTGTGTTAGAGAGTTGCAATAAATTTTCCATGAAGCGGAAAAAAAATTCAGGTGATAGCAGATGCTGGTGAGGGTATCGAGAAAGAGGGACACTCCTCCATTGCTGGTGGGATTGCAAGCTGGTACAAACACTCTGGAAATCAGTCTGGCAGTTCCTCAGAAAATTGGACATAGTACTACAGGAAGGTCCAGCTTTACCTCTCCTGGGCCTATACCCAGAAGATGCTCTAATTTGTAAGAAGGACACACGCTCTACTATGTTAATAGCAGTCTTATTTATAATAGCCAGAAGCTGGAAAGAACCCAGATGTCCCTCAACCGAAGAATGGATACAGAAAATATGGTACATTTATACAATGGAGCACTAATCAGCTATTAAAAACAATGAATTTATGAACTTCTTAGGCAAATAGATGGATCTGGAGGATATCATCCTGAGTTAAATAACCTAGTCACAAAAGAACACACATATGCACTAACTGATAAGTGGCTATTAGCCCAGAAACTTAGAATACCCAAGATACAATTTGCAAAACACATGAAACTCAAGAAGAAGGAAGACCAAAGTGTGGATACCTCATTCCTTCTTAGAAGGGGGAACAAAATACCCATGGAAGGAGTTACAGAGACAAAGTTCAGAGCTGAGACAGAAGGAAGGAACATCCAGAGTCTGTTGCACCCAGATATCTATCCCATAAACAACCACCAAACGCAGACACTATTGCCAGCAAGATTTTGCTGACAGGACCGTGATATAGCTGTCTCTTGTGAGGCTATGCTGAGGCCTGGCAAACACAGAAGTGGATGCTCACAGTCATCTATTGGATGGATCACAGGGCCCCCAATGAAGGAGCTAGAGAAAGTACCCAAGGTGTTAAAGGGGTCTGCAACCCTATAGGAGGAACAACAATATGAACTAACCAGTACACCCTAGAGCTTGTGTCTCTAGTTGCATATGTAGCAGATGATGGCTTAGTCGGCCATCAATAGGAGGAGAGGCCCTTGGTCTCACGAAGATTGTATCCTCCAGTTCAGGGGAATGCCAGAGCCAGGAAGCAGGAGTGAGTGGGTTGGGGAGCAGGGCAGTGGGAGGGTATAGGGGACTTTTGGGATAGCATTTGAAATGTAAATGAAGAAAATACCTAATTAAGAAGGTTTCTATAAAAAAAGAAAAGTCAAAGAAAACATCTTCTTATGGATCTTTGGTGCATGTAATGCCTTTAATGTTTGCTGCATTTTAGTCTTCTTCATAATAAAACTAACATAAATAATAAACATGAAATGAAGACATCATGTAGAGAAAGTTAAATATCTAAGAAATGCTACATCTTTTGTTTAAAAGTTCAAGTATTTCGCTGGTCATTGATTGAAAAAAAAAAGCAATATTCCTCCATGATTTAAAAATGAGAACCCTGCACATAATGTTAAAAGATGACATCGTTATCCAAAGGACATTTCGCATATACTTGTATATTTTGGGATTGTCCAACATATTTTGTCTGGCACCTAACTAAATGATGTCATACACAAATGAGATTCATTGTCCATCTCAGAATACTTTGGCTACGAGTTATTGACTATTCTTTTAAAAGCATCTTAAATACACAGATTATCTTTTGACGTATTAATAGGATACTTTGAATCAGGTGAGTTCCACATTTCATACAACGAGTCCATGGGATTGAATTTAGAACCTTGAACATGCTAGGCAAAGCATTTTGCTACACAAACCCTGCCCTTAGAAACCAAAATAGTAACATCTTCTTTCATTTCTTTTCTTTCCATCATTGCCTTTGACTTGTTAGACTTAACTCTTACCACTATAAATTGGCTATAAGACAAGAAATCAGAATGCTTCCTTTTCGAGAAGGAAATTCCAGAATGTCCAGGCCTTAGTGGTAACACAAGCAAACTGCTGGTTAAATTCTTGACAACTAAAGTTTGGGATTTCCATTATTAACAGTCTGGATACTAAAGCCAAATAGGGTAGCTGTGAACAAACCAGTCATGGGATGCTCCACAGAGAGGAGCTGTAGAGGTCAGATTGCTCTAGTATCCAGCAGAAGTTACTGGTTAGCATCTAAGACTGTTAACAGTCGTGGATCACATGTTGCCACTGGTGTAGCCAGTAAGTGTTGCTATGAAGCTACTCCTACTGTCTATGTGATTAAAAACAAACCCAAATAAAACAAAACAAAACAAAAAACAGCTATATTTGAAGCCTTGACTACTTTCTGCAGTAAAAATAAATTACTCTTATCACTGCTGGTTTGAAACTACCAGCAGGACTTTACCAAAGCAGAGTTTAACAATCCAGGGACAGTTGGTTATTACATGCCAAAGAGAATTATCTTTAGCACACCCCCAAGTTGAAATAATATTTTCTAAGCCTACCTCCCCTCAATACTCAGACTAATGTAGGGTTATATTGAGAGAAAGAGCAAACAGTTGTTGCTGGGGATGATACTTACAACATTGGCCAATATGCTCTATCTATGTACTCAACATGTAAATTCAGTGTTTTCTAGGTCTCAGTTACTAAGACATTTGTTTATAACCTTTTTGAAGACAATCTGATCATTTCTGCAATCACTGTTGATCTCACAGTGAGCAATTTATCATTCTCTTAGGATTAGCCCAAATAGGGTAGCTGTGAACAAACCAGTCATGGGATGCTGCACAGAGAGGAGCTGTAGAGGTCAGATTGCTCAGTATCCAGCAGAAGTTACTGGTTAGCATCTAAGAACTATTGAATTAAAGCAAGCAGGATACATATAATATTAATAATAAATAAGATGTGGTCAAGAACAGAAAAATAAAGCTGATATCTAAATGGTAGAAAAATAGGAGAGTCCATTACGTGACAGAAGTATAGAGAAAACATTTCCAGTTTTGGCTTTTTTTTTTGTTTCTGTTTTTTTGTTTTGTTTTGTTTTGTTTTTAAATTATAGTATTTTGGGTCAGGCTTATGGCCTTGCCATTTAGGCAAATGTCTTACCACTGAGATCTCCCCAACTCTGACCTGAATTTGTGGTTTTCAAAACCATTCCTTCTGGAGGCCCAAATGTTCCTCACTTGCTGCCCTGGGTTTCATACATTCTTATGAAAGCCACGTTTTTATTTTCCCCATTAGTCGGAATTTTTAAATAATTCTTTGAACTTCAGTGTGTTCCAGTTCCTCCCATGAAAAACAGAACAACCTTAACTGGAATAGACCATAGCAGTGAGCATCAATCATTCCTGTCCCCAGTGAGTTCATGATCTAACTGTGGAGCTACATAAATGAACCCTCATGCTCCTGCATGCCATAGCAAATGTAATTGATATAACAAGAAGGGCAGAAATTGGGAGCACCCCTTGTCCAGTCACTGGTGGCAAGTCATGTTTAAAGGCTTTTAGGCTCATCTTGACTTGACATACTATCTCAAGGTCTTTACATACTCTCAAGGGTAAGATGATGTTTCCACGAGGAAACTTCTTTAACCAGTTCAATCTTTATTTGCTTCGCTGCCTAGGTTCTCACCTGTTAGACCACTGTCAAACCCAGAAAACACTTGATAGCCACGTGTTACCAGAATGTGGAAGTCGAGGTATGCTTTGCCAGATCAAAACCGTAATCCTACCCTCACTTAGGGAAGGGGAAGGGAGAATATTATTCTCCTCAAGAGAACGAACGGCCACGATGGACACACAGAAACACTCATTTTACTGGAGGTATTTAGTAATACAAATCAGACAGCCTCACTCTCCACTGTACTTGCTTCACAGGGAAAATAAAGTCCAGACCCTGAAAATTACACTCCAGGCAATAGTAGATACAGTTTAATCTCATTATTTATTACAGTTATGTTTTTATAAAGTCTCCCAGTACACTGGGTTTGTGAGTGCTGAATGCTTGCTCCCAAAGGAAATGGGTTTAGGACCCTGTGAACTTTTAGGTACAGCCCTATTCTGGTGTGGTTCCAAATACTGTCAATTTGTGAGCAGGGCATCCATGAACTTGTGACCCAGTTCACTGTGACTGAGCAAAGCATAGAGTCCGTGTGCCTTGGAACACTCAGCACTGAACTGGTTCTGGAAGGTTGCTTAACTAGCAAAAACAGACAAGAGAACAATGTCAAATGTAGTAGCGAATGGACTACAGACAGGATGCTTGGTTAGGGCGTGAAGACTGAAGCAAGAAAGCTGAGGGCTACTAACTCTGCTTTCACTGGGCTTTGTGAATGAGGCAGCTCAAATTTTGTCCTCTTGGTTGCACCGCAATGGCCATGGAAGTGCTGTGAATATTGACTTAGGAACAACATTTAAACTTAAGGGAGAAGAAAACTGTACAAGTATGAAGTCTAGGGGTGTGAATTGCCTATCTACCCAGTCTGTACAACAACAACAACAACAACACAGCTTTCAGTTTCACACTCAACACAGTGATTCAAGATGTATTCGCTTATTAAACATTTTTACCATGGATTCCTCTCAGGGCTCTAGAGTTCAGCTCAATTCTGATATGATTTAGGAACATTAATGTGAGATCTAGAGCTTGGAGACCTTTAGCTCACTCCTCAAGAGCTCTCCTCACTTTGGACTAGCATGCACAAGGAAGGTTGCCACCTATACTTCTGATCACCTTCCCATGACCTGGGGCTTCTATTACTTCGTTCTTAAGTTTAGTATGCTGGGACAGCTTGCAGTCCAGGGAAACACTTTTATTACTTTTCTATTTTTGTTTATGTACTTCTAATAAAGCACTCTGGACAAAAGAAGCTTAAAAGACAAAGTGGTTTATTTTAGCTTGTAAGTTATGGTCTGTGATTGATGTAAGTCAGGTAAGAATGTAAGCAGGAACTTGAAGCAAGAGCTACAAAGGATACTACTGGTTGGCTCTGCAGGTCTATGCTTGGTTTCCTTTATAGAGCCCAGGAATGTTGATGTTCTCGCTCCTGCAACAGTTAACTATCAAGGAAAATCCCCATAGACATGCCCATAGACAAATCTGATCTAGGCAATTCCTCTGTCACATGACTCTAGGCTGTGTTGACAGTTCATGCTAAGTAGGACACTTATGGTTACCTTTTGTGAAACAGATGATTGTTATGAAGGATGCCCTAAAAGGGACAAATGGAAAGAATACATAGGGCAAAGCACACCAGAATGTTCATCGTCCTTTCATGTATTTTCCAGGTGCAGCACTGCCTAAAAATTCTTCATAACCTGCCCTTGGGCATTTACAAAGACATAGTCCATTAGTGGTCATTTCTTTACGCTCTCCTCACATGAGGTCCAGGGTTAGAGCCAAAATGTGTAATCCCCTAATTACATGGCTGATTCACTTGACAATTAGAGTCAGTAATGAGGCCATTCAGGATCCTGCAAAAACTAACTCCTTAGAACAAATGATGTTCATATTGTCAAGAATATTACCAAGATGTTAGGAAACTGTATCTTTCAGACAGTCCCCTTTCTTAGGAAACTGCAAAGGTCTTAGGAGCCAGTATTCAGGAACCAGAGTAAAATCTAAATATTAGTTTGTGACAGTGCTATATCTCCAATCCTAAGAACATGTTTCTTATACCACAATATCATACTTTATACAGAATGTGTCCACCATAATTCTTGACTTTCAGAGTGTCTGTTGAAACTATAGATTAGCTTGATCACCCTTATGATTTTCATATGGAAAGGTAAATTTTCTTTCTTCTTGGAAAATACCAGTGTTGATTTTCAGTCTAATCTGCTTACAATCCCCAGTGATATCAAAATGCTAAAGATCTTTGAATGTCAGATTCATCATGTATACATGGAGATAAATAATCCCAAAGGTCAGAATGGCTGAGGTAAAAGTAAACAAAAAAGAATAGAAGACAACCATTATGTTACCTAGCCTGTTATAAGGTTTAGTCATGAGGACTGATCACTTTAATCACTATTACAGTGGCCACCAGAGAGAAATAAGTAGACCCTGTGAATTTATCGTAGGTATATAAGAAAAACTCATCCACTGAAAATACATTGTTTAAATCACTATTAAACATGCCAACTATTAAAAACATGGAAACAAGCCTTAATCCAATTTTATAAATGTAGAAATTCATATTGAAAATAGAGCAAACTGGTAAACGTATCAAAGTCTGTGTAAAGGAGGTCATAGCTAGGAAAATCTTTTAAAGATTTTTTAATTGGTATGTCCATGTGTATGTGTATATGTGAGTTCAGGTACCCTTAGAGTTCAGAAATAGGTTACTTATCTTCTAGAGTAGGAACACTAGCTGCTTGTGAGCCACCCTACATGGGTACTGGATACCCACTGCAGGCTCTATAAGAGAAGTACACTTTAAGTCTGAGCCATCTCTCCAGCCCAGCTAAAGTAATCTCTCTTGAGACACTAGACGATAGCACAGGAGAAATATGTCAAATAGTGTTGGTAGAAATTTTGAAACTTTTGTGTTGAAGAAAAAACAATATTGCTTATTTTGAGAAATCCAAGCATTTTATCACTATGATAATCTAGGGCTGCATGTCGTATAAGAAAGTTGTGATTCTGAGACCAATATAAAAGAAATCAATTCTTAATACTGGGACCAGGATACCACACTCTGCATTTCTTTGGATCACTGATACAGAAGATCACTTAGAGATGCAAAAATGAAGTAAGGGAGAACACTATCAAGCCATTACTTTAGTTTGTGGTCAAGGTGATCAGACTAGACAGTGGCATATACGTAAGTAAATGCTCAGCAAAATGAGTGAAAATAGAACTTATAAATTAAGATACACTTGTTAGAGTCACAACAGCAACTGAGTCACAAAAGCATTCTTCTAGTAGGAAGAATGAAAGGCATCACATCTCTACAAGGATGCTGTCAGGATAGGACAGCTGGAGGCCAGATATCAAAAGTGGAGCATCTTGTAAAACATCTAAGATGCATCTCTGGCTCTCTCTAGATTGCCCAATGTTTAAAGGAGCAGACAAAAATCATGAAAGATAACTATGTGTTTCACACTAGTAAGTCCTAATTTATATGAGCTACCAGTTAGTTATGTGGGTTGTTTGCTATCACAGTTTACTTGCTAACTTGTTAAAGATGGTAGTTTGACTCCAGGACTAGTTACTAGAGCTAGTAAACTGACATCCCTGTCTGGGTACTAACAATGCTAGTCTGACTACTTGAGCAATTTGTTATAACATAGTCAACATACTTACTATAATCGTTATGGATGGTATGCCGAGTTCCTGTGATGGTTGTAATATTAAGAAGACTGAGTTCCTGATCTGGTTACTGTGGGTAACAGATGGATTTCCTGACATGGTTGCTATATTTAGGAGTCTGAAAACCTTGCGTGATTGCATCAATGGTAGACTGACTCCTGAGCTGATTGTAGAATCTACAGTGTAAATAATAGACTGACTTCCTGGAGAGGTTGATATAGATGGTTGATTGAATGCATGGGCTGATTGCTGAAGATAGTAGATTGATTTTCTGCCCTAGTTAATGCACCTAGTAAATTGACCTCCTAGATATATAGACAAACTTCTTAAGACAGATGCCTGGTTAATACATGGACTTATTAGAACAATTGTTGGAGATAGCATACTAAATACCAAGACTAGTGGCTTCCTGGGATGGTTATTTTTGTCAACTTGACAGGATCTAGTATCACCTGGGAAGGGAGTCTCAATGACAGCCTAGATTAGGTTGGCTTGTGAGCATTTCTGGGGGGGGGATGGATTATATTAATCACATCAGTTGAAGTGGGAGACTTTAACTACAGTGGGTGGAACCATCCCTTAGGCAGGTTCATCTGTTACTGTATGAGAGTAACTATGGCAAGCTAGGCAGTACCAAGCATGCCTTAATTTGCTGCTCTCTATTCTTGATTGTGGTTGTGACTAGCTCCTTCAAGTTCCTACCACCTTAGATGCCCCACAGTGATGGACTGACTGTACCAGGACATATGAGCCAAATAAACCTTTTCAACATCATGTCAGTGTATTTTATCCCATCTACAAGAAACAAAACTAAAACCAGTGCTATAGTAGACTGGCTTTCTGTGCTGGACACTAAGGATAGTATACTGACGTCCTATGATACTTGCTATGCATGATAGGCTGACTTCCAGGATGGTTGCTATAGAGACAAGAATTGATAAAATGGAGCATCTTTTATTTTATTGAACTGCCTGAACTCATACTTATCATTTGAAAAAAAAAAAAGTCACTTCTTCATCCCTTCTACAGATGCCATTTAAGGTAAATTTTTTTCTCACTGTCTTAAAAATACTTGGCAATTTAATTTGGAGCAACGAATTGACCAAAGTTTCTGATTTGATTCTGAGTAAACTAGATGAGTGTTTAAAGAGTCTAAACTGTTAGCAGACAAGGAAGCCTGGCAAAGCTGTAACAGCGTCAAGCTAATATGTTCATCATCTTGGTCATCTGTGCTCAGCAGGGTAGAGACTAATGACAAGAAAAAAAAAAAGAAAAAAATAGGGAGAAGGCGGTGGAGAGGCATAAAGGAAACTGGCAACAGACTGTTTCACATTGCCAAGAGTAAAATATTTTTTCCTACCTCAAACAGAATCATTTCCAGCCAGTCAGGGCAAAAAAGTAAGGAAGCTGCTTGTTTGTAACCAAGTCCCATTGGGACATCGCCTCTTAATTTACCTGACCCAGCTTGACTCTTTGAAGTTCATGGGTGAGTCATAACTGAGGAAGAACCTTCAGATGCCTCGTGAGTGGGCTCCTTTATCCTGAGAATTGCTTTCTCTCAGAAAATGCTTATGAAACATGACGTTGTGACTTAGTACTCTTCCCTGTCTCCGCCATGATAGACAGGGACCTTAACAGAAAAAAAAAATACTTAAAGGGGATATAATATACCAAATTTAAAGATAAAAATTCCATTTCACTGGTCTTTGTATTCCCAGAACTTCTGGGCTGCTAGAACACATTAGGAACAAAGAGGAAAAGCTTCATACAGTCTTTGTGGGGAAGACACTACCCTTCTACCATAAAGTAGAAGATATGCTAAAGTTTTGTTACTTGGTAATATGGCAATAGTGTCTATGATTGTTTGTTAAGTGAAAATATGCAATAATATCCTGTAGGACATGTGGGACCTTGTTACCAGACAGGCATGAGAACTGATAAGGTTGAGTGAGTTCAGACCCTGTGAATCTCAGAATTGAAAACAGCAGGAGTGGAGCTATTCCCTGCCTACCTCTGCCTGCTCTGGAACATGTAACCATGATACCCCACTGAGTGGACCATGGCAATCAGTCACATAGGATAAAAACTTAGAGTTATACATACTAATGAGGTATCTAAATAGGCTTTGAGAGTACAGCCAGTGAGCTTCCCTTCCTGGGCACCCCAACGAAAATCCAGGGTGAGGAATGACAATATTCAGAGAAATTTGGCTCAAACACTGCTGGTCTTCATTGCTTTGCCAAAGCAGACACCTCCAGATAAGCTACAGGTGTAAAGGCCTCATTTCTAGTAACTATCCACTGATTCCCAAAATAAGACCTATGGAAAGCTCTGGGTCAGCTAGCTGCAGACAACCATGAGACTTCTACTAATTACAAAACAGTAACCACCTTCATGTGAGTTCCTACCCAAGGACACCCTACTACCCCACCAAGGAAAGTACTTTAGATATTTTTACCATGTAGAGTCTCTTAGTCACTGTCATATTGCTATAAGAGACTCCATGACCCAAGCAACTTTTTCAAAAGAAAGTATTTGGTTGGGAGTTTACTTACAGTTTGAGTTGCTTAATCCACTATCAACAGTGGCAGGTAGCATGCTACTGGAAAAGTAATGGAGAGCTACATCTTGATGTGTAAGCAGAGAGCCAGAGAGAAACCTAAAAGTCCATTCCCAGAATTCCTCCAAGCCAAACAGACTCCAATAAGGCCACTCCTAATCTTTGTAATCCTTTCAAACAGTTTCACACTTGAACCAAGCACTCAAGTGTGTGAACCTATATATATTCAAACCACCACATAGGGTAAGCTGAATATCTTTGGCACCTTATTTTTAACATAGGGGTCTATAACTGAGCCTGGAGTTTGCTAGTTTGGCAAAAACTAACTGGGCAGAAAACTCTCTGGGCAAGAGATCTCTAGTCCAGTAGTTCTCAATATGTAGAGCCTCCCTTTGGAGGCTGAAAGACTCTTTCCCAGGGGTTGACTAAGACCATCAGAAAATACGTTAATATTCATAACAGTGCCAAAATTACATTTATAAATGAGCAAAAAAAATTTATGGTGGGGGGGTCAACATAACATGAGGAACTATATTAAAGGGTCACAGCATGAAGCATGAGGCAGGTTGAGAACCTCTGCTCTAGTCTGTTCCTCCCCAGAACTAGAATTATAGATCCTACTGTGTGCCTGACTTCTTACCTGGATGCTGGGGAGCTGAACTAGAATTACAGATCCTACTGTGTGCCTGACTTCTTACCTGGATGCTGGGGAGCTGAACCAAGGTCCTTGTGCTTACATAGAAAGAACTTTTCCAACTGAGCCATCTCTCTAGCCCTCCAATGATATTTCAAAAATTAATTCTCATCTTGCAGAAATCACCAATCCATGTCAAATTTAAACTGGCACATATAGAGCAGAGGACTGCCTGGTCTGGCCTCAGTGGGAGAAGATGTAGGGATGCCTAGTGGTGGAGGAGCAACTTCTCGGAGAAAGGAGAGAGGAGGATTGGGATAAGGAACTGTGGGAGGGGGACAACGGCCAGATTGTAAATTTTAAAAAGATTTATTTATTCTTTGCATATGCTCATGCACATATGTGTGAGAGTGTGGGTACACATCGACTAGAGCATATATAATTTTTATGGAGTCCGTTCTCACATCTTGAGTCATATATATGTATATGTGTCTATCTGTCGCTCTGTTGCTGTCTCTTTGTCTCTCTGTCTCTGTCTGTCTCTGTCTTTCTCCCTTGCTGTCTCTCTCTCACTCTACCCTGCCCCCTATTTCACTCCTTCCCTCATTTTCTTGTTCTTCATTTATTTCTGAAAAATATTAGGCAAATTTTGCTCTCCAGATCCACCAAGAAAATAAAAGAAGATAATGACTCTAGTCATAATAAGTACTTTCTGCTTGGGTGAGACAACCTTTACCCAGACATTTCTATTTGTTCAGTTATAGATGCAACTGCTCAGAAAGGGACATCCTTTGGGAGTCTACTCCCTTTCAACTCTGTCCTATTTAAGGCAGCAACAGAGTCCTAAAACCTCAGGCTGCAGACTACCAGTCATCCCAGTAGAACAGTGAAGTTTTAACTTAGCACTGTAATTACTAGGAAACAATCATGTTCATTTATATTAGCTTGTGATTTGTATATTGTTGCAGTCAAAGGAATCAACATGTGATTCCATAGAGCAGTGTTAACTTATATTTTAAAATTTGTTGGTTTTGTTGAGACAAGATCTTGTATACCCTGCATCCCAGGCTAGCCCTGAACTCATGGCAGAGCAAAAGATACTCTTAAACTTTTGATTCTCTTGTCTTTACATTTTGAGTGATGGTATTTTAGACATGTTCCATCTTGCTCAACTGATAAGGTGGTGGGATGAAAGCCAGGGTTTCAGACATGATAAGCAAATACTATAATAACCGAATTGCATCCCCAGCCCTGAGAGGATATAACTTAGAATATTTCAGAGAGATTCTTCTTGCCTGATCCCTTGCATCAGTTATTCTTCACATCACACTTGGCACCAAACAGTCCATCTTCATAAAGATGCTGTCTGTAACAGGGTCTCTCTGCACGTGGGCCTACCACGACATATGGTAGAATTTTCCTGAAGGTTTTTTGAATGGAAAAAATCAACCTAGTTGCATATCTCTTTATTGAAATTTATTTTTAAAGCAAATTTTAAGCTTGGCACTAGAAACTCTTGCCTGCATGTTATTCTGTCCAAGAACTTCTTAAGGGATTCCTGTTACTAAATAATAAATTTGAGACTCCTCATCTTGGTAGCTGGTACAATCTGCTGCTAACCTGGCTTTCCAACTGCAATTTCCACTCCTTCAAAATGTTCTTCTTACATGTTTGCCAGTTGACATAGTCTCTGTAAATGAACCTTGACTGCAGAGAACACGTCAGACTTCCAAACTCTACCAATGTTTTAAACTCCATCTCAGAAAATGGCTCCTTTAAGCAGAGCTCCCACTCTTCCCAAAGTCACATAACTGTACTCTTTCCCAGGATCCCAACCTCACTCTTCTTTAATTGTAGTTTTTTTTTTATGTTAATCACTCCCTCAACCTTGGACTAGCCCAAGACTTTTAGAAGGCAGAGCCATCTTCTGTTTCCTGTTTTTATTCTTTGTTTTATACAACCCCATGCCTTACTGATATCATTGTCAGCAAACATGTATTTAGTATATTTAGATCCCATTATAGTTTCTCATTTATTCAACAAGGCTAACCTTAAACTTGTGATAGACTGCCTCAGGCTCCAAGATTATAGGCATATACCACCTGATCAGTTATAAAATCATTCTTTTTAACTAGAAGTCCCATGTAGAGGAGGAGGAGGAGGACGAGGACGAGGACGAGGAGGAAAGGAAAAGGATGATTATGATGATGAGGAGGAGGAGGAAGAGGAGGAGGAAGAGGATGTGCTGGTGGTGGTGGTTTGAATAAGAATGGCCCTCATAGGCTCATAGATTTGAATATTTGTCTCCCAGTTGTTTAGAGAGTATTAGGCATGGCCCTGTTCAGAGAGGTATGGCCTTATTGGAGGAGGTATGTTACTGGGGTGGGCTTTGAGGTTTCAAAGCCCAAGCTACACCCAGTTTCACTCTCTACCCACTGCCTGAAGATAGGGATATAAACCCTTAGCTACTTCTCTGGTAATATCCCTGCCTGCTGCCATGCTCCCTGCTCTAATGATCATGAAGTAACTCTCTGAAACTCTAAGCAATCCCTCAGTTAAATTATTTGTTCTAAAAGTAGTCTTAGTCATGGTGTTTTATCATAGAGATAAGACATAGAGTAAGACAATGATGATGATGATGATAATTTTGTGGATGCTTAGCTGAGACGTCTTGTACTGTTCTATGACAGTATACCCAAGGCCACTGCAGTACCAGAATTCATCTCCTGATATGACAAATTGCTCCAACCCCACACTGGGATTCCTTGCCTGCCATGATGGACTGTATATTTTCAAACCCTGAGCCAAGACAAATCTTTCCTCCCTTAATTTTGCTTTCTGTCAGATACTTTCATCATGTTATATAGCTAGACAGGCCTTAGCAGACTTGGTGACCATTGAGGATGGAACCCTCACTCACGTCAGCTTTAGACTCCACTTTCTATTTCACTGATAGGAGAAGCATCACAAATCTTCCTCCTTAAGCTGTAAAATACCACAGGAAAAGCTGGAGGCATCAGAGCTTCCTTGAGGCCCAGTAAAGAAAAACTGCCTTTCTAGGTCAAAAGGATGGAATCTGAGTTCTATATCTGGCCCTAGTGAAAATATGGTATGCTGGACTGCCCCATTAATTAGGCTACTGTGTACAATTGTCTCTTCTCTTACAGATTAATCCTGCTGGGCCTGTCAATCATCTGGCCAGGAGACCATAACTCAAAACAGCAGATTCCTGTAAACACATGCTAGACAATGAAAGAAATAATGTATGAGCCTTAGGAACCCTCTAGTCCTCCCAGATATATTTACTTACAGACTTTAATTGTTAAGCCTGCCCACTTTTCTTAATTCCAACTCAAATATGACTTTTCTTTTTTCCTTTGTTTTTAATATCTTTGTGAGTCATTGCCCAAAAACGTAAGCATGCCTTCTCTGATATTCTAGGCTCTTGATGCTTTTCTGAAGACCTCTTCCCTTTCTGCATCTCTCTGCTGACTTCCACATCTAATTTATAAAAGGCATCATTTTTCTCTCTTACTTGTCATCTTCTTCCTTTTGGCAGCTGCCATGATGCACAGCTTGGTGTCTCTGTTGTTGGTGCTGCTGTTTCAAACACGAATAAGATGATCATTTAACTTTTTATCAAGAAAAATGAGAACTCACAAAATGGAACATAGATTCCCTGGTAATATTCATAGCACAGACAAAAGCTCTAATGTTTGTGCTTAGTAGTGTTAATCCAAGAACAAGAGGCTGGACCTTACTCTATATTTCTAAATCCAGTAAATCTGGATTGAGTCTAAAATTTGCATTTCTATCACATTTTCAGGTGATGTTGCTTCTATTCTAAGAGCCACACTGTTGTGGAGAGCCCTGGGGCTAATTATATTTAATGTTAATTCCATTCTCCTGTGAGTGGTTTCGAACAAGGAATGAGACAGCACTCAGGTGATTTCCTGTAAACCTGCTTCCCACCTTAATTTGTAAAATAAAGGAGAGCTGATGATTGGGCAGATAAAAGGGAAGGTGGAGCAGAAGGTGAGAGGGAGAGAGGAAGGAGAAAATGGAAGAGGGAAAGGAAGCAGAGGAGGAGGAAGAAGAAGAAAAGCAGAGCAGAAGTACATGGCTTGGAGAAACTGCAAGTTCTAAGGGTTCTAAGTTCATAAGCTGTGGAAGATGGCAGTGTAGCGGTAGATCTGCCCATTCTAGGCAGGCAGCATGTAATCATATTAACAGTGTTGTGTTTTCATTGCTGGGGCATATCTGGGTTGGAGATTTACCACAACACCACACTTCAGGAACTATTGGTCATTAACAAGGCAGTCGCTCTCATAACACCATTTTTATTGAATGAAATGGAAGGAGTGAGGCATGATAGTAAGGTTGACTCTCAGGAGATAAAATGATCATCTTGAGGCCCAAGCTTCCTTTTCTGTAAGAGGAATTATCATATTAGTCAGAATAAAAAGTAAATGAGAAGGAAAGTTTACATAGAAGAAGAAAGGAAGCAAAGGAAATCAAGGGAACGGGAAGGGGGAAGGAAGGAAGGAAGAGAGGAAGAAAGGAAGGAATGGAGAATGGAAGGGGCCATGGGAGGGAGGAAGGGAAAACGTGATGGAGGGAGAGCAAGAAAGAAAGAGGGAAGGAGGGAGGGATGGATTCTGGAAAACAACTTGTATTTTAAACTCAATAGTGTCTTTTTAGTTCTTTTTAGATTTATTTATTTTATTTTCCATATGTAAGTGTTTTATCTACATCTATGTGTATGCATGCTTGGTGCCCATGGAGTTCCAAAGAGGGCATCAGATCACATAGAACTGGCATTACAGATGTTTTTGAACTACCATGTGGATACTAGGAACTGAACCTGAGTACTTTTCCAAGAGCAACAGTTGCTCCTAACCACTGAACCATCCATCTCTCTAGGCCCCAGATTAATAAAAATTTGTCTACTAAGAACTAATTTTCTCATTTTAATTTTGTCACAGACAGAGGAGATAGGAAAAAACCCTCTAGAGAGTTTTGGGTATCAATTTAATCCTTGATAGAAAACATTTTGAGAAGAGCGCTACACTTCAAAATCACATGATAAGAAAGCAACTCACTTTGGGACTCATAGGAGGAAAATTAAGTTTCTCAAGGTGAATTTCCATGTAGCAGGATGAAGTGTCAGTAACTTGGGTCTTTCCTACATTAATTTTATAAACGTTCTGAGAACTAAATTCTTCCTTTCCTTTTGTTTTTTTTTTTTTTTTTTTTTTTAATTGCTGTAACCCAGTATGTTACCATCGGCATATAAAATGTGGGATAATCAATTTGAAAATGATCATTTAGAGGGCTTTATCTGAAGGAAAAATGCCTACTGTAAAAGTAACAAAAATAAACATTCTTAGAGGATATTGTCTGGGTTCATGTTGTCTCTAATCTGCTGTGAGGCCACTTTGCTCCACTTCTGCCCACGTGCACTGATGTATCTGCATTACACACAGGGTTGTACTATTACCCTTCTTGGAATTTCTCAATACCACGACACATGTGTTAGACCTAATGGGGAAACCCCCCACTCCATTCCCGATTCGGCGTGCACCCAAAAAATCACAAAGGGCCATCTCTTGATGTAATTACATGAGGAGGTTTAATTACAGAGCTCCAGACCGACATGCATCCCACACAGGAGATAATGGATGTCGGCCACGAGGCTGGAAAGCTAGAGGTTTTTATGGGATAAGGGGCTTAGGGGTGTGGAATTCAGCATAGCAACACACTATTGGCTTATTCAAACATCAGCAGAAAAATTACATGTACATGCAGGGTGTCAGAATTCTGTGAGTTGTTGACTCAGTTTAGATAGCCCTGTTATGTCTTCACATTGCTCTTTATCTTATGGTCAAGCTGTTCCCAGGAATGTTTTAACTACGGGGCATACCCAGGTTTGTTTTTCTTTTTTCTCAGCCCCAGGCAGACTCTAGGCTCACAAACAACCAGCAATTTCTGAGTACTTTATATGACTTACAGGTCTTGAAATTCCATCTTTCTTTCACATGTGCAAGAAAACATTTGAACAGAGCTGTATGTGACCCACTTCTCAGTCCTTGTGTTTGAGGTGCAGAAATGGGCTACTTGCCCTCCAACATGATGTTTTGCTTTGTCTGTTTTTTCCTCATGCCTCTCTCCCCTCTTTGCCTCAAGTTTCCTCAGTCTGGTAAAACTTTCTATTCCAAACTCTACTTACTTTTCTCCCATGTTTTGTTATTGATATTGTTGTTCTTTGATGCTTCTCTTGACTGCCCAGAATGGCCTGGCTGAGCTTTCATATCTTTCTGTGGAAGGATTCACTAGAGTGTTGCGCCCACCTCAAGGAAGACAACACAGTCAAATTCTTCTCAATAGCCTTTATTTCGGGAACGCCTCGATGCTGCTAGGAGGACCCCAGGAACCCAGGGAGGTCTGCTTATATGCACCCCAGCACAGGGAAAGGCTTCGTGTCCTCCTGGGATAGGTTAAACCGCTGTCACCTAATTAGCATGTACCCGCTTGGGAGGGGTTGGCGCCAGACTCGGGTTTATGCCTGCCTACGCTGTGGTGTTGTTTATGACAATGGCATACTGGAAACCGGCGCCATCTTAGAGTTGGCTTCCTACACTAGAGGATCTCCAAATTCTGTTTTCTAAGAAACTTTGGAAATTTCTTCTCTGATAGAAATTTCTTTGCTGATGTGGTTAAACTGGGATTGTAACTAAATGATCCAAGTTCCCTTCACTATATTCAGTAATCTCTTATAAAAGGACACAGAGACATGTTAAACTTTAGGGGAGAAAGCTAGATGGTTACAGAAGTCAGATCAGAGTGACATCATTCTATTGTTACCATGGTTGTTAGGCTCAGAGCCTGAACTCTGCAGCTTTACAAGTGAGGCTTAGACAGCTACATTTAACAGCTGTGCTGGCTAACTTTATGTCAACTTGACACAAACTAGAGTAATTTGAAAATAGTGAGACTTAATTACCTCCATACAACATGACTGTTGGGCACTTCTTAATTAGTGATTGATGTAGGAGGATTCTGCCCACGATGGGTGATGCCACCTTGGGCTGGTAGTCCTGGCTGCTATAAAGAAGTAGGCTATACAGGCCAGTAGGCAGCAAGCCTCTATGAAGTTCATGCTTCCAGGTTTCCACCAGGTTGGAGTTCCTGCCTTAGCTTTCCTCTATGTACTGCAACTTGAGATATGTATGTCCAGTAAACCCTTTCTTTTCCTCCTCAAGCTGCTTTTGGTTATGGTGTTTCACCATAGCAATAGTAACCCTAAGACAACAGGCCAATTAAACAGATCTAGCTGCAGTTGCCACATTGTGCAAAGGAACAAATGAACAGACCTAGTAATTCCTTAGTCCTATTTGGATCCTACAGGAGGCTTAGGTTTACATAGAGGGAAAGAAGTATGTGTGACTAAGCAACTTTGATCACAGTTTGGTCTCATCCATCACTGACATATCATTGACTTGGGTTTCTCCTGTAAAGTGGTCTGACTCCCAGAGTGCCCTAAATCTCTTCCTGAGAGACAAGTTCCAGCTTTGGCTGGTACCAGGCTTCAGCCTTTTCCTTCTCTCAGCATGAGACTCCTGGGGAATTTCAATTTCTTGAGGTCTATTGTTTCAATAGTCTGATAGCCAGGGTGATTACACTTTAAGACAGGAAGGGAACACACACCAAAGGATACAGGCAGAAACCCAAGCTGAGGTCAAGGAAACAAATACTCTCCCAAGGCTCAAGCAGGGTAAGGCTCTGCCAAGACTTTTTATGCACATTTAAGCCCTTTGCAGAATCCTGGCTCTCTGTAACTACAAGACCATAATGTTTGTAATGCTTTAGAAAACAAAGTTGCAGGGTTTTGTTACAGTTTCAGTAGAACATGATATAGTCAGTCTGCATTATTTCATGTCAGTGTCTTCATTTAACAAGTTTCTTATGCTTCTATGGTCATCTGTATATACGCCTTCCCACTAGATCAATGGAGTTGGAACACTATCAAATCTACCAATACATCATTTAATGTCCTTGCCAGCCTCCTAAAATGTAATTCACCTACAGTTCAAGTTTTAAAAGTGCATCTGAAAATGTCCTAGCTATATAGTACATGGAACAGTGAAAAAAAGACAGTTATGGTAAATTATTTCTATGTGTAAATAATTGGACACAATTATTCATCAAGATAACTAAGATATATACTATATATAATGTATAATATATGCTATATATAATATCTATATGCTAGCTTATATAAATATATAGATGCATAATAGATATAGGGCTACTCTATTAGTGATTTAAACCCCATAGAGGCATTGCTGCCCATGAGATTTATTGATGGAATCATAAGGAAGTCTTGCTAAGTACTGAAAACAAATCATGCAAACATATGATCATTCCCTGATGTTTATAAATGAGAATTCTTAGAGTATTCAATATAATTAAAACAATGTGAGAATTATGTTTGCTTATTGGCTAATATGTTTAGAAAATTTCAAAAGATTTTTATGATATAAAGGTATGGTAAGAGATTGGTAAGTCCAGTAAGATGATTCTTTGTGGGGTGGAAATACTTTGTCTCCTGAAGATTTGGGGGTTACCCAGAGCTGTCCTCTGACTCTCTATCCTGGGATCCATTATCTCCATAACCTTTCTTCTACTGTTTATCAGAGAAAGGCTCTTTTCTCTGATTCCTGTGTGGGTATGAATGGGTGTGAGTGGGTGTGGTGGGTGTGGGTGAATGGTTTTATTTACAAGAAAGAAAGAAAAAGAGAGAGAAAGAGAGAGGAAGAAAGGAAGAAAGAAGAAAGAAAGAAAGAAAGAAAGAAAGAAAGAGAGAAAGAAAGAAAGAAAGAAAGAAAGAAAGAAAGAAAGAAAGAAAGGAAGGAAGGAAGGGGGAGAGAGAGAGAGAGAGAGAGAGAGAGAGAGAGAGAGAGAGAGAGAGAGAGAGAAAGAAAGAAAGAAAGAAAGAAAGAAAGAAAGAAAGAAAGAAAGGAAGGAAGGAAGAAAGCTAATTGTAGCTCTCAGTGCCTAACCACAAAGCAAGTCTGAAAAGATACAAGAACTTGTTCTGCAAAATTTGGTGTCTTAACATCTCAACTTCCCTACAAGATAGACCAACATTTTAGTCCTTAGGTTTTCCTGTGTCTCTAGATCCCTTGTCTTTCCTTTGGTTATTTTGGGGATTTAGCTAGGGTGCTCCACGCTAGAACCATGAAAATTTTCTGAAGGAGAAAATTTCTTTTCTTTTTCTTTTTCTTTTTCTTTTTCTTTTTTTTTTTTTTTTATGGATGGTATTCGTATAAACCATGGGAAACTAAACTCTATGATATTTTGCACACATGTTAGCTTGTCAGGCACAACTCAAGACAGTATATTCTGAGGGTCCCACTCTGGAAACTTAGTCATTTCTAATCCATGCAGATTCAGATCTCTGCATAGCAGAGCGGCTTGTGTGAAGCTGCTAAGGCTCTGAGAAGTGGGAAGGGTCTGTGGCAATTTTGCAAATGGATAGAAATACTAGTAGGCTTTCTTTGAACCTACCCAGGGTGTTAATTGCCCTCATTTCTGAAGGCAGCGGGAGAGAGGGAAGTTGGCAAGGAAGAGTGGAAGCAGCCAACCCTAGCTTCTCTTTTCTCTGTGTTCTATTGAAAAGAGGAGGAAACATCACAGAGAGATGAAAATCTTTTAGTTTGCCCTGAACCAGGCCAGCATGTGTGATGACTCACAGAAGGCATTGATGGGTACCACGTTAGAAGAAGAAAGTAACAGCAAGCGTAGGTTATGGACATATTGTTCTGCCTGTAAAATATCCACGTGCCTACTTGCCCCTTACAAAGAACGATTTATCCAGCAAGAACACCCTGTAGGGAAGTAGATCAAAAGAGAAAACCAACAAGTGAGATGAACTAGAACAGGGCTTCTCAAACTTTAATGTGGAAGCCTGTCTCCCCTGGCATCTTGGTAAATGCAGATTCAGATGGAGAAGCTCTGAAGGGGGTCTGAGGTTCTGCATTTATAGCAAGCTCCAGTAAGAGGCAGATGCTGCGCTAAGGTGCAGTCAGCAAATGGATTTCATGTGGCAGCATGCTACCTAGAGCTGACCCTGATGCCAAGTGAGGAGACTCAAATGATGATTTCATTTATTTTACTGCCAGGAAAAATATTCCATTGGGAAAGTGGCAAATTTTTTTGCTTGGCTTGGGCAAAAAAAAAAAAAATGTGCATATTCAAAATATGATGTTAATTTATTATCAGGGATAGCACTTATTAAATTTTGACTCATTCTGGCTGCTCTGCAATAATTCAGCTTATTATGGGTTAGAAAGTGTCAGCAGCTGTGTTATTGATGTTTATGCAACATTTCCCACAATTATTATAAAACTACTACTTTATATAAGATTTTTATCTTGATATTGTTTTGGATATATTTTACATTGTATTTTAAATCCATGGGTCTTGTTCATCCCACAAAGTAATAAATGGACATCTATTTATATTTGTCATTATGCTTGGCTTCTAACATTGTGTTTTATTACAGTTTTTAATATTTTTCAATAAGGAACCACAGAGGTAAAACAAGCAATTTGTTCTTTGTTTTGTAACTACATTCTCTGAAATGCAAGCAGAAATTGGTAGAAGGGCAAAGATTGTCATTCTCTAGGGTATGCAATTCTCTTGAAAACAAATAAGTAAAATATCAGCTGGTAGAAGTTATGTGCTCCAGTTTGGTTTCTGTTGCTGAGCAAAAGCAACTTGGGGAGGAAAGAGCTTAATTGGCTTATTTTTTCACATTATAGACCATCACTATGGGAGCACAGGTTAAGAACTCAAACAGGAACCAGGAGGCAGGAACTGAAGCAGAGACTATTGAAGAACACTGCTTACCGGCTTGCTTTGCAGAATTACTCATTTTTCTTTACCATACAAGCCAGGACCACCTTCTTGAAAGTGACAGCTCCCCTACAGTGGGCTGGCCATTCCAAATCAGTCATTAATCAAAAAAATTCCTAAAAGATATGCTCACATGACCATCTAAAGGACGCAATTTCTTAGTTGAGGCGCCATCTTCTAAGGTGATTCTAATTTGGGTGAAGTATTTTGAAGATATAGTAAGTAAGTTGGTTGGAAGTAATATAAGAAAATTCTTTCTAGGTTTTTAGGAAATATTATTATTATCTTAAAATGTAATGTCAACTTGATCTTGAAAATTTATCTGTCCCTTCAAGGCAATCCCTTCATTTCTGTCAGTCAGATTTTAATGATACTTGAGAAATTGGCATTCCCTTCTGAGTTCTTAGTCTCTGTTCGAGTTACTTTGCTATGGCTGTGATAAGAAAGCATGATGAAAGCAATTTACAGAGGCTTAGAGTTTCAGAGAATGAGCCCTTGCCCCTCATATGAGGAGCATGACAGAGTGTAGGCAAGTATGGGGCTCAAACAATAGCTTAGATTTTACACCCTGATCCACAAGCATGAGACAGAGAGAGCTAACTGGGAATGGTGTGGTTTTTTTGAAACCTCAAAGTTATCCCCCAGTGACATACCTCATCCAAAAGAGCCATACCTCATAATCCTTCCCAAACAGTTTCACCAACTGGGGACCAAATATCTAAACATGTAAGTCTAAGTTAGCTATTCTCATTCAAATGAACACAGCCTCATTAAAGAATTTAGAAACAGAAGAAAAGGAAATTCAAGAACAATTTTATTAGAATTGGTAGGCGTTGGGGACAAGGGAAGAAAGCTGAAAATCCTGGCAGCTAACCTCAGGGGGTTGGGTGTGGTGTACATATGGAAAAGGAAGAGAGACAGGCATGCCTTTTGGGATAGAGTTTGGTCATAACCAAAGGAACCTTATAGAAAAAAGAGTATTTTGGATTGCAGTTCTAGAGGAATAAGAGTCCACCTAGCATGGAAAGAGAAGCAGGAACCTGAGAGAAGAGATCACATCTTTAAATGCATATGGAAGAAAAGAGGTCAAGCTGGAAGTAGGGCAACAGTATATATACTTCAGCCTGCTCAAGATGATATATTTCTTCCAAAAAGGTCACACACCCTAAACTACCCCAAGCAGCACCACTGACTGGGCACTAAACTTTCCAATGCCTGAGCCTCTGGAAGACATTTATCCTTCGACCACAACAGGGTCTGGAAAGCTACCATGTTCATCAATGGAAGTTAGCAAGCAGCTAGATGGCAGAAGGAGATGGGGTCCTCAGAGTCAGAGTACGGAAGTCCAAAGTTTTAGAAAAGAATGTCAAGACTTTGGTCAGTCTTTAAAGAAAATGATACAGAAAGATAGAAGAGGAAAAGTTACACCATCCTAAATGGTCTCTGAGACTACCAATCTCTGTTCAGCCTCCTAACATTAACATTTTTGCAACAGTCTTCAATTATTTTGTCTTGAGGTCCACATAGAAAATGTACCCTGAATAATTAGATCTACAGTAATAATTCATACTCTACTTAAGCAAATACTCCTACTAAAGGACACACAGTGAAATGAGATCTATTTTGACTCAGAGCCATTCTTCAAAAACTGGGTAAATAAGAAGAAATTAAATCAATGGAATAAATGGCAAACAAAGACATCTGCTAACATAACAGATAAGACTTCTTCAAGATTTTCAAGAGAATCTATATCAGGACATTGTAGAAGAAAAGCCATTAGTAACTAATTGTGACGGTTTATCTTAGTAATCAACTTGGCACACTGGAAAAGAGGAAATTTCAGTTGAAGAATTGCCTTTATCAGATTGGTCTATGGGGTTGTTTATGACGCATTTTCTTCATTAATAATGTAGAAAGGTCCAGCTCACCGTGGGTATTAGCATTCCTAGGAAGATAAGCCTGAAAAGTATATATAAAAGAAGTAGATGATCCCAGACTCATTTTCTAATGGGTCTTTTGCTTTTCTTACTCTTCCTTTTTTAAATCTATCTATCCATCTATCTATCTATCTATCTATCTATCTATCTATCTATCTATCGATCTATCGATCAATCGATCGATCGATCTATCCTGGACATCTATTTTCTATCAGATGTATAGCTGACAACGATTCACTAACATTTTATGGCGCCCTCTTCACCTGGTCGATTGCTTCTCTAACTGTGCAGAAGCTTTTGGTTTTACGAAGTCCCACTTGTCAACGGTTGGCCTTAACTCTTGAGCAAATGAAGTCTTATTCAGGAAGTCCTTTCCTACATCTGTATCATGAAGGGTACTGCCTCTGTTTTCTTCTAGCAACTGGTGTTTAGGGTTTCAAGTTTAGGACCTTGATCCATTTGGAGTTAGTTTTTGTTCAAATGGTAGAGTTCTTTTTTGTACAAGGTGACAGACATGAGTCTAATTTCATTCTTCTGCATGTAGATAACAGTTTTCCCAATGCCACTTGTAGGAGATGTTGTCTTTTCTTTAGCACATATTTGCAGTATTTTGGTCAAATAGTAAATGACTAAAGTTGTGTGTAATTTTATTTGAGTCTTCAATTTTGTTCCATTTGTCTACATGGCTATTTTGTGTCAGTACCATGCTGTTTTTAATATTATGGCTCTGTAATATGTACAGAAATCTGGAATACTTATCATTCCAGCATCATTCCTTATGTTCCGGATTGTTTTTTCTACCCTGGATTTTGTGTGGTTCATATGAATTTTAGGGTAGTTTTTTATTGTTGTTGTTTCCATTTCTATAAAAAATGAGATAAGGATTGTGGTTGGGGTGTGTTGAATCTGTAAGAAGCCTTTGGTCAAATGGTTATTTGCACAGTATTTGTCCTTATACTCACAGACAAGTGCAGTCTTAACCCCTTATCAAGGAAACATCTCTCTGCAACAGAGGAGACCATTATAGTAAAACAAATTCCACAAAATACAGAATTATAGAGCCCTGTCCTAACAGAAAAATACAACTTCTGTATCTAGTTCTCAGGGATCACTGAGGAAGAGAGGGATAAATAATTGTAAGAGCCAGAAGTACAGCGAGCTTCCTTTGAGACTGTCTCCTATCAATGTCAGAAGCAACACAAATCTCATCAAAATTACTGCCAAAATGGGAGCTGAGCAAGGACAGCAATAGCCATGTTCAAGTAGACAGGGGAAAGCCCAGGAGGTCTCAACCCTACATTAAAAACTACAGGCAAATAAGGACTGGTGAGAATGGGAAAATTAGTCTTCTCCAGGGAACTGACTGGTTATCCAGTATCAATGGTCAGCCCTAAAAACAGACATATATATATAATATTATACAGACTGAACAGGTTGTGTTTAGGGATGTACATACATACACATATACACGTGTATATGTATATGTGTATATATATATATATATATATATATATATATATATATATATATATATATATACAAGCACATATGTATTATATATACACATATATAATATATATGTGTATGTGTGTGCATATGAGGCAAATAATTCAAAAGAAAACAAGGAAGATATATGGGAATGTTTGGAGTTTGGGGTGGGATGAGAAAATGTTGTAACTATATAATAATCTCAAAAGAAAAAAGTTATTTTAAATGAGGGATGGTGTTGCCATCTTACAGTCACACCTCTGACCCATAATTGTTCCTTCTGAAAGAATTACATGGATGGAAATGGAGAGAAGCCTGAAGAAAAGAAGGTCCAGGGACAGGCCCAAAGTGAGATCCAGCTCAAGGGGAGGTACCAAGGCCTGACACTATTACTGAGGCTATGGAGCACTCATGAAAAGGGACCTATCATGACTGCCCTCCAAAAGACCTAACAAGCAGCTGAAAGGATCAGATACAGATATTTGCACCCAACCAATGGACAGAAGCAGCTGACCCCTGTTGTTGAATTAGGGAAGGTTGAAAGAAGCTGAGGAGAAGGACGATCCTGTAGGAGGACCAGCAGTCTCAATTAATCTGAACCTCTGAGATCTCTCAAACACTGGACCACCAAACAGACAGCCTACACCAGCTTATGATATGAGGCCCCCAACACACATACAGTAGAGGACTACCAGGTCTGTGTTCATTCAGAGATGATGCACCTAACCCTCAAGAGACTGGAGGCCCCAGGGAGTTTAGAGGTCAGGTAGGGTGGGGATGGGGACATCCATATGGAGACAAGTGGGTGGGAGGAGGTATGGGATGGGAACTGTCGAAGGTGAATGGGGAAGGGGAGATAAAATATGGAGTGTAAAAAACTAATTAATAAATTAAAAAGGAAAAAAGAAAAAAGTTACTTTATAAAATGTAGCAGACTGTGAGCCTGGGAGCATGCCAGGAAACAGTGTTCCTCCATGGTTTGCTTAAAGCTCCTGCCTTGAGTTTCTGCTTTAACTTGCCTCCACGAGGAACTGTAACTTGTACAGTGAAATAAACCCTTTACTACCCACGTTGCTTTGGTTGTAGTGCTTATCACAGCAATAGAAAAACAAAGCAGAGTATAAGTAAGTGGAACCAGTCCCATTAAGAAATTTTCACAAGCATGTTCCAGAAGACCAAACTGCTAAGTAGCAGGAATTCTGTACTCTAATATCACAGAGCTGCAAGCCAGCACTAATGGCCAACACTGCATGTATTTGCATAACCCTGATTTGCATGCTAGGGATTGCACAACTGGACATTATATGCACAGCAGTTCACACTAACGCCTCAGAACTGTATACCAGTCATTCTAGACTCAATTCCTTAACAAGGTATAAATGAAATACATAAAACTATATTCAGGGAAACTTACCCTAACTGAAAAAATACTTCCCTCAGAGACTCTGTTATCTCTCACAAGCTGGGGCTGATGATAGAGACAATACTTTATGATCAGTCTTCTAAAGGTGTATTTCTTAATCTTTTTAGGGTGAATTAATTTATTACTCACTGGTCCCTTTCCTGCTACCAGTGGATGTCAGTCTATGGCAGTCAGGAGTATAATCTGTTGGAAGAATGGATATTTGAATTCCAAAAACCCTTACATGTGAAGTCACAGGTATAGCAGGGTGTGTGTGTGTGTGTGTGTGTGTGTGTGTGTGTGTGTGTGCGCGCGCGCGTGCGTGTTTATAAAATAATTGCTGAAAATTAATTATGTATAAATTGAGCACCATTCTAGCCCATTTTAAGCCTCAGCTGTTTTCCCTGGGTGGTATATAAGTGCTATCATCTCCACACATACTTAGATCAAGGATTATATAACCAACTTCTATAAAACACTTTCCCCTTAATCATAAGAGCTTAAAATAACATGGAGTCTTAATTTCTTTCCCATGATTTCTGGGTTGAAAGGATGGTTCTCACTTGCTCTTCCTTATACATTATAGTCAGAAGTCAAATGGCGGGTGATTCATCTGTGAGCTGGGGGAGGATACTGTGGGAGCTGGGTCTCTGATGGTCTGTGTGTTTGCTCTAGTCTATCTAGCAGGAGAATGCACCTTTTTGGGAGATTCAAGATTTCTCAAATTGGATATTCCAAGAGAAAAGAAGTAAAATCCTCCTGCTCATGTAAAGTTTAATCTTGAATTTGCATACGACATGGTCTGCGGCATGGTCTGTTGGTTCCTGGGCAAATGCCACGAAGCGTGAGCATATCAAAAGTGATTCACTGGAGACTGTCTCTAAAGATGTCTATCCTAAGTAACACTGCAAGTCTGAATAGGACAGTTTTAGTAGACACTTAAGGAAATGAACACCATTTTGTTTTGGTAGAAGCACTGTGTGGTACAATTAGAAAACTCTCATATGTTTGGAAGCAGAACAAAGAGGAACAAAGGGCAAAGCTAAGAATTGAGTTTGAGTAGCTGTAAAATGAATGAATGAATGAATGAATGAATGAATGAATGATGTTAGTGACCATTATCTATGCAAGCCCTAAGATGAGTTATTTATAATAAAAAAATCAGAAAGTACATTTTCAGGGTAATATTATTCATTTGATTGACCTAACCAGGGGTAACAGTAAGACACACCTAAGATGGAAAGGCTAGACTATAAGGTTGCCTTTCATGGTAAGTACAACTTTAAAAAGCTCTTTATGATAGAGAAAGTGGGAAATGAGTCCGTAGAAAGTGAAGGAATAAAGTACAATACAAAACAAAGTTACAACTTGGATGGTGTCCTTGAATGGTGTAACAATCTAAACTGCTCCCCAGGAACAGAAGCTGGACAGAGCCTGAGAAGCAGGACCCTGGCTATGCTACTCAGAAGTGCAAAACTGAAGGCGTTTCGATTTCCAGAACGTCTCTTAAACAAAGATTTTCAGAAAACACCAATCTGGTGTGTTTTGTCTCTTTAGAGGGAAACAAAACCTGGAAATAGATTTGTCACTGACTGGGCCATTGCTGACACCCCTGCACTTTGGTGTCCCCGCGTGGTCTCCATTTTTACCTGGCTTTCCTTTCCTTGACAAAATTGCCTCCATAGTGTTGAATAAAAACAGTAATAGTTTATGTACATGTCTTGTTTATTGAACTTATGAAGAAGGTTTCTAATATTTTCCAGTTCCATCCTCTTGCCTGCAAAATCATGATGCCCTTGTTCTTAATAGCTGAATAGTATTCCATTGTGTAAATGCTCCCATTGTGGGACATCTGGGTTGTTTCCAGCTTCTGGCTTTTACAAATATGAATATCTTGGAGCATGTGTCCCTCTGGTATGGTGGGGCATCTTTTGGGTATATACCAAGAGTGATATACCTGGGTCTTCAGAGTAGATATATTTCCAATTTTCTGAGGGATGGGCAGATTGATTTCCAGAGTGGTTGTACCAGTTTGCAAATCTACCAACAATGGAAGAGTATTCGTCTTTCTCCACATGCTATGCTGTCATCTGCGTTTTTAATCTTAGCCAATCTGATTGGTGTAAGGTGGAATCTCAGGGTTATTTTCATTTGCATCTTCCTGATCAATAAGGACTTTGAACATTTCTCTTTTTTACTGGATATTTTATTTATTTACATTTCAAATTCCCTTTCCCATTCCCCCCCAAACCCCTTATCCCATCCCCCCTCCTCCTGCTTCTATGAGGGTGTGCCCCTGTCCACTCACCCACTCCAGCCTCCCTGCCCTCACATTCCCCTACACTGGGGCATCAAGCCTTCATGGGATCAAGGACCTCTTCTGCCATTGATGCCCTATATATATAGCTGGAGCCATGGGTCCCTCCATGTGTACTCCTTGGTTGGTGGTTTAGACTCTGGAAGCTCTGGATGGTTGATATTGTTGTTCTTCCTACGAGGTTGCAAACCCCTTCAGCTCCTTCAGTCCTTTCTGTAACTCCTCTATTGGGGACCTCGTGATCAGTTCAATGGTTGGCTGGGAGCATCTGCCTCTGCATATGTCAAGTTCTGGCAGAGCCTCTCAGGAGACAGCTATATCAGGCTCCTATCAGCAAGCATCTTGGCATCCACAATAGTGTCTGCCTTTGGTGACTGTATATGGGATGGATCCTCAGGTAGAGCAGTCTCTGGATGGCTTTCCCTTTAGTCTCTGCTCTACACTTTGTCTACACTTGTTCCCATGAGTATTTTGTTCCCCCTTCTAAGGACCAAAGCATCCACACTTTGGTCTTCCTTCTTCTTGAGCTTCATGTGGTCTGTGAATTCTTTCTTGGGTTTTCTGAGCTTCTGGGCTAATATTCACTTATCAGTGAGTGCTTGTCATGTGTGTTCTTTTGTGATTGGGTTACCTCTCTCAGGATGATATTTTCTAAGCACTTCTTAAGCACTCAAGATTCCTCTATTGTGAATTCTCTGTTTAGCTCTGTGCCTCATTTTTAAATTGAATTATTGTTTTTTTGGAGGATAGCTTCTTGAGTTCTTTATATATTTTGGATATTAGTCCTCTATTGGATATGGAATTAGTGAAGATTATTTTCCAATTCGGCAGGTTGCCAATTTGTCATATTGACTATGTCATTTGCCTTACAGAAGCTTTTCAGTTTCGTGAGATCCCATTTATTAATTCCTGATCTTAGAGACTGAGCCATTGGAGTTCTGTTTAGGAAGTCACCCCCTCCCCACCCCCACTAATGAGTTCAAGGCTCTTTCCTACTTTGTCTTCTATTCGATTCAGTGTATATGATTTCATGTTGAGGTCCTTGATACACTTGGACTTGAACTTTGTGCAAGGTGAGAAATATGGATCTATTTTCATTTTTCTACATACTGACCACCAGTGTTAGTCCAGCACCATTTATTGAAGATGCTTTCTGTTTTCCATTGTAAAATTTTGGCTTCTTTGTAAAAGTCAAGTATCCAAAGGTGTTTGAGTTTATGTCTATGTCTTCAATTCCATTCCACTAATCAACATGTCTCTCTCTGTATCAATGCCATGTGTTTTTCATCACTATTTTTCTGTAGTACAGCTTGAGGTCAGGGCTGGTGATTCTCCCAGAAGTTCTTTTGTTGATAATAATTGTTTCCACTATCCTGGGTTCTTGATGGAAACTATCCTTGACATTAAGGGAAATTCCTTGACTTCCCAAGAAATACTCAAATTGACTATCAATTTTCATCATTTGTAATTCATCGATAATATCTCATCTAAAATTAATGTAAATAAACAAATATACTATTTGAAAATCCTCAGTCTTATCATATAATAATATTCCTATCTTAGAAAACTAGTTGAAAATATATCTATTTGTTTTACTTGAACTATAAGGAAATAAACTGAGAGGTCTGCTTTTAAAATGTAGAAATCAAGGTTTGCAAAACATTGTTATGGTGGAATATAAATCACATTGAGAAAACCTGTTATAAGATAATTTGAAAAGACAGGTTTTGTAATAGAAAGTCTTTAATTATAATTATTTTAGTTGCTTAGTGTATTCTTTTAATTTTATCATCATTAAATTGGCATGCAAAATAACATGCTTCCTTGTAAAATTTTTGTAAAAACATACACCATTTTGTTTTCTTCTTTTTCACTCCTATTCCTATCTTCTATTCCCTTTGCTAAGCCCTGCCTCCATATTTTCCCCCTCAGCTTTCTGTCACACACTCCATTACCCTCTCTGGTTCTCCTCATTTTAGACCTGTCTTCCTTTTTCATAGTCCCCTTTCTACTTCCATGCCCTAGTTTATCTATCCATCTATCTATTCATGTAAATGTAGATTAGAATCTATATTTTACATATAACTGAAAATATGGCATTTATCTCTCTGACTGGCTTATCTTATTTACCCTATTCAATACACCATTTTGCACATGTCATTATTTAATTCATTTTTACAGCTGAATAAAATTCCAGTGTGTACATACACCATGCTTTTCCCCCTCTATTTGTTGATGGACATGTAGATTCTTTTCTTCTTTGGCTCTTGTGAACAATGCAGCAATAAACATTAATATGCTATTGTGTGCTATTATTGTGCTAATAAACATCTCTGTGCTATCCTGCTCAGAGTCTTATACGCAGATTTCCAGAAGTGGTATAGTGTTCTTTTGACTTACATTAATTATACAGATAGTGAAAAACTGAACTTCCCTAGGAATTTGAGATTATTACTATAGTCTTTTGTTTGTTTGTTTGTTTTTGTTTTTGTTTTCGTTTGGTTTTCTTTGGTTTTTGGTTTTTCGAGACAGGGTTTCTCTGTCTGGCCTCCAACTTAGAAATCCGCCTGCCTCTGCCTCCCAAGTGCTGGGATTAAAGGTGTGTGCCACCACTGCCCGGCCATTACTATAGTCTTATAGCTGCAAAACTAACTGTGGTGTGGGTAGCAGTGGAGTAGGGGTGGGCGAACAGACTAGGTTAGGAGTCCATCAAAGATGTTGAATGGTGTGAAGTTATAAAAGAATTTATTATTCATCATTACCACACCAGGAAAAAGAGGAGGAAACCCAGCATCCTTGGGCTATTGACTAGACTTCTAAAGACTATACAAAAAATTAGGATGAGTCCAAGTGTGCATGGTCAAACAGTCTTGGTCAAACTGTGGTCTGGTGGATCACAAACTGGATTGTGTTGTCCTACAGCTGCAGGGTAACCATTACTGCTTTGGGCAACAACTCTGCTCCCACCATGAGATGCCAACTATTGCTCCAACAGTGGCTTTGGCACCTATCCACAGAAGGATCTGCCTACAAGGTTCACTATTCCTGCAATCATGAAACTAAATTTCTCTTTTTATCATTTTTAGGGTTCTGGAGATTAAATCCTAGGCCTCATCCAGCAGTATCGCTCAGCTATATCTACAACCCTTCTTAAATTAAATAAATGAATAAATAATAAACAAACATAAAAATTAACAAATAAGCAAACAAAAGCAATCTCCTTTTTATTTGATGGTTTAAGTAAGCTGTCCAACTCGGCCTTGAACTAACTTTAAAGTACAGATAGGCATTAAACCTCCTCATCAGTCTCCTAAGTACCTGGGCTTATCATGCTGAACCACTGATCTCTCTCGCTTAGTTTCTTTGATCTCAATGATTAAGCATTTACGAGGGAAGTTATATAATGTTGGCTAACCATCTATCTCTCTCTTACCAGTGTTCACATAGGGCTCCCTAAATGAGTAACACAGCTATGTGCAAAATGGAGCAGAAGTCTGAAAAGCCAGCTGACACAATATGAAGGCAGAGGGGCCAAGTCTTTATACTTTTTTTTTTAAAAAAAAAAACATTGTCCTTTGGATCTTCCAGGCATCAGTTAAAAATCAGTGCTTTAAAGTCAGGAAAAGCTTTCTATAAGTCCTTGACACAATGTCCAACTGTTTTTATTTCAACGCTCTAAAATAAGAAATAATATATTGAGTGGACTCATTAGCATCCTGAGAATTGAAGTGCACTTTTTGAGGACAAAACAAGCACATAATCAGGACACACACAGAGGCAGGCACACGCACACGCACACATGCACACACATGCACACACACACAGAGGCACACACACACTGGTACTCATTGGCACATGTGCATTCACACAGAGACACACACACACACACACATTAATAGTGATTTACACAAATTCTTAGTTGCAGTAAGAATGTGTTGCCATGGTTTTGACAGGAAGATAAATAATGCTGTTACTGTTTGGTCTATTTGTTTCTGGAAGGATATGACTCTCCTCTGAATTTTGTCTAAAGGTAAAAAGAAAAGAAAGCTACAAGAAACTTGAAAGAGTAGTATTTGAATAATTGATTACCATTTTTTACCTGTTTCATCAGCTGCTAAGCAATTGCTGCACTTTGTCTCACTCTCCTCCGTTTCTCTCTCTCTCTCTCTCCCCCCCCATTTCCCTCTCCCTCTCCATCTTCCTCTGTCTCCATCCCCCACCCTTTGGATGCTTTGTTCTCTGCCTCTCTCTAGAAGTGACTGGCTTAGCTTTTTTAAAGCTATTTGAAAGTAAGATACAGACATCATAACATCTCATTCTTAAATAATTCATCATGCACATCCCAAGAACGACATTTTCTTACATAACCACAGTGCCATTAACATAGCCAAGAAATTTAACATTGACTCAATGGGAAATGGTACCTTTTACCTTTCTCTGCATTAGAAACGAGGTTTCAATGGTGTTTACTGAACCTGGATACATTATCTTTCATTTTTAAGTTCAGGAAACACTTTTCCTTGTATCGGGGTTGAGTTTGATGTCTAATGCTGTCAATATTCTGCTAGTCCCGGAAGGTGAATTTTCTACTCAATTCCATTCAAAATCATTTCCCTTCTGGGAGCAAATTATTGTAAATGTAGCAATTTATTCATGTTCTGCCCCTAGAGTAGAGTCAGGGTTAGTTGAAGCTGCGGTGCCAGTCAGGGTCTGATGAAACGCATCTGTTTGGTGTCGGCAGCTGCAGCTTTGCTCATCGGATTTGTTTTCAATGAGAACAGGTTAGAGCAGAAAATGTTGTTTGTGTGTTTGATTTTAGCGATGTCCACAAATAATGATGGAGGCAGATGTAGTACAGCATCATTTGTGATTCTAAAGCCCCTTGGCAAAGTGGGTAAAACCAGGTGGGACAGAAAAACATGAATCTTCTACTCTTTAAAGATCCTGGATGATAGACAGTCTGTCTTTGTGGCCTTGAAATACAGAACAACAGCCTAGATCCACAGTAGTCTCTAGGTATCATCCATGACTGTAGAGATGGTCTTTATAATAGAGAAGGGCTACTTAATTATTCCAGTTACCCTCCGTCCTGAGTAGTGCTGTGGTATATACCTGTTATCTCAGCAATCAGAAGCCTGAGGCATGACACCCAGAAGTTGGTGACCAGCCTGGGCTATATAGCAAATCTTTGCCTCTGAAAACAAAACAACTCAAGCAACAACAACAAAACCAAAGAGGACAATTTAGACTCGAAGGAAAGGTGGATACTTTTGAAATAAAAGCAACTTCATGGCTTGTGTTCCAACTTACAGTCCTAGCCTTCTCTCAGAGCCATCCTATTGTACATTTAACTTGCAAATGTTGATTTTTAAATACAGATAAGCCTTCATACTCCCAAGTGCGAACATTTCCAGGAAACTGTAGTCTCCTACCTAACCGTTCCTTTAGCTGTCCTAACACCTGCAGCTTTTCCCACAATGGGAAGGAAGCACACATTTGTTGCCGTCTTGTTAAGACTTGAAAATGAATCCAAATGGTACATTTTACTGTTTGCATTACCTTCCAAGAGTTGAAATTTGTGATAGGAATTTCAGAATCATTTAAAGCCGAAGATAAAGAAAATACTTTGTGAAGAAATGGAACCCTCTTCATAGACTAAGTGTTGAGGTCCCCACTAATGTCCTTGATGACTAAGGAAAATGCCTATAGGTTTTTTGGATAGTGCTCTTGATGAATATATGCAGAATAATGGATGTTAATTTAGTATTTACCATGCATTATGGTGCATTCAAACTGAAAGCACAGTTAAGGCACAACAAACCTAACAAAGAGAGAAGACACTTTCAGAAGTACTTAAGGAAAGTCACCATAGCAGGAAGTGTTTATCTGTCAGTTTATATTTTATGTAGTTGGAAGATAAGTCTATAGGAAAAAAAAAAAAAACCACACACACAAACATTGCGATGGATCTTAGAAATTATAATGAATCATTTCTAGAAAGAGGAATTCAAATATTTGTTGCAGACCTACCACGACGTGCACAACACCTTTAAATAATAAAATACTCTTTTACAAATCAGTTTCTTGTTGAAATCAGGGACAATGAGTTCTCACTCCCACCCTGATCCTCAAGCTCCCAATTAGTGTGAAGTAACAAGTGCCAAGCATTAATTGATGCTGCAGTTAGGCATGATGCCCTTCAATTCACATCCAAAGCAAAGGGAGCCTGTTCCTTTTCTCTGTGCCTTTGCATGATCCCACACAGTGGGAACTGTGCTTCCTCACCTTGCTGAGTGACTCATTCTTGAACTGTCATAGTGCCACCATTTCACTTACTCCAGAAATAGCCCTACCAGTTTCAAATTGGGCTAGGAGACCTAGTAGCACTGTAAGAAATACAACAGCAAGAGAGCGAAGGAAAGGCTGTCTGTTGCGTCGGCTCTCGACCAGCAAAAACGACACGACCACCAGTTCTTCTAACAGCAGTTTATTCAGCAAGCTTCAGTCTTCCTCTCTCTCGCTTCATCTTTTTTCTTACCCGAACCGGGGCCGCTTACTCTTATATACTCTCAGCCCCCATCTACTCACGGCAGGCCACATTACCTCACCAAGCACACAGCTTCAGCCAATCAGGGCAGCAGGGGCGTGTCTCCACCAAATATGGACTTGTTTATACCGCCAGCATCATCGTGCACCTGCGCAGCTCTCACGATGGTCGTGGCTTATTTTCAGATGTATGAGGAAGTCAGGTGCAAGTCATAAGACTTAGCTTCCGTCCCGGTGCCATCTTAGGGCTGCTGCCACACCCGCTCCTCACAGCTGTCTATAGAGTGCTGTCCCTTCTTTGACAGACATGAAGTTGAATGACAGGAAGAAAAGTGAGAGGTGGTATAGAATACTTGGAGGTATGGTAGATGAGTGTGTGTATCTACACACCAATCCCTCAGCTCTTTAGCTAACCCTACCTATGGAAGAAGTGTCAGCCAAGCATCTCACATAAAGCTTTCCAGAAAGTCAAGGAAGATAGTAGAAGCTGGAAACGGACCACAGAAGTGGAAGTCCTCAGTCATACCAGTGCTATGCTTTCCCTGGGGAAGTATCCGACAGGTATCTCCTGAAATGTGGTTTTGTTTAGTCTTGTCTTTATACCTTCATCCTGTTCTTTCACAATATCTAAAACAGGTTCTTCTTTAAGTCACCCTTTAAATTTTTTATCTATTTATTTACCAATTTATTTATTGTAATAGGAAGGAATTACAATAAATAATTTATTTATTGTAATAGGAAGGAATACACATATAAGGCAAGTACTCACACCCCCACCACTACCCCCCAGCTCTTTTTATCATTTATTTTGAGACAAACTGACTGCACTATTCGGTCTGTTCAACTCTCTGTGTAGCCCAGGCTGGCCTTGCATTTGTCATCTTCCTGCTTTAGCTTCTTGAGTAGTTGAGGTTATAGGTACATATAAAAAATCCACCTTGGAATGACTTTCTTCATGCTTCCTATGAGCACCAAGTGAAATTTATCCCTTATTCACCATCCTATGGAATACCAGCAGTTATTCTTAGCCTGTGTAATATTATACTGAAAATATTCTTGGGTATCTGCTTCATTTTCACAATTAGAAAGTGTAATTAAGAAATAGGTTCATTACACTAAAACAATTTTTGTAAGATAAAAAGGAGTAAGACTCTGTAAATTCATAATGGTTTAATGCTTAACTGTCTTACACACAAGTGACACCCTGGAAACCTTTTACCCAGTGGATTTTCTGAATGAATGTGCCTAGAAAACTAAGTGGCACTGGGAAATCAAATGCCAGTGTTTCAAATAAATATTTGCCTAGAAAAATGTAGATAATAACACATGTATTATGAGAAATATATTTTATTCATAGCATCAAATGGAGCTAGGATTTGCAAAGAAAAATTCAAAGCACAAAATGATTGGATGTATTTTCCTTTTGAATTGATTGTGGTAACTTTCTTTCCTTCAGGACTTTTTTTTTTCAGCTTTTTATTATCTGATGTGAAACTCCTGCATGTTAAACACATTTTTTGGTATTATTTACAAAGCTAACGTAAGTCCCATGGGACTGAAATCACCATGGTGGAACCTTTTAGTATTCTCATGGCAGGAAATGTGTGCTTATCCCATGATGTGAAAAGTGGTTCCCCTTTTCTAACAGCTGGAAGATATCTCTCTCTCTAACTCTTTATGCCTTCGCAGTGAATGAATCTCTTGTCACTCTCTTATTTTCAATTCGCTTTTCTGAACCATTGCCCAAGGCTCTTAGCTTTCTGTCTGATTTCATTTATTAAAACACATAAATTAAATATATTAAAATTAATTTCCTTGTTTTGGCTTTGTTGTTTGCATTTTATTCATTTGTTTGTTTTTGTTTTTAGAAACTGAAATTCTCTGCAGAGGCCTGGTTATCCTGGAACTCACTCTGTAGACCAGACTGGCCTTGAATTTAGAGATCCATAGGATTCTGCCTACTGGGTGCTGGGATTAAAGGTAGATGCCACCACTGCCCATGAGGAAGAGATCTTGACAATTGGTTATGTACACACCAATGGAAAGAAAGACAAAAAGAACAACAACTATAATTGAAGGGGTTATTCAGTCAATGGTTAAAGCTTTCTCCCATAGCTCTATTTGAAACCTAGACATTTTGAACTAGGGTTCATGAACTTACAGTTCAAGATAGCATCAAAGAGTTATTCTTCAAGGACAGCCTGAGACCAGCCCTGCAATAGTTCTGTATCAGTTTCAGAAGAAATACCATGAGTCCACATAAGAGACACACCTGTTTATGGCAGTAGCTAAGGTTGTAACAACAGTACTAAAGGCAATGCTTCCATGTGGATGGAACATGTAAAATGAGCCTCACTATTTTGTAGTTGTACAGATGAGAAGCTCTGTCACCATGTACAAATATTTGACTAAATTTGCCTGGCGACACCAAAGGGCAGGCATGCGTAGCTGCCCTTTGTCAGAGGTATAGATTGAACTGAAAGGTGCTCATTTGCATTTTGAGTTAAAACATAAAACACTATACTGACTTTAATATTTCTCCCTAAATACGTATGCCTCTAATTTCAAAATGAACTGAGGCTTAGCATGCAGCTCATAAGGATGTAGAAATAACTGTGATATGAAAACAAAAACTAATCTCTAATGATATTTATGCAATATTAGATATGAGTAGGGACTATGGCTTAACATGTAGCTCATAAGGATGTAGAAATAACTGTGGTATGAAAACAAAAACTAATCTCTAATCATATTTATGCAATATTAGATATGAGTAGGGACTATGGACATGAGATAGCATGTGGTACTGATGTATCTGCTGTTTCAGCAGGGATATCACAGACTTCAATCATTAAAATGTACAAGGTGACATTTTCATAGTAAGGAGCCCCCTTCTTTAGAATTCTAAACTTACTACAAAACACCAGATTTACGTTCTACCCCACTTGATTTTGGACAAATCACATACTTTTCCTGGCTTATGCTTTATTATCTATTCTACTACACAATCCCTTGTGTGTTTACATCCTACATATGAGAAACACAGCACCAGAAGTTCGTAGCCATCATTGCTTTGGGCATCCACTGTCCAACCATAGTTATGTTTTACTTTCCCCATTGTCTGTTTTCTAGAATGAGAAAGAGTTTCTCTGTTCTAAACTCCGTTTCTTTTGTTGCCTTAACAACTTAAGAGAGAACTTCTGGTCGCTTAAACTTTCTCAGACATGACAATAAACATCCAGTGAAATCAAGTTTCCAAAGTTTTATCTTCCGGAGTAAAAGAAAAATATCCCCAGAATGAGTTCCTGCAGAAAGCAGGGGAGCAGCAGGGTTTCCTAACTCAGAATCTTTCTCAACAAAAGCGTATAATTATCTTATGAAAAATATGACATTTAGGGAGGTTTAGTAGAAGGAAGATGGTATGTACTCGGAGATAGATCACTTGCGGGCACTGCTTGCCTCTAAAGCATCTTAATTTGTTATGACTGGGAGAAATCAGCTGGACCAAGGACTAATGGAGATCACTGCTGGGGAAAACAGCATCCTTTTCCCTTGGGAGGATGTGTCATGTCCCAGCCACCACTTCCCACAAGCGCTGCTTCTGCCACTGAGGAATTCTCAATGTTACACATGTCTGAAATTTCATATACTCTGGAAAGAGGCTTTCTTTAGAACTGTAAGTCTGGGAATGTTTCTCTTTCCCTCAGTATTAACTCAGCCTTTGCCTCAGTATGGGAAGAACTCCAGAAAAGATCTTAAAAATCCCGGCTGGGATGAACAACTTCCAAGTTCCTTACAGTGACATTTGAAGAGAAGAAATCCAGCTGCTGACAGTAGGTCTGTTGGACAGATCTACCTGTGAAAAACACTGCATAAATATGATAGCTTCCACCCAATTTTTTAGAAGATTATTACCATATTTTACCATTGTTCTGATGGGAATGTCATTTTTTATTTGTTCTTGAAGAATAAAACACTGTTGTGTTTTCTTTTTTTATTGATAGGAAATTCATATAATCTGGAAAGCTCACACTTCGAACAGCACCCAGGAAACAGAGATAACTAGTGTGAAATAGCTTGATTCTTTGAAATCTCCAAGCCTGCCCCATTGACACACCACCAACAAAGCCATCCTTCTTAATCCTTCCCAAATAATAATTCTACCAGCTGGGTGTAGAGGTTTGTTAACTGCTCTGTGCTCCGGATGGGTTGCACACGTGCACCTACCCATCCAAGAGCTATCTGAATTCACAAATGAAACTCACACACTCACAGGCCAGTTAATTTTAATATGCCTTGACTAGCTTAATGACTGAGCATTCCTAATCCTTCAGGCTGCTGGCAAACACTCTGCTACTCCTGAATTAACATCTTTTAAAATCTAGATTTCATTTCTGCTACCCCAGGCCTAATCAGAATCAGGGAAACGGCCCATGACCACTTACCCTGATTCTCACATGTCCTCAGGCATTTAGGTCTGGTCTTTCTTCTTCCCCTTCACAGGTGATCTCTACTCCTTCCTCCCTCCCAGTCCCTAGCCCATGCAAATCTAAAGGTCCTGCCTCTGTCTACCTGTCCAGCCATAGGCCATTGGCTCTTTATTGATCAATCAAAACCAATTGGGGAAAAAGACCTTCAGCGTTTGGATACACAGATTCCAGATTTTGGCCCGATTAATTCAAAGCATAGAACCAATTCCCAACAGCTGGGGAATCAACTGTTTAAGCATATGCATTTATGAGTGACATTCTTATTCAATCTACATTAACCATTTTAAATGGGACAAAAAAAACTATAAAATTCAAACAATACATAATAGATGACCACTTATTTTTGTTCAAAATGTAGTGCTACGCACTTCTGGGCCATTTTAATGACTCTAAAGAATAAGTACAGAAGTGTTAGGCATCTGCCTCTCACCCCAGAGATTGACAACCACTGATTGACCTTTTTCTATGGTTCACCTATTCTAGACATGTCATAGAAATGGAATTATAATGTGCATGACTTCATATGACTGCCTTCTTTCACACAACATAATGCTCCCATGATTTGCTTGCCTTGTAGCATGTATTGATAACTTATCCTTTCCAGTTGTCCATTAATTGCTTTTGAATTGTTTGCTCTTTTCTCTACTATGTATAATGAACATTCACTTGGGGGAACGACGTGTTTTCTGCTCTCTTGAAAATAAATTCTGTTTAACTTTCTGAGGAAACGTGAATGCATCAATTTACATTTACACAAACAATGTAATTTCTTCAGAACCTCACAATACTTGGAAATGTATGTGCCAAGGAAAGCTGATTTTTTTTTTTATTTTAAAATATTGCCACCCAGTGAGTATGATGTAGTAATTCTGAGTGACCTTGCTTTGCATTTCTCCAGCGACCAAACACCTTCAGCATCTTTTTGTGGGATTATGGACTACTGGTAATATTCTTATGCAATTGTGAGGAGCGGGTGTGGCAGCAGTCCCAAGAAGGCGCCAGGGACTGCAGCTAAGTCTTATGACTTGCACCTGACTTCTTCATACACCTGAAAATAAGCCACAACCATCTTGAGAACTGCACAGGTGCACCAGGATACTGGGGGTTTAAACAAGTCCATATTTGGCGGAGACACGCCCCTGCTGCCCTGATTGGCTGAAGCTGCGTGCCTGGTGAGGTGACATGGCCTGCTGTGAGTGGATGGGAACTGAGAGTATATAAGAGTGAGAGGCCCGGGTTAGAGGGATCATTATTATTAAGTAGTGGGAGATATAGATGAAGAGAAGGAAGAGAGAGGAAGACTGAAGTTTGCTGAATAAACTGTTGTTAGAAGGACTGTTGGTCGTGTTGTTCTTGCTGGTCGAGAGCGGACGTGACATGCAATACCTGTTGAAAGGCTGATGAGAAGCTCAGTCAGCAAAGGTGCTTTCTACCAATTCTGATAACCTGAGAAAGAAATGGCTCCTGCAAGTTCTATGACTTCCCCATGCACACTGGGATACACACACGCATGCGCGCGCACGCGCACGCGCACGCGCACACACACACACACACACACACACACACCATAAATAAACAAATTAAGTAAATAAATGTCTCTTTATGTTTTCTGTCCATTAATTCTCTTTCTTCTATGTAATTTTAAGAAAGTTTTCTCATATATGTGCTAAACCTTTATCAGACATGAGATTCAAAATATTTTCTTGTATGCTATGGGTTATCTTTAAACATTTTTTGAAAGTTCTCGCTGAAGCACAAACCTTTTTACCTTGATAATGCCAAATATCTTTATTTAAAAAACTTGTTCCTTGTTCCATTGGTGTCACATTTAAGAAACTATTAGCTATGCCAAAGAAACAGACTCTTCTGCCCATTTTCCCTTCAATGTGATCCACAGATTAGGTTTTTGTATTTACATCTTTGACCTACTTTGAGTTATGTTTTTGGTCTAAAGTAGAAACCAAGGATGATGTAGTTTTACAACCTGATGATCCATCTCTGTCTGATGAGACAATCTCTGTCCATAGCACAGGCCCCTTTCCCTTAAAACCTCAGCATCACTTTTAAGCCCATTCATATGAGTGGAATCACTTGTGCTTTCCATAGCCTAAGTGATGTCTCCGTTATCTTAGGACCATGTGAATCCTGACACCCACAGGCATTATGTTTACATCAGCCAAGCTCCCCAGACACTAAATCTTGGGCACTGTCTCTGAGTTAAGAGTACCCATCCTTGTGAAAAAAGCCAGATGTACTTTGTAAAAGAATCTCAATATAAACATGTCTTTAAATGGCTGTGTACTTGGGGCTGAGTTAATTGTTATCTGAATTATTTTTTCCAAAATTGTGCTGTGCTTAAATATGACTAAAGTAAAATGGTGTAGGCTACACTCTAGAAGTCCTGGTCCAGCACTGATTACAATCAAAGCAGGCTGAACTGAATTCCATGCTTACCTCACCTTGATCACTTTTTCCCTGCCTCCTGCAGGAGAATCAGTGACATAGTAGGGGACTCCTTTGTTCTGAGACTATGGTATAGCACATTGGATGAATTCTGATACTGCACTGTCTTAGAGTTCTGTACTAAATTACCTGATCATAATACCTGTATTTTAACATTTATGTATTGTTATTTCTATAGCAATTCATATAGATATATATATGTATGTATGTATGATGTAGTAATTCTGAGTGACCTTGCTTTGCATTTCTCCAGTGACCAAACACCTTCAGCATCTTTTTGTGGGATTACTGACCACTGGTAATATTCTTATAGACATTATGTATGTGTGTGTGTGTGTGTGCGTGTGCATGTGCGTGTGTGTGTGTGTATTCATAAGAAATATTAGTTTGTATCTTTATTACCTGGTGAGGACTTCTCAATTTTAGTGATCAAAGCCATGAGTTAGTAGTAATCTAGAGAATGATGAGAACATCGTCTTCCATTTGTACTTTTAAGTATAATTTGAAAAATTATGGCATTAACTTTTTAATTAAAGACCTGTGAATCTCAAGTGATAAAACAAAAATATACATTCATATTTTACATTGCCTCCTTTACCTTTGACACAATGACCATACCTAGATGAAAAGAAACATAAAGAAAATATATTTATGCTCATAACTAAGAAATTCCAGGATTAGTAAAACTTCAGGGATAGTTGCACTCAAGGATTAGTGTTATATTAGGAGTTTGTTTCCTGCCATAAATCTTAGTCTCTGTCTCTGTCTTCTATTAAACTAACATGCATCGGAGCTTGGACTTTGTCTTGGTTAGGTTTTGGTCAACTGGACACAAGCTAGGACCATCTGGGAAGAGAGATCCTTAATTAAGAAAATGCCTCCATAAGATTGACCTGGATGGTTTTTTTCTTGGTTAAGGATGGATGGAGGGTCCAGCCCAATATGGGTAGTGCCACCTGTAGAACCACCTGTAGGGTAGTTTTGCTTTGATTTAACTGTGACTGTGCCCTGGTTCTCCCCTATTGGAGTACAAAACTGTTCAACTTATTTTTTATTTCACAGGAGCCTACAATTGAGAGATGGATATTTTAAAGAGAATTACAGGATGTTTTAAGTTATATTTCATATTATCATATTGATATTAGTATAAAATCTTAGGGACAGAAAAGGTTATGGTTTAATAGTGATTTATCAGTGTGTCAGTTTAACAAGAGGTCAACCATTCTTGTTAGGTTTTTGTTTTTGTTTTTTGTTTTTGTCAATTGGATACATGCTAGGGTCCTCTGGGAGAAATGGAAGAGCCTTAATTGAGAAAGTGTAAGCATGAGGTTGGTCTGTAGGTATGTCTGTGGAGAGTTTTCTTGATTAATAATTGATGTAGCCCAGTTCAAGTGGTGACTTTCCTGGACAGGTCATCTTGTGTTGTAAAAGCAAGCCAGCCAAGCAAGCCATGGAAAGCAAGGCAGTAAGCAGCACCCCTCCATGGTCTCTGATTCAGTTCCTGCCTGCAGGTTCCTACCTTGAATTCTGGCCTTGACTTCCCTTAATGGACTGTGACCTAGGATGTGAGCCAAATTAACCCTCCCCCCCCCCCCGGCAAACAGTACTTTTATCATTGTTTTATCACAACACTAGACAGCAGCTTGAGACAGATGGGTATAAAAAGGTGTGTGTGTGTGTGTGTGTGTGTGTGTGTGTGTGTGTGTGTGTGTGTGTGTAAAATATTGTCTACTTGATTTTTTTTTCTTTGACAGAAAGCAAACAGTGAGGAGAGGTGAAATACTTCCTACCCTACTTATTCTGGATCTTCTAAGCCATGGCATGAGAAGTTCTAAGTATATTTTTCTTTTCTGGCACCTGGAGATGGGTAGTCAATAGAATTTCTAGACTTAAGTAATTTAAGTTTTCTATCAGTCCTCATTTTTTGGGAGGTGTGAACTTTTATCTTGTGCTGTTTCTTCATAGGTATTTTAGTGATATAGTGGAGAGATTGCAGGTGAAATTCCCATCTAGATGCTCTTTAAGGTAGAAAACAGGTGTGCTCTTTGTGTTCACATGTCCTTGCAGCCAAATCGTGTTATCAGACTCCTTTGGAGTGATTTTTTTTTTTTTTTCCCCAGCAGGACCAACCTCAATTTAAAATCTTCAAAGCTTATGGACTGTAAAGTGATCAGATTCTCCTGACACTATGTAAAGCATGAGGCCTTTGGGCTCCATTATTTGTGCTGAATTTAATGAGCCATACAAAGAAAAAAGGAACACCTCTTGTGAGATTCCTAACACAAAGGCAATTGGCAACATGAGATGTCCAAACTTTTCTGAGAATCAAACAGGCTGTAAGAGTCTGTTTGGTTGTTCTGTTTGCTCCCAAGGGAACTGGGATTCTGCATCGTTAGGTCTCTGCTTTAGATAAAAACCAAGAGGAACATTCAAAATCATGAATACTCAGGTTGTACCCTCTGCATGTTGATTAGAAGATATGCACTTTTCTCAAGAGTTTTGATTTAAACTTGAAAAAGAGTAAGGGGTGCAAATAAACCATAGCATCACCACATGGAAAGTCCTCTTCCAGCGTAGCACATCTGTGACACCATAGGGTACCAAGAAGGAGACACCAGTGTCTTCATTCCCCATTGGTAAAGTAAGGTGAAAAGAGGTAACGCGTATGGTGCCATTGAGTTTTCTAACAACTTGTAGTGAATCAGTTAATTTACTCTTTCTAAGCCTGTTATGCGTGTACCATTTTACAGCTGAAGACATGAAAGGAACAAAGAGCTTAATTGTTGCAGGCATGCAGTTCTCAGCTGTCTAGATCTGAGTTGAACTTCCTGAGGCAAATGACTGCCACATATACAGTACTGAGGTTTGTGTACCCTCCCTCCCCCAAGTTCTGATGTTGAAATCTTGGACCCCAAGACTGCTGAATTTGATAGGCTTTGCAGAGAACATCTTTAGAAAGTGATTAAAATGTCATCATTGAGATGGCCTTTAATCCAATATGACTGAGACATTTCTAGTAGAAAATTAGAGTGTAGACATATACAGAATGAAAGCAATGAGAAAAAAATAGGAAGAATATAGCAATCCAAAAGCTAAAGAGAGAAGAAACCAAGCCTTGCAGCAGCCTGATTAGTGTATCCATTTCTAGAATTGTGGGAATATCTTTCTTTTGTTTGAACCTCGTACTATATGGTGTTATGTTATGGCATGCCTGGAGAGCTAATTCATACAGCATGGATTCTTATAAAATAAATAAATGATATTGTTAAATATTCAAATATAGATTCTCATTCACTCGATAAATCTTATTGCCTATTGTGCATGTTGATTTTTAGTAAGAGATTAAAATATTAAGTCTATATGATCTGTTCATAAATTGAAATCCAAATGGCTTGTTTTCACCCTCTTACACTATAATGCAAAGACTATGAAGGTGAAGCAATATTCTTGAGATGTATGAATAAGACAACTGAGCAAGGCCTATCATTGTTGTAGAATGCTTCTGTAATCATGGAGGCATAGTCTTCCTAACACTGTCCAGAGGGCTAAGAACCAGAGGCTGAATAGCAAGAGATGTAGGATAGATGCTAACATTAGAGAAGCTTAATCCTGCAACTGATAGAAACAGATGGAGAAACCTACAGCTGACTCTTTTAAGTGGTAGCAATGAACACATAACTGGAGGGAGAGCTTACAGAGATAATTGCTGAGCTGACTTTGCTTTGATGGCCTGGATAAAGTGAAGTAAGGCATTTTTACATGATAAAACTTTTAGTTTGTGAAAGAAGAATCCTGTCTTCAAAAGCCTATAGACCAACAAAAAGGAAAAGAGATAAGAATAAAGATGGAACTCTTAGGGTACACATGAGTATTTCCTTGTAGTGTGCATTTTTAGTTGTCAATGTATCAAATCACCCAATATTTAGCAGCATGGAAGAACAAGTATTTACTGCTCATATGTTTGTGGGCATACTTCGGCTCTTAACAGGTCACTAGACTCAGCCTTCTCCACTGAGCAACTCACAATCCTATTTTCCCTCTGAGACAGCAAGCTGGAAAGTGAGGAGATGAAAGCAAAGTGAGTGGTTCTATCTTTTTGGTGTCTACCCCTCAGAGGTGACAACTTTTCACTGTTGCCTAGTTCCATTTGTAGAAGCAAGAGACAAAGTACATCCCATACACAAGGAAAAGAGAGTACACAGAACATGGTCAGCAGATGGTGAGGACCCTGTGAAAGCCCGGATGCACCTGACAAACTTCTGGTGCAATTCCATCATCACAACATGAGGAGCACAGAAATGGGCTAAGGTAGGACCATGGAAGGAGCTCTTTTAGTGTATAAGAGATTGGCCTTGTGGTGTTAACAAAATATGCATATTAGTAAACAACCAGCCCCAGTGGCAGTTGAGAGGACAGAAAGTGAAGACCAAGAAAACAGTAGATGCTGTTATCATCAAAGCTGTCATTTCAACAGCACACAGGCTTTACTATATCCTAAACTATGTTAGTCTTATTCTTGGTGGGTGATGGCCTTGTTCAGAATGCCTTCTCAGACAGTAAAAAGTGTAGTTTTAATACACCTCTCCCACTACAAAGATTAAAATGATAAAGCTGCCACTGGGATCACTTAATTGGATTTCCCAATTTTAAAAATCACGCACACCTATCTTTCCTGCCCCACTTTCTACACAGTTGATGTACACTCCAGATAGATATAAACATCAAGTTTCAGACCTGTCCTGAAGCTTTCACTGTGGGTGGCCTAAAAAGTATCTTTTTAATTAAAGTGTAATTGATTCACAGTGACACAGGTAAGTAGTAAAATTAGGTATCAGGAGCAGGGGTTGATTTCACACACACACAAAAAGTTCTTCCTGGAATAGCCTGAGACCCAATGCAAATCCTACCAGAGCTGGTGGTGCATTCTAAACAATACAGAGAAAGTGGTTTGCATGCATCTTTGCCTGCTGGCTGTTGTCAATCATAGCACATAGTTCACAAAGAACAAGATGATAGGCACACTCATCTTTGTAGGCCAATGCATGTGTATTGTTATACTCAGTAAAACATAACCATTACTGACGCCTTTGGAAAAAATTATTCAGCACACTTCCCCTTAGCTAAGTTTCCGGACTAAGCACAAATACTCTGAAGCTGTATTGTAAGCAGCTAGTGCTTAGGTGATTGTGAAAGAAAAATTAAGAATAACAATTAAGAATTTTCTTACCTTTCCATTTGTCGAATTTTTAAAAGTAGCATTTGCTTTTATTTCAAGTTCGTTGCAAATTTCGACGACAGGCTTTGAGTCATTTATGAAAATGAAAAAGCCTGAAATCTTAACTTTAAAGATGTTTTGAGGTTTTTACTCATGTTACTGTTTAGTCTATTACCTTAACACATTCAGAAACTAGAAGAAATCTTAAAATTGTAAATGACTTAAAAGAGAAGACACATAGATGATGTGATCCTGGGCATTATGCGAACATTCTTCTTTTAAAAGGCAATGTTAATGAAGATTGTGAATTGATGCTTAAGTTTTGGGGTGGGAAAGTGGTGGTGGGGTGGAGATAATAGAAGTACAGGGAAGGAGAATCATTTCAATCTGTAATATTGTGCTCGCTGGATTGGGACTTTATCTCCCCTGGCCACCTCCTCCCCACCCCCCTCCCCTCTCCACCTCCTTCCTAGCTCCACTGTGCCCCAGACCCTCTTTGGAGTGAAAGGCATCTCACCAAGCACAGACAACCCCTCTATTTTTGTCCTACTTAGGACACCAACCAAAACCAGTTTAGGAGAAGGAAGGACTTATTTGGCTTACATTTCCATGACAAATTCTATCACTGAGGGAAGTGGGGGGTGGGGTGGGGGTGGGGCAAGAACTCAAGCAGGAAGCTGTAAGCAGGAAATGAAGCAGAGACCATGGAGAAGCAGAGGAACGCTGCATAATGGCTTGCTCTGATTGTTTTCTCTGAAAACCCAGGACTACCTACCCAGGAGTGGTGTGGCCCGAAATGGATGTGCCCTGTTATTAATCAAGAAAATGCCACATACATGCACATAGTCCAATCTGATGGGAGCAACTCCTCAACTGTGATTCCTTTCTCCAACTGAGATGAATTTGTGTCAAGTTGACAAAAACTAGCCAGTGTAATTAACTTTTTGTCAGCTTAACACAGTCAACCACGAATGTTTCTTATCCCCATGATCCATGTTAATGTCATCATCACAGTACAAAATATGGTATAACTTTAAAAGTCCCACAGGCTTTTAAAAATTCCAATATTTAAAATTTCAGATTCTGTTTAAAATTTCAAAGTCTTTTTTAACTGTAGGTTCCTCTAAAATTAAATAAATAAATAAATAAATAAATAAATAAATGGTGAGCTTTTTATTGCAAGAGGTAAAAAATAAAGGCACAGCTCTAATCAAACCCAAGCAAAACCAACATCCAGCAGCAATAAAAGCTCATTGTCCAATGTCTGGGACTCACCCATGGTCTCCTGAGCTCCACGGAGCCGAGGCAGCTTCATTTTGCTGGCTCTACCATCCATAGCACATACAGCTTGTCTCATAAGCTCAGGGGGGCTGTACTCTATAACTGCTGCTGTTCTTCCTGATTTCTGGGGAGTTCTCACTTTACCTCTGCTCATTTTCTCTTACTCCTAATTCTGTATCAATGCTGTTAAAAGGAACTTCTGATAAAGTGGAGTGTTCTTTGTCTCTGCCTTTAAGTACATTTACTCACTGGCTAAGGCTGTTGACCAACTGATAGTGTGAATGACAAGCTGACTCTCTCTCTCTCTCTCTCTCTCTCTCTCTCTCTCTCTCTCTGTGTGTGTGTGTGTGTGTGTGTGTGTGTGTGTGTGTATATCTGTCTGTCTGTCTGTCTGTGTCTCTCTTTCTATCTCTGTGTGTGTCTGTGTCTATGTCTCCCTCTCTCTTTTTCTATCTATCAATCTCTTTCTCTCTCTCAATGTATTTATTTTTATTTTGTGTTGTGAGCATGATGTCTAGACCTATGTCTATGTACCCTGTGCATGTTCAGTGCCCATGGAGGCCAGAAGAACATAACAGATGCTGCGAATTGGAGTTACAAATGTTTAAAAGCTACTTCATGGGTCCTGGAAATCAAACCCCGGTCTTACGCTACAGTAGCAAGTAATCTTAACTACTGAGCCATCTCTCCAATACCAACAAGCTGACCTTCTCATAACCTTTCATTTTAATAGATGTTAATTGAATGCATTACTGTGGATTACAGCAGTGTTGTTGTCCCAGTCACACCACTGGAAATCTTGCCTGGTTACAGAGGATGGCTTGTTCAGGCTTTATTACCTCCATTGCTAGAAGTCTTTGCTAGGGTCCCTCTCATAGAATCCTGGGAGTTACTACTACACCAGATTTCTACATTGTTACCCTAAATGCTTCCCCAATTCCAGCCATCTCTTCCCACACTATTTCCCTCCCTTCCCCCCACCAACTCACACACCTGTTCCCATTCTCATAAATACCCTTAGAATACTCCTTGTTACTAAGCCTCTCTGGTCTGTGGATTATAGCATGATCATCATTTACTTACAGCTAATATCCACTTATAAATGAGGACATAACATATTTGTCTTTCTGGGTCTGGTTTAATTCAGTCAGGGTGATTTTTTCTAGTTCTATCCATTTACCTACAAATTTTATGATGTCAAATTTTTAACAGCTGAATAATGCTCCATTGTGTAAATGTACCACATTTTCTTTACCCATTCTTTAGTTGAGGGACCTTTTGGTTATTTCCAGATTCTGGCTATTATGAATAAAGCCACTGTGAGACTAGTTGAGCAAGTGTCTTTGTGATGGAGTGGAGAGTCCTTTGGATAAACGTGCCAGAGTGGTATAGCTGAATCTTGAAGTAAATTGATTCCCATCTTTCTGTAGTGGTTGTACAAGTTTGCACTCCCACCAGCAATGGATGAGCGTTTCCCTTGCTCCACATCTTTGCTCCACATGACAGCAAGAGCTGTCGCTTGTGTTATTTATCTTAGCCATTCTGAGAGGTGTAAGGTGGAATCTCAAAGTAGTTTTGATTTTCATTTCCATGCTGACTGAGGATGTTGAACATTTTTAAAAGTGTTTCTCAGCCATCTGAGTTTCGTCTACTGAAAATTCTTTGTTCGGTTCTGTACCCTATTTTTTAATTGGACTGTTTTCTTGATATCTAGTTTCTTGGACCCTTAATATATTTTGGATATTAGCTTACTATCAAATGTAGAGTTGGTAGAAATCTTTTCCCATTCTGTAGCCAGACCTGCGTCATGACATCAGTCTCCGCTGGACCTGTCAGAAAGTGGAGGCCAATCTGGAAGCTCTGAGCCTGGGAACACCAAGAGCATTGACATGCAATGAATGCTACTGGAATAAAGACCATGTTCAAAGACAAAGCTGCTTCTGTGAACTGCACTTCATTTTAAAATGTTATAGAAATATTCTGCACCTCACTGTATATTAATTTTTTTTTACACTTCATAGTGTCTAGAGTCATGAGATAGGCCTCTGGGAATGTCTGTGAGAGATTATCTAGATTAGGCTAGGTTATGAGTGCATCTGTAGGGAATTATCTAGATTAGTTTAGCCTCTGGGTACATCTGTGGAGAATTATCTAGATTATGTTAGCCTCTAGATACGCCTATAAGTGAGGATCTAGATGATGTTAGTCTCTGGGCACATCTGTGCAGTATTATCCAGATTGGGCCAGCTTCTAGGCATCTCTGTAAGTGACAACCTAGATTAAGTCAACCTCTGGGCATATCTGTGAGGGATTATCTAGATTAGGTTAGTTTATGGGCAATCTTATGAGGTACTTTCTTCACTGTATTAATTGAAATAAGAAGATCCATTCTGAATGCTACAGTATCTTCTGGCAGATATAAATCAGAGGGAAAAGCTTTTGCTGTGGCCGTCTGCCTGCATGGCTACTGCCACCATCCTTCACTAACTCTCATCATGGCACTGAAGATCAGTGGATCTCTAGCAATCCCCCAGACCTCCAGTGTCAGATCTGAACGACAGAACACAGAGCTTTGTGGAGTGAGCATCCACCAAGTTCTAAACTTCTTTAGTTTGAAGGCAGCCATTTCTGGCCACAAAAACCATATTGCACAGGACCATTTAATACATCCCTATTTAATATAGTCCTTCTTAACACCCCTGTTTAATCACCTTATCGGTTCTTTCTCTATAGAGATCTCTGACTATACATTTATCTTGACTTGCTTCTTATGACAGAAACACTAATACAGATGTTTCTTTAGACTTCCCCAGTTTGTAGAGATTTTTGTATGTGGCTGATTAGTTTGTTATCACTCCATGAAAGTGATTTTACCCCTCCAAAGCATGGATTATCTTCTCTGATTAAAAAATGCCTTTAATTGTTGGTCTCTATTCTCAAAACGTCTCTTGTATAGTGTTTCTTAATCAGAATTGACTGACCTGTTTCTATAAAAGAAAATTATTTCCTTAGGTGATATAATTGTCATTTTGGAGGCTTACTACTGAATAAGCTCACCCTTTCTAGTTCTTTCTGAACTCTGGCAGGCTGGTTCAACTCAGGTGTCCTGGCCCAAATGCCTCTCTAAGCTGACTGATTCAAACTGGCTTCTTTTGGAATTTGACTGAATTGCTCTGCCTGGCCTCAAACTAACTCTACCAATCTGTTGTAATCTTCTGAAGTCTTCTCATTCTTGTCTCATTCTGTCTTCACTTGTAATCTGTCTTGGTAACCACTCCCTGACTCCCCCTGCTCTCTTACGTCCTCTCTTTCCTGTTTGTTCTCCTGAGAGTTGGACATATCCTATCTCTGACTCATTCTGTCAAATCTGTCTTTGATTCAGCACTTCACCCCTCAATTTGACCCCACTTTTAAACCAAACATGGTTGTTTCCTTCTATGAATTAACTTTACCTTCATTGTTTAGAGATAAAGGTATATGCTAAGGGCATGCCTATATTGCATCTAGAGGGGTTAAAGATGAATCATTCTAGACAGATTACAGAAGGTCTTTGGATAGATTTGCCAGAGTAGCCATGTTGCTGGGTTAGAGTTCCCCTACACATTTCTATATTTCCATAGCACTTACTACTGATTAAAATGAATCATAATTATCTGCTGAACTGTGGCTCTCTGTCCTCTATCCTGATCATGGGTCTTAATGAGCTATGTTGATTTCTAAAGACCTTACTGCTGAACAGAATGTCCCACATAGCAGGATCCCAGCACCTCTTCATGGGACTGAGAGCCATTTTTCTGTGAGTCACAATTCTTTATAGATTACTCACTTTTTCTTAGGGATCTAAGTACACTCCCATTTCATTCACTACCCTGCTTGCCTTCCTACCACTGCCAACATTGATGCCATTTAAGCAAATGTGGATCTAAGATTCACATTCATTTACAGATTCGCTTTTCTGTGTATGTGCTATGGTTGAATTTTTAAAAATTTCTTCTGTTTGTTACATATTTATTTTTGCATCTCACAAGTTACACAATAACAGAAGTGATATTATCTAGTAACTATCTCCCACAGTCAGGAGCATTATTGTATGTCTCAGCATCTTCATAATCTGTTTGTCTCTCCTTTTGCCTCCATTCATCTTTCATCACTAGCTTTAATTATGCCAATAAATCCCACCACGAGACTGCCCCCATTGTAAATTCTCTATAATTATTTTCTCCTGCATATGCTAGATGCATCCAAAAGCTCAATATGCATTTGACAAGTTATTAAATACTAAACCGAAATGTGTTTTAACACCTACACATGTGAATGGTTGCAGTAAATAAGAGGTTTATAATGAAAGGCATTTATCCTGTTTGATGATTCCAATTAAACCATTTTAGGTGGTGCATTTAAAGCATTAATTTTCCTAATCTTAGTTGTCTTTCCTTGACAGTTTTAACATGACTCTTGGTTCCTTTTTGTTCAGGGCATAGTGCTCTATTGATCCTTTTCCTAAGTGCAGATTTGATTTTCAGTCACACTTAGATTTGTCTCATTGTCAGTTATTACTCTATTATTGACACAGAATCATTTCCATTGCTCTTTCAGAACCTGGGTAGATTTAGTGACTTGCAGAAATGTTACTGGTGGTCAGGGTCTGGGCCAAGTGATTTCAAATTAGTAGCTCTCATTCAACAAGGGTTCACACAAAGAAGAAAAATAACTTTATTTGGAGCAAAGCAATGATACAGATTAAAGAGTGATTCAATGTCAAGATTAACAGTGTGCTGCAGCAGTGAGATTACTGGCTATTTTTCAATGCTTTCTTTTATGAGTATCAAGAGAAAGAGGAACTGATCACTAAAAGGTGTGGTATGGATGCTTCTCTATTTTGATTGATGACTTAGGTCATGTATTCTTTTTTCTCTAATGTGCATTTTCCTTGCAATGATGATTCTAATTTTAAGCACATGCACATTAAATTATGCATGGACAGAAGATGATAAAGAGGGGATTCTCCTTAAAACTTTGCTGGAGGACACAAATTTGCCTTACTATGTATGTACCAATACCCACTTCAGGCCAGATTGGCTATTCTATTCTTCAAAGTTGGATTCATTGGAGATATAGTTGGAGAGAATTTGTATAAATTTGACTATTACTAGGGGAGGGAAATTTTATTGTTCAGATATGGAAATTTATATAGCCTGATGCAGCTGGAAAGACAAGGGATTTAGAAAAATTCAAGATGCATTGTACATATATATATATATATATATATATATATATGGATGAAACTGCTAAGCATATTACTGAAAGAGAGAGAAAATGTGCATAACCCCAAACCAAATCGGGTCTTAAGGTACTAACTTGACTCTTAGCTTGCCTTCCTGAAAAAAAAAAATCTCAGAATTATTTTAGCAACTAGTGATATACCAGAGAGTTAGAATGGGCTTGTGTAGGACCTCTAGGGATGGGTTCTAAAATCCACTGCCAGGCTAGATTTCACCAGGCAGTACACCAGAGTTTCACCAGAAGTTCTTGAAGGCAACTGTTAGAGGAGAACCTTGGGACAACACAGCAGCAGTTTACCAACTGGTATGAACTTGTTGAATGACAGGCTTGTTGATGTCTTCCTCTAGGAACCAGAATAAAGGAAATTACTGTTCAGCACCTAGAATGTCTCAGAACTTGCTTCTTGTTAATGTTTGTCTTGTTCGATTGCATCTGTCATTAGATTACAAGAAAGGCATGTTTTGTTTGAGGCAAAATTGACATTGTTGAGAGATGACTCATCCAAAAATGAGAGATCTAAACACAGAGAATTGGCCCTTTAGAACTCAGGTGGGTTGCAGGAATCATTTCCTAATGTGTATTCCAGGAAGAGAGAGCAAGCAGTATTCACAAAGTCTCAGAGTGAGAGAAAGTGTACCCTGTGGAGTTGGGGCTAGCCTCAGGTAGGTTAGAATGGTAAGAGGTGGAAGAATACACTGCTGTAGAGGAAACATAAGAGGTGAAGCTTAAAAGAAGCTAGGGATAAAAGTTATCAGGAAGACAATATCCTCCTATTCCAGTCCAATAATGACCAAGGAGTTGCAGCCACAAACAAGACATTTGTTTTAATACAAACGATAATATCAGCTCACAAGTGGCCCTGACCAGAGATTCATAGAGGAACCTTTTCAGTGGGAAGGGTTCCAAGTGCCTCCTTTAATTTGTAAAAATCAGATGTTTACAGCTTACTGTAGAGAGTTTTTAACATAAAGTTTTTATAGACCTAGAATGGCCTTGGGAAGTACTAGAGTGAAACTTCGTGATAGTCAAACCCACTTGTGTGTGTGTTGTTGTTTGTTTAAGTGTCTGTATGCATGAGGGGCAAGATGTTGTAGACAATAACATAGACCTAAAAAGATCTGTGTGATGGTCTCTATGTCAGCCCAGCCCACTACTGACATGAACATTGCCTTTCAGAGTGTCCTTATTCTTCTACAAAGGTTCAGGTAGTAGCCACCAGCCACTGGCCATATGACCAGGACCCACTTACAAGTACATCCTGTGTACTCCATATGTAAAGGTACAGGCCTCCCTCATGAGGCCTGGGAACTGGGAACTTACCCTCTTCAGTCTACTTCCCAGCATTAAAACTTCTAAAAACAACTTGAAGTTGAGTCATAGAAGAAAAGAACCCTAAGAAAGGAAACTGGGAACTGGTTAGCTGCCCAGGCAAACCAACCAAATCCCAATAGCTTTCTTCTCTAAATGCTAGAAATCTTGAAATGCTCTTTTAAAAAGTCAGGCATTTAGAGTAGCCCCTCACATTTAGAAATGACTTTTCTGAAACTCATTGACTCTTTGATTGGTCCTTATTGGAGACTAAGACTCTTATTTTGTATGTTTTTCCTGAACTTAGCTCAGCCCCAGGATTCCTTTCCTCACACATATGTTAGTTCCCTAAGGGTGTCTGTGGGAAAACCTACTACATCCCCTTCAGGCTGCAGGCACAAAGATGAGACTAGTGGCAATATCTCAGCCTTGGTTTTTGATGTCCTGTCCCAAACCTGCAAAATATATCAAAAAGTCTTTAGTCATTGTTATAAACCTGCACTCACCTGAGATTCCAAAACCAGCCATGCCTGGCAATACACATCACCTCCATGTTAAGGTAGTTTTTTATGACAATGATGAACAGGAGAAATCTTCTTACAGAGCCAAGAGGAACCTTTTTGCAGAACCAGAGTTGGAATCATAATCAGTCCATCATACTTTGACCAACACTGCTTAATTATGTATTCCTCTTTCCCCCTGTCCCAATTTTTCCTCTAGTTAAACTCATGACAATTCTTACAGACTTGGAGTCACTAGACTCCTTTGTCTGTTCTCCTCCTAATGTGGCACATTAATTAAATTTTCTTTCTTGGCTTTCCACAATCATCCTTCTCTTTAATTTGGCATGTTGGGGACTGGCAGCTGAGTTCACTCTGCTGGGACTCCCATAACGGCAGCGATGCCCTACCACTAAATTTTCTAATTGCAGCAATCATTTGCATTGGTACAGTAGGAATGGAAGAGTTTTTAGAATGTTTCTTTATTTTCGGCACCTACTTCAACTTAAATTTCCCTTTGAAACAGAAAACCAAACCAAACCAAAAATCAAGCCCATTTTTATAGAATGAGTCAAATATTAGTCTGCAGATCAGGTGTGTGACATACCTTTACATGTCATAAAGGTTCCAGACACCTTTATGAGTCAACTTGCTCTCATTCCTCTTTACTACACAGTGTAGTACTTGAAAGTTGTGTCATTAGAAAAAACAGGGTTTTACCAATGAAAAATCAGTCATTTTTGGAGGAACTTAGTCTAAGTTGTGAGTATGGCAATTGAAGTTCACCTGTGGGGAATGTATTACAAGACACCCCATGCATACCTGAAACGATTGACCTTATCTAACCATATATCCACGGTGATTTGTCTATGCAGGGAGTTATGGTTTAGTTGACTTTATAAGGAAGAGTTCTAAATATCAGTAATGATATTATAAAAGTCATAACTATATACTGCAACAAAAGTTATGTGAATGTATTTTCTCTCAGAATATCTTAATATACTATAAGTCTTGGTAACTTCAGCCTACAAAGGTTTTCTTTTCCTTATTAAGTCAAGTGCTGCCACGTTTTCACTTAAAGCAGATGCACTCGGGCTTTCCTTTGGCGTTTGCAAATTGTCAGTCTCACCACTCTTACACTGTGCAGGGGTTGCTGTGGAAAATAAACGAGGGTTGAACATAAAGTCCCACATAGCATGACAGGAAACCTAGTGAGTGAGGTGTATGTGAAGGGCTTCTTAAGCTTTCACTTATGGTCCTGTGATTGTTTGAATATACCTGGCCCAGGGAGTGTCACTATTAGGAGCTGTGACCTTGTTGGAGTAAGTGTGGCCTTCTTGGAGGAAATGTGTCACTGTAGTGGGTGGGCTTTGAGTCCTTCCTCCTAGCCACGTGGGAGACAATCTTCTCCTGTTTGACTTTGGAACAAGATGTAAAACGCTCATCTTCTCCAGCGCCATGGCTACCTGGATGCTGCCATGCTTCCTACCTTGGGGGTAATGGTGATATATATGATTCTATCATTTGTCAAAGATGATACACGTTTGTACACTTACGAGATAGGTGTGCTTGCATTTCCTATGTGAAGAGATGACAGAAATGGAACTGTAGCTCAGTTGGTTAAGTGCCTTATGGAAAGCCTTATGTGAAGATCTGGGTCTCATTCCCAGCACTGCATTAAAAAATGAGTGTGGCGATCTACACCAATAATTCCAGCACTTGGAGTGTGGAAGCAGTGGGATCAAGAGTCCCAGGTTATCATTAGTGACATAGTAAGCTCAAGTCCAACTTGGGATACTTGAGATCACGCCTCAAAAATAAAAAACAAACAAACAAACAGGACCCTTTCATCTTGGCTGCACATTTGCTATTTGATACTGTCGGACACAGAGAATAATCAAAAATTTTAATACTTTGATTTTATAATCCCTAATGCTCAGAACACCGCTTTGTATACATAGAATGTGCAAAATGGCAGAAGTATGATAATGACTATTTCAAGAACTGTTGGAAATCATATCTGGATTCAAAGTAAAATTCAATTTAACAATTAAACTCAAATGAATGACCAGAGTAACAACTTTAAAAGTCAAATAGACCCAACATAATCTAAAGACTACTAATTTGATACTTACAAAGGGATGATGGTAGGAAAATCCTGAAAGTCTTTGATCTGAATGATGAAATCAGTATGCTACTGTAAGAGGAAGGGCTATAAATCTTTGTGGAAATACTTCAATCCATAACGTAGATTAGTCTCAAACATGAGTCACAGTGTTTCATGTAACTGTCATTTATGTTCCCAACATGCCTGTATGTATGGACAAAGTGTACAAGCTCAGGCTGTAGCAAAATAACATGACAAAACATAGGCAAACATTGCCGGAATTTTTTTTCATTCATTACACATTTTATTTAAAATTAATTTTTTGTAGCCTGGCTACCTTTTTTTTTAAGTCTCATATTCCTTATAGAAACCCATGTGAGGTCGTTGCCCAGAAGGACTTTGTTCTGACCTATGTATAAATATATACAATATGGCTGTACTGGACCAAAGGAGTGATTTGCCTCCATGTAGAATGGAAATTATCACAGGAGATTTTTTTTTTCACCTTACTTCGAATATCACATAACCTAGAACTTTCGAATTGCTTATTTAGAGAATTTTCTCCTTAATATTTTAGGACAGTAGCTAATGGTAGAATATCCCAGAAAGCAAAACTGCATAAAGTAGTATGTGTGAGGGATATTTACTGTACCATGTTTCTATCAAGCATAGGAGACGGTGGTCTAGTACATTGGGTGTTCTCTGGGTTGTAAATTTCCCTTGCAATCTGAAATAATATTTGTACACAATTTGTGCTGGAGTCCTCCTTGCTTGTTCATCTAGCTCCTTCATACCCCTGGGTTCTGGTTCTGGCTACTTCCTTGGCCACGAGTGATAAGATAATAACTCATGCCATCTTTTGTATGGTAAACATGAAAACTTCTGCTCAGTAAACTATAAAAGTCTTTCTTCTCTGGGTTGTTTATCTCCAAACTGACAATGCATTCATTTATTCAGCAAACATTTCATAGTGACCTTTATGGGTAGGCAATATTCCACGTAATGAGAAAGCAACTGCTAAACATGTTCACAGAAATTGTGAACTATAAATTATATTAAGTGTTTATAGTTAATTAAGGGTTTATAGTTAAGAGTCAATGAGATCATGATGAGGGCTGTTGGGTCCTGTCATTACTTACAACAGCATAGTTTAGTTTTAAAGAAGAAGCCGAACTTGTTCAAGAATTCTGAAGATGCTCTCAGGACCTGGAATGAGTGGATATGATGGGGAAGTAGCACACAAAGCATGAGAAAGCAATCGGCACATGTAAATAAGTCCATTGCCTCTGCCACCCCCCCCCAGGGACTTGAGTTTTGTCTGTATCTTTGAAAATACTGTAGAATGATTCTCAGATGTCTGACTTAAGAGTAGACAGACAAAAGCAAGTATAACTTGATATATGCCCTGCTCCACCCAAATATTATTCAAGATATACCTCTTGGCCAGCTCATGTTCCAGTTTAGAGAGTTCTACTTACCACACAAGGACAGGATACAGCCATTGCACTGTGAAGTCCAACGTTTTGAAGGAGCCATGTCGAAGCTAAGTTCAGGATGAGGTCAAAGCAAAGAGGCTAGATGAAGATGTCCTCTCTTTCCAGCTCTCAAGTATGTTCACACTAACATCACACCAAGCTTAGGAGCTATGAAGGTGGTGCTCTGTTCCAATCTCTACAAGTATTTAGCATGGAAGCTTTAATGAAACATGCCAAATGTTTACAACTTTAACTCATTGTCAAAGCATTCACTGCCTTCTTCCTTAGTTATCTAGTGAAGCTATCTTTATTCTAACTGGCACGGGTGGTGATATCCCAGACCTTCATTCCTAAAGAGTTTGTACTTTAGGTTCATTACAACTTTGAGTTATATTTGCTACATTCATTTGCACATTGCTTTCATTGGCGTTAAGGGAAAAATATCCAGAGAAGTATTTGACACTTCTTGCAGCCACATGCTGTAGCAGCAAACAATTTTCTTACAGTGTTGTATGTTCATTTTGATATTTGTTGATTTTGTTCTTAGTTATTCTACCACTATGAGTTGCCTGAAATGACTGGATAGATTTCTAATTTCCAATCCAGTGGAATTTTTATTGTGTCTTCTTATAGAAGCATTATTTCCCTAGGAAATACAATAATTCAGAAAGATCCAAAGTCTGGGGTTAGGAAACAGATTTCTCAATAGTTCAGTAGTGAGAGGAAACATTTCGACCTTCACTGCTTGATTCAAATGCTTGTCTTTGGACAGCAAATGCTGACTATTTGGAAGATACAGCCAGCAGCACACACTGTTCTCCTTAATCTGTACCTCAGCCATTGTTTCATTATGGATTTTCTCTTTTGAGTGACATAGTATAATGAAGGACTAATGTGTCCTATGATCCTGTGTTCCTTCCCACCATCTTTGAACTAAAATAGGTCTCTTACTTGAGATGACATTGTATGTGATGACCGTAGAGAGTGGACTGCCCTATCTGCCCAATTATATAATGGAGCTATGTGCACTGTGGTACATATTAACTTAAAACACAATATTCTATATATTCTATGGAGTCACCAGTATATTCATCCAGAACTCTTTGCCTTGCTATGACAAGAACAAGAGCTGAGACTTAAAGAGACACAAGGATGGTACGTTCAGAATCTCACAGAATTATATGGTTCAACAGCATTGAATTATGTGTTTGGGTTGCCACATTTATCCCCAGATAATAAGCCTATTTAGGGAACAAGCTACATCCTATTAATCTTCTTGTCACCAGAACTTAGCACAGTGTTTGGGACTTAGTGAAGCATGCATGCAAATGTTCTAGATATTGTTTTGGTCTGCCTATCTTATGAATGAGGGGAAAATAAAGATTGATGCTGAAAGGGGACTTGTATAAATGCCTCTATCTCTGTGGTGGCAAGGGCAGAGGTTGTTTTGACCCCACCAGGGTTAGTCTGACCCCAAAGCCACAGATCATTATGCAGAGATGCTTCCTGCAGTTAAATTACTCTAGAGACTAAGCCTAAAATTTAACCCAAGACTACAAAAGAATGTGTCTCTGAAAATAAAGATAAGTCACAAGATTATCAAGGATTATAAAACTCTATTGCCAGTAAATGATTTTTATATATTCTTTTACTAGAAGATGAATACCACCAGCTGTGGCAACAATATTCCAGTAATCTGCCAAAATGATTAAGAGGCACCCACTTCATGTTCCGCAGGCCTTTTCAGGAACAGAGTGAGCCCACTAACCACATATGTGTGAGTTTACAAAAAGGATGATATTGAAGCCATTAAAGAAATGGCATTGTAAAGAAGAAGCGCCCCTCAAGTATTATCAGGGCACAACTGGAAGGGTCTATAGCATCACTCAGTATGTTGTGAACATCATCATAAACAGGCAAGTATGGGCAAGATTCTTGCCAAGAGAATGAATGTTCAGATTGGCCATACTGAGAACTTTAAGATCAGAGATGGGTTCCTAAGAGGGAAAAAAAATTAACTGGAAAAAAAAAAGCCAAAAAGACTTTTAGTCAGGTTCAACTAAAGGTTCAGCCTGCCCCACCTAGAGAAACACAATTTGTGAGGAGTAACAAGAGCAGCTGGAGCATATTCCCTGTGAATTCCTGGGCTTCTCCCCGCCCGCCATACACACACACACACACACATACACACACACACATTCAACAGGGAGCAAAATATCCAAATGGATATGATCTTCCATGCATTTCCATTAACTTTATCCCGTTTTGTTTCTTATGAAAGAACTTATATTACTCTACATAGTAATCATTTATACTGTAGACTGGAAAAATCAATAGATGTACTCTACCATATAAACAATCTAAAAGAAAAAGTTCCCACATGATCATCTCACTAGATGTAGAAAAGGCTTTTGACAAAACCCAACACTGCGTCATGATAGAGTCCTAGAGAGATTAGGAATATAAGAGACAAACTCATTTTGATTAAGGCAGTTTATAGCAAGTCCATAGTCAACATCAGTTTAAATGGAGAAATTCAAAGCAATTCCACTGAAATCAGTAATAAGACAAAATTGTTCACTCTTTCCATACCTATTCAATATAGGACTTGAAGTTTTAGGTAGAGCAGTAAGACAACTGAAGGAGATCGAGAGGATACAACTTGAGGGGGTATTTATTTAGAAATGAATGAAAGTATACATAGTAGTATTAAATTTTTCACTTGTAAACTCTTATAACTGATAAACACTTTCAGGAAAGTAGCAGGATACAAAGTTAACTCATAAAATCACTAGCCTTCCTATATAGAAATGGTAGACTGAGGAAGAAATCAAGGGAAAACAAACACTTCTCACAATAGCCTTAAATAACATAAAATATCTGGGATTAACTCTAACCAAGCAAGTGGAAGGCTTATATGATAAAAATCTTCAAAACTTTCGGGAAAGAAATTGACGAAGATATAAGAAATGGGTAGATCTTTCATGCTCATGGATTCGTAAGATTAATGTATTAAAAATGGCTATCCTATCAAAAGCATTCTACAAATTCAATGCAATCTTCTTCAGAATTCCAACAAGATCCTTCATAGATCTTGAAAGCACAATTTTCAGACACATATGCACACACAAAGTTAGCTAAAACCAATACTGAATAATAAAAAAATGCGAGAAATATCACAGTATCACTTTCCTCAATTTCAAGTTGTACTACAGGGCTAAAGCAATAAAAAACCACATGGTACTGGCATGAAAACAAACACATTGATCGATGACATTGAATTGAAGACCCAGACCTAAGTCCACACACCTATGGAAACCTGATTTTTACGAAAAAAAAAAAAAGCCAGAAATACAACCTGGAAAAAAATAATAGCATCTTCAACAAATGGTGCTGATCAAACTGGATGTAAGCATATAGAAAAATCCAAATTGATCCACACTCATCACAAAGTTCAGCTCCAGATGGATCAAAGATTTCAATGTAAAACAAGATACACTATATCTGATAGAAGAGAAATTGGGGAATAGCCTTTAATCCACTGGCATGGGAAAGGCTTTCTGAAGAGGACACTGATACCAGTTACTGAGATCAACAATTAATAAATGGGACTTCGAATCAGAGAAGCTTTTGCATAGCAAAGGACACCATGATTAAAACAAAATAACAGCCTATAGGATGGGAAAAGATGTTTACCAACTACATATCTAATAGAGGTCTAATATCTAAAGTATATAAAGAACTCAAAAACTAGATATCAAGGAAACTAATAAAGTAATTTAAAAATGAGGTACAGATTGAAATAGAGAATTTAGCAAGTGGAATATTGATATGATAAAATCTTCAACAGAATTCTCAGTAAAGGTTTCTCAAATGGATGAGGAACACTTAAAGAAATGTTCAACATCCTTTGTCCTCAGGAAAATGGAAATAAAAATTTCTTTGAGATTCCACTTTATACCTATCAGAATAGCTAAGATCAATAAAAAAATAAATGAGAGCTCATGCTGGTGAGGATGTGGAGTATGGGAACACACATTCATTGTTGGTGAAAGTACAAACTTGTGCAACCACTATTGAAATCAGTGTGGTATTTCCTCAGGAAGATGGAAATTGATCTACTTCAAGATCCAGCTAACTACTCTTGGATATATATATATATATATATATATATATATATATATATATATATATATATCCAAGGATGCTTCACCCTACCACAGAGGCAGTTGTACAATCCTTTTCATTGTTGCTCAATTATTAATAGCCAGAAATTGGGGAAAAATATATGCTCCTCAACAGACATAAGGATAAAGAAAATGTGGCACATTTACAGAATAAAATATTACTCAGCCAAATGATATTATGAAAGTTGCAGGCAAATGGCTGGAACTAAAAAAAAAAAAAATCAGCAGAAGTAAGATAACCCAGACCCCCAAAAGACAAATACTGTATGTATTCACTTATATGTGGATAATTGCTGTTATGTCATGATATCCAAGCTACAATCTGTAGAACTACTGAAGTCTCATATAGGGTAAGGGACTAGGGTAGAGGTGGTAGGCAAACAGATGTTCCTAGAAAAGGGAAACAGAAAGATAGAGTGCTGTGGATAGATAGATGGATAGGGTATAGAAAGGAGAATCAAATGATGAGGGGAAGGTAGGATAAGGGAGGAAGTACAGGAAGAGATAGCTAATAATAAGAGCCACTTGAAGGACAGTATGGAAACTTAATACATTAGAAGCTTCCTAACAAATGTACTTATATGAAACTGATCTAAATGAAATTGCCTAATAATGGGGTAGACAGAGCCCCAAACTGGCCATCTCTGTTCAACAAATGAAGCTTCTAGTAATGGGATTCGGTTACACCTTATGGAGTTGTTTGCCAGAGGAGTTCCATAGGAAACCCAAACAACTCAGGATGCTGCCAACACTATAACACTATAGGTTTTGCTGTACAAACAGAGAGGGAGGGAGGGAGGGAGGGAGGGAGGGAGGGAGAAAGAGAGAGAGAGTATGTGGGGAGAGAAGGAGAACAAATATTTATTCCACAGAACAATACAGCAGTATTAATCAATGACATAGTCTCATGCATCATGACTCCACACTCCCTTTCTTGGATACTTTGTTTAGACAATGTGACAGTCAGATCTCTGTGGATTCCTGAGGAAAGCTGGGAAGGTGTTCTTGAAGTGTTGCTAGTGCCAAGGCTAGCGGTGAAAAAAAATTTCTTGTCTTTAATCAGTAGAGGAGATAAGCACAGGGTCTTGCTGAATTGCACAGCTACTGTATAGAAAGCAAAATAAGAGTGGTCAAAAGAAGGCAAAATATTTCTCACTCAATGTGCAGTCTGAGTTTCAGTGGTTCAAGGCTGCCTGGCAGCTCCATGGCCTTTGTGACTTTTGCTCTATTTTGATTACGTGCCATTTCAACATGGTTGTCTTCAGGGTCACAATGATTCTTCTGCCAGAAGGTAGTAGGAAGAGGAATCAGGAAAAGTGGAGTGAACATTTTCTTATGACTTAAGGCACATTTCTCACACTTGTACCTCAGTATTCAGAGTACATGGTTACACCTGGCCTCAATGGACTTTGGAAAATGTGATTTCTACCTTAACATTGCTTATCTCATCTAGTCCATTAGTATTTACAAACAAAGGGTGGGTATCAGAAAAGAACCGTGGATGAGATACTAAATAGATACTGTTGGATACAGTACTGCAACAGAAACGGTGTACTTTTTTCACTACCTTGGATAGTTCTTAAAACCCTCTATGGCTTGAAAACCTGAGCAAATGAGACTAGACTAATAGCTATCATGTTAAGCAGGTAAATAACTACTTTATGTAAATAATTACTGTGAAGAGAAATGGGCCATTAAGAACAAAACCAATAATGATGTGCTGAACAAAAATGAAGTTTAGGAAAGCAGAGCTTCAGTCTAAATCTAATTCTGTCCACGTGGTCTACTGAACATTACAGGCATATTTTAAGAACTACTTTCTGTATCTGAAGCTATAATTATAACATCCTCATCATCTGGGGGTAAAATAAGCTTTTATATTTAAAGCATTTATCAATGTTCACTACATAGTAAACTTCCAATAGGGTAGTTGTTACAACTATGCTTTTATTATTGTTATCGGTTTGTTGTTTGACTGTTGCCTCTGAAGTAATATCTCACTACACAGATCGGGTTAGCCTTGAACGTTCTTTTCTGGATGATCGTGCCACACTTGCTTGTTGCTGTTATTAGAGAACTGATTTGAATGCCTGAGATTGGGACTTCTGGTAAAGGTGACTCTTTAATATTGCTTGGATACATGATCCCAGAACATAGAATGTACTGAACACAGTTAATGGAATGAGCTGGAAAGTATAAAAGTCATACACTAAATATTTAAGCATCGCTTATGTGCCAGGTCCCTCGGACACAAAGATGAGTAAAAACTATGATGAAATCTGCCAAGGCAGGGGAACGGCAGCAACCAAAGTCACACAAAGGCTTGAGAAACTCCAGCTATCAATACCACAGTGAAGGGGATTGGGGGAGGGGTCCCGCATGTCTGTCCTATGGGCAGAGGACTTGATCTACTCAGCACAGAAACAAGAAGAGTGTGTAACCGTTCAGCATGAAGCTCTGATGGCACACAGTATCATTAATTTACACGTAGGATTTCCTACCAGAAAGGCTACTTAAATGTTTACTGGATTTCCTCTGCCACCTCTGTTCCGAGATGATCCATTCAGCTACCAAATGAGAAGGGCCTAAATAAGCACTATCGATGTCAAGATTCCAAAATACATTCCACCTTTGTATGATCTTTCCTCCAACTCCCGGAATAAACTTCATTTTGGGGGTATTTCCTTTCTTCTTTGTCCCTCCATCCCTGAGGTGCACATTCGCAACACACACACACACACACACACACACACACACACACACACACACACACACACTAGTCTTTGCTCTCCATTCCCCCTGGCAAGATCTGTAAGGTGTGTAACAAGTTTTCAAAGAGCTGAATATCATCCTGACTTGAGTTAAACTGAAGCCAGCTGGCACCATTTATCCCTTCAAATTACAAGAGAATGTGAGAAACCACAGGGTGTCTGTGTGAGGCTGGGCAGAGCCTGAAAGGGCAGCTTCCTGTGAAGGAGTGCAGCCTGGCAATGAGCTTGAGAATTAGGTGCAATCCCGGAAGTTTGCACTTGACAGAACTTAGCTCCACGTGACTTCACGATCAGATTTTGAGGCTTCTCTAACCTATCTGGTTACATCTCATTAAACATTAGAAATTTCAACAAGAATAATATTCATGGGGGGAAATTTCTCTTGTTTTTGTGCTAGAAATCAATATGTCCCTGAAATCTCAGTTGATATTGAGCTTTAAGTTCTCCAATTCTTTGTTATTTTGCTGAGTTCCTCCATATCAGCATTGGCTGTAGGCTGAGTTTTACAGTGCATCACCATAACGAGAATTAAAGCCCCCTTTATAAGCATCTTCATTCCTGTATGAGTTTTATATCTTAGTCAAAACTCATAAAGGACTTTTATGCCAGAGAACATGTTATAACATAATCTATTTGAAGCCACACGTGGAAAGATTAGCCAAGATAAATGTATGCATGGTATTTTTAGAAAGTAGAAATAACTAGAAATCTCTTAGCACTTCTTTTTGTGTATGCCTTGGCAAAAGAAGAAATTACATAAGAAAACTCATAAATGCTAAATCTGGATTATTAGAAAGAAGGCATAAAGGTTCATCCTAGAATAGGTTCTTCTTACATGTTCTTATTATTACATTTAAGAAGATATAAAAACACAAGGATGGGATAATTCATTCTTAAATATACGTAACTAAAGAATTCGAGAAAGCTGACTAAAATATATGTTACTTTAAGAAATGTTTGTACATTTAGATAAGTAAAAGAAAGTCTTAGTGTTCCTGACTTTTTATATGGCATCAGAAACTTTAAATTACCCATCTTAGGGACTAAAGAAGTAATCCGTTTAATTTCAAGAACCAAGAAAAAGATAGCAAACCATGTTCTATGACCGAGCTCTCTAAGAGACTGAAAAAATGAAAATGTATATATGTTAGGGTAATACACACCTTGTGCTTACCTAGAAATCAATATAATTTTGATATCTGGACAGATGCTGGGATTAACCATGAGGTACTACAAAAGTATGAATTAAAAGAAAAAAATCAAAATTGCTTTGCAGAAAGATTTTTAGCAGCATTGTTGAAGTATGATAAAAACTGAAACATATATAATGGAAGTATAGATGGTCTTCTGGGGCCTTCACCTCCCCCAACCCTCTTTGCCCTCACAGTGAACCAGGGCCGACCCTAGCATAAAGCTGGCTCAGCAGTTCTCAAATGTCCATCTTAAACGCCTTTTATATTCTTTAATTTTTTTGAAGACCTTGAAGAATCTTCTTCATGTGTACTGCTTAATATTCACTGTATTGGAAATAAAAACTGAAAAGATGGTAATGCACAGTAAATACAAACACACATTCTGGTAGCCAATGACTGATAGCATCATCATTCATCAGCTGCCTTAGACTTCACTCCATGCTCTTGAGTAAGAATGAAGGAGGTAAGTAGACTAGTATAACAATCAGAGCAGTTTCTTTTTTGTTTGTTTGTTTTTGCAACTTTCATTTTTTATAATTAGGTATTTATTTCATTTACATTTCCAATGCTATCCCAAAAGCTCCCCACAACCTCCCCCACCCACTCCCACTTCTTGGCCCTGGCGTTCTCCTGTACTGAGGCATATAAAGTTTGCACGACCAATGGGCCTCTCCACTGATGGCAGACTAGGCCATCTTCTGATACATATGCAGCTAGAGACACGAGCTCTGGGGGGTACTGGTTAGTTCATATTGTTGTTCCACCTATAGAGTTGCAGATCCCCCCAGCTCCTTGGTTACTTTCTCTAGCTCCTCCATTGGGGGCCCTGTGATCCATCCAATAGCTGACTGTGAACATCCACTTCTGTGTTTGCCAGGCCCCGGCATAGTCTCACAAGAGACAGCTATATCAGTGTCCTTTCAGCAAAATCTTGCTAGCGTATGCAATGGTGTCAGCTTTTGGAAGCTGATTTTGGGATGGATTCCCAGATATGGTAGTCTCTAGATGGTCCATCCTTTCGTCTCAGCTCCAAACTTTGTCTCTGTAACTCCTTCCATGGGTGTTTTGTTCCCAATTCTAAGAAGGGGCAAAGTATCCACACTTTGGTCTTCGTTCTTCTTGAGTTTCATGTGTTTAGCAAATTGTATCTTATATCTTGGGTATTCTAAGTTTCTCAGCTAATATCCACTTATCAGTGAGTATATATCATGTGAGTTCTTTTGTGATTGAGTTACCTCACTCAGGATGATGCCCTCCAGGTTCATCCATTTGCCTAGGAATTTCATAAATTCATTCTTTTTAATAGCTGGGTAATACTCCATTGTGTAAATGTACCATATTTTCTGTATCCATTCTTCTGTTGAGGGGCATCTAGGTTCTTTCCAGCTTCTGGCTATTATAAATAAGGTTGCTATGAACATAGTGGAGCATGTGTCCTTCTTACCGGTTGGAACATCTTCTGGATATATGCCCAGGAGAGGTATTGCGGGATCCTCCAGTAGTACTATGTCCAATTTTATGAGGAACTGCCAGACTGATTTCCAGAGTGGTTGCACAAGCTTGCAATCCCACCAACAATGGAGGAGTGTTCCTCTTTCTCCACATCCTTGCCAGCATCTGAGAGCAGTTTCAATACCAGATCCTCCAGCCTTGGTGTGGCTAACAGTCCCTAGACAGAGTCTGAGAGCCTCTGTTCTGAGAGTTGGTAGCTAGAGACCGTGATCAGGTACTTGGTGAGAGGAGGCTTCTGGGGAAAAGATGCATGCATTAGTGTCCCTCAGGGGTAAACTTAGTCTGATTGAAAATTCATATTGTTCTTAAAGATCCTTCAATAGTATCTTCAGGTCTAAGGTTTTCATCTAAGGAGTAAATTGTGATTTGGAAGTGAAGAATATGGAGAACAATGAACACATATTTGTTAATTATCAACATTAAATAGCAGGTGAGATAAAAAAAGATTTAAATCCCTAGTGTGTTCATAATTTGGGGAAAGAACTTACAGATTCGGGCTTTACAGCGTTCAAAGAAAAATGTCCAAACAGCTCAGGGAAGGGAGAAGTTAATTCTGCTACGCCATTTCAGAAAGCTCCTGCAGAAGAGATGACAGTTACGGCCACATATACGCAAGGAGTGTGCATTATAGGAAAAAGTGTGCAAGGCAGTAGATTTAGAGTAGTGTTTCTCAGACAGTTACATAAAATGTGGGTTCTGGGATGGGAGGGTGTCTCTTAGTGGGAGCCACAGGAATATGGACAGAGGAGGTGTGGAGGGCAGGTGGTGGCAAAAGTTAGTCTTATTTTCAATGAATTGCATTGCAGAAAGTCAGATCAGATAAAAAGGAAGGAAGACACTTCTACACATCTTAGAGCAGACTAAACAAGAATCAGGTCACATTGCAAAGACTTCAAAATCAGACTGGATTCAAATGGTAATTTCTCCCTAGGTTTATGCGGAATTTGAGCGATTATATAACTAAAGTCCTAATCCTCACAGTTAAAAAGCAGTGACTAAGTGATAACAGTATTAAGCAGAACAAAGAAAAATAATGGCTTAACAACACTGACCTATTACAACTGTGCAATGTATTTTAATTGTCACTGTAGATTTGTACAGTCACAGGAAAGAAGATGCCCACAGACCAGAATCACAAGCTTTTTTTTTTTTTTCTGTGGAAATGGAAGGATGGTAGGGAGAGAGGGACATTATATTAAGTGCTTATACTCAGGAGAAACTAGAAGAATGGTAGCCGATAAGTAATACAGCAAGGGGGGAAAGGGCACCCCAGAACACAGAGAAATGAAGACTTATTTTCACACAAATACTTTTTTATAAAAATGGTGGGAAATGCTAACCACAGGAACCTCACATGACGTGAAGGTGTGGTATACGTGACTGAGGATGGAGAGTATCCAAGACGCTTTAAGCAACAGGATGAGCAGAGCTATTTATAGTAAATCGCACAAAGCAAATCAGGAGAGAAAAAGGGTATCTAACCCTCTAGCAAAAAATTTTAATTCCTCATTAGAATCAAGTGCTGTCCTTGAGAGTTGAAGAGTGGCATGTGGCCTTTAAAGAATAGGGGGAAATTAATAGAGCAGCTAAGATTTAAACCTGAACAAGATTTTTTTTTCTTTTAGCCTTAAAATAAATGAAGAAGAAAATAATTTTTGTGTTACAGGAGTAAGTAATATATTCTAGGCAGCCAAATGACTTCATCTAAATAATTTTCTTTTATAATAAGTTAGATTTTTAAATAGTGATGCTAAGTAGAGTATCTATCTATCTAGATGGTCAAAAGGTTATAGTTTAAAGGAAACACAAATTCTCTAAATGGTGGGAAAACCTCTTTGGTCTATCAGCAATTTAAATGGGGGTAAATAAAATCACAAATGTAGACGTTTCTTCCTAAATATAAATAATCCACGTGGGTTTTATCAGCATCTATTATATCAGAGGAACCTGTAAGACACTCTGACTTATATTAACCATTTGCAGAGACATGGCAAAATTCTATGAAACACAATTACACACAGAAAGAAAATTCCTAACCTCATTAAAATGTAGAAACAAGGGAAGAAGAGTTAAACCAAGGACCTATGTTACAGTAAAATTTCCAAGCCACTTATTTCATAAAGACAAGGGAGTGATAACCAGGAGTGAGGAAGAGTCTCTTATGAATTTAGAATAGCCCACTGGACTCAACCAATTAACTCCATGATATGTTTCTTCACATTCAGATACTGAACATATTTTATTATATGTGAATTAAAGAAATATGAAGAGTTCTGTATTGGCAGTTCAATTGAATAACTTCTGTCCTCCCACTACTTGAATATATTATTTAGCTCCAGAGAGAATAGCACACATCCTCTGAATGGATAAGGATCTATCAAATTCAAGGCTGCTCTTAGGACTTACAGTTGATCCTAGGTATATCTAGTAAAACCGTATCTTCTATCTCTTTCTTGAATACCATTGATTACTTCTTCAAGTGGAAATCTGGGTTCATAATTTCCTTGGTAAGTGAAAAGGATGCTGTCCAAGGATGCCAGTATCCTAGATCAGTATCAGAAGCCAATGTCTTTGGGGTTTCTGATTCCTCTCTGTGTCTGCAGCATGCACAGAAATCCCTTTTCTGGTATGCCCTCCTTGGGGTTATAAAGTGGGTGATATCTTTCTGGGATCTAAATATAAAGGAAGGCAATTTTAACATATTGTGTCATTAAGAAGTTTAGGAGCTTTTAGACACAGTCTGGAGGTAGTAGGAAATTAGATGCAGTGTTGCATTAGACATGTTTTTAGTATTTTCTTCTTTTTGTAAAAGCTGTAATTTTCAGAGTTTAGAACCAATTTAATGTCCCTGGAGTTACAGCTTTTTGTATCCATTGTCCATTAGGTGAATTACTAAGCCAAGAATGGAATCCATTTATAATGTATAAAATACAGTGAAATGTCTTAAAAACAGTCTTTGCAGGGGGAAAAAAAGCTTCAGGAGTCCATTAAATTTGAAGACAGTGAGTTCTGAGGTTCTTATAATCATATAATGTTTTTTTATGCTTTGATAATATGATACATTAGACATTGGAAGATTTATTTAAAAGTTTGAATTCAGTGAGAAATTACATAGAATGAAAGAAAATACATTACTTTTGACATTTCTGACAGATTTTAAAACTGAGTGTATTGTCTAAAAAAAGTACCTTAATAATATTTATTATATTTTAATAAGAATTAATAGGCACTAAAATGCTACCAAATGTCTCATTTATGATGATGTCACTATCACTGTCATTTAAGGAGCTTTGAACATTTTTTAAATTCTTATTTTGAAGAAATTTCAGTGTAGTCTGAAAATAAAAAATGGTTAGGTGCATGACAAACATAAAGTGTGTTGTATATGACATACATGTATGTGAGCATGTGTATGTAGTTTTTTACCTGCATAAGCTTATGTCCAATTACCACATCTTAATTAATTATATATTGAAAAACTTGTGAATATCAGTTCAGTGTGTTGGCACTACATGGCTTTGAGGTCTTAATGCATAATTAACATTTTCCTAATTTTTAATATTATAGAGGGAATTTTTAGAATAACCCAATGACTTAAAATTCATGTTTATTCAAAAACATAGATCAATAAAATTTTCAAATGTGTGTCAACGGTGTGCTTTATGTTAGACATGTCTGCTACCAGGGTCTAGACACACCTTATAACTGTGCAGGTGGTGCTATGTGAGATGCTGAGCTTTGGGGAACTGCCATTCATCAAAACCAGATGACAGGAAACCATTTTATTAGGTTTAATCCAAAAGTAATTTTCAGTATTGCAGAAGATGAGCTGATAGTACTATACTTCATTATGGTTGATATACTATTCTATGTCTATTAAAGAGCCAAACTGTGCTTTCTGTAGCCATGAAAGGAAAGAAATACAGTATGTATAATAATGATTCCAGTAAAAAGTACTATTAAAATCAACTTTCCTAACTCAATTTTAGGATTCCCTAACAAAATCTTATTTCCCATACCCTCATAATTCCTGTAGATGATATATGTTTACTTTTTCATGTTTACTGTGATACATGTAATGTCATGATACTGTGGTAGTGTTTTTGGTAACTGAAATATAAGGAGTTTATTCAAGAAGTTTTTAAAGCCATGGCAGTCAGAAGAACAATAGCATGGCAGAGGTTCAGAGGAGAGTTCAGATCCCTGAAACAGAAAAAGAAATTATGATGAGGTCTGTTGGGGTTTTTTTGTTTGTTTGTTTTTTGTTTGTTTGTTTGTTTTTCATTTTTTCCAGCCTCAAATTACAGAAAACTTATCAACTCATGACTGAAAGAAACTATAAGTTTGTTTTCTGTTTACATAATAAAATCTGGATCTAAAAAGCCAGGGACTGGTGTGATGGTTCTGAGATGTGGCTATGCCTTGGCTTCTCCTCAGCATGTTTAACAAACTTTGCAGCCATCTGATGACTGCAGCATCTTACAAGTATAAGGCAGGCAGCCTTGGACTGGCATCTCTGAGCTCATTTTTTTTACTATGAGAGCAAATGTTTATCCACAAGTCACAGCATGTGCTGGCTACAGTCAGGGAGGTATCATCTGGTTGTACAGGAAGAAGCATGTTTGAAAAGACACATTCTCTCTCTCTCTCTCTCTCTCTCTCTCTCTCTCTCTCTCTCTCTCTCTCTCTCTGTGTGTGTGTGTGTGTGTGTGTGTGTGTGTGTGTGTGTGTGTGTGTGTATTTATTAGAAGTTGAGGGAAGGGAAGTGAGAAAACTTTAGGACAATTACCTCTTTTGTTACATAGAACTCAGAATACAGGTTGTTAAAATTTAATTAAACAATGTGTAGCCCATTTTATTTTTTTTAAAAATAAAACAATCCAAATTTAAGGTTTTGTGGGGAAAAGGTAAATAAATAATCAAATCCTTAAACAAAGGGAATGTTGAAATGTCACACCAATCAGTAAATGCAGAGCCTGGCAATTGCCTCTTGAGTTTTGCAGGCAAATGAAGGAACTAGAAAATATCATCCTGAGTGAGGTAACTCTGACCCAAAAGGACATGCATGGTATGTACTTACTAATGAGTGGATATTAGCCCAATAATAATAATAATTTTTAAAAGTACAGAATACCCAAGATACAGTCCACAGAACTCAAAAAGGCCAACAAGCTGAAGTTCCCAAGTAAGGACCCCTCAGTCCCACTTGAGAGAAAGAAGGAAGCAATCACAAGTGAGGAGGGAGGGAGGGACCTGGGAAGGAAAAGTGGACAGGAGGGGAGAGTTGGGAGAGAGAAAGGAATTTGATCTGGTATTGGGTGAGGGAAAAGGATGGAAGCTCTGAGGGCCAGCAGAAAAAAAAAATGGAAACAGGCAACCTCGGGAAATAGGAGGTTGGGGGGACCCTCCAGAATGCACCAGAAACCTGGAAGGTGAGAGACTCTCATGACTTGAAGGGAGGAATCTTAGATGAAATGCCCAACAGTACAGAGAGGGAATTTATAGAACCCACCTCCAGAAGAAAGTCAGGACATCAAGTGAGGGATGGTGTTGCCATCTCACAGTCACGTCCCTGACCCATAATTGTTCCTGTCTGAAAAAATTGCAGGGATAGAAATGGAGAGGAGCCTGAGAATAAGAAGGTCCAGGGACAGGACCAAAGTGGGATCCAGCTCAAGGGGAGGTCCCAAGGCCTGACACTATTATTGAGGCAATGGAGTGCTCACAAAAAGGGACCTATCATGACTGCCCTCCAAAAGACCCAACAAGCAGCTAAAAGAGTCAGATACAGATATTTGCACCCAACCAATGGACAGAAGCAGCTGACCCCTGTTGGTGAATTAGGGAAGGCTGAAAGAAGCTGAGGAGAAGGGAGATCCTGTAGGAGGACCAGAAGTCTCAATTAATCTGGACCTCTGAGATCTCTCAAACACTGGACCACCAAACAGACAGCCTACACCAGCTTATGATACGAGGCCTCCAACACACATACAGTAGAGGAATTCTGGGTCTGTGTTCATTCAAAAATGATGCACCTAACCCTCAAGAGACTGGAGGCCCCAGGGAATTTAGAGGCCAGGTGGGTTGGGGACATCCATGTGGAGAATAAAATTTAATAAGAAAAAGGAAAAAAGAACTCAAAGTACATTAGAAACTGTTGAGTTCCTTGTATACAAAAAGGTACATACTAGATGCTGAAAACTGGAAAAAAATGAATTAGAATTATGACAAATACACTCTCATGGTAAGAAACACCACAATTGTAGCCAGTGGTGACAGCACTTTGATGTTGGATTGAGGTTAATATTGGGTCCATATTGAATGTAGATTCCTGTAGCAGCAAAATCGCTTACTCTGTGTTTTACTTCATAGCATTTAAAGCTATCACTCACTATTACTTACTATCACTTACTATTCCTGTGAGGCCTGTTATCATCCCAGGGATGCTGCTTGGAGTACATTTGGAGTACAGGATAGCACCAAATGAACGAAGCAAGGTTTTATGAGAGAAGTTACCATTGCATCCCTACTAGAGGCTTTCGGTTATCTCACAAACTATCAGTCTGAGGACTGGCTTGAGAGTTCACACACTCCATATGGGAACTATCTGTGAATTTTATCATTTCTTCCTCTAAGACTCTAACCCAGCATGAACCTATAACTCCATATATTCAATAGTTATTTCCAATAGGACTGGGACAACCAGGAGTCTCCTAAAACCATTTCACAGTTATGATCTCTCTACTGTATTTTTGCTTGGGAACATGGTGTACATACTGGAGGCAGGCTACTAGAGGTTTGTAGTAGCACACGGGTTGGCCATTGATTTTCTATCAAATGTCTTCAGTGAAGCTAGATTAGATGCTTTGGTGTCATGTTTGATCTGGAACACTGATTTATGAAAGGAAAATCAAAGTGATAAAATGATTCCTATGTGAATTTTTAAAATATAATTTTAGATTTATGCCTTAACACCTCTTTGACTTCTATTCATTGGGAGTGGCTCTTCTTCTTTTTCTTCTTCTTCTTTTCCTTCTTCTTTTCCTTCTTCTTTTCCTTCTTCTTTTCCTTCTTCTTCTTCTTCTTCTTCTTCTTCTTCTTCTTCTTCTTCTTCTTCTTCTTCTTCTTCTTCTTCTTCTCCTCCTCCTCCTCCTCCTCCTCCTCCTCCTCTTCCTCCTCCTTCTCCTCCTGATCCTCCACCTTTTTCTTCTTTCATGATCATAAATGAAATTCACATAGGCCAATGTTTCTTGTAGATTAAAGGTACTTATGGTTGTGCTTATTTGTAAATACTGCCTCAGTTCAGAAAGTCAAATATTTAGGCCCACACACATTTTGAAATTCACTTCTTCCTCTATTCAGTCACACATTTCCCCGAAAAATCTGAGGGAGAGGGGCCTATCAGTCACCTCTACCACAAAACAAATTGACACAAAGACTTCTAATAACCTTTGTTGTTTTGTTGTTTTTGTTCAAATTTCTTTGAAATGAGCCACCTAAGCTGAGTTCAGTGGTGAATCTTTCACTGGTCCCATGGATCAACTACTCATATTGAGCAATGGATTCACAGTGTGGTAGTGACAGGATTTATGTAGTGTCGGGCAAGAGAGGACAAGCCTCATATCTGTATAGAACATGCTTTATACTTTTTGTATACTAAGCCAGAGTAAATCAACAATCAGTCTAGATAAAATACTCGAGTAAATGAACTGCAGTTGTCAATAAAACTGCCCCTAGTCTCACTTTCAAAGACATGTGTATAGACAGAGGGAAGACACAACGCAGATGTTCTAATCTACCCTCAAGTATTTAAACATCCATTTCTAAACTTGTTTATTCTCTCTGCTTTGCCAATCATTCACTCTGACAGATGCCAGAAGAAAGGTGAGAGACACAGTTTTTAATTTACTGAGACAGCTTCTAGTTGAGTGGGCCTTTAATAATCCGAGTCTTATATATGAGAAAGCCTTGATCCTCCATGGTTCTCTTTACTAGAGCTCTTGATTAGCTTGGATCATGGGCAGTTGTTTCTGTAGCCTGAAGAGTTGCTTATTTTGTGACCATTATCACATCCAATTTTATACTCTCAGGCTTTTAAATAGGACTTGTACCCCCCCCCAACAACTGCTTTCTCTAACTACCCATGGGACACACCATTTGTTGCTATCCCATCAACTCTAACAAAATCTTCCCATGTCTACTGTCAAAACAGCCTATGCATTATACATAGGCTCTATGCAATAGAGCCTATTTCTCTTTCCCTGTGTATTACCTGGAAGCATCAGATTTTAACATTTAAAAGACCAGTATCAAATCCCCATCTCTCCCATAGGAATACAGTTCCAAGCTTTGAGTGTGTTCCTCCAGGTTTGATATTAGAATGTAGTACTTCACTTGATGAAATGAATGAGCTTACATACTAGAGGAACTTGAAAACACTCTGCTCACTAGACTGTTCTCTTTAATTTCTCCCTGATCTCTAATTATGTCTCTGATCTGACTGCAAGGTACAGAACTCATGGAACAGATTCCATTTCAAAATTCTGCGTATGGCAGGCCTATTGGCAGGAATCTTTATCCTCCTTGTAAATTCTCCATATTGAATGTGGGGGAGGGCATATTGATGTCTCAATGAAAATAACTAAAACACAGAGGATTTTTTTCCTTTAAGAAGAAAAGAAAAAGGAAGAAAGGGAGGAAGGAAGGAAAAAGGAAGTTAGTTCATTCTTAAGTATAGCTTGTTCATATTTATTTCGTGAATGCTGACTTCATATTAAGGCACACAGAGTTTATAGACTACCAGCTTCACTAGTGAAGTCTTTATTTTTATCTTCCAATACATATACTAGTTTCTTTTTCTACATTAATGAAAGCCCCAGAACTAACAAAACAGACTGGAAAATTCCTTCATTTGAACAGTTTGTAGGTCTCAGCTTGCAGGGAAGACTATTTATGGATGCCCAGCCATGAGAGCCAACCTAAGCAACAATGCATGGAAACTCATGTGAAGTTAAATTGGCAATCAGCTCTAGCATTTCATATGGCAGAGCTGCCTACTGGGTAAATAATATGCATTTTATAAAAACATTCATAAATGTAAATTCACACAAGAGACTGAAATGGCTCCTTAGGGTTAAATGAAATACATATTAACAACACTTATGAATAGTAAATAGCATGCACTTTTAAAATGTGCTCAATGTGTATTTACATAATAGCCGATAAGAGTTCTACTGTCAAGTAAATAATACCATAGCTGCCTTTAAAAGTCTTTAATTACCTGCAGCATTTGTGAAGTACATTGTAATGGATTTCTGGTTTGTGTAGCACTCCACTCTCTTGCCTTTTCTTTTCTTCCCTGGTTTCAAATACATATATATTTATGAAAATGATTTTAAATTGGTACTGAAAGAAACCACCTATCTAGGGAGAATGGTCTTCAATGGTTTCACTTATGTGAAAGGGAAACTTTTAAAGTGAGATGGTAATATCATGCTGACATTGTGCCCATAAAGACCATCTTATAAATCAAAACAAGTAAACAAAAGAGCGTACCTTGGTAAACTGAACTCATGTTTCAGCCCTTTCCTGTGGGTTTATGGGACCTAGAATATCTCAGCTTCATTTCCCGCTCTATCACAGGATTCTGATTCCTGAAAACTGTGATGCTCAGTTACTTACTAGTTTCTGGCTCCAGAGAATAAGAGGAGGTACCAGCAAGAGGCTAGAAAGCAAGATTCCTTGTCATCTCTCTGCCTTTGTCTCATTTTTCATCCTACTTCACAGGTCTGGAGCCTAGTCCCTGGAGTCTAGTAATGCTGCCTCCTCCTTCCAATTGTGAAGAGGGTAGGTAGATGCTTCTTATAACAGTTAATCTGTTACTTCATCTTTCCATTTGCCTTCAGTTTGCTAGCTACTAATAACCCATTTTCCATGATAAACTGCCCCTATTCTAGCCCTCCAGTATGGTAAGCTTTGTTTCTTTAATGTTCTCTGAAGTTCTTGGATGAAAACGATGGCATGTGAAAGTGCTCTTTCCTGAAGAAGTTATCCTAAAGCAGTTTGAGACAAGGAGACTTGACCTTTCCATTCTCTGCAAAATGTCTCTTGTGACTTTGCATTAAGGCTCTTAACACTCAATGACTATTTATACCTTTTTTTGAGAAAGAAGGAAGCAAACAGAAATTGTGTTTAGATAAGATAGAGGTAGATTACACATGGCTACAGAAATCACCCTGATGCAAATAAAGACTTGCATTTGACAGTTTGCTCATGCCTTACTGTTCAGAGCTGCTGACTCTAAGATGTGCCTCTGGCTTGTTCTTGTTTCACCTCTCCTAAGCCGTGCAGTTGTGGTTGGAAATGGTGCCAGCGTATGATATGAAATAGAAATCAATGAAAAAGTCAAAGAAGACATCTTGATAACCGAAAGTGTGCCTTGATGGGAGTCAGACTCTGTTATAAACTAATGCTTCTACGTGATCCACAGAGCAGAGTTATGACTGCTTCCCTTTCCGATCCTTTCCCAGTGATGCTTTCCCTAGCCATGATCAGGTTTATTCTTGTCCTTAGGATTCATAATTTCTTAGGTCTTCTCCTTCCCTCCAGGTTCTGGCGTATCTACTTTTTTTCTTGCTATAAACAACTCCTACCCCACTCTCCCTGTCAGTTTCTAGCCTTCCTATTCTGTCATGAACATTACATTTGAAAACTCACGGCTAGCAATGCTCTGTTCTAAAAATGTTCATAACTTCATTTTCAGTCTTATTTTATTAATAAAACAAATTTGTACTCCAGTTTTCCATGATTTATTTAACGTTAACTTCAAACATCACTGTGGCTAAGTAGAAAGATGAAGGAAGAACACAGAGTGCTCACTGCCCTGAGTGTTTAGTTCATTTGATCTATGTTCCCACTACCCCCAAACTTCACCTATGTGTGATTGCAGTTAACTATCAACAGTATTCATAGGAGGAAGATATTTCATTACCTTGAAAAGGTAGAAGATTGGGACAGATAGGGAAAGATACTAAAAACAACCTTGCCAGATCATGGTATTAACTGGACCTGAGAATTACCCTAGTTAGTGATGTAGCTCCAACCTTCTTGATCGGGATGTGTTGAGGAAGTCATGGAGTCTCTCTTGCATCCCATCCACATTCAGAAAGGACCTACTCTTCACCAGCCACTGTCAGCTAGGAGTGGCAATATCATGGTCTAGGAAAGGAACTAAATTGCCTTTGCATTGCAAGCTACTTCCATCGTTCACATATTGCACTCTCAGAGGCTCCACCTCTTCTTTGCCATGGAATAGGATCTGAGCTTCTACAAACAAATGCAACACCTTTTACCCATTCATCACTTGATATCCAATGTTAACAGTGGTACCAGTGGTTTTATTTGTTTGAGCTACATAGATATGAATATAATTATAGTTATAGGTACAGTATATAGTTGAGGGTGACCTTTAACTTCCGATCCTGCTGCCTCTACTTCCTGATATACTTAACATTTAAAGTAAAGATCTTTCTATTTTTTGAATTTCCCAGTAAGCCATTATAAATCCACTCTCTGAAAATAAGATAGATAAATAAATAAATAAATAAATAAATATTTATAAAAATTAATAGCTTCTGGGATCTACAGAAATATTGCACTTGATAAACACTAGGACCTTAATTCAGATCCCAAACACATGTAACAATCTGTAAGTGATGATATGTGTCTGTAATCCCAGACCTTGGAGAAACATGTGAATACCTGGAGCTTACTGGCCAGCCATTTTAGCTGAATTGGCCTTTCCAAGTTCTCTGAGAAACCTTGTCAGGTCAGCATTGACCTCTGGCCTTCACACGTTATACATTCTCTCTCTCTCCCTCTCTCTTTCTCTCTCGCCCCCTCCCCCCCATACACTTTCAAAATCATCTTAAAACCAAGTCCTCATGTAGAATTCCCATATGGAATGCTGCAGTTAGGAGAGAAATTCCAAGGCATCCTAGATCACGCCTGGAAGCCTGAATGTCCAGACAGCCGATCCATACATGCAGAGACTCCTGGTGATAAACCCCAGTACAGCATCACTGAGGTCTGAGCATAGGTGAAACATCACGTTGTTTTACAATAAATCCAATTTTAAGCTAACCTTATTCTCTCTGTACTGACCTATAGCCGGTCCATGACTGAAACTGTCAAAAGTTATGCACATTTGAACAAATTCAAAATACTCAGGCTTAAATGACATAAAGTCAAAAGGCCAAAAACTAAAAGCTAAAAATAAAACAAATTCCCCCATTTGTAATTGCAACAATTAATTCCCCCAAACTAGATACCAACTCCTCAGAGTTTATCCCAGTAACTTGTGATACTTCCTTCAACTCAAGCCTAACTTGAATTTTTTTTATTTTATTTTGAGATTACAATTTAATTACAATAATTTCCCCTTCACTTTTCTCTCTCTAAACCATCCAATATAGTGTTCTACAAATTCAGAACCTGTTTTCTCACAAATTCTTATTACATGTGTGTGTGTGTATGGTGTGTGTGTGTGTGTTTGTGTGTGTGTGTGTTAAGGACGCTTGCTCAACCATGTTCTAATAGCCCAGAAACTGGAAGCAACCTAGGTTTCCCTCAACAAAAAATAGATAAAGAAAATATGGTACAGTTATACAATGGAGTATTCTTCAACTGTTTAAAAAGGTGAGATCATGAAATTTGCAGGCAAATGGATAAAACTAGAAACAAAATAATCATGAGTGAGGTAAACAGATCCAGAAAGATAAGTCAGTATTATTCACTTATATGAAGGTATTAGCTGTAAAGTAAATGATAATCATGCTACAATCCACAAATTCAGAGAGGTCAGGTAAAGAGAAGGGGTCTTAGGTGAGGGAAGGGATGCTTGCAATAGCCCTGGGAGGAGGAAAAAGAATAGATTTTATAGGACTGGAGGTAGGTGAGGATGATATCAAAGGGAAGGGGCAATCACATGGGAAGAAGATGAGGTGGAGGGAGAGACTGTGGAGAGAGATAGCTGGAATTGGGGGAGCATGGGCAAGGGTGTGTAGAAATTAACTGCAGCGAAAACTACCTGTAATCTATAAAGGTGATACTAATGAGGACTCCTAGTAAAAGGAGATATGGAGTCTTAACTAGCCATCCCTTGTAGACAGGTGAGGCTCCCAGTGGTGGGGTTAGGATGTATTCAGTTGAGTTTGGCCAAGGATGTTCCATGGATATTCATCAAACAAGCCTGGCTGATTTTAAGACAAAAGGCTATTCTCTGCAAATTGACAGTGGAGATCCACTGCCAAAGACAACACCTACACAATTCACTGAACATGGAGAAATTGAGCTGGTCCCTACATGGACGCCCCTCCCCAAGTTCTAGTCTCTTTGGTGTGGGAAGGTACTCTACAAGCTACCACCAGACAAGTGTGAGCACCAACCCAGACACAAACCTTTGACCTAAAATCTGGCCAGCCTGTGAAATAGGCTAGGGCAATGACCATACAGAAAATGTGGAAGTAGCCAACTAATGTCGAATTTGATCTAAGGCCTTCACCGTTAGAAGGAACCCACAGCTGATACTACTTGGGCACCTAAGAACCAGAGACTAGATAGTCCTTCAATCTAGGGTAAAACCAAATACTACTCGTCAAAAAAAAAATAATAAAATGATTGCTAAAATAATAAAAATAAAATAATAATAATGATATACTTACTGATTTTTGCCTTTTCCAGTCATCATCAGAGAGGGTTTCTCTAGCAGCAGATGGAACAGATGCAGAGACCCACAACTAGGCATTATGTGAAGAGAGAGCCTAAATTGGAGGTCTCCTTCAAATCCTTCTCCTCAGAGCTCAGGGACCCCATGCAAGACGCAGAAAGAGCGTAAGAGTCAGGAGGGAATGGAGGACACCAGGAGAACAAGGCCCTCAGAATCAAATGAGCAAGATGCATTTGAGTTCACAGAGACTGAACAGAGTTCATAGGGCCCACCCAGGTCTATACCAAGTCCTCTGCATTTACATTATAGCCATTAGATTTGTATTTCATGGGACTACTGACCATGAGAATGAGTGGGTCTCTGACTCTTGTGCCTGTTCTTGGAGCTCTTTCCCCTGTTGGATTATAGTTCCCAACTTTGATATGGTAGTTTTTACTTCATCTTATTGTGTTTTATTTTGTCATATTTGGTTGTTATTTCTTCGAAACTTATTCTTTTCTAATGAGAAATAGAAAGGGAGTAGATTCAGAGGGGAGGTGTGTAGGAACTGGGAGGTGTGGAGGGAGGAAAAACTATAATCAGGATATATTATATGAGAAAAGGGTTTTTTTTTTTTTTTGGTTTGTTTGTTTGAGGCAGGGTCTCTCTGCTTGGCCTTGACCACCGGCTGGCCTCAAATTTATAGCTATCCAGTTGCCTGGTAGTATATAAATAAGCTACAGGCATCTAGAAGATATGATCAAAGGAAACTCCTACAATAATGTAATTTTTAGATACAAAGTTAGCATAAATGGACAAGAGTTTATGGCAAAACTTCAGAACTTTATTGAAAGATGCTAATTTTTCCTTACAAAGAAGTATGAATGGATTTCGTCACAATTTACTTGTTGACAATCTTTTCTAGTTACTTGTAATTAACCAATGAAAAAAACAAAAGCAAACAATGAGAAAAAATTTTGCCATATTCAGTGCCATGGGAAAGAACCTGGCATCTAAAATCAAGACAGGGGAAGTGCATGCTGCCCCTGGGACCCTTGGAGTTCCACACAGTAGGCTGTCAGGTTTGGAAAGCATTCAGAACACCACATTTAAAGACAAAAGTTAGGTGCCTGCAGTACTCATGCAGTGTTCTCATAGTCTACAGAGGAATATGAACAGTTTACCTTGTCTTCTGTTACTGGAATGAAGTTCCTAACCGTCTTCTTCAGTGGCGCAGTTCCTTCAAGGAGGCCACACGTGTTATTTCTTCTAGTCGCATCAAAGAGTTCTACTCCCTGGTGACTAAGCATGCAGATATATGAACCTGTGGAAGCAATTCTTATTTAAATCACCACAGATTTAAATAAAACACTTCTTTACCTTTTCTACTTATCAGTAAATTACCATTCCATTTTGATTGCCTAATAAATCCAATGTTCAGCTAAAGTTCAAACAATTAATTAAAAAACATTTTGTCATATTAACTATAAAATAAATTATACAGAATTATATTCATAAATATGATTCTTCTAAAGAGTCTTATTTAGAGAGAATTGAAAGAAAACCTTCTGCCAAATTCCCCACATTGTCTACAATAACTATGTATGTCTTCTACAATTAAGAAAATACAATGACAAAATATCAATTAAAATAATGAGTTTCAAAGAGCTGAAGAGCAAAGCTAGTTCTGCAGAATAGAACGTGGTTTTTAAGACAATAGAAACGTCTGCATCTCATTTTTCCTCTGTGTCCCATAGTTCAAAAACATATCACTCGGGAAGCGAACATGAAGTATTTTAAAGTAGCTTTCACTTGGAAGAGTTTTTCTAAAATATGTTGTATTTCATCATCAACAGCTTTCACTAAGGTCAGCAGAGCCAAAAAGGAGCTGATGGGCGATTTGATAAAACTCGTTATTGGACCCGTTGGGTTCCAAACACATTCCCAGGCCTCTGTAGGATCTCATTATTTCTCTCAGCGATCCTAGGAAGTAGGTGGCATTTCCCCGTTTTATGCATGAAGAAATCAAGTATTAAAGAGGTTATGAATTGTGCTTTAGGTCATACAACTGCTAAATGTGAAAGCCGAAATTTGAATCTCTATCTAAAGCCAGATGCCAGGCTCTTTTCTCAAGTTCCTTGTAGAGCTCTGACCAGAACACAAGCTTCAGATTCCCAGTCCTGTATTTTCTCTGCACTGTGCAGACTCCCTGCAGTGCTGAGATAATGCTCTTAGAAACATCGTTAATGGTTGTTTTGACACCTCGTTACACAGAATTTTCTCCCAACTAAACATTTCTTGGCAAGGCAGTGGTTCACTGGAGTGCTTTGTTAATTTAAAGAGCAATATGACAGAAGTCCTTTTCATGGGAGGCAGCCAGTGTGGAAGAACAAGAGGCAAGGGTGTGGCTCTCAGCTAGGTATCCCCTCTTCTGTTGATTCTCAATGGCACCACACAGGGTAAAGCCCGCAGCTGAGCTTGACTGGCCTATCTAGCAAACCACAGATCTCCTTTACTTTCTCTCTCCCTTTTCCTCCATGATGAGGATGTGCTTGCCCATTGGTGGCCTGAGCTACCATTTCAGCACCTCCTGCTTGTTCTTTGAAATTTCTTTCCATATCACCTGACAACATCGGCATATGTTCCTTACAGAAACTATAACTCTTAGCGTTAGGAAAGTCATCTTGATATTTTGAAAAGGGAAATATGAAAACTTCCTGTGCTGCCTGCTTCATCAACACCACCCAAGCTAGTCAACTACCCAAGAGTGAACTTCAGTTGAGAAAATCCTTCCATTAGATTAGCCAATAGACAAGTCTACAGGGCATTTTTCCTGATTAATGATTTACATGTAAGGGCACAGCTCACTTTGTTTAGGGCAAGGAGTCCTAGATTGTATTTTAAAACTGCAAGCTGAGAAAACCATGAGGAGCAAGCCAGTAAACTGTGTTCACCAATGGCGTCTGCTTTAGTTCCTGCCTCCGGGTTCCTGCCTTGAGTTCCTTCTGTGGCTTCTTTTAGTAACAAAGTGTTACCCGGAAGTTGTCAGATGAAATAACCATTTTTGGTCATGTTATTTGATTGTTTTGGGCCATGCCATTTTGTCACAGCAATGGAAAGCAAACTAAAAAGACTTCTACTCTAATCTTAAATTTTTGATTTTATATCCAGTCCAACTTTGTCTTCTCTCATGACCTTGGTCTGCCTAATATCTTTTCCCTACCATTTTTCTACATTTCATAAATTAGGATAGAGATATTGGATCTAAAATAAACAAGCAAACAAATGAACAAAAGGTCAAAATCTTTCTATTTACTGCATGTTGTCTATTGAATATCCAGCATTGGTCTATATTGAAGGAGCTGCCTGAGTTGTGCAAATCGGTTCTTCTTTCACAGGTGTGGATACTGCATATTGGGATTCAGATGACAAGCCTAAAAGAATTTTAGATTCTTGTGTCCCAGCACCCAGAATTGGTCATAGGCAGACAGATAGTAAGCAAAGAAAGAAGAATGTACCTCCAAGGGAGGAAGCAGGGATTACCTTGCTCTATAAAGAGTTGAGGTCTTTAAGTTATCTCAATATAATGTTGGGGCTCATTTGATAGTGGTAGCTTTTAGGTATATTCTCTGCCTGTTATATGTAGTTCTGTATACAACTTCATGTGTCATCACCATCATAAAAATCTTTATATAAGAGTGTTTATTTTAGGATCATAATGAGCTACAGGTTACTCTGACACCAAGTGTCAGCCTCAGTGTCAGGAGCCAGTTCCATTGAGGGTGTGGGCTGCTGCTTGGTTCATTCTGGCTCTTTAGCAATTTGTTTTTCACATGCTAATGTTGTGAAGCATCACATAAGGAATTGCAGATTCTGTACTGCTTCAGGCTGCTTTCCTGGGGATGTTCTATAGCAGATTTTCTCAATGCTCCTGTGCAGCTCAACATCTCAGAGAAACTCCCCATCCTCAATTGTCACTTGTGGAGTCTTCCACTGTGGAGCATCTGCAAGATGGCTCATGGTGACCTACCTCTTGGGTGCCCCTTTGGCCTATGAGAAATACACATTTCTTGTTAGAAGGTCTGAGTTGAGCCTGCATTTTCATTCACCTTCCAATTTATCTACAATAGCTTCCCTCTTTCTCTTACATGGGAAAGCATGGTGAAAACCGTGTTTACATGCACAACAGTAGGCCCGCAGATGCTCTTTTTGGCTTTTTGATGTTGTTATGTCTATAAACGACTCTCTTACCCACCACCCCCTGGGAGCCCTCAGACACCATGTCTCTAATTCTTTGTGTATACATCATGATTAAACCTGGGGAGGAAACCAGCAATGGACATGCATTTGCTGCTTTTGTCAAGCACTTGAAAATTGTGGTTAGGGTTTTAGTTGCTCTCAGAATGAAATAGTCTCTTTGTCTACAGAGTTTGCCTTAGTGTTAAGACAATGAAAATGTTCCACTTCACATTTTAGCGTTAGGATTCAGATTTGGTTCTTTCTTTCTCTTTTAATTAAAGATAGTAAAATAACTACCTGAAAGTACTACTGTTCCCAGAGTTGTTGGGGTCCAAGGTTGAGCTCAAGTGACCCAGGAAAGCTATTCTTGGCCATTCATGTTCAATGGGACAGATGAGTAGTATTTAAAAGCAAAGAATGGAGATGTATTCACTATGGCCATATTGGGCAGAGAAGCAAAGATGTCCAGAGACTCTCAAAGGTCATCTTGATATTATCTTGCTATATAGGATCCTGATATTAAAGTTAGTTTTAAGTAGAAGATAAGAGGTGAGCATTAACTAAAGAGTCTTGGTCAAGGTGTACTCCATCCTGTCATCATTGTCTTGGATCCAAGTTCTCCTGCAAGGAAGATTGATATGTGCTCAGAAGTATGCAACGTCTGCTTCTGAGATAATCTCCTGCCCTGATTGGCCCAAGATTTAGTCTTTTCTTTTTCATAGAATGAGATTCCTGAGAAACTCCAATTTCTTGAGATCTATTGTCTCTGTAGTCTGATAGCCAAAAGAAGAAACCCATGTCATCTCTTTATTGTGACTTTGCTCCCTTCAAGATAGCAAGGTTTCTGCTATTGGTTAATCATAGGTCATTATCCAAAATGAGAATTTATACATTAGACCTAGTCACAGGCATCAAAAATGTACTACTTTATTCTTGTTCTCAAGTACCTTGGGTAAAGTATTTAGAAAAACTAAAAGCTACTAAATACAAATGTATCATGGGCCAGTGAACCTTCTCAGTACTAGAGGACTTACCAATCAGGCATGAGGTCTTGGGTTCTACTTTCAGCACTTAAAAATACTTAGAACAACATTACCTTATTTATGTAATAGCAGAGAGGTGATAATTAATTCTGGTACCATGAAATACTGCTTTGTAACATTAGGTCTATGAGCACTGTTACTACTTGAGGTAATAATGACAATGATGCATACACTTAAGATAATGACATAAACTGTTAAATGATGATTGTGTGCTAGTGGTACCTAAGGTTTCTATATGAGTTAGCTGATATCATCATCACCACCATCCTAGAGATGCTTGTTGTACTATATCATGGAAAATAGGGCTTAGTGTTAGTTCTTTTCCTAACCAGCAGATCTTTCCATGATCCTTCCATTGGTTTTCTTTGTCCTATTATTAAAAATAGATTTTTTTCCCATATAAAATATCTTGATTATGGTTTCCCCTCCCTGTCCTCCTCCCAGTTTCTCCCTACCTCCTGTCCCACTCTAATCTGTCCCCCTTTTGTCTCTCATTAGAAAACAAACAAATCCCTCCATTCTTGTCTTAGACAATGCTATCTCCTGAGTTATGGTTTATAGTCATTTTTATGAGGTAGAGTACATGCTTTTAATAGTATCAAATAAAAATAAATAGTGCTTAAAAGCAGAGGTTTAATAGAAATCTCATTTTTCTAGAAAGAAGAGGCAGGATTAGAAGCATGTACCATCTTCAGTTTGATACTACCATCTAAAAGGCAAGACAGAAAGCTAGCCTTCACTTGTGTCTGCTCTCTGTGTGGAAGAGGCACTTGGCTTCCAGATGTTTGCCCACTACTGCCATTGTCTGCTTTGAGGTCACCATAGGCTTCTGACTGGATGATACATTTGGAAGCTGAACTTCTGCTCCTCTTGAACATTAACTATGTGAGGTTGCCAGTTACTATAACTTGAAAATAGCACCAATATTTAGCCAAGAGTTTTCAGAACTGGAAAGAGGCTCTGACATATTTTTAAGACAAATGGAGTAAGGTAGAATTTTCAATAATGCTTAATAGTAAATAAAACTAAAGAAATAAGGCAAGTATTTCCAAGTACTCCCAATGATGCTAAATCATATTAATTGTTCTTGTTTTCTTAGCTCACTGTTAATAATTTCCTAGAGCCTAGGTACTAAATCTTACTTCCTGGAAATACTTTACTCTTGAAATTCAATGAAGGTGCTTTCTATGGTTTTGAGGAAGTTGAGCAATCTAAAAGGGTGTGTTCTACAGCAGAAAAAGGTTGCCAGAGTTTCAAGTGGTGGATGCTCAAGAGATATCACTGCCAGAACGCAGTAAATGGTTTAAACAAGATCAGCCCCAAAGGCAAATGATCAACCAAAAAGCTTGGCTACAAATTCTGCCTCTGAAACAAACTCTTGCAAAGAGTTGCAGAATACTAAAGCAATAATTACATACATATATACATACATACATATGTATATTCATAAATACATATATAAATGCATACATAATAAAAATAAACAAAATAAATGTTAAATAAATAAATGTGGGATTCTACACCTTCATCTTCTATTATATATGAAGAAACTAAGGTTGAGAGGAGCTTCCTGAGTTGTCCAAGCAGAACCTCTTAGCACAGTCAGGACACCATTTTCTTTCATTGAGACAACACACAGTTGCAGATGACAACTGCTGGAACTTAAACCCATCTGTCCACAGTACAGTGTATTGGGAACATCCTTTGTAGAACTATCTGTGTGACAATGACAAAATTATACATCTTTTTATTTTCATTAATTTTTCCTATGTATGGCATGTTTGCTAACAAATATTAACCTAGTAAGAGCTTTTGGTGTTTCGCTGAAAACTCTTTAAAAAAAAAAAAAAAAAACTAGTCTGCAAGGGAAAGTCTATCTTTAAATGATAAGATGAAGATCGAAATAAAATTATCAACCAAGACTCATATTCTGCATTGTGGAACCACAGCGGTTTTGCCAATCAAGACCTTACCCTTACAGAGTGAAATTCAGGCAACCATGACTGGTGCACCAGCTTCATGTCACTGTCAACTTTCAGTATCTATCATCTATCTATCTATCTATCTATCTATCTATCTATCTATCTATCTATCTATCTGTCTATTCATGCATCCATCTCTGTCTTCACCCATCAGCCCTAGAGTGGCTCTCACTGTCAGTCATCTGAGTGTAGTACTGTCTCCACCCTAGGTCCTGTAATCTCTGCATCCTTGGCAAGCAGAAAAAAGCAACAGAGAGTAAACCATGAGACATTGTTTGAGAACAGTCAGACCCTGAAATACCCTGCACATTTTTGATTTTGGGTCCTCATTGAACAAGCTGTCCCATGAACAATCCTACACTTAGGCAAACTGGGATTTGAGTATATTGTCACAACTCTCCTCTGATATTAGGACTCAACTATTACAGACAAGAAGATAAAGAATATTTAATAGGAATGATTAACATTATTTAGCACAAGAGGAGTTTTTGTCACATAAGGCTGTGTGATAAAAAATAATAGTTGTCAGCCACATGTGGCTATTAAAAGTGGCCAAGACAAACTGAAATTTTCTATAAATTTTTAAATGTTCTCCTAATACTGAAGAATTAATATGAAAGGGAATATAAGCTAACTGATTAATAACTTTATATCAATTATATATTGAAATCGTATTATATATTGAGTTAATATCTAATATCATCTGTTTTTAATATTTTATTGTGGCTTAAAATATTTAAGTTACCTTTGTACCATATTCATGGGTTACATTATATTCCAAGGTTTGAAAAAACTTCTTTTGGCTTTGTGCACTCTATATTTCTTTGCAAATAACCTTGAACTACTGAGTAATTAATCACTCATAATTCTACTATTGATAATGTCTAAGGAAGTTGCCTCCTTATGGCTGGCAAATATTCTCTAGGAAATTGAATGAAATAACCAAAGAGAAGCAGTTTAAGAGGAAAAAAATTACATGCAATAGTTTGGGGGTGAGTGCAGCTACTCAACAGAAAATGAAAGGATATCAGCTGGTTGTGGTAAGAGCACATGCAGACTGAAGGGAGTACTAAGCTAGAATAATCATTGCCAAAAAGTTGAGGCAATACTGCCAAAAAGGAACAATACATGGTTTTCAAAAAGCTAAGGCTTCAAAAGTAAAATAAGAACAGAGTAAAGAGCAAAACTGTTTCAGAGGAGCCAAAAGAGGGAAAGCTTCCATACATTAAAGTGTCTGTGGATCTGGGGATTATTGGTATTGACAGGACATACCATTTACTCATCTTCGTCTGCAGAACTCAGCTCAAGCCCTTCTGTTAGTCATCCAACACTTTGCAAATCAGTGGCTTGTGGGCTATTCCTTCCTCCTTGTGACTCCATCCAGCAGGCAGCATTTGTCTCTGTTTTGGATGCAAATGCAGAGGCCGAGGACTCTGGATTTCACTGTGCTGGCTGATGCCACCATCATCCAACACCATCAACGAGGTACACGCTAATAACTAAAAGTGGAAGTTCCCTGTGTTGATCATGGTTCTCTAAAGGAACAGAACAAGTAGAATGAATGCATATATTTAAATATAAATGTGTATTTATAGGGGATTTATTAGATTAGTCTACAAGATGTGGTCCAAGTAGTCCAACAATAGCTGTCTCACACTGGAGAGAGTGAGACCCCAGTAGTGGCTCAATTCACGAGCATGGATGTCTCTGTTCTCCCAGTCTGGCTCCAAAGAACTGAAGGATTCTGGAAAGCCATTGATCTTCAGTCTACTTCTAAAATCTGAAGAATTTAGTTCTAATTAGTGTAGAGAAACACTTCAGCAACAAAATAGATAAACTTTACAGTGATAAAAGAAGAACAGAAAAAAGGCAAATTTTCTTTTCTCAATGTCCTTTTCTCTAGGCTACCACATGAGGATATGGCCCACATTTAGGGTGTTCTTACTTGAAGAAATCTGATTATGAAAAACCCTCAAAGAAGTACCCAGTGGCTTCTGCTTTAATTGATTCCAGATGCAGTCAGGTTATCAACCAAAACTGACCATCATACTACCTATAAGCACACAGAGATAGAGTGGAACAAAGGAACATGCATGCATGATATAAAACTATTTCATGAGTCTGCCTGGGACAGCCTGTAGAGGTGATTTACATGTGCTCCTCTGTACCCCAAAGTCAAGCTCTGGGCTGGCTCTTTGGTCTGGAGGAGCCCTGCAGGACCCCAAGAGCATCCTGCCTCCCCATGGAAATGTTCAAGGACCCCAAAACTAACCTGTTTGGAACACTGCCTGACCAATCCCATCCTAGTCAGATCCACCCACCATCCCTGTTGATCTACCTGGAACAAAGCCTGCAGAGTAGGATCTGCCAAGGATATAGCCTGCAGAGTGGGGTTTGCCTGAGACAGAGTCCTCATTATCTGGGCCACTGCTCCCACAACCTTCCTGAGAAGTCCTACTATAGTCAGGATCACCCAGCTAACTCCTCCTGCCACATAATAATCAAAATAGTAAATATATAGAAATAGAAAGATTTTTAAAAGCAGCAAGAGGTAAAGGCCAAGTAACATGTAAAGGCAGAACTATCAGAACCCACCCAACAACATGCCAATAGCCAACACCAAATTAAATGGAAAGAAAGCATTTCCACTAAAATCAGAGACAAGACAAGGCTGTCAACTCTCCCTCCTATATCTTCAACAAAGGAGTTGAAGTTGTAGCTAGAGCAATAAGACAATAAAAAGAGATCAAGAGGATAAGAATTGGAAAGGAAGAAGTCAAATTATCACTTTTCCCAGATGATATGTCAGCAGAATTGGATGTTATGGGGGACTACTAGAGCAGACTGGGGATACACACCTGCAACCACACATGGCATTGGCTGTGACAAGACTCAGCAGGTAACAAAGGTAAGTCTCTGAGCCTATGTTTGGTAGATCCTCCACCCTGTCCTCTGCTAAAGTCACCCTAAAGTTCACCTCTCCATAATCTATCCTGTGCCTGAAGCTGAAATGAAGAGAGTACAGACAAGGGGAGTCTGCGAAGCCCTGACCTCTGCTAATACTGAAGCTGTTGGAGCTGCAGAATTTGGAAATTGAATCTCATTGGCTCTGCCAGAAATGGCCTCTGTTACTGAGCTGTCTGTTCTGCTAATGACTTTCCTTTCTCACAGAAATACCACAGTGGCATATAACTTAAAATGCATAGTCAGAGTTCATGCTCAGTAAAGTTGCAGACATGATTACTTCTACATGTATATAATGTGCAAATGCACACATACTAAACACTCTACTTATTGCTTCATTGTTCACACAGATATGTGGGCTGGCCCCTTCCTTCTTAGGCTTTCTAAATTGGTGTTTAATTAAGAGAAAAAAAGCAAAAACAATAAAACCAGTATCAGTATCAATATCAATAAGTCGGGCTCCAAAACTTACCAAAGACTGAAGGATGCAGCACACTCATATGGACCTCAGAAGGAGTGACAATGGCCCCCTCCACCTTGTCATTGGATCACATGGTTTATTTAGGGTGACAGGTGAACTGACTACTGTTCTCACTACTTAGCTCAGCTCAGTCTCCACTCCTTGAATTGTCATTTAGCTGTCCATCCCTGTATTTATCCATCCAGACATGGTCCTATGTCTCATCTCTGGAGCTCAGCTCAACCCTGAAGACCAGCTCATCATTGTGGTCCTGCATCCCATCCTCCAGCAGCTCTCCAACTGTGCTTGTTATTAGCTTGTCAAACTTCAGTGCATTTCCCTGCATCTGTATCAGATCTCAACCTCTGTGCAGTAAGGTCTCTTGCAACTCCTTGAACGAACTCTGTTGTAGATACTTTAATTGTTTTGTAGTCACTCAGTACACTATATACATATATATGTACATACAGAGACACACAGAGAGAGACAGAGACAAAGAGACAGAGACAGAGAAGAGAAAGGAAGAGAGAGAGAAGAGAGAGGAAAGGAGAGAGAGGAGAGGAGAGGAGAGGAGAGGAGAGGAGAGGAGAGGAGAGGAGAGGAGAGGAGAGGAGAGGAGAGGAGAGGAGAAAGGTTATGATGTGGTTGTCTAAGAGTTAATATTAGCTATTAAGACTGGAAAAAAAGAAACTGTTTTCAATAGCCATCTATCAAGAAAATTGGGGCTTCTTGGCAAATTGCAGCCAAAAGAAAAATTGATGTAGCTTGTAAATGCATTATTACTCAATAAAATCTAAGACTGGAAATACACAAATGTGTCCGTCTGTTTCGGGTATAGTGAGTTCACAACAGTGCCTAAAGGCTTTCTCCTATCTATTGGATGTCACTGTCTACTTATCCAAGCTTGAAACACCAGATTGGAATACCCCTTCCCAGGAAGCCAAGCCAATTGCCAACAAAAGCCTGTGACTATATATGCCACCTCTGGAAACTTTTGGTAGCTCTGGGAGTATATTTTAGACAAGATCCTATGCTTCCTTGGGGGGACTTTACTCTAGGAAATCTCACTAAACCCCATAGTAGCAATCCTACATGGATTCCTTTCATTTGCCTCCTTATGTTGCCTCCCAACTAATTATAGAGAGAAGCCACGTGATAGCTGGTGGCTGGAGAGAGAGTTTGATGGACATAATTTTAGGATACCAGGTTTATTTGGAGGACAAATTTCTTAAAATAAATATTGATAATTATTGAATAATTCTTTGAACATGCTAAAAGATGGTAGACCATACATTTGAAATGAGTAAGGTTTATAATGTATAAACTCTCTTAATTAGTCTGTAAGGGGAGTAGGAGGGGTGCCAGGACACTAGTTAATCATGACTACAGAAAGAATGGCAGTCATGAAAGTATTTGACAGACATGAAATGAAAATGGAGTAAATATTAGTAACCCAGACAACAAGAAAGCATTAAAACATACACAACACAGGACAATATAAATAAGTGCTAGGTTATGTGTTCATTTTGCCAATTTTTATGGCTAGAACTAATTTTATCCAAAGATATAAAGTTATAAAAAAAATCACATTATCTTCATCCTTGTTTATGATCTATTTTGTTTTGTTTTGCTTTTAATCTTATAGAGATGTATTGAGGGAGTGATACCTACAGTGATCAATATTTTTTCAAATTTCACTATCATTTCAAATTGTGTTATTTTCTTTTGCCATATTCTGATAGAGTAAATTTATCAACTCTGAAAATGGATTTCCCTTTTAACAGTTCCCAAAGTTATGCTCATGTCCAAGAAAGCATATCTCTTATAGCAAAGCAAATAAGAGGTACTTTAAACATAAGTGGCCAGGCCCAGGAATGTGGATTACAATTTACCCCCCAGATCACATTAATGTGGTAATGCTTTCACGAAGTTTTCTGTAGTAACAGCAAAGAATGTCATAAGTTTAAGTACTTTTAAAATGCATTAATGGAAACATCAGAGAGATGAGATACAGCACAGAAAGGAAATCTTTTATCTGCCTGTTTTCAGTCTTAAGAAGTCACACGGCCAGGCAGTGGTGGCTTGCTTTTAATCACAGCACTGGGGAGGCAGAGGCAGGTGAATCTCTGAGTTCAAGACCAGCCTGGTCTACAGAGTGAGTCTAGGACAGCCAAAGCTACACAGAGAAACTCTGTCTCAGAGGTGTGTGGGGAGAGAGAGAGAGAGAGAGAGAGAGAGAGAGAGAGAGAGAGAGAGAGAGAATAAGAATTAGATCAGACAGGAAGGTGGATAATAAAAAGCAATGACAAAGAGAAGACCAGGATGATGGGGTTCCAGACCTATTCCATTCTATAATCACAGAAATTTAAATCAAGCAATCAACTAGCCTATAAACTCTAAATTTTTTATTTCTAACATTTTTATTAGATATTTTCTTTATTTACATTTCAAATGCTATCCTGAAAGTTCCCTATACCCCCCCATCTTACTCCCCTACCCACCCACTCCCACTTTTTGGCCCTTGTGTTTCCCCATACTAGGGCATATAAAGTTTGCAAGACCAAGGGGCCTCTCTTCCCAATGATGGCTGACTAGGCCATCTTCTGCTACATATGCAGCTAGAGACGTGAGCTATGGGGGTACTGATTAGTTCATATTGTTGTTGTTCCACCTATAGGGTTGCAGACCCCTTCAGCTCCTTGGGTACTTTCTCTAGCTCCTCCATTGGGGGCCCTGTGTTCCATCCAATAGCTGACTGTGAGCATCCACTTCTGTATTGGCCAGGCACTGGCATAGCCTCACAAGAGACAGCTATTATCAAGGACTGGAGGTTAAGAGCAGTGACTGCTCTTCTAGCGGTCCTGAGTTCAAATCCCAACAACCACATGGTGACTTACAACCATCTGTAACAGGATCTGATGCTGTCTTCTAGTGTGTCTGAAGAGATCGACAGAGTACTCACATACATAAAATAAACTCTTATTTTTGAGATTTTCAAAAAAATAAACTTAATAATATCATATATCTTCATGTGGGTGTGGATGTCTGCTGAGGCCAGAGACATCAGATTTTCCTGGAGCCGAGGTTATAGGAGGTCATGGGTACCCGCTGTTGGGAACTAGAAAGCTAAATCAGGTCTTCTGGAAAAGCAGCAAGTGCTCCTACCCGCTGACTCATCTCTGCAGCCCTCCAGGCTTATAAAATCATTATCACAGACGTGGCTTTTCCCTGGGAGCTTCAGTTCACACTCTTGATATGGAAAAAAAGAAAAAAATATATGAAGAACACAGGCTTAGTGAATTTTTTTTTCATAGCAGTGGGTATAAGTCACAAAATAACAATTCCACAGGTTACTATAAGGAAAAGCCTGCTGGGGATGCTAAACAACTTCCATTCCTGTTTAATTTTTGAGCACAGATACCCAAATTCCTTTTTTCCTTTAAGCTCAATTGGAAACTTTACCCTTTCATCTTACACATCTTTTTCTCTCCCCACCCTCACCTGTCTCCCTCTCTCCTTCTATCCTCCCCTTCCCTGCTTCCCTGCTATGGGCATGATATGTTAGAAACACAATGAACATGTGGATCATGCTTGTGACTTCCCACAATGTCAGATTTACTGGATAACAATAAATTCACAAGATAGGTGTTTTCTCCGGCAGCAGTTTTCCAGGTACTTCTGCCTTTCTTGATAGTCCTGGCTGAGGCAAGCATGGGTTATTTATTAACATTAATTTCTGCTATGAACCCAGATCACACATTATACATCACACAGAGGTTTCAGAAGTCCCAAGGAGCAGAGGAGCCAATAGAAATGCAAAACAGGACTGGTTCTCATCCTTCCTAATGCTGCAACCCTTTAATACAGTTCCTTGGGTTGTGGTGACTCTAACCATAAAATTATTTTTGTTGCTACTCTATAACTATAATTTTGCTGCTGTTATGAATTGTAATGTAGATATCTGATATGCAAGACCCCCCCCCAAGGAGTCATTCCCCACAGGTTGAGAACTGCTGTAATACAGAATACTGATGTCACACCAAATCAAGGATGTAGCTGTAGGAGCAGCTAAAGAAGCAGCTGTGGCCCCTGCATAGTCAGGCATCAGGGTCAGAGTTGAGCTGCAGGAGCAAATGGGTTCACGGGTGGATTCAGATGAACAAATGAGTTGATGGGTGGATGAATGAACGGTTGGTCCAAGTGGAGAACTGGAAGACAGGCTAATAGCAAGTCAAGTAGGCTGCATCAATGCAGTAGTGAGCTGAACTGAGCTGGAGCTCTTTGGATAGATAGAGGTTCTTTCTCTGATCAACCCTTGATGCACACACCCAATAATAGGCTGGTAGGTCAATAAGTCATCCCAAGTTAAGTATCCTCCTCTTTATAGGGCCCAGATGAGTTACATCATTTTCTCAGTTCTGCATGTCCAATCAGCTCTCACTTTCTTTATATAATTTATAATAAACCTATGTGCCCCTGCAATCCAGATTCACCCTGATAAATCTATAAGATATCATCTTTTCTTCAACTGGGAATAAGTCACCTATACCTCTGTTTCATCTGTATGGTGCTGGACCGAAGATGCTATTCACATGACAACTCAGACACAGCCACCTTCATCCTCAGAGTGGAGAACAAACTACTCACAAAATGGAGTCTTTCAGGATAAGACACAGTCTGAAAACAATGGTTTTACACATATGGAATAACCCAGGTCAGGGCACAGCTGGATCTCAACAATCCCTCCTTCTCTGGCTTCACACGTGTTAGATGAAATTGTTTTGTGAGCCTGTGTATGAGGTAAAAGTATTTCTTGTTCCTGTGAGAAGAAAACAAGCCTTTCTGAGGTCAGAGTACAAAATCATTTCGTCCTTACCCATGGCTGTTTTCCTCTGGTTTTTCCTTCTGAATTCCCCTTTCCAAGAGGAGCACATTATTCAAAATTAGGTCAATACACTACAGTCTATTTGATTGATTTTTGTCCAGAAGTGATCTCCTTGGAACCTGACACAACCATCAACGGTCATGGAACAAGAGATTGCTGAGTCATTTACAGGACACCTCAGCCTTCACTCCTGACAAGGAAATAGGAACAAGGCAGTGAAAGCTAAGTCTGTGGTTTCTATTGCTAGTAACAGGGCTGGTAAAACTTCCTTTCAGAAGAGATTGGCAAAAGATCACCAGACCCTCACCTAAGACTCCCTCCAAGCTGCATGCTCTCTTGGTGACTGCTGGAGTACATAACAAATGAAAGCTAACTGAGGATGGGAGTAACTGATGCAGCATCCTGATGTAGATGCTTTTGAAGTCACCCATGTTCCTGCAAGTAAGTCCATAATCTCATATAAATAACTCCAAGGGTCTCCTGCCTGGGGTGAACAGGCATGTCTTATTATTTCTGAGTTTTTCCTATAAAACACCAGACGACAATGCATAAGGCCTGCTTATCACTCAGTGCAAAGAAACAGATTAACAACCACTATAGGGTAAAATAGTTGGTAGCTATGTAGAAGTTAGTAGGCTTGAAGGTCATCCAGAAGGATGGCCTCCCTCCCTCATAGTCTTACCTCCTGTGCCCCTGGGAACACACAAACTGCACAAATGAAAACAGCACACCATAAAGAAGGGATGAAGCACGGTAATTGCCTCTCTTTAAAATTTAAAGTACTATAAGGAAATGAGGTGGCAGGGTCTTTTTTGAGGCCCATTAAAGGAAAGCTGTTTCCTCCTGGCACAACAGATCTCATTTTATAGATTCATATTTTTATTTCATCTTTTAAAATCTATTGTTGCTTGATTTTTCAGTCAAAGATATAGTCTCCGAGTACTAGCTATCACTCAGGATGGAGACATGGCTCTCTGAACTGCCAAGATTATCAGACTACTACCCAGCAGGAGGCTTTCTGGGAAAATAAACAACAAAAACAAAAAACAAAAAAATTCCACTGTTATATGCTCCCTTAGGAGTTAATCCAAGTGGGTCTGCCAACCGTCCACATAAAAAAACGCCCCCAGGAAACCTGTCTGTTCCAAGAAACTGTAGAAAATAGTGTCTAGAGGCTATAGTTGGCACAATAGTCTACCCTCACTGTCCACTCCTGCCTGCGACAGTTTTTGCTAAACATAACCCCTTTGCCGTGGTCCACTTTAACATGGTGAGAATGTCTCCTCTGTAATGGTTCCTTTGGGTATTGCCCATTCTTACCCTGAGTGTTTTCTTATGCCATTTTCCTTTGGCCATGATGAATGGTTTCCAATGCGATGGTGTCCCTGATCATTGCCCCGCCTGATAGGGCCTCCTGTTACTAGCAATAGTTTGTCTTCTACACTACACTCTGTGTCTTGCCTCAATTCATTTGATGGAGCTGGAGTTAGGGAGATAAGCCCGATTGTAATAGGATGGCTATGTAGTGGGAAAGATTTGGGGATGATGCAATAAAGAACTACTTGATATGGAGAGACATGCTAGTGGAGACAGGCGACACAGCAAGAGGAAGGAGGGGTTGCAACCATAGTGGACAATTCTCCCTAGTGCTCACATTTTAAAAATAGTATTGTAATAACCAAAGGAAGGAAGACAAGACAATGGGGAAGGAATATTAAGGGCTTTTGAGACAGCTTCAGCTGGCTTGTCCTGTGGTGTTACTGTGGTGTTCCATATTGTAGCTGGATCGGCCTATCTGAGCTTTGTATTTTTTTTTTCCTGTTAACTTGGAAAACTACCAAAAACTCGGTTTTTTTTGTATGGTTTTAGGAAGCTGAGAGAGCAACATGAGTTTCTAATAAGTATCAAGTGTCTAACAAATAAAATTTGTACTACAATGAGGATTACAATTATTTTATCTTATTATTCATTCATAAAAACAGAAAGCCACAACATTTGATGAGTATGTGCTTGCTGAAATATATGAAGGGTGAAAGGTTTTCTCCTGTGACTCCAATAAAGAACTGGCACAAAAGTGTCATGTTACCTCTACTAAAAGTACAAACATGTACTGATTGCATCTATTTGTTGAGCACATACTTAATACCAAGTGGCATGCAAGGCTAGAGAAAGCAAAATTCCTGGCCTTCCATAGTTCTGAGAACAGTGAAACATGCATGGGTATTTACAAATAACCACAGGACAAAAACAAATGATTACAAAGTAGGACTTACATGTATGCATTGACTTTTTTGTGCTGAGCATTATGATAAACAATATACCTAGACACACTAATTCTTATTCCCACTTTACCAAACTCCAAGCCAGGCTAAATAACTGCTGCAATAGCATATGAATGTGTAGTGTGGCTGGGAACTAAGCCCAAAGAGACTGACTCCTAGTGTAAGACAGTGGAGGAAGTGATGGAATGGAATGAAAAGAAATGGAATGGAATGGAATGGTGAGGGTCTAGAAGTCTTTTAGTTCAGTCATTGGATAAGCTGTGAGACCTTGATAATAAGGAAGACACATGAGAATATGCCTTGTTCATGAAAGCAAGAATGAAAAGCAAAGAAAGAAGAAAGGTGGACACACAGAATAACTAGCCATAGCCAGGAGCCAGTGTGTCCAGACTTCACACGGGAGCATACAGGGGCAAATTCAACTCTAGCTTCTGAGATCTCATTTGAGTTCACCCTGATATTTTATCTCTGAAACAATTGGAATAAGTGAGACTACTCTTAGAAACATTCAAGGGGATTTCATAGTGTCTTTCCAAAGATATTTATCCCTTCAGGACATATGAATGAGATATTTATTTGTAAATAGGTACTTTCATATATAGTCAATTCATATGACATCATATGTATTAAAGTGAGCTTAAATCCAAAATCAGTACCCTTGAAAGACAGATCTATGAAGACAAAGGCAAGAACTAGAGAGCTCTATCTGCAAATCCAGGAATACTAAGGCCTCTGGAAAACCTAGAAAACTGAAAGGGAGCAAGGAAATTTTCTTTTCTAGAACCTTCTGAAGGAATATGATCTCAAGGAAACCAGAACTATGAGAAAAGTGCAACTCTTGCTTTAAGCCACCCACACTGTTACACTTCCTTGGCTGTTCCAGCAAGCTCATACAGTGGGCAACTGAAAACCATAGGTAGTTAATAACAAAATAAATTTGATGGTAATATGGTATTTCCCCCAAATTAGTAGAAGGAATAAGTTTTACAAAACTCATGGACCTCATAAAGACAAGATGATACAACATTCTCAACAGCTGCCCCTTGGATAGAGCACAAGAATGTAGATTCAACAAACAAAATTTTCTCAATTTCTGTGTACTAGATGCAATCATTTCCTCCCAAACAGAAGCTCTCAGATCAGCCAAAAGCAAAAATAAATGCTGAATCACTTCTTTCTCTCTGCCCACCCATCCATCCATTTATTCTCCATCCCTCCATCTACCCATCTCTCTATCCTTCCCTCCAACTACACAATGCAGAGTTAAACCAGAGTGCATCAGTGCTATTGACTCTAGAAGTAGTCATGAAATAAAAATCATTAGAATCGGTGTTTGGGAAAAAGAAAACCATCTTAAAGTCAGACTTGAGTCAACTGGAGATTACTGACATGTGTTCCATTGGGGCATGTGTTGAGAAAGTTCATGTGCTACACTGGCTGATGGAATCATAAGCATCTCTATGTGGAAAGAGCTTGAGGGGAGTAAACACAATCAGCCAAGCATTCTGCCATGGGATCCAAGCTAAAAAGAAGAGCTCCCATGGGCACATGAAACTCAGAAAGTCTCCGGCTGAAGTTCTACTTCTCACCAACTTTCTTTCACTTCATCTGCCAGTCCCTCTTCTCTTCCAGCTATGAATTCACAGTCAGGCAGTGTCAGTATGTGCGGTGTGCTGCAGGGAGAACGCAAACACGTTTTCTATAATGAACATATGGGCAGCTCCAGTTGAAAAGAGTTCCGAACCTATCCCAAGCATGCCATTGGCTATGACTGCAGAAAAGCAGGCAGCAGACGGAATCAGGAAGCAGGGAAGCAGGAAGGAAAGGATGTGAGCTTGACTGCTGCTCTACATCCTGAGTGCCACCATGGCAGGCCACAGCCTCTTTCACACTGCCAGCTTGGGTGGCGTGTTGCGTTCCATGTGTTTAATGCATAGCGTTCATTCTACCACCCATGTTCTTACAGAACTGGGAAAGATCTTCATGCAAATTTTATGTGCATTGAAATGTTAATGTAGTTATGGGTATTTTAAATGTTTTAATTATAAGGTTATGCATTCTAAAGTTAAAATACACATACAAACAATTTTCACACATCCATAGCTAAGCCTGACCATTGTTAAGGCTTCCTATTTTTTTCTTCCTATGTATTTATATATATGCGTAAATGTACAGATGTGCATACATACATATATACTACTGTGGATTTAACATCAATTGATAAGATTATTCTTTTTCTATATTAGCCATACCATCTTTGCACAGTTTTATTTTGCTGTGCTATCAATTTCAATAGGGTGACAGAAATTCAAAATAACAATGTAAAACTAATTTGAAATTAAATTTTTATTCTCATTCAGATCAATTACTTCTTAAACTGTCAGCCCCATAGTGTGTTCTTCAAGATTCCTCTTTTCCTTCTGATGTGGAAGAAGACATATATTGTACAGCTCTTTCAGCGAGGAGCACGGCCATGGCATGATCTGGGAGTCAAAGACAGAGCACTAAAGTGAAATGCACAGAGATAACAGAAGGCTGCAAAAGCTTTTGGTACATCAGAACGCTGCAGTCTACTTAGTCAAGGATATTTATCATCCACGAGATTCACATCAGCTGATACATAATAACTTCTTCCCCAGCAAGGAGGTTTCCCAAGGTGCAATGGGAGTCTTTTCCATTGACACCCAAGAGCTCATAGCCACTGGTTTTTCTCGGGTTTGCAGAGGATTTCTCCATCCAGGTTGAATAAGATTGGGTTTTGTTTGGGTCCACATAAAGAAGGATAGGAACACAGTAAGGACTGACTGGGATTGTAGTAAGTGCTGGGCAGCATTTGAGATAATACTAAGATTTAGGGCATGTTGCTCCACATTGTACAGGACTTCAGGATTAGCTGACCACCCATTTAAGCCAAGGGCTTCTTCTCACTGAATGTCCTGAATGTTTTTGTTGAGTGTCCGCATGCCCCACCCTGTTTATTATTTCTTTGTAAGACTTTATTTTTATTGCATGTTTGTGTGTATATGTGTGTGTGTGTGTTCCTACACGTGTCACAGTGCATGTGTGGTGATCATAGGACAACTGTCAGCCTGGACTTCTCTTCTTCTACCATGTGCATTCCATGGATCAAACTTAGTTGTCAGACTTGTTGGCAAGCACCATTACCAGCTGAACCATTTTCTGGCCCAAGCTGCTGCTGTTGCTGCTTCTCCTTCTTCTCTCTCTTTCCTCCTCCTTCTCCATCTCCTTCTCCAGAAGAACATTCAAATTTTTCTTTGGAAAAAAAACACACACAAAAGAGAAAGGAATAGACCATACATGATAAATAAAATTGCTAGCACAGTGTGGATATATTCCAGGCAACAAAAAGAAAATTATGCACAACACATGTACTTCTCATGTGCATAAAACAAGTCATAGATCCTGCAAAGTATGAGATCAAAACAGGAAAAAGATCAAGCATAAGTTTCTGTGACAACAAAATGGAATGAGCAGACAGTGCAGCAGGGATGGAAGCACCCATTCGTCACATTAGAAATGCCTTTTCGAGAACTGAATCAAATGCTAAGCCTCCAGAACTTATTTGAAGAGATGGCACTTGACTGAGAATTCAGGTAAGACAGCTCGGCCTGAATTAAAACATTATTTATGAGTAAAAGCCTTGATAAAGGTAAGATGCCAATATTTTTTAAATATCATGCAATGTAAATAAAAGCTGAAAGAAAATTTAAATGCTATTGAGAAGATAAGAGTATTTTCGGATCACCAAGAAGTGTAAAAATGCAAAAGCCAAACACTTTAAGAAAGGAAAAGTAGTGAGGGGAGGCTAGTTATACCACGTACATAAAAGCATTACAGAGGCACATGTTCAAAACAGCTTCATTAAAGAGTTAATTAGATAAAGACGTGCTGGTTCCTCTAGTAGGAAAGGTTAGTCCCCCGCTCCCATTTAAATAGCTAGCAGAAGATGAAAGTGTGTCTCCAAAGTGTCTTCATCTCTTTTACAGAACAAGAGATCATCTCTTCGGTGTCACTTTAGGCTTGGCAATCTCTTCATCCTCAAAATATTGTGCTAAAGCCACTTGTCAGCGATATTTCAGTGAATGTCAACAAAGCCTTCTGTTTCCAACTACACCTGTAACAAATCACCACAATCAATAGGTACAGCTTCAAACAATAGAAAAATCATTGCTTAGAGTTCTAAAGGGTTTCTTGGCCTTCCAGTGTTCCAGCTGGGTTTGTTCCATCTGGAGCCTCCCAGAGAATCTGTTCCCTGCCTGTTCCACTTGTTGGGGCTACCCTAACTCTCATCCGTGGTCCCAAGCTCTATTGTCCTTTTGGCCTTGCCTCCATTCTTATATCTTCCCTCTCTTACTCAGCCTCCTGGTCCCTCTGCTGAAAGCCCTTTGATTATATTGGACCCATCTGAACTTAATCATATTGTCAAAATCCTTTTTACTATGCAACACAACACATCCATGGGTTCTAAGGATTAAGATGTGGGGACCCTTTGAGAGGAGCTAAGTCTCATTCAGTTTATGACATTCTCTTCTTGTCAGTCTCATTGTATAATTATGATAAATCCACTAAAGAACAAAAAGCCAGGCATGGAAACATATATACGGACACATATATACATTTATTTATGACAATAAGGAGACAAGGAAATTTTTCCTCATTGCTGCTTAATCTTGTGTTTATCATTAGTTTCAATTCAGCTCTGCTTTTCCAAAAAGTTGATAGGCAAGGACAAATACTTGGCTCATTACCAAATGAAAGATATGAAATATTTCCATTTGTTTTGAATTATATAGTCATTTCATATATATTGAATGTTTAACACCAAAATTATTAGAATCATACTAATTGTGATAGTAATTAAAGTAACAGTAGCTGTCATTTATCACACACATTCTATGGGTCATTGTGTTAAACCTTGTGAATTATTTGTTTTTAATCATCTTATAATGAGGATATTATCTTCCACAGCTGAAGAATCCAAGACTAAAGGAGCTTATAGAGTTGCAGGCTGACAGGTGCTGGCAATAATATTGACCTAAGAACCCGGACTACATAGGACTACATAATCTTTACCTGGGTAAGATCCTGGAAAACAGGGAGCAATGGTGCAATCTCCTTCACATGTTTGTCTTCCCGGGAAAAACCAGATTGACAGGCAAAGCAAAGCAGTAAGAGATGTGCTGTGATGAAGCAAGACTAGGAAGCAGTTCGAACACATGGACAGGCATAAGCCCACACCCCACCCCCAGTAACAATCATTTCCCAGGAAGCTGCAAACACTGAAGAACTCATAAACGGATAAATGGACAAGTTAAAGAGTAGTGGGGAGAAATTCCAGACTGAGACCAGGGAATGAGAGTCGGGGTCAAGAAAAAACAGTTTTAAAAGGTTTGGGGGCCATTTATGAAGGCTTGGTGAAGTGTCAAGGAGTGGCTAGCAAATGGCCCTGGAGGATGGAGGAGGTATGCACAGGCCAATTTATGCTGGACTTCAAAGCAGGCTAGTGGGATTTAATTTAATAGAATTCCACCAGTCAGCCTCTTTAAAAGTTTTAACCCAAAGATGTGATCAAGTTTGCATATGGAAAAGGCTATTTAGTAACAAAACCTGAAACAGGAAGATCAAGCAGAGCACTGCTGCAGGAGCCTAAACATTACAGAGATTACAAACAGGATATTGCATACTAGAACATACATGTAAGCCCTGTGAAGAAGGCAACATTCATGTGGATTTTTAAATATGAAGCACAACTTCAAAGGTGTATTTGCGAACAACTCTGAGATGGCTCTTCTAGTCAGCATGCCACACTCCCCCATTTCTTCATAAGCTCTGCTCTGCTAGGAGGAGTATGCCAGTAAACAAGGCAAAAGAAAAAACAGCAAGATCATATCAGGCTTTGCATAAGTAAAATTATCTGTGTCCCCAGAAGTGGACCTTGACACACACACACACACAAAACAGTTTGTATAGAAATGTTATTATAGCATAGAAATACAGGACAGGGACAGAGTAGAGAAGGACTGTAACTGTTTTCAATTTGGTGGGAACTTCCAAGGTACATAAATAGATGCAACTTAAAGAATCTGCAAAGATGAGTTAGGGAGTGCATATACATTCACGCCCAGGCTTCCATCACCCACTGTTCCAGGGACACAGTTCCATGAAGGAGTGCCCAGCAGATCCTCACTAGTGTCCACCATCATTATAATGGTGCCCCATATGTGGTCAAGAGGGAAGTAGGGCTCAAAAAAGTGACTTGCATAAGCTATGTCATGACAGAAACACATTGGAAGCCAATGTCTGTGGCGAACTTCCTTTTCCAGAACTTCTCAATGGAGTGTGGGTTACTGGTAATACTATAGTGGCCATTCTGAGTTTGTGTAGAGACCATGGATTCCTCTCTCCACTACCAAACTGCCTAAAACACAAAAAGTAGCCTGCAGGCACCTTGAGGGTTAGAAATGTGCCTTTTATCCGGCACTGGGCACATTGTAGGATCTCAAAAATGTGTGTTGTAAAATAAATTTCTACGACTGTGGTATTAGTCCATCCCAAAGAAAGATAAGAACCTTTCTCCCTCAAATACATTTTTCCCGGCTCTCCTGGCTACATGTGTCTGTCTTTGTTTATAGTCAATCAATATCGTTATTAAGGTGCCTCTAGCCTACTTGTGCTCAGGTTAGGAGCTTGTCTGTGGGACAGCCCGACTTACCACAGAGATACGAAACACCCTTTCAAAACCTATTACTGGGTCAAGCTTCAACTCTCCTGCTTTAAAAAATCATTTCTTAAAGGTTTACTTTGAAGTTTTCTTTCTCACCATGTCAGCAGGAAAGCTGTGAATTTCTTATTTTCAACAGATCCTTCTTTGAGTAATGGTGACCCAGTAAGAGACTTTCACATACTGTAAAAATCTTCCTGTCAGAGGCTTAAACTTTCTGCCATTAACATGTCCAAGAAAATGGTCTTCTCTCTCTCTCTCTCTCTCTCTCTCTCTCTCTCTCTCTCTCTCTCTCTCTCTCTCCCTCTCTCTCTCTCTCTCTCTCTCTCTCCCTCTCTCTTGCTCTCTCTCCCTGTCTCTGTCTCCCTCTCCCTCTCTCCCTCTGTCTCCTTGTAATTGTCACTACCACCTTACCTGATATTAATCTTTCTTTCTGGTAGAGAAAAATAGAAATACACAACTAAACAGAGGATTTTATTCAAAGACTAAAATTTCCATTCTTTGGGCTGGAGAATCAGACGTCTTTGGTCTCCATGAATACTACTGCTCCCATCCCCCTACACACACACACACACACACACACACACACAAATTAAAGCTGCTTTATGTTCTTCAAAGTAATTCTATGTTTGTGTCTCATACTCAGGATAACCTATATTATCTTGAGGTTCTGAGACAGACAGGTTGCTGAGAATACATTTGGGGTCATCATTTGAAAGTACCATAAGAGTGTGTAACTCTAGTTTTAGAATTTATATATTATTTTGCCCGATGTATATTGCACATCCTTTTATGTATCTGAAATAAACAAAACATATATACCTTTGAAAGGCGTTGGAGGACGACAACAAGCTTATAAATTACTTGGCTCCCACTTTGAACTATTAGAAGCTAGTTGAAAATCCTATTGGACAAACCAAACCGAGGCTGTTGAGTGGGAAACAAATGGAGAGCTAAAATTACAGGAGCTGTGGGAAAATCAAAGCTGGTGGACCACATCTCTATTTCAAGAACCAAAGTCCAATCTCTTGACACAAGATGGTAACACCAAATACGAAGGACAAGACAAGCACAAGGAGGGGGTAAGAGGGCTATCAAACCAGTCCAGTGATAAATGAGATAAGGTATGAGAAGGGGAAAACCAGTGGGGAGCGGGGTGTACCCAGCTTAAGGCAAGAGCTGATACAAAAGGGGGAGCGTGGCGTGCCATGTCAATCTCAGGGCTTGAAAATCAACAGATCTCTTTTAAACAGGTTTTTTTTTCATTTACTTCAATTAATAAAATTCTTAAGTATTTTACAATTAAGAGCAAATATCACTATGTTAGTTAATAAATGATTATTATAGACCTCTATAATTAGCCATGCAAAGATAAGGACAACTAGTAACTGCCTTTCAGAACATATCATTGTAAAGTTAAATAAGTAGATAGGAATTATAGTGACTTTACTATTTGTGATAATCATATTTATCAGTACCTGTTATATTCCTTACAGTTTTCAAAGCTCTGTATATAATATATTAATGGAGATAGTAAATAAATGCCCATGACTACAGAATTATAATTCAGAAAGAAGACATAAACTTCTATTATTCGGTACTTTAATAAAATACCTGAGTTAATAAAGTTATAAAGAGAAAAAGTTGACTTTTGTTAAGAATTCTGGAAGGAGGTTTCAGTTCAGAATCCTGCAGCTTTGAGTTGCTTTGGACTCCAGCAAGGTTGGTAGATTGTAGAAGGGGCATGTGGCAGAGTAAACTCCTTTTATTATACTTCAGGAAGGATAGGAACAGGGAGCGGGGTGGTTCTCACCATGCTCTTCTAGGGCACATTTCCAGTGTGCAACAGACATCCTATTAGGCACCACCTCACAAAGGTCCCAACATCTATGAACAGAGGCTACTCTGGGGCCAAAGCCATCCTAGGGCTGAAGTCTTAACTCATGGACCTTTGAAGGACATTCACTGCACTGCATAGGAAAGTCCAGGGTAGTTGGTAGAATGCTCAATTGTAGACTACTCCTACCATACATCCTCTAGGCTTTTAGGGACACATTAGGTCTACTGAAGAAAGCAAAAGTATGAACTAAACAGGTAGTGAGTTAGCCTCTCTGGCATGCAGACAGCTATTGCTGAACTACCTAATTCTATTGTGCAACCTACCCTGTCATACAACCCAGTCTAATAAATCCCCTTGTCATAAGTATTTATCCCATAAGTTCTGTTTCTCTAAGGAACCCTGAATAATACCCCAGGCAAATAAATGCTCACCACTAAGTCACATACAGCTTCATGACTTTTTGGCAAAAGCTGTCATATTTATGGAGATGTTCCAAGTGTTATTGTGAAACACTTTCATTATGATCTATAAAATGAACTCCCAGGGTTGTTTCATAAATTACCATTCACAATAAGTTGTAACTTAAGCCATGGAAGCAGGTAGATACAAAACCCACAGGTTTCTGTCCAGGATTCTTATAGAAATATCTCTCCATGTTCAGAAGAAAGTAGGATGAGTTGTGCACATGAAGCAGAGTTTGGAAAAATTGGGAAGTAATCTTATAGCAGATAAGGCCAAGATAAGGCCACTTGGGAAAGCATTGGCTATAGAATGAAGACTGTACTTCAGCTTTTGGTTTCTTCAGGGAATGGTTTGTTGTTGATTTGGTTTTGTTTGTACTGGTTTTGTTTTGTCTTGTTTTGTTTTTTGTTCCTTCTTTTCTCAGCACTCAACAAAGAGGACAGAGGACAGAGCATGAGGCTGACATTCCAAGGGCACTTAGCAGGGCAACTCATACAAGCAGCCAGTAGAGAGAGCTCTCTTCACCTGTCCAGCCAGGGACACCAACATCTATGATGTATTAATGAAACTTTATTCCAAATGGGTTACACGCAGCAGTTTACAGGCTGGCAGGCCCTGACCCAAACCTACAAACACAAGTCAAATTCTAACTCATATGATCTTCCTTAAGCAGCCTATATCTTTCAGAATTTCCTGTACAGATCTTTCTCAAGAAAAGATTGCCATTTTGCCTTTAAAATGTGTCCATCTAGGAAAGACTATGGCGAGCAACCGAGTTTTCTGGAAATAAACCATTGTTTTGCATGACTGTAGTCGATGTGTTCTGAGATGCAGGGTCCTCAAAGACCTCAGGATTGCTTCTTGCTGCTGATATGCTTTTCCTGCCACTCTTACATAGCCTAATGATTCGTAGGCATCAGCCCACTTGATTGGGCATATTTCCTACAGATTTCATATAAAGATGGACGTTCGTGTAGTAATGCTATTAATGTAGTAGTGAATTGATGATTTCATAATTCCTGATAATGATTGTATAGAACTCCTAAATTGATACAAGTAATCTCTACGCCCCCTATAGGATAAAGGCTGCAAATGGAGCTCTGTAAACCTCATGTGTCATGAGCTTATATGCACTGTTGAGCTTCATTTGTGGGGACTCCATAGAGAGAAATGTACCCCCCCCCCAAAAAAAAACCCTTCTGGTGGTGTGCTGTAGCTTCTTGCTGCTTCTGCAGACTCAGGCTAATTGGCAAAGTGATGCCAGCTGAGGCAAGACTCGTGGAGAACACGTGGGGCAGTACAACCACGCCAGGAAGCTCGGTAAGATCGAGTGGGTTTGAGACCTAGAGACTAGCTGGGCAACTCCCCACTGCCTGCCAGATTCGTGGCCTGAAACGCATGTCACACTCCCCACATTAGGAAGCATGATCTGTGGTCACACAAGACAAGAAGAGAATTCTCCATGGTAATCAGGTACCTAGAGACCCCGAGGGCATAGCCAATAAGCTTCCCTTCCCAGACATTCCTCCCTGCCAAAGGTATTTAAACTCGGGTCTACCCTGAGAAGTTGGTACTGTATGGTATGCATCTATTTTCCACCATGAACAGTCTCTTTCATCTACCACTGTTATAGGGAACATGTAGAAGGTCTTTGCCTACAAAGTGCAGCCTCTCTGCACTCCTAGACAACTGCTACCAAGCTAAGTATGTTCACTGCTGAGCAAAGCTGGAACTCCCCTTTACCCTGACCTGGGCTAGATGCTGTTCCCAACTCTTCCAGTGAATTGACACATTAGGTAAAATGGCTTAACGCTGATATAAATTCATGCAAGAATCAAAAGAATAAAATTAAAAAGCTGTGGCATAAAACATGGATATTCCAGTAGTCATCTAATAACTAAAGAGGGACATGAATACTATGGGTCAAGCAGCACATGGAGGGGGGTTGTGACTGTGAGAAGAAAGGGGGACAGCGTACAGTTTAATAGGAAATGCCTATTTTTAAAAAAAAAAAAAAAAGCATGAAAAGCAGACATATGGTTAATGTTTGAACATTTTCCATGACCAATATGAATGGGGAAACAGAAGCAGGGCCATTTTTGTTTGTTTGTCTGTTTTCCAGTATTTAAAATAACACTGGCCTTTTTATTCCTTTATATTAAAAAATAAGAAAAAAGAAACTAAAATACTTATTTATGTGTTTTATAATGGCTAGCAGAGGCTGTATAGAAGGTAGCCAAATTAAATAAGAACATGATATTCCAAACAATTAATTATGTAAACAAACATAATGCCAGAAATTTGGCATTGCTTTATCCCAATAGAATTCAATGTTTTATGTTATCATGAAAGAAACACAGAATAAAAATTCTGTATTTTTTCTTTTTGAAGTATTTGTATATGATATCAAGATGTTGCTGTTTTTGATTCAGCCAAGTTTATCAAACAGGAAAATAAATGAGATACTAAAGCAGACACTAGAAAGTCTATGTTATAAAAGTCCAAAGCACAGAGCACCAAGGAGACAGTTTGGTAGAGGATAGAGGAATAAATTCAGCGTCTTCCTATTATTGATTCGCTGGAGCATGCTCATGATGAACCAACTGATGTCAAAGGACATACAGTATGAGGTGGCATCCTACAGCAGATCCACAGATCCGCAGTGCAAGGATGAGAAAACATGATAGAGTTGGGGAGACACTTTGGAGCAAGCATTCAAGTAGTGGGAAGGCTGAGGTGAACACACAATTAAAAAGTGTGCACAAGGCATCATGATGTGTTGGATATCGTGTTCACTCAAAAGTGCAAAGGCATCAATGTTTTATGGAATAAAGCTATGTTTGCTTCTGGATTTTGTTGGCCATGTTCAATAATTAAAGATGTGTTTCTTTAATATTAACAGAAGTTGTTTGGGCTGCTTGTTTTAACCTGGGAGTATCCTCCACTGTTTTAACTCTTCTGTCAATTTGTGAGTCTCTGCTGATGCCACTCTTTCTGTGGGGTTCTCTCAACGCCATACAGTCGAACCCACAAATTACTTCCTTTGTCTGCAGCTAGCGTGGCTCACAGTGGAGCTCAGATTTGAACAAACCTGAAGATCCCAGGCTGTATAAAATGCAGGGAGAGATATGTTCACAAAGGTCCCTGTGTTAGAAGAGTATACACTACTTTCAAACTGCTTCACCACATTTAAAAGGATAATTATACCTTTCCCTTAATGACTGACATGACATATGTTTACACGTGTTTTAGCTGCATAGCACCATGTTGTATATTTAGTGGCAACAGCTACACCTTCATGGTTAAAAACAGCTGAGACTGAGCTAATGTTGCCCAAGTGATTGGCATTAACCAATGCAATCTGCCTGGATATGTCACAATTTCTTAAATCTTCGCACAATGAATTTAATTGCCATTTTTGCTGTGAGGACTGTGTTTGTTCACTTATGCTAATCTTGCTATTAACTTCCCTTGATTCGCTTTGGCTGTTTCGTTGAGGGGACTTATGTCATGGTTGTTTTGTGAGGTTTTTGGTTTGGTTTAGTTTGGTTTTCTTCAGTATTTGGGAATACCTAAACCCATGCTGTAGAAGTTCCAGCCTTTTCTTCCTTTCCTTCTTTTTATTGTTTTTATTTTTTTTAATACATGTTTCTGTTTTGGTTTGGGTTGGTTTTGTTGTTTTCAAACAGTCTTACTAAGTTGAGCAGGCAAGCATTAAACTCACTCTAGTGTCCAGGAAGGCGCTGCATCGCAGCCTACCAAGATTGTAGGATTTCAGTCCTGCCTTCTTAGGAGAATTTTCTAGAGTAGAGTTGTGCAGTATAACTAACATGATTGGAAATGGTCTGTGTCTGCTGGTCAGGATTCGAGCTACTGAGCACAAAAGCCCATTGATCAAGGAGAAATGCTTGAGTAAGGAGAGAGTATCTTTCATTACATAAAATTTCATAAACAATAATGTGTCTGATTATTATTAGTCCTGGATCACTGCTGTGCTTGGAAGTTTGCAGCATACTGTCATATACATTACCTGACTGTCACCATCATTTTAATTCTATGGAGAGTCAAGATAGATACTAAATCCACCTTCTAAAGGAGCATCTTGTAAAACTAGTTACTTATGGTATTAACTCCACAGCAAAATGCAAATCCAGATTTGTCATCACTAATCCTATTACTGGCATCAAAAAATGTACATGGATTTTTGTTTTTCAGGGTTTTTTGTTTGTTTGTTTGTTTGTTTTAATGAGAGTTTGTCTTCAGATTTATATGCTTGAGGGAATAACTGTGATATTTTCCAGCACAATTCAATTTTCAAAACTGAAATATTGAAATTAATTTTCCCTAGTTTTAAAAGGAAATCACATGGAAGTCCTAATAGTCAAAAGCATACACATCAGTTCGAAGGATTTCATATTGCTATTTGGAACTGTAAGATATTTTTTCTTATATTGAGCCAGAAATGTCATGCAAAAATATCACTTACTCTAGCTGTACTTGTTTACAAGGCCCCCACCATACCTCGTTTTCCTTAAGGTTTCTTATAAAGTTGCTAGTTTTCTCTTGAAAAGAACAAAATGCTGGACTACATTAATCCACCTTGGCAAAAAGAACAGAAAGTTTCATAATGTTAACAGCAGTAAAAACTTCAGCACACTCTTGTGGGTTTCCGACTAAAGATAGCATGCTTCCCAAACATGAGCTGCACTAAGTTTAAATGCAGAAATATGAAATCATGTTGCCTTTAGTTTGTTGAAAGCATTTAATAAAAAGGAGGTTGATAATTTGTCCTCCTGCATAATATGCCATTCTATAAAGACAGGGATGAGAAAGAATGTGCAAATAGAAACTGGAAATGACCAGGATGACCTAGAAAACTTTGTTACTGTGGTGTGAGAGTGAGTGTGGCTTGCTTAATTTGTGGAGAATTAGTCTTTAGGGAAAAAGCAAGCCAAGAAGAGATGAACAATCATAGTGAGATGAAAAAAGATTTTGATCTTAGACGCAACATTAAGGAATTGAATGTAGACAGTAACAAAATTTAAGTAAGAGGAAGAATAAAGAACAAATCCAGGCCTGGCAAGACAGGTTGCTCCGCAAGCATGGGGCCCTGAATTTGAATTCTCAGCACTCACATAAAAAGGTGGACATGGCAATGCATACTGATAATCCCCTTCTTACGAAGGGGGAGGCAGGAAGATTGCTGGGCTTGAAAACTCGTAATTCTCATTGTTAGATAGTATATAATATGTAGATAGATAGATAGATAGATAGATAGATAGATAGATACCTTTTATAAACTTAGGGTTTCATTAGAAATGAGGCTTTCTATCTTAATTTTTCACTTTCAATTATGTAGTAAAGTGACAATTCCAAGAAGAGTAGGTTTTTATTAATAACAGATGCCAGAAAATAATGATGCAACCTGTTCAAAGGAAAATATTGCAGAAAAATAAACAGTGAAGTCAAAATTAAATATGTAGCTAAACTGACTTTCAAGAATTAAGTTAGCATAATGACCTATTAAATTAGGTTTCCTGTAGATGTTCAACAGTCTTGAAATAATGGTTATACACTGAGAGGAACTTCTAAGGGAAAAAAAAGACAGCATATAAAATGCAACAATAAATCTGTATGACAAGAACTTCAAGTCTCTGAAGAAAGAAATTAAAGAAGACCTCAGAAGATGGAAAGATCTCCCATGCTCATGGATTGGCAGGATCAACATAGTAAAAAAATGGCTATCTTGTCAAAAGCAATCTACAGATTCAATGCAATCCCCATTAAAATTCCAACTCAATTCTTCAACGAATTAGAAAGAGCAATCTGCAAATTCATCTGGAATAACAAAAAACCTAGGATAGCAAAAACTCTTCTCAATGATAAAAGAACCTCTGGTGGAATCACCATGACTGACCTAAAGCTGTACTACAGAGCAATTGTGATAAAAACTGCATGGTACTGGTATAGCAACAGACAAGTAGACCAATGAACAGAATTGAAGACCCAGAAATGAACCCACACACCTATGGTCACTTGACAAGTGATCTTTGACAAGGGAGCTAAAACCATCCAGTGGAAAAAAGACACCATTTTCAACAAATGGTGCTGGCATAACTGTTGATTATCATGTAGAAAAATGTGAATCGATCCATTCCTATCTCCTTGTACTAAGGTCAAATCTAAGTGGATCAAGAAACTCCACATAAAACCAGAGACACTGAAACTTATAGAGGAGAAAGTAGGGAAAAGAATTCTCAACTGAGGAATACTGAATGGCTGAGAAGTACCCAAAAAAAAAAAAAAAAAATGTTCAACATCCTTAATCATCAGGGAAATGCAAATCAAAACAACTCTGAGATTTCACCTCACACCAGTCAGAATGGCTAAGATCAAAAATTCAGGGGACAGCAGATGCTGATGAGGATGTGGAAAAAGAGAGACACTCCTCCTTTGCTGGTGGGATTGCAAGCTTGTACAACCACTCTGGAAATCAGTCTGGCAGTTCCTCAGAAAAATTAGACATAGTACTACCGGAGGATCCTGCAATACCTCTCCTGGGCATATATCCAGAAGAGTTCTAACTGGTAAGAACGACACATGCTCCACTATGTTCATAGCAGCCTTATTTATAATAGCCAGAAGCTGGAAAGAACCCAGATGCCCCTCAACAGAGGAATGGATACAAAAGATGTGGTATGTTTACACAATGGAGTACTACTCAGCTATTAAAAGGAATGAATTTATGAAATTTCTAGGCAAATGGATGGACCTGGAGGGCATCATCCTGAGTGAGGTTGATCCTAATCACAAAAGAACTCACATGATATGTACTCACTGATAAGTGGATATTAGCTGAGAAAATTAGAATACCCAAGATACAAGATACAATTTGCAAAACACATAAAACTCAAGAAGAGCAAAAACCAAAGTGTGGACACTTATCCCCTTCTTAGAATTGGGAACAAAACACCCATGGAAGGAGTTATAGAGACAAAGTTTGGAGCTGACATGAAAGGATGGACCATCTAGAGACTGCCATACCAAGGGATCCATCCCATAATTAGCCTCCAAACGCTGACACCATTGCATACACTAGCAAGATTTTGCTGAAAGGACCCTGATATAGCTGTCTCTTGTGAGACTATGCTGGGGCCTAGCAAACACAGAAGTGGATACTCACAGTCAGCTATTGGATGGATCACAGGGCCCCCAATGGAGGAGCTAGAGAAAGTAGCTAAAGTTGCTAAAGGGGTCTGCAACCCTATAGGTGGAACAACAATATGAACTAACCAGTACCCCCCGGAGCTCATGTCTCTAGCTGCATATATCAGAAGATGGCCTAGTCAGCCATCATTGGAAAGAGAGGCCTATTGGTCTTGCAAATTTTATCTGCCTCAGTACAGGGGAACGCCAGGGCCAAGAAGTAGGGGGTGGGGGTGGGGGGGAGGGTATGGGGGACTTTTGGGATAGCATTGGAAATGTAAATAAAGAAAATATCTAATTTTTTAAAAATGCAACAATAAACATTAACTTAGAAAAATGCTTACAAAATTAATGTTTATGAAAACAATAATTATATGCATTTAAAGATAATTCTAGATATTATGAAAGGCTACAATTTCAAAACTGCATGTTGTAGATAAATATAGCAAATACTTCTTTAAAAAATAATTAAACTTTCAAATAGGAATGCCTTTAGGTTGAAGAAATGAAAGAAATTGAAACGCGAGCCTAGGAAAAGGGAAGGTGTTTCTGAAGCAGTACAGGGATGCAGGGTCTGGTTTCTGAAGCTTTAGTGATGTGCAAGACAGAATAGGAAATGACATTCATGTCAGCAGAGATGGAGAAGTCAAATGTAGAACCACACTGATCTTCAGACGAATGTGTTGTTAGGAAACAAGAAGAAGAATTTGTGTTTATTATACCAGAGTTCCACATATGGGTTGTGAAAATTTTCCATATAACTTAATAATAAAAAGTTATCACATGGTTTGAGATTAAAATCATAAGTTGTAATATGGCCTGTAATATCTAGGCCTGAAATAGAGATGGGTCATCCAGAAAAATTAGATGTATAACTGTTCTGAAACCTGTAGTTTAACATACTTCATAAGCTCTTATTTGACATAACCCTATTATTAAAAGTGGGTTCACTATTAAATAACATAAAACATTTTTTAAAAACCTTTAATCTAAGAATTGAACAAATAGAAACATTATACTTCTAAAAACATCACCTGAGTGAGACTATGAAGAACATATACATGAAGAAGATTCATTCTATACAAAGAGGATCAAAGCAGAAATTAAAGCATGCTATAGGCACAAAGTACAGATGTTAGTTTTAGAAAGAAAAGAGCAGATCTAAAAGAGTAAAATTTCAATGAGCAGTTTTTTGGGTTTTTTGTTTCTTTGTTTGTTTGTTTGTTTTGGGGTGTTTTTGTTTTGTTTTGTTTTCAAGACAGGGTTCAATGAGCAGTTTTAAGAGCAGGTTAAAGATAACTGAGCATAGAGTTTGTGAACAGAATAAGTTGGTTCTTGGAAAATTAGCCAGAAGACAGAGAAGAAACAAGAGATAAGAGGAAAATATACCTAGATGGATTAACATGGGAAGGATGTGAGGATGCATCAAATAGATGTTACTGGCATCTCATAGGAGATAAAACAGAGAATGTGATAAGGTTCCAAGTGAGCTATTAGGCAGCACTCTACAGTGCTGTGCATATCCCCACTACAGTACTGTCCATGTGCCCCAGCCCAGCAGGCAACATAAACATGGAGAAATCCACTAGGCTTTAACTACACAAGAATAATATTAAGAAAATTAAGTTACTAAAGTTGGAGCTGAAACATCAGACATTGTTCGAAGCAGTTGAAGGAAAACCTAAGACTCTCATAGTTAAGCATATTGACTAATTAGTATATGATAAATAAGTGTGCATCTTAAGTGTCTAAGGTTAGTTTTAAGAGACTAGACATGTCTTGTAAATCTCACCTATAGCAGACATTACAATTAAAATAAACTAAAAAAATATAAAAGTTATCAAAAGACAAGCTGAGAAAAGTACAAAACAGAGTTATAAAAAAATTTTAGAAATGAATCTAAAAATAGTACTTAACAGTAATATGGCAACTCATTAAAATACTGATGTTTCCAACTTGTCCAGAAGAATGTATGCATGTATGAATGTCTGAATGTGTGTATATATGAATGAATGTATACGTATGGGTGGGTGGATGGACGGATGGATGGATGGATGGATGGGCAAATAGACACCTAAATAAATAATGAAAAAAAAAGTTGTGACATGATGATTGTAAAAAACTGGATGAGACTTGAGAACATGGAAATAGCAAAAGGAGAACATAAACATATACCAGACCAAAAGTTGTAAAAGTTAAAACTTAGAACAGCTAAACAAAACTAGAATTATATGGTATATGGCATAAAACATTGACTAAATTGAAGAAGTGCTGTATGGTGATCACAATGACATATTGGCCAAAGATGGAAAACTAGCAGTATCTTTAAACATTTACAGTCATGTTTTAGAGACCATTTTGTCAGAATAAATTACAGTAGAAAGTAGAATCTTAGACAGACTATTACTCTTATAGCCAAGGATGGGCTTAGAGTCATGTTCCTCTTGCCTCAGATAAGAAGCATTCGATGAGGATTTTTTAAGGCTTAGCAACTGAGCACAGGAGCTTGCCTCTGCCTCCTGAGTGCTGGATGCCATATAACTATCATGGAGCAAAGACGTGGTACTTGGACAAACAGACATAGCCATGAAGTGTTTTATTTGAAAAGAAGAAAACTAAAATCTGAAATAATTACTCAGTTCAAAGTGCTTTTTAAGGAACTAAACTTGTAAATTAAACTTGTAAACATGAACATGAGTATAATCTTTAGCTTGTAATTCTCCTATGTATATAATCTTAAGAGAATGAAAAATAAAATATATTATACATGCTATAAAGGATAATTCAATGAAGGCCCAGGGTATGTACTTTGCAACAGAAAGAAAAAAGATACCACACACATCAAAACAAGAATGAGAGATGCTAAGTGGTAGGCAGAAAAATAGATATACACAATGCAGACTTTTCTAGAAGTGTTGTAGTGTCAACTATATCCATGCTAATATATTATACTTTTTTTTATAAAAGGTTATGTACAAAAAGGTTATTTTAATATTTTATTTTCAGTGAAAAAAGAACTATAAAGAGTCACAGTGGGCATACTTTAAAAATGTGCTTCAACTTGAACTCTAGGGAAGAAATATCTCAAATTATATGCATGAATATTTATTAAGTGTGAATCTTTCAGCAACAAGTTCAGAGAGAAAGGTACAATACATTCAAACAAGTCAGAAAATAATAAATTTTTGTTTATTGTCAAAACCACATATGTCTCTCTTTATATACATGTATATATGCATATGTATATGCATAAATTTAAAATATCTATTTGGAAAAATTAAAACCATATTTTCCAGTTACTTAAGTATGTGCAGTATTCTATAAAAACCCAATATGGGAGGGTTTATTTTATTATATACTTTATTTTCTAAAACCATTTATTTTTATTATTTATTTTTTGAGATTATAATATAACTTCACTATTTCCCTCTTCCCTTTCCTCAACCATCCCCTTTACCCCTCCTTGTTATCTTTCAAATTCAAAATTTACTCTCAAACAACATGATTGGAAATTTTATTAAGACATAAAATTACTCATTCTCTGCAAGAATTTACCCTTGCAGAGTCACTTTTGGATAATATGCTTTCTTATGAGCATGGACCAAATCCTTTCATCCTAAGCCACCCTTGCTTCTTCCTGTCTCCAGACCCCATAGCTTAGCATAATTATGCTCCAAACAGTTATTAAGAAGCTTTGGGCCCAGCCTTTAATCCCAGCACTTGGGAGGCAGAGGCAGGTGAATTTCTGAGTTCGAGGCCAGCCTGGTCTACAGAGTGAGTTCCACGACAGCCTGGGCTACACAGAAAAACCCTGTCTTGAAAAACCAAAAAGAAGACAAAGACAGAGACAGAGACGGAGAAGAACAAGAACGAGGAGAAGAAGAAGAAGAAGAAGAAGAAGAAGAAGAAGAAGAAGAAGAAGAAGAAGAAGAAGAAGAAGAAGAAGAAGAACAAGAAGAACAAGAAGAACAAGAAGAAGAACAAGAACAAGAAGAACAAGAAGAACAAGAACAAGAAGAACAAGAAGAAGAACAAGAAGAGCAAGAACAAGAAGAACAAGAAGAAGAACAAGAAGAACAAGAAGAGCAAGAACAAGAAGAACAAGAAGAACAAGAACAAGAACAAGAACAAGAACAAGAAGAACAAGAAGAAGAACAAGAAGAATATGAAGAACAAGAACAAGAAGAACAAGAAGAAGCAGCAGCAGCTTTGGAAGTCAGACTACTTTGTCATTCTGACTTTTGACATCAAGTTTGCAAAGACCTTGAAGACTACAGGATAGGACAGCATCAGTACAATGATACAACCAAAGAAACCAAAATACAACAAGCAACCTTTAAACAAATGAGAATGGATAAAGCCACAGGACTTTCCAAATGTATGCTGGGGATAAACTAAAACCATAGCTCTCCACAAAGAAGCACATGCACTCTGCCCCTCCAGGAAAGGCAAGAATCATTAAGTAATACATATCTATCTATCTATCTATCTATCTATCTATCTATCTATCTATCTTTTTCTTTCTTTCTTTCTTTCTTTCTTTCTTTCTTTCTTTCTTTCTTTCTTTCTTTCTTTTTTTCTTTTTAGTTTATTTATTTATTTATTTATTCATTATAAGTAAGTACACTGTAGCTGTCTTCAGACACACCAGAAGAGGGAGTCAGATCTCCTTACAGATGGTTGTGTGCCACCATGTGGTTGCTGGGACTTGAACTCAAGACCTTCAGAAGAGCAGTCGGGTGCTCTTACCCACTGAGCCATCTCACCAGCCCTTTTTTGGTTTTTCGAGTTCCTGGAACTCACTTAGACCAGGCTGGCCTCGAACTCAGAAATCTGCCTGCCTCTGCCTCCCAAGTGCTGGGATTAAAGGCATGCACCACCACACCTGGCTAATACATATCTTTCAACAGAATGCAAACTATACATAGCAATATGTGGCCAAATTGGTGAAATGAACTCCCAACATTAGAAAAGTTTAATACACCTCTTAAAGAAACCTGAGAGAGCACATAAAATGATATAATTTGGGTAGCATCATTAGAAGGCTGTTTACTAAGTATATACTTAGAAAAAGGGATTGGTAAAGTTATTTGAGATGTATATATATAGCTTTAAATTACCAAAATAAAATTTGGGGATTGTTATTGTGAACTTGAGTTCATGAAAGATTCTCAAATAAGTTTCAAAATATAGAAATCATATTAGAAAAGTGGCAAATTTGACCAAGTCAGCATATAAAACTTCTGTAACACAAATGAAACTTTGTTATAAGTAAAATGTGAAGAATTGAGGGAGAATTAATCTGCCTAATATAAAATTTGAAAATGATTTGATGTAGCAAGAGCTCTTATATAAGACACCAAGGAAAAAAATTAGAAAAACCACACAAGATAAAATGAGAAAAGGCTCAGGTATTCCATTTACAGAAGATATCCAAAGGACAATAGACACAAAAACTAGCAATTACGCGAGTGAAATAAAAACAACAGTCACTAGAGCAACCTCATCAGCACAAACACTACCAGTGTTAAAACTGAAGCTCCTCAGTAAAAATTAGACTATGGAACATGTAGAGGAATGTTAATCTATCAATATGGCTGCTTTTGCAAGGCATCACATCCAAAGACTTAGGTATGTGTGATCCAGCTAGAACGTAAACACACATCCTTAGTACACAACTTCAATCCTAAACAATGATGTTTAATTGAGGGAACAGAAAAAGTGACAAACCAGAGAAAGATTTGACAGAATGAGTCAGAGATAGGCTACACCCAACTCTGAGGAGAAAACTGTTTAAGAACAGCTCAGGGAAAGTTCGGTCAGTTCTGAGAGTTCAGTCAGTTTGGTCAGTCTGTTAGGACAATGCATTGGGAGTCAGTGCAGTGAGTACATAAGTTGAGGTGAGTTCGTTCATGAGGTCATGTAGTTCAGTGCAGGTCAGCAGAGGCAGCTGAAGCCAGAGAAAAAGAAGGAGCCAGAAGATTAGAACAGAGTGGCAGACTTAGTTTGAGACTAGACAGAGCAAATCAGTCAGAAGCTGAGAGAATCCAGATTGAACCAGTCAGCTTGGAGAGGAGTGTGAACCAGAACAACTAAATTTAGCTCAATTGAACCAGCCAGCTAGAGCTCAGAAAAAACTAGAAAGGCTGAGCTTCATTCTACAGACTAACAATCCCGACATTTGTTTAGTATTAAAGGTCAGTACTAAGGGCAAGTCTCTATTCAAGCCAGAGGGATTAAAGGTGTTGTGTGGTATTTCTGAATTCCAACTGGGTCACTCAAACCTGGGTCTCTGGATGTGATTCTTTGCCAGAGCAGCCATGTTACTAGATTAAAATTCAACAAATGATTGTTTGGGCAGGTTCCAGCCCTTTGTGGGCAGTGTCATTCCTGAGCGTGTTGACCTGGGGTCTATAAGAATGCAAGATGAGCAAGCCATGGGGATCAAGCCCGTAAGCAGCACTCTTCCATGGCCTCTGCTTCAATTCCTGCCTCCAGGTTTCTTCCTTGATCTCCTATTCTGTCCTCCACTCATGAGAGATTATGATGTGTAAAATGAGATGAACTTTTACATTCCAATTTGCTTTTGTCCGTGATGTCTAATCAGACCATCAGAAAGCAAACTAGAACACATTGCTATACATTATTTTTGTTTACAGAGTCCTGAGAAATGGATTCATTAAAAATTCCAGTATTTTTATCATTGCTCTTATGAAGAGATAGAGTCTGCGAATTTGATACATTATTATTTTCTATTTTCTTTGATGATAGAAACATTTTGTAAAATGTCTACTTTCAATTTTATTCATCTACATCTATTTTCCTGGTGGCAGGGTGTTAAGTGAAAATCATTGTAAACAACTTAAAGGTCCTACAAAGGTTCCCAAAGTTGGTAGAATCTTTTAGCTTTGAATCTTTTAGTTTTGTTAGTAAATGTAATACTAATTAATCTATAGCTCATGAAGCATGTATACATGAGATCTGGTACCATGTACTTTTTTATATATGATTTATGTTAACCTGTGCAATAATACTTTGTTACAGTCACTTTTATTACTATCATTTTTTTAAGTCTGAGTGTTGGAAAAGAATCTTAAAGAAGTTAAATTCAAAGTCATATTGGAAGCTAGGATCAAATCGAGATTTTTGCTATTAGCCATCATACCCAGAAAGTAATTCAGTATTCTGTGGCATTTGGCTTTGATGCATTGATATATTATTATTATCATCAGTTCTAAAGTTAATATATCAGTTATTATTATAATGGCTGAGAAACAGGGTAAGTACATCAACCAATTAGTACCTACTAAAGACTTTCCAGATGTCAGCCTAGGGCTAGACATTTCTTGGGGGACACAGAGAATTCTATACTAAAATTCTATTTTTTACCAAGGAAGTAATAGTGAATTGTGAAAAACGATTAGGCTTTGAGTTATACAATACTTGAAATCAATCTAATGGGAATATAGAAAAAGAAGATCATTGGTCACAGATACACACACACACAGAGTCAGACAGACAGACAGACAGACAGACAGACACACACACACACACACACACACATATATATATATATGTATATATATATGAGAAGCAGGTAGCTACATGGTCTACTGCTTGTACTAGTTTGCCATGAGACAGGAAAAGGAAAGCATAAAGACATTTGAGTACTCAAGATAATTCTTGGATATATAACACACACATATTAATAGTACTAGATAATACTATTAATGTTAATTCGTAGTAATATACACACATGCATATATGTGAGTGTGAGTGTGTGCATATGTATGTGTGTGCACAAGTGTCCATGGGCTTGTGTGTGTGCGAGTGTGTGTGTGTGTGTGTGTGTGTGTGTGTGTGTGTGTGTGTGTGTTAGTACTGGAGGCAACCGGTTACACATGTATGTCTCATCTCACTTTTTCTAACTCCATCCAGTTCCCAAGCTCTTTCAGTCAGAATTAGTACATGACACTTTTGGAGCTCTTTGTGTTTTCTGTCATTGGAAAAAAAAAAAAGGAGAGACTTGGGTATTGTAGACAAGCTTATATGGCAGCTTCATGGCCTTGCTTGATGTGAGACTTGCTTATATTAATCTGGTTGGTTTCTTTTCCAACTTTATTTCAGGCCATTTTACTAAGTCTTGCGAATGCCAATGAATGTTAAGCTGACTTTGATTTTCTTTTTCATTGTCCTTGTAATTGTAATATTTTTCAAGGCTTTCTTTCTTTTTCCCTTTCTTTCTTTCTTTTTTTCTTTCTTTCTTTCTTTCTTTCTTTCTTCCTTTCTTCCTTCCTTCCTTCTTTCTCTCTCTCTCTCTCTTTCTTTCTTTCTTTCTTTCTTTCTTTCTCTCTTTCTTTTTTCTTTTTGATTATACCTATTTCAAACACACTATTAAATAACTTAGGAAGGAATTTTACATCCCATCAGCAGTTGGCCATGAGTTCGAGTTTTCAGAACAGCAATGCAGAAAGAAGGATAAACACTTGGGCTGTGAGAAGCCTTTCCGCACAAGCAGGAGATAAAGGAATCAAGGAAGTTACAGTAGACTCTGTAGAGTACACAGGGCAGTGGCTGATCTGCCAGTCATGTGGTCACTTCATTAGCATTCCAGAACAAGTGACAAGGACAATCATCAGAGACTGGTCAATCTCTCCTCAGGATCTGTTGTTCAATAGCTGAAATAGACGGAAAGGAAAGAAAATTTGATCAAGTTTTAAGTAATTGCTCCCTGTTCCTTTTAATAACTAATATGACTGATTATGTATTGTTATAAAATATAAAAGTAAATCCATATGTTTTACTCTAATTAAAATGTCAGCATAAAAACATTGTTACTGACAAACATTTTATCTGTACACCTGTCTCTCATTTATCTATAGGGCATGGGTTCTAAGACCTCCTCTGGTTACTAAATTAACTAATGCACAAGTATCTTATATAAATGGAATACTATTTGCATATAATTTACATCTTCTGTATGCTTTAGTCATCCCTGGATTACGTATACTGTGTAATATGATGTGTATACTATGGAAATAGTGGTGATGCTGCAATGTGGAGAGTGGGGGTCTGGAAATGCGGGAGTCTCTCTTGGGGCGTCCTACTCCTCACTTCATTCATGACCATTTAGAATAACACTCTGGGTCAAGCAAGGGGAAGTTTACATTTTTGAACTTTCTGGAATTTTTACTTATGATCCTTGATTGTCTGAATCCACAGATGTGGAGCATGTATGTGGAGGGCTTGTTTCATGTATTTCTGAGTCCAGACTAAAGGTTACATATTCCCACTTGCATTTCCCATCATGAACATTGCTGCCTTCTCCTCTCTGTAAATGAAAAGTCGGGAAACCCATTCCTAAACGCTAATGGTTTTTAGGCGCTGAATTATTTTCCCTGAGTCTCCACCTTCTCTTTGAGAACCTAGCTTCTGATGGCTGTGCACTTCACATCAAGCACACATTCTGTTTCAGACACACTGAAGAACCATAACCAAACAGCACCACTCTCCCTGCCCTGGAAATGTTAATGGTTTATCCAGATTAACCCTGGTTATATTAATCTACAGATCATCAGGTAAATACTGCAGGTATTTTTATGTATTTTCTACAATATTATTTTTATTAAAAATATGTGATTAAGCTTAAAACAACCTGAAAGAATTATAAATTACATTTCAAAAAATAAAGATGAGCATAAACCCCACAGTTCATAAACCTAAACTGAGGTTAGTAAATTTAAGGTTTGTTCAGGAAAACACCCAAAAATGAAAAGAAAAAAAGTGTTTTTTCATTTCTCATTCATTTCAGCTCAGCATATGACTGAGGCACGTCACTTCACTCTGGATTTCTTCCCACTGATACTTTTAATGAATTAGTGACTGTACTGAGTATAGCTAACTTTGTTCAGAAAAAATACCTTCCACTGTGCTACCCTCTAATACAGTGCAGGTGATAATAGACTCAACAGGAAAACTGATTGTTTAATGAAATGGTTATTAGAAAATTTGTTATGACTCACTTCAGGTGTAGTAGCTCAACCTGTGATGCTGGCACTCAGGAGACAAAATAGAAAAAAATCAAGACTTTTAGGCTACTCTGGCCTTCACAGTGACACAGCCTCACAAATAACAGGAAAAAGAAAAGGAAAAAAATGAAAAGCAGAAAAGAACACAGAAATTTAATCAACAAAGAAAAATACTAGCTACATATTTATAAGCAAAAGGGATTTTCTAAATATATTCTTTATAGGATATATAATGATTTACAGACAAATTACAGAGGCAATAAATAAAAAAATAAATAAATCAGGTTTTAAAATCAAACTGACATGAAAAAAAGCCGAGGGTTTATATCATCATTGCAGAAAGGAGAGAACTTCCCAGAACCAAGGTGTGAGTCCCAAAGGAGAGCGTTGGCAGTCTTAGCTCCCTGGTGCCAATAGCTTCTGCTTGCTATCAAAAAATCAAAGCAAACTGATCAAGCTTATACACAGCCAGGTATTCTTCGCAAGAGAAATGTAAGAGTACGGCTTGAGTGTCGATCATCTAAACAACAACAATCTATCCAGCTAATGGAATATTGCAGACATGATAGTACCGTTTGTAATACGAATCGCGTATGCTTTAATATAAGAAACAGTGTTGGACTTGCCAAATGCATGAAATTCAAGAAGAACGAAGACCAAAGTGTGGACACTTTACCCTTTCTTAGAATTGGGAACAAAACACCCATGGAAGGAGTTACAGAGACAAAGTTTGGAGCTTCGACAAAAGGATGGACCATCTAGAGACTGCCTTATCTAGGGATCCATCCCATAATCAGCTTCCAAATGCTGACACCATTGCATACACTAGCAAGATTTCGCTGAAAGGACCCTGATATAGCTGTCTCTTGTGAGACTATGCCGGGGCCTAGCAAACACAGAAGTGGATGCTCACAGTCAGCTAATGGATGGGTCACACGGCCCCTAATGGAGGAGCTAGAGAAATTACCCAAGGAGCTAAAGGGAACTGCAACCCTATAGGTGGAACAACATTATGAACTAACCAGTACCCGGGAGCTCTTGTCTTTAGCTGCATATGTATCAAAAGATGGCCTAGTCGGCCATCACTGCAAAGAGAGGCCCATTGGACTTGCAAACTTTATATGCCCCAGTACAGGGGAACGCCAGGGCCAAAAAGGGGGAGTGGGTGGGTAGGGGATTGGGGGGGTGGGTATGGGGGACCTTTGGGATAGCATTGAAAATGTAAATGAGGAAAATACCTAATTAAAAAAAAAGTTTAAAAAAAAAAAAAGAGAGACAGTGTTGGATAAAAACCTGGATGTACCAAATAGGAATGCTAACATGAAATCCTGCTTGCAAATATTTAATTTAATAAATTTAAATTTTCCTGTTATGTATAGGAGCTATTTTAGCTTTTGTATCTCTTCCAAATTCTGGTTGAGTTTTCTGTCAAGAGAATCTTTCTGTTGTTTAGATTACTGTGTTTCTCTCTCTCTCTCTCTGTCTCTCTCTCTCTCTCTGTCTCTCTCTCTCTCTGTCTCTCTCTCTTTCTGTGTGTGTGTGTGTGTGTGTGTGTGTGTGTGTGTGTGTGTTTTCTGTATGAAACCCCTCACCTTTTAAAGCTCAAATTTGGAACTCCTCAAAGTTTCTGAATCAAGTACTCAGATCAAAGAGTCAATGATAGAAGGTTTAAACTTCAGAAACACAAAGAGCTGTCTTCAGAAGTCTACGTACAGTTCTAAAGGAAACTTGATTGCACTTACTTGTCGTTACATACTTGTTAATATTTTAACTTTATAAATATTTTAATTCCTTAATTGCTTTGCAGCTTCTCAGGTGTTCATCATTCCTGCCTTTCACAGTGTGGTTCTAAACTTACTGCTAAGCTACATACACACTGAACCACAAGCTACCACCTCCCAGTCCTCTTCGAACTCACATTCCCGGCCAGGGTTACAGAATGTGTCTCGAGATGGCTTGGCACATCTAAACACAGAGAGATGACTTCCCATGTGAGGTGAGCCACAAAACCAATGCACAGCGGTGGGAAAGGACAGCCTGAGGGTAAGAGGAACACAGCCTGGAAGCAGCACAAAGCAGTCTAATTTCTTCTTATTGTTGTATTCAATCATTTCTCATTCTCAAAGAGAAATTTGTTATTTTCTCTAATTAAGCCTTATTATAGCCAGTCTTATTTGTAATCATGTGTTTCTCTGATGAGCATTCTCTCTCCTCTCCTCTCCCCTCCCCTCCTCCCCTTCTCTCTCCTCTCCTCTCCTCTCCTCTCCTCTCCTCTCCCCTTCTCTCTCCTCTCCTCTCCCCTCCCCTCCCCTCCCCTCCTCCCCTCTCCTCTCCTCTCCTCCCCTCCCCTCCCCTCCCCTGCTCCCCTTCTCTCTCCTCTCCTCTCCCCTTCTCTCTCCTCTCCTCTCCCCTCCCCTCCCCTCCTCCCCTCTCCTCTCCTCTCCTCCCCTCCCCTCCCCTCTCCTGCATAACTATAAGTTTATAATACACGATTAGGTCCATTTATTTTTCCTTGTCTTCTTTTTCATATACACACTTATTAGCATACATATATGCATTTATCTAATATATTTCAGTTTGGAGGAGAAGTGATTGCTATGTGCAGTTTTTTGTTTTTAGCCACAACAGATCACAATCAAATCACAATTTCCTAGATTTCCACTTTGTCTCTAGCATTTTGCAGCTTCTTTATCATTTGGTTCTACTATATGTTTTATTGCATAGGCATAAACTACAAGATCAAACCTGTTTTTTCTTTTTTTTCCAACTTCCTTCAGGTTAATTTGCTGAATATTTCTACCTTGATTTTTGTGTGTGAGTGTTAGATATTTCCTTTATTTACATTTCAAATGTTATCCCCTTTCCTAGTCTCTCCTCCGAAAATCTTCTATCCCCTCCTGCCTCCCCCTGCTCCCTAATCCACCCACTCCCATTCCTGGTCCTGGTATTCCCCTATACTGGGGCATTGAGCCTTCACAGGACCAAGGGCCTCTCCTCCCATTGATGTCCAACTAGGCCATCCTCTGCTACAAATATAGCTAGAGCCACAAGTTCCACCATGTGTTTTCTTTGATTGGTGGTATAGTTACAAGTAGCTCTGGGGGTACTGGTTAGTTCATATTGTTGTTTCTTCTATAGGGTTGCAGACCCCTTCAGCTCCTTGGGTACTTACTCTAGCTCCTCCACTGGGGGCCCTGTGTTTAATCCAATAGATGACTGTGAGCATCCACTTCTGTATTTGCCAGGCACTGGCATAGCCTCACAAGACAGCTATATAAGGGTCCTGTCAGCAAAGTCTTGCTGGCATATGCAATAGTGTCTGGGTTTGGTGACTGTTTATGGGATGGATCCTATTGATTTTCATGATAAGACATAGTGGTAAAAATCCAGATAATTTAATTTATTTTACACTTGAAGTAGGAGAACTATTTCTCATGTGCTCATTTTTGTCATTTTATTATATCAATTTTTCACAAATTATATTTTGATCATATTCTTTCCCTTCCCCAATTATTTCCAGATCTCTTCCCTAGCTCCTTACCTATCAAATATCATGTTCTCTCTCTTTCTCTCTCTCTCTCTCTCTCTCTCTCTCAAAAAAAAAAAAAAATTAGAACCAATTAAAACAACCCAATAAGGTATTTTTTAAAAGGCAAAACAAAAAGCACACAAAAACCAGAAAGTCCTACTGCTCCTGGGTTTGGGCCTATTCTGGAGTGTGGATGTATACCCAGTGGTATCATCTGCCATTGGAGAAAACTAATTTTCCTTTTCTAACAGTTTTCAATTGGAAATAGCCTCTTGGCTAGGGATGAGATTCTGTATATATTTCCCCTTCTCTATGCTGGTTTTATGTCTAGTTTGAACTTGCACAGTTCTTGTGTGCACTGTCCCAGTCTCTATGAGTTCACCTGTGCATCAATCCTGTTGTAACTGGATGGTGCTCTTTCCTTGGAGTCCTCCATCACCTTTGTCTTATTTATTTATTTATTTATTTATTTATTTATTTATTTATTTGCCTCCTCCTCTGCATAGATTCCTCAAGCTTTGAAGGTGGGATTTGATAAAAACATTACATTTATAACTGAATATTCCAAAGTCTCTCCATGTCATCTCATTTTTCAATTGTGGATCTCTATTAATTACCATTTACAGCAAGGAGAAGTTTCTCTGAGGAGGGTTAAGCAAAGCAGTGATCTAATGATATAGCAATGTTATTAGAAGTCATTTTATGCTATGCTCATTTAGCAGAATAATAGTAGTATGTTTATGGGGGGCTCATGACCTATCTAGTTATCAAGTTCTTGGCCACTTTAGCAGTGCTGTGTATGGGTTGCATTTCATGGTGTCAGTCTTAAATCCAATCTAAAAGTTCTTCATTAATCCTATAACATTTGTGCCACTCTTACAGCTATATCTTACAGGCAGGTAGCTGTAGTAAATCACAAGGTTCGTAGCTGGGAAACATTGATGGTTCCTTTTTCCTCTGGTAGTGTGCATAGTTCCTTCTATAATGTGAAGTTAGTCAGTAGAAGGGAAGTTTCTAGTTGGGCACCAGGTCATTTTCTCCATACATGATAACGTAAGTGGTGTCTTCAGCAATGGGGCCTTCATCTCAAGTTATAGAAGGAATCAATATCGTTGGCAATAGGCTGTGATTGTTGGATGTGAGGTCTGAAATGAAATGATTCCTGACAATGCAACATTACGGGCATTAACTTGGTAGGATAAGATGTCTAATTGGGGCATTGTCTACCCCTTTATATGGTGACTCCAATTAAATTTAAATTCCTTTCATATTTGTATATTTCTCAGGAAGTTTGTACAGTAGTAGGTTTCCATGTGGCCTTTTGAAAAACCTGTAATGCTAATTGTTTCTCTCCATAATCTCTCCTTTACCCTACTTACCCATTCCCCTCCCCATTCAATCTTCCAATTCTAATTTCTGTTTTTTCTTTGTATAACATCCTTATTTATAATAGCCAGAAGCTGGAAAGAACCAAGATGTCCTTCAATAGAGGAACGGATACAGAAAATGTGGTACATTTACAAAGCGGAGTACTACTCAGCTATTAAAAATAATGACTTTATGAAATTCTTATGCAAATGGATGGAACTAGAAAATATCCTGAGTGAGGTAACCCAGTCACAAAAGAACACGCATGGTATTCCCTCACTGAAAAGTGGATATTAGCCCAAAAGCACATAATGCCCAAGACAAAATTCATAGACCACATGAAGCTCAAGAAGAAGGAAAACCAAAGTGTGGGTGATTCAGTACTTCTGAGAAGGGGGAACAAAATACTCATGGGAGGAAATATGGAGATAAAGTGTGGAGCAGAAACTGAAGGAAAGGCCATCCAGAGACTGCCCCACCTAGAAATCCATCCCATATACAGACAAACCAAGACACTATTGTGAATACCAAGAAGTGCATGCTGACAAGAGCCTGATATAGCTGTCTCCTGAGAGGCTTTGCCAGACCCTAACAAATACAGAGGCAGGTGCTGGCAGCCAACCATTGGACTGAGTATGGGGTCCCCAATGGAGGAGCTAGAGAAAGGACTGAAGGAGCTGAAGGTGTTTGCAACCCCCTAAAAAGAACAACAATAGCAATCAACCAGACCCTCCAGAGCTCCCAGGGACTAAATCACAACCAAAGAGTATACATGGAGGCACCCATGACTCCAGCTGCATATGTAGCAGAGAATGGCCTTGTTGGGCATCAGTGGGAGAAGAGGCCCTTTGTCCTGGGAAGGCTCAATGCCCCAGTGTAAGGGAATGCCAGGGAGAGAAGAGGGAGTGGGAGGGTGGGTAGGGGACCACCCTCATAGAAGCAGGGATAGGATAGGAGGTTCTCACAGGGGAAACCAAGAAAGGGGATAACATTTAAAATGTAAATAAATAAAATATCCAATTAAAAAAAAGTAGATTGTAACAACAACAACAACAAAAATACTTTGTACTTTATTTCTTCTTCATTGGAAGAGTCCCTCCTCCTACCCTGACCCCATACTAGTTACTTAAAATGTTATGAATATTCTAATAAACACTTATAAACAAAGCTTAAAAGTAAACATTCACGTTAAAAATATTCAATATTTGTCTTTTTGGCCCTGGGTTGTTACCTCACTAAGGATGATTGCTTCTAGCTCTATTCATTTAACTATAAATGTAACAATTTTGTTTTCCTGAACAGTTTAATAATATTTCACTGTGTACATGTACCACAATTTCATTATCAATTCATCAGTTAATGATTGTTATTACTGAGGAGTGTTTATTAATTCTTGTTATTTTTGTGGTGGTTTTTTCCTAATTGTTTTGGAATTATTTAGTCTTTGTGTAAATTTTGGTGTGGTTAACCTCTTCAGACTAGTTCTTCTAGCACCTTCAGAAGAGCTACATTGATGGGCAGAAATTGCTTTGGTTTGTTTCTTTTTCATGAAATGTTTTTCTTTCTCCATTTATTGTGATGGATAGTTTTGCTGGGTATAGTAGTCTGGGTTAACCTCTGTGGTTTCTCAGAGTTTGTAGAACATCCATCTAGGCCCTTCCAGGTTTCAGAGTCTCCATTGAAAATTCAGGTGTTATTCTGTTATAAATGGACCTGCATTTACATGTCACTTGGCCTTTTCCCCTTGAAGCTTTTAATAACTTTTCTTGTTCTAAACACTTAGAGTTTTGATTATGATGTGTCCTGGGGAGTTTCCCTTCTGGCCCTGTCTGTTTGGTATTGTATATGTCTCTTATACCTTGATAGGCATCTTCTCCCTTAGACGGGAAATTTTCCTTCTATGATTTTGTTAAAAAATATTTTCCATGTCATTGACCAAGCTTCTTTTTTTTTTCTACTATCCCCATTATTTGTAGGCCTGGTCTCTTTATAGTTTCCCAGATTTCCTGGCTACTTTGGACCTGAATTTTTTTAGAATTAATATTTTCTTTGACTACGCTATTTTTTTCTAGTTTATCTTCAAGACCTGAAATTCTCTCTTCCACTTTATTTATTGTGTTGGCAAGTCTTACCTCTGAGATTTTTGTTTGAATTCCTGCTTTAATTTTTTTGTTTTTTTTTATTTTTTTATTTTTAAGTTAATTTCAGTTTGGCTTTTCTTTATTGATTCTATTTCTTTGTTAAATTCTACTTTCATGTATTGAATTGTTTTCACTGTTTGAATCAACGGTTTCTGTTTTCACAGACATCATTAGGCATTTTCCATATCCTCTTTAAAATTCTTGAACACATTCATTTTTTTTATTTATTTTTATTACATATTTTCCTCAATTACATTTCCAATGCTATCCCAATAGTCCCCCATACCCTCCCCCCCACTTCTCTACCCACTCATTCCCATTTTTTTTTTTTTTTTTTTTTTTTGGCCCTGGCGTTCCCCTGTACTGGGGCATATACAGTTTGCGTGTCCAATGGGCCTCTCTTTCCAGTGATGGCCGACTAGGCCATCTTTTGATACATATGCAGCTAGAGACACGAGCTCCGGGGTACTGGTTAGTTCATAATGTTGTTGAACACATTCATAATTGCTATTTTAATGTCCATGTCTTGTGCTTCAGCTAAATTATTTTTCTCAGAGACTATGATAATAGGGCTGCTGGTTTCTGGAGAAGTCATAATATCTTTTTTAAGTTATGTTTATGGTTTTTTTTTTCTTTTTTGCTAGGCTACAGATACCTGAGATTTGGTTTTTCTTTGGTGTAGATATCTGGTGTTGCTTTTATTTGTAGGTACTTCATTCTTTGGTTGTTGTTCTCATAGTCTAGGCCCTAACCAAATGTGAAGGTTGAGGGGTCCCTGATAGAGAGAATTTTTGAGTTCCTGCCACATGTAGTGGCAGAGGGATCCAAACTCACAGCCAAGTTGCAACTGTGGTAGAGACTGGATCTGCAGTTGGTGGGAAGTCACAAAGCCATGGTTGTTGGCCTAAAGTTGTGTATGAAAGGGAGGGGGCTGTAAAGATCCCATAGAACTATTTTAAAAGTCATTTTCTTGGTATAATATTTCACCTCCCTACCTACACACACATGTACACATAAGCACAAAGATTGATTTTTGCTTCTTTGTACTTCTCTCTTTGTCTAAGATTCTCCTTTCCATAACTGATCTCTTTCCTTGTTTTGGTGTATCTTAACAAGGTTTCTAAATGAAAAAAAAAGTTATTTCTTACTTTTTTTCAATGCTATATTATTACTGAAGTAAACTAACAATAAAACACCATTCTGCCATGTTGTGTTGCTTTTGTTTGCTTGCTTTTTTGTCTTTCTGAGGCAGGACCTCATTCTTTATCCTGTGCTGGCCTGGAACTTAGTATTCAGTCCAGACTAACTTTGAATTCTCAGCAATCCTCCTGACTTTGCTTCTGGGCTACTGAAGTTACAGATGTGAACAATACTGCTGCTTGTTTATCCTTTTTTTTTTAAACTTCTTAAGTCATATAGAGATAATATAAAATTTGCATTGCTAATAAATCTTATAATATGAAATATTAATACTGTTCCTTTCTTTTAATATGTATTTAGAACTTCGTGCCATACTTTGGAACCAGTGTTAAGCATTTGTTTTCCTTATCTACAACCCAATTTGCATGTATGACCATATGCAGAGATTTTAGTTCTTTGATTTCATGGACATTTGAAAATGTATGAAACCCCTGTAAGGGGCATATTAGCATATACCCAAAAAGTTAGACTCAAATGCTATTTAACTGCTCTATTTTCCATTATGGGTCTGTCAGCAGGAACATGTTGCCCTATAGTACATGACAAGGGAAAACGCCAGTAACATTGTTTTTCATAGACAGAAAAAATACCAAAGAAGCAATTTCTTAGCTAAAATGTCACCTGTTAGATGTATAGGGCTCACTGTATTTTGTTGCCCTGGTAACGGCTGGTGTAAAATGACTCCTTTGCACTGCTCCATCAGAGTGATTGCATCCTGTTTTTTCCATCATTTTACAAGAGGCTGTTTTCATTCTCCCTTCCTGACCATATTAAGTGTAAAGAGATTGAATTACTGTGCTGTGCCCTCTCCATTCGATGTGGATTTAAGAGTTGATATTGATGTACTGAGAACCCTGTGCTTCTTCAAGAAAAAAAAAGCTACAAATTATAATGAATTTGACTTTTATGTATCGACCATTCAAGAGTTGAAGTAGGGTTTCAGCACCCAAGGGATAGACAGGGCCCGATCAGCATTTTTCATTCGAACGAATCCAATTGATAAAGCAATATACTTGGTGTCACTTCGCTTGATCTTCAAGTTTAACAATAGTCATGCTAAAAGTAGATACATTACTCTATAAATTTTGCTCATAAAAAAAAAATGTGCTAGCCATAGCTTTCTACAGCTGTACTTCTTCCAACTTTTAACTGAGCAGGGCAGAAAAGAAGCTCATTCCAAAATCATGCTGAGGCAATGCAAGAGCACATGTGGGCAGGAAGTACTCAGGTGCCACCTTGTTTCCCTGCCCATAGCCAGCCATTACCATTACAGGGTCTTTCCTATGGAATTGGTCCTTGCTCTCTTCTTAGTGGGAAATTACTCTCCCAAGTGGCATGCTGCTTTGTAATTACCAAACTGTTTCACTGTGTTATATTGAACAACTTAATGCCCCTAAACCTGATTCATTTGAAATGTTCACTTGTCCCAAATAGTGCTTTTTTTTTTTTTTTTTTTTTCTGTTTTTCCAGACAGGATTTCTCAGTATAGCCCTTACTGTCCTGGAACTTACTCTGTAGACCAGGCTAGCCTCGAAGTCAAACTCAGGGATCTACCAGTCTCTTCCTTCCAAGTGCTGGCATTAAAGGCATGCACCACTATACCCAATGGGAGTGATTTTTTTTTTAAGCAAAGGTTTTTGTTAAGGAGATTGGAGAAATTTAAATGTTGACCATTGCTACAGAAGACTTGTCATCCTGTGACATTCTTTAAAAAGCTTGGAATAGATGAGTTTGCAGAAGAAATAAAGAAAGGATAGGATATGTCAGAGGATTTAAAAAACTCTCCCTTCCTCTGGCTGGGTTGATGGAGGCTGATAATCCACTTTGCTTTATTAGCATTATGTCATAGGAAAAGTCTCTCCAGTTAATTGCTTTCCCTGAACATCGGCTCCCTCTCAGAATTTTGTAAAGGCTATTGTGAGAGTCCTACTGCTTGGTCACAGCATGGAGAGGCATAAAATTCTGCCCACATGGCCAATTTGGTTAAGTGTGTATTTAGACATTTTTAAATGACTTCAACCATGATGATCAATGATCATTGCCCTTTATCAGTGAAACACTGCAAACATTTAAATGGCCAACTAATGACCTTTTTATTGTTTGATGATTCTTAATATGTATACAACAGGAAACTGGCATTGATTTACTCTGTCAGTCTTCTCTGGAAAGCTGGCTATCAAAAGCTCTTTGTTTTCTCTCTCTCTCTCTCTCTCTCTCTCTCTCTCTCTCTCTCTCTCTCTCTCTCGTTCTCTCTCCTCCTTCCTGCCTCTCCCTCCTTTCTCCCCCACAGTCCTGTACTTTGTCTTCTCCCTGTTTTCTCTTTTCAGTGTCTCTCTATTTCAGACTCATTGATATAAAGTACCTGCATCCCCTTTAGTAGAAGGAATCTTCTACTAAAAACTCAACTTCTAAATATGCAATGTTTATATACATCTTCTTACTCTTTCATGTACATGGTCTCTGTTCCTGTGTCTCTGACATGTAAAGGCTCCCTTAAGCAGTACTATGGCACTTAGGGCAGTAGCAACAGGAACCACTGAAAACCAGTGAACACTGACAATTTGCAGCCTACCTCAGACCTTTAACAGCAGATCATTGGAAACAGCCCTGTGATATGCTTGGCAAGTACTTGATCTGAACCTCGGTTAGCTTACAGTATGCACGTGACATCCATTGCCAGCAGAAAATCCAGTTGATTTCAAGTGACAGTGCTATAGTAAGTGCTGGGGTCACATGAGTGCTCTCTCCCAAAAGTGTACTTGTTCTTACACCTCTTAAAGAGTTTGGGGAACAAATTCCTTGAAGTAGCTTTGAGAGAGAACAGCCAAGCGATGAGCTTGAGTGAGTGGAGGTCATATCCTGCTGGGTCATAGTCCAGAGGGTAGAGTCCAGCTCCCTGCTTGTCCCTAACTTCATGTTCTGTGATAACATGTGAAGAAGGCCAGTTTCACTGTTTTTTAATGGAAATACATCTACTTGAGTTATATAGGAGCATCAAAAGAAATCATACGGAAGCCAAGGACAGGCCATTCCCTAATTTTCTACATTACGAAAATGGACAAATACAAGAGGATACTATGAATAGCATCATCCTTGTCTTTAATAAGAGCATTGAGGGGATGTAGAAAAAAATTCACACACTGACATGGAATGTGTTGCTGTGCTCTGTATTTTCCTGAAGAAATCTGGGACTTTTAGGAATGAGATCTTTTAGCTTTCTCTCTCTCTGTCTTTTCTCCTGTTTCTGCCCTAGCCTTCCTGCATAAATAGCCTGGCACATAATACCACCTGCTTGGAAGATGGCGAAAAAAGAGCAGCTCTCATTTTGTGCTCAATCACAGAACCAGTCCCTTACCCATATTTTAAGAGAGATGAGAGAGAGCTGCCAGGTGTCAGTGCCTTGTAAATCTATTTCCTTTGCAGGAGAATTACAGGACATGGCAGAACTGGCAACTATGGACAGTCCTTTCTGGAATGTGTCCTTTCTTTCTGGGTTGGGGTAATTGAGTGAGAGGTGTGAGGGCAATTACTCCAGGAAGTTCCAATAGTTATACACATGGAGAGAAGAACACCCCTCCCCAGCCTTTCTGTTCACACAACTCAGGCACTGACATATTTAGAGTGGTCCTGTTCAGTGCAAATAATGCAAGCTCTGCTTCCCATGCAAGTCTTTCTTATAATCTCATTAAAACATTTTAAAGCAACAGATGCAATTAATTTTATAAACTTATCTTATTTACCCGAGTTACCTGAAATATTAAGAAGTCAACTTGTAATTGACCTAAACTTCTTGTTATCTGTCTCTCTTCCAAATTAAGCCTTTGGAATCTGGTGTATATCTTCCACTGACAGTCACATGTGACTAACGGGGCTTCTAATTTGCCAGAGAAGATTCAGAAAAATCTGAATTTTAAAATGCAGGCTAGCAAACTTGTCTGCCAAGAGGTCAAACCCCCTTTAGGCTGTGTTGGTGAATCACCTGCTCTGGTGAGTCCTTGCCTTCCTGATGTCTGCCTGCACACAGACACACTCCCTGCTGCAGTGAGGGACAGTTCCTGGCAAACATGTTTTCTCCTTTTAGGGTGGGGGAAGGGGTATTTCCTGAATAGGAGCTGGGGGTTATGGGAAAACAGGGGAGAAGAACAGGGATTAGTGGATGCTTTGCATTCACATCAATATTTGTTCTTGTTCTTATCAAGCAGAAAAAGCAGAAAGTCTCCCTTGCACTTCCCAGTTTTGTGATGCCCGTAAGGCAGAGAGGGAAGGATAGGAGAGACACAAGGGCCTGGAAAATCTTCAGCCCCCATGCCCTCATACCCACCTCATGCCTGGTCTTGGGAGAAACAGAAAGCCCTGACTCAGTGGTATCTGAACCCTTTGGCCTTTATATACGTAAAAAAGAATTCATGTTTCAAAAAAAGAAATGGATTTCTTCGGGTAAGCACACTAGAAATGAAAATGATTAAAAGCAAGTGCCTGAGAACCACCCAAATATTATGATCTCTTAAAATTAGTATGTATCAATTTTGCCTGAAAATACCTGTTCTCTGCCCTAGACCCTTAGAAATACATTATTTTTGTGAATAGATTATTCTTGGGGGCAGGTATTTTATCTGCTTGGGTAAACTTACTACATCACCACTTCACCCACCCCCACCCCCAATGCTCTTCATCCCAAGCCTGGGTCCAGTGAACTCCTAAAACCCCCCTGGCCTTCAGTTCCATCTGGTCCTCAGCCCTCTCTTGTCTTCATATGCATATGCAGCTCCTCTCAACAGGGCAGGGCTAACTTAGCCTAGCTGATTTGATGTAACTGGATAAAATTATTGTGCGCTGTGATTGTAAATACTCCTTCTCTCATTCCTAGCCTGGAAAGGCTGGAGAGCCATTACATCGTAATTGGGTAATTTCTTTTTTAGCTATCCAGAGGCATCAAAGGCTGTGTGGTGCAGGATGTCTGGTGCCAGCTGGTGTTAAAATGTTGTCAATTCTGAGAGAACCCAGGACCTAATTCATGGACGGAATCTTTTAGGATTTAAAGCACTTTTACTTAACTTGTTTTGAAACTGGAGATCTGAATCCACTATTCCAATCTATTTGAAGAAGAAAATATTTGGTCTGCAAGGTCTCTTTTGTTTCCATTTTCTTTCTTTCTTTTTTTTTCTCCTTTTCTTTTCCTCCCCCTGCTTTATGCACACTGCACTTTTGGAAATTTCAGCAAATTGCAAAGCCATGTGTTTATGTAGCAAATGGCTTTGTTCTAGTTCATTTGCAGCTTACAAAAATGTGTTTAGATGGAGATGTGCATAAAGACACACACACACACACACACATCAACACACACCTTATAGCTCAAAGAAAAGAGGTCAGTTCCTGGAGTTCATAAATTCTACCAATTAATTGGGCAGTGTGCGGCAGCTGTCATTGTACAGAAGACCAATAAAAGAAAATGAAGCCCGGAGATTCATTTCAGAATAAAAGTAGGGATGTAAAAATGTAAGGGAGGCAATCTTTTGCCCCAAGCATTATGTGCCAATCCAAAACAGAAGGAAAGGAATGAAAGCACTGTTGCAGGGAGGAGAGGGAGGTAGACAGAGGTAGGAAATAGCAGTGGGTGCTATTCTCGCCACTACAGAATCTGCGCAGCAAATTGCTGTGCTTTAAGAAGAAGTAGCAATCAGCACCGATTGAAATATCCCTGAATGCAGCTATAATGATGTTCCTCTTCTCCCTCTTGTGTCTGGCACGATAAGCCATCATCAGAAATGTGCACCATCATGCAGGGTACATTTTCTAAAGACAAGAACACCCCTGCATGTGATTCCGAGCCTGAGAGCAATCCGTGTGCCTGAGGTGCAGACACGGGGCCAGCTTCACCAGCATGTAACCTGTCCAATCACACGGAGGCCTCCTAGCACAAAGACCGCATGCTTCATTAAATGCCACAGTGTTGTCAACTTGAAATTAAAACTCCTCATAATTGTGAACAAGGAGCTATGGGTTTCATCTTGTTGTAGACCTTGTTAATATCAGAGGCATAAAATGCAGCTATTTAAAATGTCTGCACCTGAAAGATTCACGCACAGCTTCCCTGACCAGGTAATCAGGAACACAGAGAATAAAACAGCAAGTAGAGCGTTCTCACATATCATGAGGGGAAGTCACCTCTTGTCACTCGCTGGTTCCTGAATTACAGCAATTGCCAAAAAAAGCCACCTGCTGCCCTGAACCCCAGCTCTGCATCCACAGTCTACCAAGGCAGCTCTGGGTGTTCCTTAACTGGCTTGAGTTACAGAGCACCAAAGTCAAGTCGCATCAGAAGTTATTTGTTGTGAGAAGACATAACACAATCTGGTAGAAAGCAGAATCATACAAAAGGATCTCATGTGTATACTATTGTGAGCTTGTTAGGTGGAGGAAAAACAGGATAAAGGGGACACCGTAACAAACTAGTGCATCAAATCACACGTGATTGTGTTTCTCTGGGTTTTTCTCCCTGGCAATGAGCATATTACAGACCTGATTAAGCCATCTTGCCACTTCTTTTCTTGTTCTCAGGGCAATATTTTTGAGTGGGAGTGTGCCTCGAGTAACTCTCTCATGCCATGAGGGGATAGGTCCAGCTCTGAGAACTGCTTAAAAAAAATTAGCGCACAAATATTTTAAAAAGAGATTTTAATGGTAGTAGTATCAAAATCTAAAATACAAAGACTGCCATAAGAAGGTTTTGGGTGTTTTGTGGTTGTGGGTATGATTAAGTTGAGGTGTCTTCTCAAAATTATTGGAAACAAGTGACTTTGGGGAGAGAAAACACTGGTAGGATCAGATGACTCTAGACTTTCAGTAAACCACTACATCTGAGACTTATCCACATTCCTATCATATGTAATTATATACTAAGGCAAAGACGTGAAGGACTGTTGGCTCTTCTAAGGAGAGAGTCACATGCACACACAGAGAAAAAGCTCCATTGCCCATGTCTGCCAGTTCAGTCATTGCTCGCTCAGTCAGGTTTCATAAAATCAAGGATCCAGAATCTTATTATGATCCAGTGCAAGGCAGAGGCACTGGAGATCTCTGGATTCCAGGAATGGTTCCACCATCTTGGGGTCATCGTAGGGTCAAAAAGACTCTGATCAGTAGAACAAGCAAAAAACGACACGGGAAGAAGTTGATAGGTATTCACAGGGCCCAGAGTCCCAATCTGTCGGTCAAAGATGTCTTGAGATTGTAGCACTCTTATTGGTGCCACACAATGAATAAAACAAAAGCTATTTCACTACCTGCAGTTCAGCAGATTCACCCTCTCTGTGATAAATGACTTAAGTTCTTATTCATAGACACTCAAAAGCCAAATATCTGGAGCTTAGCCCTGGCCCACTCTTGTTCTTGAACCACTCTTAAGTAATAGGACAAATCCTGTGGATTTGGTTGGATTTTATACATAGTTAAGAGCCACATAATGTCATTATGCCAACAATGAAACATATATACAGAAATGGTACTATAAGAATACAATGCCTTCTGAGATTTTCTGCCAGTGTCTGACAAATACAGAAGTGGATGCTCACAGCCATCCATTGGATGGAGCACAGGGTCCCCAATGAAGGAGCTAGAGAAAGGACCCAAGGAGTTGAAGGGGTTTGCAGCCCTATAGGAGGAACAACAATATGAACTAACCAGTACCCCTTTAGCTCCCTGGCACTAAACCACCAACCAAAGAAAACACATGGTGGGACTCAAGGCTCTAGCTGCATATATAGCAGAGGATGGCCTAGTCTGTCATCAATGGGAGGAGAGGCCCTTGGTCCTGTGAAGGTTCTATGCCCCAGTATAGGAGAATGTCAGGGCCAGGAAATGGGAATGGGTGGGTTGGTGATCAGGGGGAGGGGATGGGGGGTTTTCAGAGGGGAAACCAGGAAAGGGGATAACATTTGAAATGTAAATTTTAAAAATCTAAGTTAAAAAGGGGAAAAAAGAAATGTAAATAAAGAAAATATCTAATAAAAAAATAAGAGTTAAAAAATTCCTTTTACTACATTATGTCATACTATCATAATGTCATAGACAACCACCACTCAGGTGTTTGCAGTGAGATTCCTATAAACACATCTGTAGCATTGCAAGTTGAATTCAAAATATATGGCATGAAGTCCCTCAATAGTGATGAGACATGACCATTTGCAGTACATACTGTACCATACTCCCATTACTTTATAAAATATTCCTACATATAAAAGAATAAAAGAGTATGCAAAATTGCAATAGCAGCAGCCCATCCAGGGCATTGGCTGTGTCTTTTGATTAAATCAGAACACATAATGTGATGGGCCTATACCAAAAAAGTATATGAAAGATAATTGTGGTGTTCACAGAATGATGAAATTGCCCTTCTCAGAATCTGCTCCCCTTTTTAAGCCTTGCATAACTGTGTGTGCTGATATAGTAGGGCTAATAATGCAATGTTTCATAATGTTTTTGTCAGTATCCCATGGAAACAAATGCATGGCACTTAGAAGAAAGCCTTCACGCAGCAAACATTTAATTCACAAACATGCTTGCTAGGCTCTGGTTATTTCTTTCCCATATCAGATGTCTTTCAGAACAACATCAAAGGAAAGATCACATGGTAAATGTGTTTATAGTTAAGGCAACTTTGGGAAAATCTCCTTTTCCTGTTGTTTTTTTTTTTTTTCTTTATATACAAGAAGGTCTATGACACCTAATGTCTCTGGGAATGAGCCATCTTATCAAGACCTAGAGAGGCCCACATGTAACCTAGTGATGGACAAATGGAACATAAAAAAGAACATTCCATGGGTTGTGGTTGATTAAGAAGTTTTAGCAAGGTAGCTAATTTATTCCTCTGTTCTTGTTTTGGACCACTGTATCTGGTTAAAATGATAGTAATTTCCAGGTCATAGAGATCCTACTAATGTTTAGATGCATCTTCTTCCTTTTCTGCCTTACCAACAAGCCCCTTCCCAGGTTTTAAATCCACAAAGCAAGAGAAACAAACTTAGTTCTTTCTGGAATGAAACAGTATTGTGAGGAAGAAAGAAATGACGCTTTAAGCTCATGGGAACCCCAAGAGTGCTGCTTTCTTCTTATTACCAAGGATACCTCTAGTCTTACAAGAAGCAAGATGGGAAGTAAATATCCTTACGATGTAGCGGAGAGAACAGTAAATGTTCTATTTTTAGCATGTCATGTCTGTGGAAAAGCCCTTAATCTACTTGAAGGCAGCCTCGCTTCCAGTGTGCTTCTTCACATTTAGAAGTTTATTGGCTGCAAGGCTTTCTCAAGAAATTTAAGATGTGAGGCTCCTTTAATTATATTTTTTTAAAGAATTTAAAGTTTAAACCCTCCTGAGACTTTCTTTATCATTCAAAATTAAGTATAAAGGCAATGTGGAGAAGCATGAAATGAGGCCCTGACAGTAAATTAAAACACAGGGTCTGACCTGCCCGCCATGGGCCTTTGGCCAAATAATTGAATTTCTCCAACCCTCCATTTTGTCATCATTGGAAGATGATAAAACTCTGACTTGTGGTGACTAGCAATAAGACGCTGTGCACAAGACAAGATGTTCCTGGCTGATAGTTGCCAGACTAGGGCAAATATACACCCAGATCAGGTCTTCCTGTCTCTCATCCAGCTACTGTCACTTAGTTTTCATCTTCCTTGTCTCCACCACAACTACATGCCCATTCTAGTTCTCCCACAGGGTAGATGCTCCAGTCGCCATTTTCAAAAACTAGCATGTAAAACAGCATCGGCACAGTAAGGACACGCACTAGACTAGCCTGTCATTCTTTAACTAAGGTGTTTCTATTAGGAAAGGGAAGGGGAGGCCACGGGTTTCACTTACACTAAGTGCTAATGCATGGGCACTGGCAGCAGGAGAGGTGGACCTGGGAACCTGTGGGTTTTCTAAAAGGGAAAGTTGGCATAAGGGAATCAGGATAGAGAGTGGGACACAAATAACCTGATAGCAAGCACTGTGGCTGCTCTGGAGCTCTCGGCTTATTTATAATTCAAAGCTGGTCTGAAAAGCAATAGGAAAATGACTTAATGGCACCTCCTCAGCTTGAAGCAGGGCTGGCTTTTGCAGCTGGAGAGAGCTCTGTGCAGTCCCAGGCAGCCTGGAGCTGATCCATGCCAAGGGGATGTCCCAAGAACTAGGGTCCATAGCATGCTGGAGTGACCGGCATGGCAGGAGTCTGGCATGACAGGCAGCCCACAAGCCTGTGTCTGATTTTGACCATCTTTTTCTCCCAGGTCTCAGAATGCTGGGCACCTTTGAGAAGCCCTAGGATGGCGAATTGTCCTTCACCTGAGTTCTAGAGAGAGGATCCTTTTGAACTTTCTAACTGAGGTGACTAAAGGGTTGGACAAGGACCCTGAGGGAAGGAGAGCTAAGCAGGCAGCTTGGAAGGCCAAGGAGAATAGGACAAAGGTCTCTGCAGCGTCTGGGTGATGCCACCCCTGAGAATAACAGGGAGTTCTGTACATTTCTACGTGAAACAGAGCCAGAAAGAAGGGATGGGACTCAGGGCCAAACAGCCCAAGGTCATTCCCTTGGATGCAGGCCAGGCCCTACTGAGATTTCCCTTCCCAGCTTGCTGCTAAACTGGGTGTTTATAGCAGCAGTGGCAAGAAGAAGTTCAATGAAGCACTGGCCTGGCTGTAGTCCCTTGGCATCTCCCAGGCTTTTTTCTTTCAGCCCTTGGTAGGGGTGAGAAGGGGTGTTTATTATCATCATAGTGACCTTCACTTTCATCACATTCAAAGTAGAACCATGTTAAAATCTGGAAGGATTAATGAAGTTATATAAAATGAGGTCACCCACTCATTAAACAAAGGGCTAAGCTGCCTTAATACCAACTTTGACATGCACCTGTTTAGCCAATTTCCATCTGTGTCTGTGGGAGCCAGTACTGTGAAGTAGTTAGACTCTGAGTACAAACTTGTGTCATGAGATCTCTTTACCCTGAGCTGACCTCAACAGCCAAACAGGGTACACCATCTGCAGTCAGAAGCTAGTTGAGACATGTATGGCTACGGCACATTGGGCAGACGACAGCCTCTGCCTATCCTAAATTGGCAAGCAAAAAGAGGCCAATTTCAACCTCTATTCTAACTCACTGACCTAGATTTTTTTTCAGTGTTCATTAAATGTCATGTCCTGCAGATCAAATGGCGAATCCTGTGTCCTTGAATGAATCTAGAGTGAAATTGTGGAGCAACTGAAATTCATTTTATATTTCCACTGATCTTCAGCCAGCTCCTATCTTCTCAACCATCCCTCAGTCCCATCAAATTAAACGGAATCCAGAAATGGCACAAAGCTATAGCAACAAAAGATACCCACTTTTAAGAGAGACTTCTAAATGAGTAACTTTAAAGATGGAATGAATAGACCCAGCTAATTGGGCCAAAGTACATAATTTATCTAGCTTGGCTTGCTTCTCGCTGACCAGTCATTTTGTGGCCTCATGCCCCAAGCATTGGAAAGTCTGTCATTGGACCAGGGAAGCCAACAGAATAGGCCCTGGTACCTTGTTTTATTTGTTGTTTTTCTATTAAAGACTTGAAAAACTATTTGTGGTGCTAGTCTAGCTTTGTGGCCTGGAAGAAATCCGATAGATTCAAGTATATTGTTCTATGAAGGGATGCTGGTGACATGCCTCAGACTAGATGCTGAAGATAAGCTTGCATCTTACACAATGACCATAAGCGGGTCAACGAAAACTTACAGTGTGATCATGTGATTCATTTTTAGTCCTCAATCAGTGTCAGATCCAAAAGAAACTTGAGACCATTGGTCTAGCTCTGGTGCCTATTAGCATACCAAAGGGTACATGGGCTTCCAGGCTCCCTCAGTACCAGTGGCTCTTCTCAACTCTTCTCACCATGCCCCTATGCTCAAACTTCTCCAGCTCAAGCACTTCCCTTCTTCTAGTTTCTCTTTCAGATAAAACCCTGCCCTTTTTGTCACGCTCTACAAACTTTCTCAGGCTGTCTTTTTCTTTTGCCTCTCCTTTCTCTCTCTCTCTCTCTCTCTCTCTCTCTCTCTCTCTCTCTCTCTCTCTCTCTCTCTCTCTCTCTCTTCCTTTCTTCCTCCCTCCCTCCTCTCTTCTTCCCCAACTTCCTCTCCTCTCATGGCCCAGTACAGACTACCAGCCATGTTTAGCTTATTACTTCCTCTCCTTGCTTTGGACTCTTGCAGATGCCTCTGGCTGTTCTTTCCCTCATACCTTCAATAAAAACCTTCCCCCTAACTACATCTTGGAGCAGTCATGTCCTCACTTTATACACATTGGTATTTTATTCTGGATCAGTTCATATGTTTGGTTTATAAATTCTATCTTTTGTGGGTTTTTTTCTTTGTTTGCTGTTTGGTTTTTTTTCTTCCCATCTTTTTGGTTGTTTAGTGGACACACTGAGGTAAAAAAATATGGAAAGATCAGTTGTTGGCTATTAGGAAAATGCACACAAAAATAGCAAAAAATATAAGCTAAGACGTTAAAGTAAAAAAAAAATGAGGAAAGGCAGATAGAAAGCAGGCTTCACGTATCTTGTAACATTTTGATGCTTGTGCAATGGAGACTAAAAGTAGCTGAGGATAACTGGGTTTCCCACCATGTTATAAAAGTTTGTAGAGCACAAAGCAAACCTCTGAAGACTGGCACAAACAAACGAACTGCAAAAATTTAATAAAGAAGGAAGGAATCACCCCTGGTGATTCTAAGCTCCTTATTTTACTACAAGACCTGAGACTTGAGGATACAATCTATCAATTTCAGCCAAAAAAAAAAAAAAAAAGATCCCGAGTTGCAGCTTCAACAGCTTCCAAAGATCACATGGCACAAGCTAATCTCACTCCTTCCTGTGCTGGATCAAAAGTCCAAGGTGACAAAGGAGGGTGGGATTGTGATCAGCCAAGGCTTCAGCTACGACTTTCATTCTCATCTGTTCTGTGGCACTCTCATAACCAAATCCAAACAAATGAGCTTACTCTAGGATAATGCCCAAGAGGGCGCTACCAGTACCTAAGAGGCAGCAACATGAGGTGGAAAGAAGGCACTGCTGGCACGAGTCTGCTCTGGGTCTTTCTTAGCAGCCACTGGTGAGGGAAGCCAATCTTTGCTTGTTCATTTGGAATGGGTCAAACGTCTGTCACATTATCAGTAACAGTGAGGGAATGTCCTTGTCCCTTAAGCATGCTTGAGATAGAGGAGGATAGGGAAGCTCAGTGGGCAATGCTTACGTGTCAGGGTAAGTTAAAAGAGGGGAGCATGCAACCAAGCATCAGAGGGCACCTCTCTCACCTAATGAAAACAACTGGATTCTGCATTAGCACCATCATCATATCCTCCTACACCTTACTAAAAGCTCCATGTCAAACTTTACAATAGGTTGAAATAGTTGAAATAACTCAGTTTGGGTGACTTGAGTGTACAATAGAATGGGGAAGAAACTGTCCAGAAGACAAATTTTTCTAGATTTCCAAGTATATAAGAAAGGCATAGACAAGAATCTGCAAGAGAACAGTGTAGAATGCTGGATCCAAAGTTAGCCTGGTGTGTGATTATGTTAACTAATTGTGTGGGAATGATTTGAGAGAGGCTGATCAAGCCTGGCATTCCAGAAAGTAGCACACCCAGCTGTGGAGTGGTGCCTAACTTTCTACCACTAGATGTGAAAATTAAAATAGACTGAATGACTTCTGTGAGCCAAACACTATTAATGCTCCAGCCTCTTATTAATGTCTTCTTAAAGATGTCTGCACAGAGGAACTGCCTTCCTCTTGCTGTGGAATCTGTCTTGATTCGGTGGAGAGCACAAGAAAGGCAGTCTTTTGAGTTAACCTTTGTCATCGGCTTGAGAGATGCGGTACTTCTAATATTGGCAAACCATTTATATTTTAATACAAATAGCTTTTAAAATCTCCTCCGATGTCCTTCCTAGAAGGAAATTGGTGATACAAACAGGTAAAATGCTGAGTATATAGCTCAGCTAGTAAAGTACTTGTCTGGTAAGCTCAAAGTTCTAGGTTCAACCCCCAGAATCATACAAACTGCATTAGTGGTGCATAGTTGTAATCCCTACATAATAGGAGATGGAGACAGAAAAATCAGAAATTCGAGGTCATCCTTAGCTACAACACAAGTTTTAAACAAGTCCAGTTTACATAAGACTCTGTATCTAATTAACAACAACAACAACAACAACAACAATAATAATAATAATAACAATAGTAATAATAGTTTAACAACTAAGAACTGTGGAAATACAGTCTCAAAATGTGGGATACTGAGGTTCAGGAAACTCAGAACTAGAGATGCAAATGCTTCAAGAAATATTTCCTAGCTAAACATTTCTAGTCCATTGCAAAGGAACAAAACTATAAACTGTCTTAAATTTAGATAATTTCCTCTGTCCTGAAATACACAATCTAAGCATTTGCATCCATCATGACAAACATATCACACAAGGATGGATTAGATTGGTAATAGCCCTGTATCTTAGAAAGCCACAACTGCCACTGCTTTAAAATGTCACTTAGTCCACAGAGATGAATTTCTCGATGCAGACTTATGGCCAGAGGTTCAGTTAATCCCGGGTCTCCTGACTTCAGTGGATAAGCTTTGCCCCTGAGAATGAGGATAGTGCTTTATGGAGTTTATATTTGTGCTTTCCTGATACAAGGGGTTTGGTCAGGACTCTCCTTTGGGAGCCCTCTAGGGTCTTTCACCCATAATTGTTTGCTAGCTTAAAATGTAAGATAAAATCAGAAACGAGAAAGTTGTTATAACGTACATTTGCACAACTCGGGTTTTGCGAAACGTAGTCATTCTTTTTTTTTTTTTTTTTTTTCTTATTGGTAAAAACATGCTGATTTCCTTTGGATTTTGTCTCCTTCTGGTTCATGGGAACATGACACTTTTACCCACGAGGATGTAATCCAGTCTGGACAAGCAAGATGTGAGAAGTACTTTCTCAATATTTGCACATGCTTCAGAGAAAGCTCCAAGAAGGGACTCCAATCTTTCATTGAATATCAGAAATCCAAAAGTCTTTTAGAACAGCACGGTCATTTCTCATACCAAATGAGATTCTACCCTAAGAACAGTTGAGTACATCAAGAAGAACAAAATACAGCAGGGTGGGCTGTTGCAGACTGGAGACTTGGTGGCACTGGAAGACACACATCAATTTGAACCACTGCACCCCAATTTCCAAGTCCAGCAGGCTTGAGTTTCTGTCTCTTATAACATAAACATCTGAACAAGAGCCATATGTACTACATTGAGTAAAGGCTGATGCACTGAATGGTTGGCTGGTTGAACTTAAATAGGCATTCACAAATGGCATCCCAGAGCTTTCCATGCAGAAGGCATGGAGCGAGTGACAGCGTTGCTACAGGGGTTGACTCACATAAGACATATGTACTTGCTGCAGTCGGGGGTGGGAGCCACGGGCAAGGAAGGAGAGCACAGCAGTTCCATGCATTTCCAAGATCTTGACCTAAGAGTCCTAGAGGAGTTAACTGATGAGAAACAGCTCTTTGATGTGGAGAGAGATTTGAGTTGTGACAATAACAGTACTGTCTGCCATATTTGAAAATCAGGTGCAAAATCTCTGAGATGCCAGGATATCCTAGTTTCAGGAAAGAACTTTCTTCCAATATAAGTTTTTTTTTTCAAAATTGGACCAACAGCAGCAGCAGCAGCATTGAGAACTTGTACAAAATGAACATTTGTTTTTCTGGCTTCAAGCTACACCTCCTAATTCAGACACCGGGGATGAAGCATAAAAGTCTGTGTTTAACAAGTTTTGTGAGAACTTCTCTTGCATGCTCTAATGTGAGGGTTTTTGTCTGAAGGGTTTTGATGGTGTTTTTAAACATAAATGTGATGGACTGAGAGTCCATGTCTCCAAATTCATTTGTTGAAATTCTAATCCCTGGCTTGAGAGTATATGTGGGTGGGGCCCCTGGAATAAGACTTGTGTCCTTATAAACTTCAGAGAGATAACTCACTACTTTCAAGGTTACTGCTACCAGTGAACCACCAGGAAATGGCCCACACTACACACCTAGTTCACCACTGCCATGTTCTAGTCAGTCTTGGAGTGTGAGCAGGCAATCCCTATTGTTTAGAGGCCATCTAATCTGTGGTGTTTTCTTGTGGCAGAAATAGAAAAACACACTGGGTATTCACAAGCTTGAATTGGGACCAACTTACATCTTTATTTTCACAAACCTCTAGTCAAAGCTTAGATTTCTGTTATGAGTCTGGGCAGTGAACCAGAACATGCAACATCATATTCCCTGGCTGAATGGAGAGGTATTCTTGGGTCACATTTTAGGGGTGGCAGATATATTAAAACACCATCAATACTGGTTGTTATCTTGAAATTATGGTAATTGTGTGGCCTATTGCTATGTTCTTAATGTGTTTGTTTGAAGCTGTTTTGGATAAGATGGCTCCATCTCTGGATAAGAGAAAACTATTCTATTGTAAAGGGAGGAAGCTCTTTGGGAATCCAAAAGAGGGATAGGACAGTTAACAAGTGCAGAAAATCACACGCAGAGCAGGGGCAAGATTAAAGGTGGCTCCCCAGGGGAAGACAGTAAACCGAAGCTCCATCAAAATGAAGTCAGGCAGCCTTAGTAAGAAGAAACATGCAGAAATTCCCTCAGGACTAACCCATAGGTCCCACATGCCTCAAATCCAGTTGCTTGAACAGTGGCTTAACCTGGGTCAGTAAGGTAGACAGTTTTCTCAACTTAGTGGGCTGCGGCCAAGTGCCATCTTAACAAGAGATTGTTGTTTAAAACTGAGCTACCCTGATGGCCAGAGAACAGGGAATAGCCAAAAGTCAGGGAGCACAAATTAAACTTACTTCAGCCCCTAAGAACAGAGGAAGCCCCAGGAGACAGCTGTAGACAGAGGAAGAGCTATATAAACAAGCCCCAAATTGTGGAAAGCAGAAGGCTTGGCTGAGACAGTGCAGTTATATAGTAAGGAGCCTGGCATCAGACCATATCACCTGAGGCAATTTTGAAGTTTGATAGCCCTGAGCTGGAGGTCAGTAGGCCGACAGCGTCTGGAGCCAGCTACCTGCTGTAAGATTCACTGCTGTGGAGTGGAGAATGTTGAAGCTCCAACCAACTCCTTAGTATCTGCAGATGCATCCCTCCAGCAGAGTGATTAATGCTTAGTGGTTTGTTAAAGTAGGAAGGTAGTCCTCTGCCTGCATATCTCTCAGTGTTGTGGCTTCCTCTACTCTCACCATATTTGGGAGACAGACTTCCCCCCAAGTCACTCCAGGGAATATGGTTTGAGGAGTCTCGGGAGGGTAGGAGGACCTACAAGACCTATAAGCCAACTGTGGCCAGCAGAACCACCTGACTGCAAAGAAGAGGTACTACTGAAATGAGGATGCTCTGGTAGACAAAAGTCACTTGTCAAATACATGCCCACTGCTAGCATAAGTCACGAGGAAGTCAGGGTCCACAAGCTGGACTGTTAACCTTTTCCCTCGTCTGTACATGGGAGGGTGAGATGCTCCAGTTAGCAACTCCAGTCATCTTAATGCTTTGTCTCTTCGATGTTTCTTGGTTCCTGCCCTAGTACTTTTTGATCTCGTGCTTCCCCCTTTACCTTTTACTATAATTTAAGCATTATTTTTTTCGTAATGTTTTTATTTTACTACATTTTATTTTAGTATGTATGGGTGTTTTATGCATGTATGTCTATGTAGCTCATGGGTGCCTGATGCGCAAAGAGGGCAAAACAGGTTATTCTGCAATGCTTGCTGATCCCTCATCTGCAAGCTCCAGATGAGCAAAAATGTTTAGCTCACGTCTCTAGGAAGCAGAAGGATTTAGGAATGGCTCCAGTGATTTGTTGGAGAATCTGAGTATCAAAAATGACTCTAGACTTGGCTTTTTAAGTTTTTCGTGTTGCTATGTGTATACATGGACGTGTAAGGTCAAAGAATAGGTTGCAGGATTTGTCTCCGCCCTTCCTCATCTAGTTCCTAGAGATTGATCTCAGACCACCACCCTTCAAAGTAAATGCTTTCCCTGCTAAGCCATTGCACTAGCCTTGTATTTGTTTTCAAATCAAAATCTTCTTGTTGGTTTGCTCTTCCATTCTACTTTCTTACTTTTCTATTGCTGGCTTTCTTTCCTATGACCTAGGTTGATTTCTTTATTCAATTCAACTACTTGGGTTTTTTTCTTCTTCTTCTTTTAATTTGTTGTTGTTATTGCTTGTAAACCTTTGAGATCTTGTCTGGTCTTGCCCATATCTGTATCTTTTTACCTCAGGAGCTGGGAAGCTGTGATCACTGTAAGGACCATGCCACCTTGCTATTCCATGCTTTCTTTCTTTTGGTTTGTTTGTTTCTTTGTTGTGGTTTGTGCATTTGGACATCTCTTCAAGTTCTATTCGTGGGTCTCTCATTTGTGAATAATCTACTTTTCAACATTAGTACCTCTTGGAAAGGAGAAAATAAACCAGCTATAGAAATAAAATGCCAAATCAGGTAAAGTATAGAAATACAATTACAATAAATTAAAAACCTTGATACATCACCAATTACCATAAAATAGGCCATGGAAAATTTAATGTATAATGTGAAATATTATTTAATATCCTGAGGGAATAGAAATAAAAGGGGGAAGGGGAGAGGAAAATAGAAGAAAAACAAGGTTAAATTAACAAAAACAAAAATGTAATGAAAAATGAAAAAATAGGTTATAAAAGCTAAAGATAAAATTGAAAAAATAAATGAAAAAAGATTTACTAATTATAAGAAAATTTATAACCAAAATTAGATTGAGACTTAAAAAAACATTTAAATCAATAAATTGTGATATTGAAGATAAACAGATGAATAAAAATCACATGATCAACTCTTCTTGATGGTTCCCTTCCTCACCTTTCAAAATTCTTTGTACATTCTTCAAACACCCCACTGAAGTCTAGATTCTTCTGCATATGTCACTTGTTATGTAATATATAATAGGCCTATCTTATCTCAGATAATATAATGATCCATTATGTACCATCCATTTTCCTGCAATTATCTATTAATTTATTTTCATTTAAATTTTCTATCTTTGCTTAAGAATTTCATACATTAACACTGCATTTCATTATTCCCACCCTTCCTTCTGCTCTCTTCAAGTTCTCCTGTGTCTTCCACATTTCCTTTCAAATCCATGTTCTTTTTTTCTTTAATTATTATTGTTACACATGGCCTTTATTTTCTTCTAGCGTTTTGGAATATTACTTTAAAGTCTTCAACTCATTTTACATTTCCTCCCTGGGGTGAGATAAAGATCTAGCTTAACTATTTTGCCCAGAGCTATACAGTTTTCCCAATACCACTAGTTGAAGAGACTGGTGTTTTTCCAATGCATATTTCTGGTACTTTTGTCAAACAAAATTGGGTCGTCAGTCTTAGTGGTGTGGCTTCTATGGGAGTCTTAAAATTTTATTCATCTGCATGTCTGGTTTTGTACCAGTATCTGTCTTTGTTAACTGTGGTTGTACATCATAATCTGAGAGGAGGCATCATGATGCTTCCAAGCATAACTCTGCTGACTTAGAATCACTTAGCTATTCAGGGTATTTTCTGCTTTCATGTGAATTTTTAAGAAATTTTTATTACTTTTTGAAGATAATCATTGAAATTTTGATGGGAATTGTGTTAATTCCTTTTGGCAGTATAGCCGTTTAAACAATATGAATTCTGTCAGTCCATGAGGACAAAGGTCATTTCATTTTCTAGTGTGTTCCTTAATTTGTTTCTTCAGTGTTTTAACATTTTCATTGAACAGGATTTTCATTCTTCGGTTAGATTTATTTCTAGGAATTTTCTTTTGAAACTACTGTAAATGTGATTTTTTTTCTTGACTTCCTTCTTGGCAACTTTATGATTGGGGGATAGAAGAGCTACTGATTTTTGCATGTTGATTTTGTGTTCTGCTACTTTGCTGAAAATGTTCATCAGATCTAAAAATTTTCTGCTGAAGTTATTGAGGTCTTTTAAGTATAAAATCATGCCTTCTCTAAGTAGGGATAATTTGACTCTCCTTTGTTATTTTTATCCTTTTTAGTTTTTTCTCATGTCTTACTGCTCTAGTTAATATTAAGTACTATCTTGAGTAAGAGTGAAGGAAGTGGGCACCCTTGTCTCCTCTGATACAAAGGAGGCAGGGGAAGGGAGGAGCAAACAGAACTAGACAAGATGATACATATGCATAAAAATGGCACATGAAACTCACATCTTTGTATGCCAACCAAAAGTTAATTTTATAAAGCCAATGCAAGAAACATGTATTACTATATTTAAATTTTAACTGTTCTGATACCCATATTTAAATGTGACTTACTTCCTTTGCAAATGCGTACATTCTGTTATATGTATTGAAATATTAATCCCAGGATAAAGGCCTCAGACTCCACTGGGCCTCTGGAAAAGAACAGGGCTCATTCACGTCTCTGCCTTGGAAGAAGTCCTGTCTCCAGCTCCATCCCTCACTGTGTTGTTCCCAATCAGAAGGAGGGGAAATTATCCGAAAGGAAAGGGTTCTAGGAGGTAAAAGCAAAGTCTTACCTTGCCCACTCTCCCCTTGCATCTGCATGAAGGCAGAGAGAGCATTCTGGTCCTCGCTCCTGGCATAACAGGCTCCAGAGTGATCCATCTGTGTCTTGTGGTCATCTGTCTCTTTCTGAGCCAGAGAACCAGAAAGCACTTAGGGTCCCACCTTGTCCAATTCATCTTTGAAGATCACAAAACTAATTATATCATCTTTGACTTGCCTGTTTGATCCATACATTTCTTCTGGCTTTTCTTTAAGACACGGTGATCTTACTATGTCATCCAGGCTGACCTTAAACTTCTGGACTTAGTCCTCCCCAGCCATGAGTATAGCTCAGGCTATAGACATGTCCCAATGCATCTGTCTCATGTCTGTTTCTTAATTATTTCAAACCTAGACAGCACAGACCAGCACCTGACTTGAGATCCTTTGAAGCTTTCCTGAAGTGAGTGTCTAGCTGCCGTTGCATCCTCTTTTCCTTTTGAGTATGTTAGAGTGACGCAATGCAACAGACTTCTACCCAGGAAGGTCCTTAATTGTTCCTCAGGCAGTACTGGTACTACAAACAAAAATTGAAGTGATGCACTTAGACTAGAACCTTAGCTTATTTGCATTGCTGCCCTTTATGAAGTTATAATATTCAACCTCATCATTGTGCAGCCCATGAATTCCACAAACCAGTTGTAAAGCTTCTTCCTTAGCCACTGGGCACAGTCTACTGAAGCTCCACTGAAGAGATGCTAGATATTTTTCTAGAACCTCAGACCAAACATTTTATCAAGAGCAGTACCAAGATCAACCTTTTAGGGAAAACATATTTAACCTTTGTGTAAACTAAAAGAGGACAGTCATGGTTAGCTATGTATTGTGCAAGGACATAAAGCAGTCAAGATGATAAAACCAGAACTTCAAATGGGTTACCATATCAGCTCTATTTCCCCATGTGCTGTTTATTGGCACATTTGATATGCAAAGCTCTCTGCTGATCCCTTTTCTCTACAGTTCCCATAATGCTGTGAGCAGGAACTAGCAATAGCCTTTCAGAGTGAAAGAACTGAAGTTTAAAGAAATTAAAGTGTCTTTCCCAGGGCCATTGGTAATGATGGGACTGAAGAGTAAAGCTCTTAGCAATAGTTCCCTTCCCCTTTTCTCCTGCTGTATCACGCCTCTCCTGAGTCTGGCTCTGCCTCCAGTTCAGAAGCTGCACTAAGTTGCACAGCTCCGTGCACTTTCATATGGTATCTAATTTAAACCTCATGAAGTGCTACATGAGTCATATTATCACCTAAGATCACATAAGAGTTAGGAAGTAGAAGAAATGTATTTGAGCGTCAGCTCTACAGAGCAGACATTTGAATCCCAGTTTTAACCCAAGTCAAAATTTGATAAATTTCTATTTTAAAAGCTTTGATGGTAATCTCTCCCGATTCACAGCCTCGAGGCCTATGGGAGGTAGAAGACAGGACACAGAGAGGACACTGCCAAGAGAACTCAGTGCATACATAAGGCAGCTGCTTGGGCTTTCATTGTACTTGCATTTCCAATGGGAGGATTTGCTTTAATAAGCCCTAGTGAATTCTTCTGACTCCCAATGCAGACAGCTATTTGCCTCAATATGATGACAGCATATTTCCCTTTTGGAATGTTGAATGAAGGGTTGAGATAATGGTCAGTCCTCCCCCTTCTGATGAAAAGAGAAGGCTGGGAGAACACAGCAGCTTTGACGTTTGTCAGCTTGTTAGCCGGAGTCTTCAGGACATGTCTTTATTTCTGTAGTCAGCCCTAGTTGGCGCTAACAAAGAGTGACTGCAGTCTGGGTATAGAGGAAATTTCATTACTGTGTTAAAAATAATTGAGTAAAGAGACCAAGAAATAAGGCCAAGTTGGATGCAAAATGTAAGATGTAAGGCCAAACATAAGATGAAACCATGCTTATTCGGGTTACTTAAGGGGTAACAAACTGCTGTTTTGAAAACTAGTTGTTTGGGGACATCTCATGTATAGAAATATTGGACATCATCTGTAATTGTGCTGAGTAATGAGAAAGACACACCTGCTTCAAGGCTAATATGATAATGACTGTATGAGAGACCAGAGGAAAGATATCTAGGGTTATACTTTCTGACTTTTGGGGCTTGTTCTGCTAAAAACAAAAGCCTCATTAGGGGAGTTTGAAATGAATTATATTTCTCCATTTCTCTCACAATTAATTTTCAGACAGCCCAGTTACAATTTTCAAGTTAGATGCTTTTGCCCTGAGCAGGGTGGCATGAGACAGCTGAGGACCAGCAGAGGGCAGTGCTGAGCTGACGCTGGCTCTGGCACTTACTTGGGGCTATAAAATTGTGCTTGTTATTAAATGAAATCTTACGGCTAACTCAGCCACAGAGGAAATTAAACTGCTAATTATGTGTGTTTAAACCACTAAAAAGGGCCCGGTTGTTGCTCTGGATTTCAAGAAACACCTACCTCATCTCTGGATTTAAAATATGCAATTATGCCTAGAAATAGTACCTTTTAACAATTATATGCAATATATATTTTTTAATTTGTAGACTTATCTGTTTGCATAGCCTATCTCTTTTAAAGCAAATAAGCAATATATTGGTGGCTTTAGCATTGTCATTTCCTTATAGAACATGCCAGTGACTTTAACTGAGCAATCCATGCTCAATTTACATACAGGTCAGAGTTTTAAAGGATTACCATATTATTTTTTGGTTTTAAAAAATAACCATATTAATCTTATGATAGCACACCACACACATACACACACACAGAACAGAACAACAAAAACAAACACATTAAAAAAACAACAACAACAACAAAAAAAAAAACAGGATTTCTGCGGAGACAAAAATTTGCAAACCTGGAAAAAGATCTAGGTTTTTTGTTTGTTTGTTTTGCTTTGTTTTTCCAAGAAAACCTAGTTTTCTGAAAAGAAGAATAATGATTCAACTGTAGGTGATGTCATTGTCAAATTAGCCTCATGACTGAGTGAAACAGTCATCTCAGAGAGGATGAATGGGCAACAAGCACCCAAGACCGGGTGGGGACTGTGCCTGGCAACTTGGTAGCTCTCCATGCATCACCCTACAAGCCAAGGGGAGAGAGAATTTATTTGAGGTAGCAACAAAAAAAATATATAAGTAGGAATTGACCATGAGGCTCTGTCAGCTGAATGATTGTGTGGCTCGGGCCCTTGCGTACCCAACTTGTTTTCATTTTTATATTCTCGAGATCTAACTTTTCATAGTGTTTTCCCAAGGCCAGCTGGAGTGCCTTTCCCCCTTCTAAATTGGAATCTGCATTTCAACATGTCTGCAGATGATTGGCCTGATTTGAGACGTGCTATATATTGGGTCTTATAGCTAATAATTTCATTTCTCACCAAAATTCATTTCCCAGCATTTTAGTATAGAAATGGTTCATAAAGCCCCAAATTACTCATTTGCAATTAATTAAAGGAAGTTTTTGTGTGTATGCCAAATGCTGCTGTTTCCCCTTTTGCGACAAACAAACTGTTTGAAAATCTGTAACGGATTCCTTTTTCCAGCTGGATCTAACACACTGGCCATTCCAGACTTCAAGAGATTCCTAGAAGGATGAATGCCACCCACAACAGGCTCTTGTGGATTTACTTTCTGCGGTTGGCCCTGCTGAGAGCCAGCTCCAGAGTTCACCACCCTGTCACGGCTCTTCTGTCCACTTTACTGCATGCCTTTTATGGGTGTCATGAAAAAATGATAATGACCCGTTTTCTTACCCATCAAAAGCTATAAACCAGAAGCCTCTCCCACGTTCCTGGAGCAAGAAGGGCAGTGTGGCTAAGTCAGCCTGTCAGAAATGATGAGGCTCTCCACCTTGGCGAGTGAGATTAATCTAAATCAAATACTTCCCAGCTTGCCAATTGTAGCTAATTCCCTTGGGGAAGTACAAGAGCTACGCGAAGCGGGTACAATCTGCTCAAACCTTTGGTAAGGCCAGGCAGGTAAAACCCTCTAAGCTTGTTAATGTCTTGTCCTGCTAGGCTCTAGGATGGACTCAGAAATCGCTACTGCGCCTCAACCCCACATTACAAAGAAATGATGCTTTCAGAGATGCAAACCAAATATCCCAGGTTACACAGCTGATGGCTTGGTTCTGTGCAGACAGCCCTAGTACCTTGATGAAACTGCTCCCCACGTTGCCTTCCTTCTTCTGGGCCAGGAATCATCAGGCGGCCTAAGGTGCCAGGCTTTGCACTTTGCAAGCCGTGAGCTGAAATACTCCTGCAACAAAGGAGAGTAACTTATGCCTGCCTGTGTGTAGGCTGTGGGCAGTGGAAGAGGCAGGCTCTCGGGCTGCTGAATGTGTATGCCTCTAGGAGTGGGGGAAGGCGGGGATCCCCCACCCTAAGATGTAGAGTGGGCCCCTGAGGCTCAAAGGCCAGGAACAGGAAGGACTCCCTCGGTGACAAAGCAGGCTACCTCAGTGACCTGTCTATTCCACCTAAAGCAAAAGGAGAGGCCTGAGGACCCCAGGTCCAGCCTACCCAGTTTAGCAAAAGAAACTGCAGCAATAACATGAGATTTCCTTTTGCTTTGTGAGCACTAACTCGGGCCTTCCCCATGAAGCCCTTTTCCCTCTCTCTATCTTGGTAATAGGGATACCGGAGGCAGCAGTGAGCTGGAGAGGGCAAATACCCAGAATGAAGTGTTTGTCTGTGGGGCTTTTAACTGTGTTTGTTTGTTTGTTTGTTTTGTTGTTGTTTATATCAGACTTTTTGCAATTGATTTTACCTCCATGAAATAAGTCCCATTCTTTTTAGTACACAGTTCTATGAGCTTTGATAAGCAAGCCCCACAGTCTTGAAAATACAGGAGATGGCTCAGTGGGTAAGAGTGTGACTGCCCTTCCGAAGGTCAGGAGTTCAAATCCCAGCAACCACATGGTGGCTCACAACCATCTGTAATGAGATCTGACTCCCTCTTCTGGAGCGTCTGAGGACAGCTACAGTGTACTTGCATATAATAAATAAATAAATCTTTTAAAAAGAAAAAGAAAAAAAAAAAAAAGAAAATACAGAACACTCTCTCACTTACCCCTAAAATCAACAGCTCACCTTTATAGCCAACTCTCACCCCAAGCCCCAACCAAGTCTCTTTTCTGTCCCTACAGTGCTACCTTAAGTACTTAGGTTTATTTATTTTTACAACCTTTCTTCTTTCACAGTAACTGGAACAGAGGTCAGTTAGCATAGTCAGACAGAGATCAGGCAGTTCAAGCCAGGCAAGCACAATTCCGGAGCTGATCCAGCAGGTCCAGCTCTGCCTCCAGACTCGCTCTGTCTTTGAACACACCCTCACTGTTAACCCTGCTTTCTCTGTCTCCTAACTGTCAAGGCAATGGTCTGTAGCGTTTCCTAACACAGGAAGGGCTGACTTGCTGGAGGAGCCAAAGCCACGGTGAGCTGCCATCCTAGGAGGCAAAGTCTAATCTCTCTCCTTCTCATTACTGTCTAATGGAATCTTCTGGAAGCTACTGTCCATATTTGAAGTCGGGATCATAAGTCACATGCATTTGGTCTTCTGTTATGCTTATCACACGACATAAGGCGATTATGCAACAGCACCATGTTATCTTAGATAGTTGTAGCTGTCATAATATTTGAACGTATGTTTCAAAGATTTATATGAATTATTGCAACATTTCACAATTTGCTTCAATTTACTATTATGGTTTCTCACCTTTAGCATTATTTAGCCGTAATTCTTACTCCATTTTTGCAAGCAAATGGTCTGCTTTCCTGAAATATGGTGTTTCCAGGATTTTCTTGCATAAATGTGTATGTAATTCCCTTGAATAGGAATGAAGCTCTCCAGTAAAAAGTGATCTGTATTGGGAATGAAAGAAGAAAAGACAAGAGGAAATAGAACTAGACAGGGTTGTTTTGTTTTGTTTTGTTTTGTTTTGTTTTGTTTTTTGTTTTTTGGTATTTTTGAAAAATAGGGCTCAGGAGCCATGCACCTAGCAAATGTTAGCATCTGTTTATTTATTCTTAGTGAGAAATTAATGACTTCTCATTATTTTAATATTCTATTTTAAATTATCTTATTATTTTAAAAGTCAAATGTAAAAATAAATACATACAAAAATATTAATGAGCATATTTCTATCCTGGAATATATAGTGTCTATTGGCAGTACTGATTTTGTTCTTTTGAATATTTCATTAGTAATTAATTTTTCCAGGTAAGATATTCAAGATACATCCTAATTATCTGGGGAATAGAAAGTTGAAGCTGAAACTCTATGTTAACTACCATTCCTTCATAGGGATACCAGAGGCAACAGTGAGCTGGAGAGGGCAAATACCCAGAATGAAGTGTTTGTCTGTGGGGCTAGACAAACACTTGAGAGAACTAGTTTCTGCCAGTTTTTCTATGACAGTCTAAGTGAGTTTTTCCTCCTAAACTTGTTTTTGTTGTGAAGGTAAAAATGAGTGTTGTGTGCTGAGGCTGGTATGGTGGTGCTGGCCTGTTCTTCTTCTTAGCACATAGAGGCAAAAGCAAGTGAGGCCTGTAAGTTCAAGGCTAGGCTATATACACAGAGCATTCTAGGCCAACATAGGCGATATAAGATTGTCCAGGAAAAAAAAAAAAGAGAAAGAAATACACACAGAATAAGAATAAAAATAACCAGGTGGTGTTTTCCTGTTAAAATGAAAAGATTTCTGAGAACCCATCCATCTCATCAAAGCCTCTCTTGGTGACTCAGGAGGAAGCATGGTCTTGACTGGTTTTGGCCTTCATTTATTTTGGACAAGAAATAACCAAGCTTTGAGAGTGGCTATGAGTCTTAGCCCATTTCATTTTAATGGCTTTCCGTGGTACTCAAGCCCATCACCCCCTTTTTGGTGACAATACTTATCAGAACGCTCTTGAGGTAGCTGAGAAAATTAAGGAGGCTATAAAAACACAAAGCACCATGAGTTCCCCTGGCTCAGGTGGTAAGCAAGCGAGTTTCTCCACCCCCTTGTGGCTTGATTGCAGATCTCTTGCTGTATTCACCCCAAGGCTCTTTACATTGTCCGTACTCTGCCACCCAGGAATGAACAATGCAAGATTCTGTTCTGCTAACACATGCAGGATAGATGGCAGTGCCTTAGCATCCAGGCCTTATTTTAGCGAGACTATTTGCTTTCGGAAGAAATGTAGGCTCTAACTAGTCCTAGTCAAGATGACCTGAAATGACATGGACTTCTAGTCAAGAAGGTCCAAGACTTTGTTTTACATGTTGCACACCTGAATATGCAAAATGCACCATGTGTTTGATGAGGACTTACCTGAAGGAGGTATTCTTTGGAAGATATTTCTTCCATTGGACTCTGGGACATGTTCTTCTAAACATCCTGACTCGTCAGGACCAACAAATTATTAGTCTCCAAATTGAAATCTGTTAGGTGGAATTTTGAGCTGAATGGCATGTGTAAGACCATACAGAGTTAGATAGAGCTTGACTCAACTCTCATGAAGACCTTTAAGACAGGGCATAAGAGAGAGCCATGGCAGTACCTAAGTCTCAGACTGTGGCAGTAGTGACAGTCACATGTGATCAGCAGGCAGTTTAGTTCTTCAAAGTGTGCTTCCATGATTTATGTTGGTCAAGAGTGAGAGGTAAATTGTTCAAGTTTGGTCTGTTGCTGTGTACTGTAATGCTAACTACGGGCCCTGGTTGCCTCAGAGATGAGGAGATCCTTAGTGCACCCCAAGCCATGCTATGTGACCTCACTCCTTAATTTAAAACTATTGGTTGAATAAAGATGCCTATAACCTGCAGCTGGGCAGAAGAGAGGTAGGTGGGGGCTTTAGTTGCCTGGGCTTGGGGTCTGCAGCAGAGACCAAGAGGAGAGGAAAGAGGTAAAGAGATGAGAAGATGCCATGGAGTAGGTGAATCGGGAGAACACGGCCATGAGAGCTGACCAATTGGATGAAGAGTGGCCCAGGCAGAATGTGGCAAGTTATATCACAGGGTTACTAACAGGAAAGTAGTCAAAGTATCAGAGAAGGTTTGTGTCTGCCCAGCTCTAGTGCTGTTAAGGCTTGTTATAAATATCAAGGTTTTGTGTCTTTTACTTGGTAACTGAATGGTCAAAGGTGGGATAGAAACCCTCAGTTCATTTTTACTGCAACAGCAAATGTCATGGTCACTGCATGATGAAAATGTTATATGTAGAATCATTTTCATTTTATAGCCAAAAAAGCTGAGTCACCAATTTGAAGTATTTGTTACTGATCTCATAATCAATCAGGTGCAGAATGCATTGTGCCATCAATACAAATCCCTGAGCAGACTGTCTCTTTGCACAGTAGTAAACCACCCCTCCCTGTTTCCCAATGTGTCACATACCTTCCCCCAACTTGCCCTTCCATGATGCTATAAGCACCAGGTCACTGTGTCACAATGCAGTGTCAAAATATCACACTCATACTGGCTGGGTGATGAAAGCAGTATGCCAGCCAAGAGGTACAGCAACAAATGGACATCTTCAGCACACAGCACGGAGATGGCATTATATTCTGCATTAGCAACGTAAAAGGGTACTTTTGAGTACCACACAAACTAAAAAGTAAACAAAAACTTATCCCTGCAGCAAAGTAGTTTGCCATCTATTTTCTGGCCTTAGTTTTCCATCATGATCTTATATTTGATTTATACTTTGAAACTTTGAAGGATAAAACGGTGCTTCTTAAAGAGATTTCTTTTCACTTTCTCTTTTATTTATGTGTTAGGCGCCTGTGTGAATGTATGCCATGTATGTGCAGAAGCCCAAGGATGTCAGAAGAAGGCGTCAGATTTCCTGGAGCTGGAGTTCGAGGGAGTTGTAAGCTGTGCAGTGTGGGTTCGTGCTAAGAGTTTAACTCGGCTTTACAGGAACAGAGAGATTAAAGCTATACTTTTGCTAATAATATAACTGAACATAGGGTATTGCTCAAAAAGATCATAGCTCTTGACATTTCTACAATGAATTCAGATATTCATAATATGTAATATATAGTCTGAATAACAATATGCTACATGCAAATTAATACATGTGTGCGTTCAGATATACAGTCATATACTACATGGCGACAATTTGGTTAGGGGCAGATGTATGTGATGGTAGTCCCATAAAAATAATAGTGGAGTTGAAACAACACTATTGCATAGTGATGCCAAAATCCTGTAATGTGATATCACACAGCACCATACTTGCATATTTGTAGCAATGGTGTTACAAGCATCCTCAATGCCTACTGTATACAAGGATATCACATACAATTATGTACATTCTGTAATACATGATAATGAAAATAAATGACTGTGTTACTGGTCTTGTTTACTATGTTGTATTTTATTGCTATTTTAATCTTAAATTAAAAAAAATAATAAAGGTTATTTGGGCCACCAAGTTAGATCACTGTTAGAGACATTTGCCACACAAGTGGGTGACATGAGTTTGATTCCCAGAACCCACGTAAAGGTAGAAAGAGAGAACCAACCTTTCAACGTTGTCCTCTGACCTGCAGGGGCCTCATCATACGTTCTCTCACACAATAATAAATTACGAACATTTTTTTACTTTTTATTCAGTTCACTAACATGATTCTCTTGGCATTCTGCTCTTCTAAATTCCAGCTGGGGTGGCTCATTAAGGTCTGAATACTGAATCCTGGGGCTTTTGCAGCCCAAAGTTCCAAAACCTTCCACATTTCCCTTCAAACCAGCTCCAAAGGCCTCAGAAACACAGCATCAGGGTTACCAGAGCAACCACTCCACCCCTGCCATCAGCTTTCTGTATTAGTTACTCTTCTGATGTGACAAGACTCATGACAAGAACTATAGGAAGGGTCTGCAGAGATTGCTCGGTCGCTAAAAACAAGCACTGCTCTTCTAGAAGATCTGGGTCCAGTTCTTAGATCCCACATCAGGTGCCTCACACTTGACTTTGACACCCTCTTCTGGCTTTCACAGCCACCCTTATGCAGGTGGTATACATAAAAGTCACTCAAGTACAGACATACAATCTGTATCAAGCATAACCCCTACACACACACACACACACACACACACACACACACACACACTGTTTTTGTTTTGTTTTGTTTTGCTATTTTCTTTTAAGGAAGGGTTTCTCTTGGCTTGCAGTTTTTATGGTGGGAAGGCCTAGCAGCCAGAATGTAAGATAGCTTGTCCTCTTGCATCAGTAGTCAGGAACTAAAGTGAGGAATTCTAGTGCTCAAGTTCTTTCTAGGTTTTATTCACTCTAGGAGCCCAGGCCCTAGAATCATGCCAACCACATTTAGGGGTAGATAGTCCCACTTCAATAAACTCAATCTAGAAACTCCCAGGGATTTCTCTCCAATGAGACTAGATCCAGTCCGGTTGACTATCAGTATAGACCAGCACACTATATTTCACCAGCAGCCAGGTTCCATACCATATACTGATGGTAGGCCTACCCTTGTGCTTGGTGTACATTTGTAGGGTTTATAGTAAAGTCTTTCCTCTGGGTTAGTGAGTACACGTCACGACTAACTCTGGGAAGTTAGTTATACCAAATAATATTTTCCTGGGGCACACAGGTGAAAGGATGTTTTGCTATAACAGACATGTGATGTTCAGAAGGAATATAAATACGACCCCACAGAAAGTGGGAGCTCAAGCATTGGTTGGCTTTGCTCTGCCTCACTATTCTGCATATATTGGTTCACCTTACATTGCATTGTTGAGCTCTGTTTGTAGTGATACCTTAGAGAGAAACTTGCCCAAAAACTTCTCATGAGGTTCTTGTGGTTTCTTGCCACTTCTGTGGCCTTGGGCCCGTTGGCAAGCCTGGTGGTTTCTTCTGGATTGAACTGACCTTGCTGGCTCACGTGTGGTGACTGCCAAGTGGACTGGACTTCATCTGCTTGTTCGTGTGTGGTATCTGCTGAGAAGACAGAATTGCAGCTGCTGATTTGTGGCGTTTACTACTGGAGTGAACTGCTGACATCCTGATAATGAAGATTGGCCTCACCCTCAAAGGACTGTTTCTAACAGGTTTACTTCCCCTGTGTCCTAATAACTCTTCTCTTTCACTACAGCTGGTGAGCTGTGAGCTAGAGGAGAAGTTGAATGTTTACTACAGTAGGTAGAGAGAAATTTATGCCTACACATGACTTATCATAATGGAAAACACTCCTCACAACATGCCTTTCAAAATGTAGCCATTGTTAGTGATACTTAACAGTACACAGGATGGTACATTCACATCCATGTATGTGTTTCATGTGTTCATTCTAAAGATAAATAAAATATTAAGACATACAACCATAATAATAATAATAATAATAATAATTTTGGAATATTTCCTTCTAGTCTTCAAACTAGAATTGATTTCCCTGACAAAGTTGGTAATAACATATAAAAAGAGATCAAGAGATGGGGTACACAGATGATGCACAGTCTTCATCCTTTGTTTTCTCACCTGCTTCAGTCTCACTATTTTGCTAGTTTCTCACCTTGTGGTACCCTGATCTGCACTTGCTCCATCTTTTGATGCTATTGGAAGCCCCTGATTGAAATGATGACTGAGTCCTTTAGGATGAGAGATAATTTATCAAGGCTTGTGTTTAGTGTTTTTCAGCAAAATACTCCTGTGGCTAGCATGAATGTACAAAATCATCTAGAACGCTTGTTAAAAAATGTACTATCACAGATGTACTGAAGTAGGTATATTTTTTAACATGCCTCCCTGACCCTTGCTTTTTAAACATGCTCTAACTTGAAAACTGATTTCCCAGGGCATGAACCCTCAAAGAGATGTGCCTACCTAGGTAGTATAGATATGAGACTAGGCAGAAGAGACACTTGGTAATTCATACACTTGGCTTTTTGACAATGGACAGGCTTCCAATTACTCCTACACAACCCAGTTTTGAAGTAACAACTTAACACTCAAAGGCTACCTTTGTCAGAAGGATTGAGACTCCAGAGTAGTCATTCTTAATGGTATGACATTTTTCGTTCCCATCGATATGTAGAAGCAAAAACCTGTTGAAACAGTTGTCCTTGGGTTTTACAATTCTCTTGAAAGCAAAAGGAGGAGGAGGACAGGAGGAGAAAGAGAAGGGGATAATGACATGATGTACTTAACTTACTTTTAAAGCCTTTAAAATTATTTGTATATAGTAACATAGAAACTAAACAAATTGCTATGCAACTGAAACAAATAATAATTACAGTAAGCACTTATATCCAATATTATAATTTTGAGGAGTAAAAAAATTCTAACTTTCTAAATTGCTTTTAGTTGCCGTGCAATTGTGAAGTCCAATCAGAATTTACCACTTCATCCTATCAACACCACTCTTCATTCGGGCAGTACCCAGCAAACAGTTATGCATGAGTAGGAAGGAGAATGTAGTCCACTGAAACTGAAACTGGGACTTGGGCACTTGCTTGGTAAACTAGCTAAACTAAGAGCATCTAAGAGCATGGTCCTCCTCACGCTGACATCTTCCATTCCCTGTTTAAAGGTTGGGCTTGTAAGTATAAGACCTGTGTCATAGTCATTGAAGTCTCTCTCAGACATCTTAACCCCTCTATTCTCATCTTCTCTTAACCCTGTCCCCACAAATCTACTGATCTTCTACTTCCATCTTGGCATCTGGCATATCTTCCTTGACAGACTCAAACTTTCACTTTGTAAGTCAGGGAAAGCACTAACCATGTTATTTTTTTTATCTACCCCACCAAATACAAATGCAAGACATATCTAAGACACTCACAAACACACACACACATATATACCCATAGACACAAACAAGCATACATATACATTCAAGATACACATAAACACACATCCACATCCATGGACACAGTTGAACTGTTAGCATTATATCTGATGCTGGGAACATCTCCCTTCCAGGGGAGCTTTATAAAGCCACCTGAAAGAAGAAATCACTTCAAGTGAGGGACTGGCTTGAGCTCTGAGGAGTTATGATTTAGAAGACATTAGTCTTCTTGGTGGTATGATTTAGTGTAAGTAGTGTGTGATCCTCTGGTGTACTTCAAGTACATACAATAGAGGAGAAATGGAAAGGCAGAGAAAAATTCCAGGGGCAACCACAAAGTGACACAGTGGCTGTTATATACTTAGCTTCTGGATCTAAGCTAACCTGGGAAATTGGCTGATTTCTCAGCCTAGGAAGAATTTCAAAAAGGCCCTGAAGGGCAAGCCATACAGTGCCTGTCATCTGTGACAGATAAAGTAGTTCTTTCCCATTTTTTTATCAGAATATTCAAAATAGTTCAGAAAAAAATTAGTGTGATTAGATGAATATTGAGATGATCATTAAAAAAAAAAAAAGAACCCGATGTGTCAAAATTTCAAGTTGGGCTTAATTGTCTCTCCACATAGCTTCAATTAATTTATTTACTCACTCTCATTTATTAAATTTGGAAACTTTACAACTCACTTCCAATGATTAATAATGGTAGCAATTGCTAGGCAAATAAAGAATGATGTGAAAGAGGCCCTTTTTGCATTAGCCAAGAATTAATTCCATGAAAGACGAGGGATGAAGGGCCTTCTTCAGAAGTGCTGGTTGAGGGAATATCCATTTAAGGATGGCAACATAAACAGCCCACGGAAAGGTTAATAAATGAATGGCAGGTGCTCACATATCAGTTCATTTTAAGATCTGGAGTTGCAAATCACCCATGAGAGCTAATGGTGGACTTTATCACTGATGAGACTACACATTCAGCCTACGAAACATAACTCACCCAACTTTTCCCCTTCTTTGCATGTGAATTAACTCCAATGCCTCAGGCTTATAGATGAGTAAGATGACAGATATAATAGCTTGCCATTGCTAAAAGACAGAGTCCCAGGTTGTTAGCTACTTGAGGACCATTAAAATATAGAACCACTATCATTTTATATTAAGTTACATTTTAGTGGCCAATTCCAAACAGTTTGTTCTTCCCAGGGCAGTGAGTGTTATATTTCCCATTAGTATAATATGAAGATAAATGAGGAAGTTTCTTTTGAAGGCAACAGGCAGAACATACATTGTCATAGCTTTTGGAGAAGGCTCTGGTGGGCTTTTATCCCTCGGTGTCTGCTTCTGTAAGGTTAGAGAAAAGGAAGCTAAGAGAGACACTAGCCAATATTTCCAGGGGGTCCTATGATTTGGATGTGTGAAGAATAAATGGCAGCTCCAACTAGGGCTAAACCTGATTGGGCTGACTCCTCCTTCTCCACATAAATTTTAGACTCAAATACACATTGTGCCTTTGAATTTGTGCCTGAAAACAATTTTTAGTAATGTCTCATCATTAGCTAAAACTCACTGATATAATTATCTTTCTATATGTGATTAAAGATTAAAGGACTTTGATATTGCATGTGATTCTTTTTAATATGTGCCTGAGTTTGTTCAGGAACTCATCTCTAGTTTGGTGGAGAAGATTAATGATCCACTGGGCATGGCTTCTTTGATGAGACACATTTTGCATCTCTAGAATGACTCTGAGACAGGAAAGTACTACTGTATGTATAGAGTTCTTGTTCTCCCAATGCCTACAGTCCAGCTTTTCCCATGGAAGTCAGGAAAGAATAATTATTGTAAAACTCATGAAATTCTAGATTCTAAGTTACCCCAGATTTTTGGTACTAAGGCTGTAAAAAAGCAATGTTTACTTTCCTACCATTTCTTTCAATGTATGAATTTTTAATGTATTAGTTTAAAAGTACAGAGCTTTATTTTTCTCCTTTAAGATGATAAGTCAATTTCCTGTCACTGTAACAAATATTTGAAGTAACTACTTTATATAGAAAAAAGGTTGAGTCTGATGTTCTACTGACTGACCTATCAGAGCTCTATTATTCTATACTCATAGATCAGTGCCTAGCCCAGCTGTCCTTAGAGCCATCTTCTAGCAACTGATGGGAGCGGATGCACAGACCCACAGCCAAACACCAGGTTGAGCCAAGGGAACCCCATAGAAGAGAATGATTGTAGGATGGAGAGTGGTCAAGGATACCAGGATAACATGGCCCACAAAATCAATTAAGCAGGGCTCATAGGGGCTCACAGTGACTGAAGTGACAAACACAGATCCAGTATGGAACTGAGCTACATTTTCTGCATATGTGTTACAGTTGTTCTTTTGGAACTCCTAATATGGGGAATGGAGGCTGACGCTTACTTGGTGTTGGCACCCTTTTCCTTCTCCTTAGTTATCTCATCCAGCCTTGATATAAGGATTTCTGTCTATTATTGTTGTTGTAATGTGTTATGCCATAGTCAAATGATATTCCTGAGAAGTCTGCTTGTGTTTTTTGTTTGTTTGTTTGACTGGTTGGTTTTTGTTTTTTGGTGTTTGGTTTTTGTTTTTTTTAAACAGAAATGGAAGAAGAATGTATCTGAGGGAGAGAGGAGGTAAGAGAAAAGACTGGAAGGAGTGGAGGGAGAGGAAACTGGTCAAGATATATGAGAAAAGAATTTTAAAAAGGAAAAATAAAAGGTTATATATTTTTTGGCTAACGACTTTGAAAGTTTCAGTCCAGTACCAGTGGGCCCCATTGTTTTGAGCAAAGCTGAACAATTGTGGCAAAGCAAAACAACTTACCACATGGTCAGGACACTGAGGGTAGTGAGGAAGAGAATCACTGGGGTTCTGTGATTCTGTGCAATAGCATCCACTTAATAAGTGAGAAGTCTCCCACTGTACCACTGATCTAGTTTCTACTGCCTCCCGATAACACCACGTTAGATGACAAAGCTTTAGCACAGGGACCCCAGAGACACTTAAGATCCAAACTATAACAAGGTCATTTCAGCTGTCCTTAGAATGGCGTGAATTAGTGCTGTAATGTCTGTTTAATGGTGTATCCATTACTTTATCATCACTGTGACTAAATACCAACAGCAATTATGGGAGAAAAGGTTATTATAGTTCATGGTTTCCTGGCAGAGGGGGCACTGGACTGTTGGTGGTGGGACGTGATCCTGTGCATGGTGGAGGGTAAGGAAAGTGATGGAGTCGTAAGGGAGCTGAAACCGGAACTGGGGAAGACCATAGTCCATCAAGTCCTTGACTCCGCAGTGTCCAAGGATCCTTCTAAAACAGCAGCACCAGCTGAAGAACAAGCGTTCAGATACTGGAGACTGTTGGGCACATTGCACATGCAAACAGTAACTAGTGGGATAGTATGAAGATCAATGCAGCAAAACCTTAATTGTAAATACTCCTAGTGGTCATATATGAAAAAGGAAAGGTGCTCCCTAACATCTCAACATGCTACCTTTATAAGCCACTTGATATATTTTGCAACTCTTTGGAGACTGTTTCCTAGAGCTAGAACTATAATCTTCAGTTTTGAAGGTCAAGAGCCAATCATGGCTCGAACATAACAAGTGATTAAAACATATTTGTTGCCAGGAACTTGGTGAGCATGTTTGGCTTTATAGAGTTAAATATGTGTACAGCATGTTTGCCCACTTTAGGACTATTAGCTGAGGGTACAGTAAAATTCTTTCCATCAGTGCCGAGAGACAGACATGGCAGAGTTAACCTCCTGTGTGCCCAGCTGCTGAGTGTTCACTGTATGTGAGCAACTACGCTAAGTGGTTGTGATTGGCTATTTGGTTTCATTCACATACCTACACTCTTGGGTATTATTATTAACCTTAGCTTACAAATAAGGATATTGACACATGGTAATCTTTTTTGCTATTCTTTGATATTTGCCGAACATCAAACTAAGTTAGGTCAAATAGGAAGTGTAGCATTCCTATCCTTTGTCATCCTTTGTCTCTTATAAACCATTGTTTTGACTGTGTACCAAGAGGTTTCATGGTGACACTTTCATACGTGTGTATCATTGTGCTCTCTTCTGTGTGCCCCATTTCTTGATCATCCTCTTTCATATAAACTAGTGCGCTGTCCATTCATAATAAATATATTCTATCACCCTCTCTTATTCTTTCTCTCTACTTAGACATTTTCCTTCTCCCTCATTGTTTCCTTTTTACTTTCACATCCTAGAAAACATACACACATATTTACACGTACGTAGATAAACACATAAACATGCAGATATACATATATACATAATGTACACACATAGATAAGCTTCCAAATACACATATATAACACACATGCAGATATAAATGCACACATGTAAAGCATACTTAAAGGAATACATATGTGTAAATGTATATAAACAAACATGTGCACACATGTGTATAAGCATACATATATGCATATGCACATGTATATAATGATGCATGAATGTATATATGAATACATACTATGTACATACATGTATGTAAGCATTCATATGCATAAAAGTATGCATACATATGTACATAGTAAATCTAAGTTCCACATATGAAAGAAAATGTGATATGAGACTTTTTGACTCTGACTTATTTCCTTAATATACTGATCTGTAGTTCTATCCACTTTCTGGCATATGCCATAATTTCATTTTTCTTTACAAGTGACTAAAATTCCATTTTGTATATGTACATTTTCTTTATCTCTTGACATATTAATAAATACCATGGCAGGTGCTAGACATAGACTCATTAAAGTTTGGATGAGATGTCCTCATAAGTCTTGGGCATTTGAGTACTTGGTTCCCAGTTGGTAGTTGTGAGAGGAGTAGGTGATGTCTTTGTTAGAGGAAACATGTTGGTAGTGGTAGGCTTTGAGATCTCAAAAGACTTGTAATGCTTGAGTTAGCTCTCTCTGTTTTCTGTGAGCTCTCAACTGTTCCTGCCACCATGCCTCTGCTTTGTCATCATGAACCCTCTGGACCCATAACCCCCAAATAAACCCTTCCTTCTATAATTTGCCTTGGTCATGATGTTTTATTACATTAATAGAAAAGTAACAAAAGCAGAATCACACAGTACACACACAGAGAGACACACACACACAGACACACACACAGAGACACACACAGAGACACACACAAACACACCCTGGAAAGGTATTGCTGGATTATATGATACTTGTAGTTCACTTTTTTATTTAGATTGTTAGGGATTGAATGATTGATTGATTGATTGATTGATGAGTATTTTTATGTGGCCTAAGTTGTCCAGGTATTGGTTTAAACTGAGAATGACCTTGAACTCATGAGCCTCCTTTTTCTACCACTGAGATGCTAGAATCAGACATGGGGCTGTCTGCAACAATCCTGGTTTAGGTAGGTTTAGGGACTGAACCCTGAACTCTAGAATCCTAGGTGAGGACTCTACCAACTGAGTCAAATTCCCAGCCCCTAGTTTCAGGTTTTTGGAGTACCACCATATTGACTTCCCTAATGGCCACTCCAGTTTGTACTTAGAGCAGCAGTAAAAATGGTTCTTCATTTCTTCACAATGCTCAGCAGCATTTGTTACTACATTTTGTTTTGTATTGGTTTTTATTTGTTTTGTTTTTTGAAAGCCATTATGATTGAGGTGAGATAGAATGTCAAAGCAGGTTTAATTTGTATTTCTGCAACGGCCACAAGTACTGGACACTCTCAAATATTTATTGGACGTTTGCAAGACTTTCTTTCAGAACTATAGAACTCATTGCCCCATGTATTACCTGAATGGTTTGGGTTTTAAGCATTTAATTTGTGGAATCTTAGAGGAGAGAATTCTCAATAATGTACTGCAAATGAGTTCAAGAGCATATTAAGATCATATATCATGATCAAGTTGCTATTATCCCAGGGATCAAAGATGTTCGAAGTATGCAAATCAATAAATGTAAAACAGACTTAAGGACCGAAGTCACATGACCATTTCAATATATGAAAAAGAAGGTCTTTGGTAAGTTCAGCATCCTTTCATGAATAAAGTTCCGAGGAAATTAGGATTAGAGGAGCATGTGTCATATGATGACAGCCACACAAAACAGGCCTGTCGCCTCAGGTGGCAACAGCCACAGCAACAACCCTATAGACTCATATGATGATGGGCACAGCAACAAACTTATAGCCAATATTTTATACTAAGTGGAGAAATTGAAAGCATTTTACCTAAAATCAAGAATGGAAAGAGGGTGCCACTCCCTCCACTCAAAGCTATTCCCTGAAGTATTAGCTGTAACAATACAGAGAAGAAAATGGAAGTGGCATAGAAAAGAATGGAAGAAGCCAAACCAATGCTATGTGCAGACAGCATGACCTTGAGCTTAAAAGACCTGAACAGCCATACTAGAAATTGCTTAGAGCTGTTAGAAAGACATTTTTAGTGAAATAGCAGGATACATAATCAACATTTAAATATCAGTATTTTGGGTATATACAGATGATGAACTTACTGATAAAAGAATCAGGAAAAATTGTCTGAATTAAATGTGTCCAAAACATAAAACTATATAAAAAATAGAAATAAACTTAATAAAGGAGTTGAAAGACCATTGCAATGAAAACTGTAAGACATAATAAAAACAGAAGATTATAAAGTTCAACTGCCTCAAACTTATAAGATATATGTTCTGAACAAAAAAACAAATGGGAATTACATATTTCACAACTGACTAAATCATTAAATATTTTCTATACTTTTTCTATAATTTTGTATGTTCTGCTCAGTTTTTCAGCCATTCTTTCTTGGCAGTGTCAAAGCTAGAAAGGAAGGTATTGATTTGGACAGAACATGTTCCCCACAAGCTCATGTGCAAGAATATTTGGTCCGCATCTCATGTCACGATTTGGGGGAGTTTTTGAAACCTTTGAAAGGTGAGGTATAGCTTGAGGAATTCGGTTATCAGGAGCCTAGCCTTCTTCCTGTCTTTTTTACTTTCCAATCACAAATGTGATCAAGTTCCTGTTGCCACATTCTCCAGAGGCTCATAACACCGTCTTTTCCCTGTGGACTGTATGCCCTTAAACCAAGTGTCCAGAAAAATCCTTCATTCCTTAAATTGCCACAAGGACAGATACTTATCATGGGAAGAGCTCCTGTTCTCAAAATGTCTATAGCCTTTTGGAGTCAAAATTTCAATATGCTTAGGACTCTGCCTTAGTTTTAACCAAGGGACACTGAGAGAATAGCTAAAAGCAACCAATTTACCCAGGTAGAACCTGTCTATGATTAGATTGCACAATAGTCTTGGAGAACAGGTAGGAATTCACCAACTATATAGGACTGGGGGTGACCTGGGTGGAACAATTACTATTGGAAAGACATAGAAAGGATAGATTCCAAGTCTCGTTACTTGGGGGAAACTGAAAGTAATAAAACCAAAACAGAACAAGCGAGAAGAAAATGGTTAGCAGTATATCAAAAATATCACATGGAGGCTGACACATGATGGGGAAATCATGTCACTGTTCAAGCCTAATGTCAGTCTAGCCTTGTGGTTTGTGCAGCCCACAGTAAACACAAGCTCAGGCATCTGTCAGAAAGTGTCTTGCCTGGACTCACGATCCTTCCATAAACACTTCACTTTCAGTGTCTTACATTTGTTCTATAAAGAAACTTGACTTAATTGAATCAGTAATTTGATGTTGACCAACTAAAAGGGGGAAAAAAAAAGAATCACCAGGCTTCATGTTGACAGTCAAAATGATAAATGCTCCCCTTCTTTTTGACTAATTTGCCAGGCATGATTGATTTAATAATAGGTAGGTTTCATTTTAATACTAGTGACAATTGGGGGAAGAGTTGGCAAGGAGAATAAAAGAGTGGTACTCTATAGCAGGTATTTAACGCAGACAGCCTAAAAATCAATATTAATCCTCTGCTGGCAGCTGAACATTTCAGTCAACCTAAGCAGACGAATGGGCCATAATGTCAGTCAGTAGTATTAGTCTACTCCTTGGCTGAGTCTTGCTCTAAATGAGAACTGTTGATTAAAAATCCATCCAGGGATGCCACCGCACATGTTAAATAGCTCTCATTCTCCCCAGAGTCAGAAAATGTTTCTCCTTTTGCCTTTTCAGAGTTTTTCTTTACTCTTCTGTTTCCAAGTAGATCTGCACTGCACCTAGAGACAAAATTCCTGCAACCAACCCAAGGACTTCCCCTCACCTATAGACTAGGCCATTGGCTTCCTGGAGAATCCCTCACCCATGACCACCACCACACAGAAAGTACAGTGGTTGCACACTGGATACAATCCAGCATCCTACTAACAACAGGGAGAAGTGTAAAGAACAAAGCAATTTTTAGGCATGGCCCTCAAAAGATTTCTTGTTGTCTGCATGATGTCAGAGAGCTGTTAAAAACACATTCTTCTACAAAATTTATCTCGCTATCATGATTTTAATTAGTTACTCTGTATTTGGGGGTCTACAGAAATAGATCATATGTTTGTCTTGAACTGTCTAGAGCAAGAAAATACTAATAAAAATAGACTTCAGTCCAGTGGATCTCCTGGGAAATGCAAGAATTTCTAGTGGAATTTTTACCTCGGTTCGCTACAGGTTGGGAGAAATACATATGCCTAGCATATCCAAAACAATATGTGATTAACAGAAGTAAAAACCAGACATGCAACTAGATCTTCTTGAACAGGAGCTAGAAAAAGACTATTGGGGTTTTGATACTGATCCAGTATAACCGGACATCTTGTAGATAGCTGAAGAACCCCCCCTTTCCTAGGAAATGCAGTTCTTCCCTCCATCCTCTTGCAGCGCATTTGCTCATTGTACTGGTTAGTTTTGTGTCAACTTGACACAGCTGGAGATATCACAGAGAAAGGAGCTTCAGTTGAGGAAATGCCTCCATGAGATCCAACTGTAAGGCATTTTCTCAATTAGTGATCAAGGGGGAAAGGGCCCTTATGGGTGGGACCATCTCTGGGCTGGTAGTCTTGGGTTCTATAAGAGAGCAGGCTGAGCAAGCCAAAGGAGGCAAGCCAGTAAAGAACATCCCTCCATGGCCTCTGCATCAGCTCCTGCTCCCTGATCTGTCTGAGTTCCAGTCCTGACTTCCTTTGGTGATGAACAGCAGCATGGAAGTGTAAGCCGAATAAACCCTTTCCTCCCCAACTTGCTTCTTGGTCATCATGTTTGTGCAGGAATAGAAACCCTGACTAAGACACTCATGTATGTTTTCATGTCTTTGGCCTACGTTAGTGAAGTATGTATGTTTTCCCTCTGGCTTTTTAAGTCTTTTCATCAATCAGAACTTTGTAATTATTCTTACAAAGGCCAAGAAACTTAGCTTAACAAACTTTTTTTTTCTGCTTCTAGACAATGGAAAAAGGTTTAAAAAACAAAATACAAAGATTTCCTCAAAACGTTTTTTTTTTTTTTTTATAAGAGAGCAAGGGGAAGAAATCTATACAGTACAGTCCTGCATAGGACTTTCTAATGTTAGAGTAAAATGAGATAAAGGATTTTCTGCAATTTTGTCCTAGGAAGGAGACCCAGGCTTGTATTTCATATCCAAGGGAGAGTAGGTTCTACATTGTCTCTATCTATATTACACTGAGGAAAGTAGTGTTAAACTGGTTTTTCAAAACTGACTGGAGGTCTGACTTCATGACAAAAACAGGGCTACTGCCAGGCGTGGTAGTGCACGCCTTTAATCTCAGCACTCGGGAGGCAGAGGCAGGTGGATTTCTGAGATCGAGGCCAGCCTGGTCTACAAAGTGAGTTCCAGGACAGCCAGAGCTATACAGAGAAACCCTGTCTCGAAAAGCCAAAAACAACAACAACAACAACAACAACAACAAAAACAAAACAAAACAAACAAACAAACAAACAAACACAGGGCTACTGGTACCAGGATCAGAAAGGCTATAAAGAGAACTAAACATTCTCCTGGATTTTACTGTAATGAAAGTTCCAGGATGAATACAATGCATCACTGTCTTGATTGACACTCAACAAGATTAGTATCATTGTCGCATATGATGAAGCCATTAAAAATCCAACAGTTACCATGACTGGTAAGTGATGGAATGAGTAGCTTGCAGATGGCTCTTATTCTGAAGCAGGTACCCTTTCTACACTTTTCAAAGCAATATACTACAGGAAAAAAAAGTAGCATATGACAAAGTTAAAATATACCAAGCAACCTTCCTTGATGTCTCTCTTCCTTTTATATCTTACAATAATTTTTTCTTATGTTTACATATTTGTATGTAGAAACCAATCACATTTTCTCTCACTTGCCCATGCACTGCTGAAAGCCATCAATGTGCTTTTCTGGATCATAAGGTATCCTCTTAACTTGTCTCCCTGTGTGTGCCCCTAGGCTCATGCTATCTAGCCTTGATATTGAAGCTTACATGAACCTTTTAAAATGTCAGATCAAATCAATCTTCTACTCCAAATTATCCAGTGACTTCCCATTTCACTCAAAGTAAAATACAATTAAAGATCACCAAAAAACAGTAGAGTAGGGAACTCCAGGGCTCCATGCCCCAACAAAACAGCTAATAAGCTGGCAACAACTGTTAGAATCAGCTTTAACAGAATTTTTCGAAATAGTCAAACACACAACAATAGTCAACAGTCTGTTTATGTCTTTGATGTGTCACCCCTGGATGTCATGTAGTTGATGTTCACAAAGCCTTTGGAGCTTAAATGGTTTAGCTTACTGCAGATTCTCCCAAGTCTTTTCTTGCTGACTATTTCACTAATTTTTAGTGCTAAATACTATTCCTTTGTGTAGATGCACTAGAGTTTATCTGTTCAACTAATGAAGGACATCTTGGTTGATTCCAAATTTTAGAAATTATAAATTTGTCTATAAATAATTCATTTGCAGATTTTTGGGTTGCCATAGTTTTTAAATCTTTTGATTAACCTCAAGGAGCATGATTATGGGTCTTACAATAAAAAATATGTGTAGATCTGTAAGAAACTTCTAGACTATTTTATAAATGACTACCATTTTGTATTCTCACCAGCCATGAATGAGAGATCTCCCATATCCTTGCTTATGTTTATACAACCATCTATCCTTTTGGGTAAAGTTAATATTCAAGTATTTGGTCCATTGTATTTTAATTGTATTGTTTACTACAAACCATACATATCACTAAAACTGGGATACCTAGGGGTTTTTTTGTTTTTTTTTTTTTTAGCCCTTGATAGACTTCTGGGAGGTTTATACTTTCACCTTTGACCTCTAGGTTTATGATCCCTCCTGAGCTAGAAGTTAAAGAGTATAAGTTGCATACCCTTATTCATTCTTTTGTATGGTGTTTGTCAGATGATCTGTCATAATTTCTCAAGAAGACTATTTTCCCTTTCTTAGATTATCTTCTTAAAATGCTTACAGAAGTCTATTTCTAAACTTGTAGATGTTTGTGCTGAGCTATTTTTTACTATTTTTTCCCTGATACCATACTTTCATTACTGCAGCATGATAGTAAGTCTTGAGATCAAATAGATTCAGTTCTCCACTTTATTCTTCTTCAACATTGAATTGAATCCAGGGTTTTCTATTAAGAAGGTGCATGACCATCCATCGCACAACTGTCATTCTTTAAAACTCCTCTTTCTTCAGTCCACATACTCGTTCACCCCAAATTCTACTATCCTGCCTCAGAATATTTCTTCAAAAGGTACAATTCCATAATCTCCATTAGCTTGCATTAGTATTAGTATCAATGATTACAGTTTCCCAATATTTCCTTAGCTCTTTTTGTCCTTTCAAGTCATCTGTTATAGCACTGGATGAGGAATAATTTTCAAAATCTGTGCTCACTTATCTTGGAAATGTTTCTAGTTGCTCAAGCGTATATGTAAGCCCAATGATGAACATCTAACTACAGTTATCTCTCTGACCTCATTTAGTATCTTCCTCCCTTTTTCGTTAGCTCTATCTCAGTGATGTCCTCTTTCCTCTCTGGATGTGCCACCTCTCCAGACACAGCTAGTACTTACACACATTGGATTTTGCTGCTGTTGAACTCCTAGCTCTCAGCTCAAGCTTGAATTTGGTTTAAATGCTTATCCCTGTCCTTCTGACTAGCAAATCCCATAATCTATAACAGGGTCCATGAGCACAGTGACCTACACCCTACTCAACTCATCTGTGATATTTTCTTCATGTATGTACTTGTATTTGCATAATTATTTGAATAGTATTTTTATTTTGTTTTTTATTAGGTATTTATTTCATTTACATTTTCAATCTATCCTAAAAGTCCCCCACCCACTCCCCAACCAATCCCCCACCCACCCACTCCCACTTCTTGGCCCTGGCATTCCCCTGTACTGAGGCAGATAAAGTTTGCACGACCAATGGGCCTCTTTTTCCACTGATGGCTGACTAGGCCATCTTCTGCTACATATGCAGCTAGAGACACGAGCTCTGGGGGGTACTGGTTAGTTCATATTATTGTTCCACCTATAGGGTTGCAGATCCCTTTAGGTCCTTGGTTACTTTCTCTAGCTCCTCCATTGGGGGCCCTGTGATCCATCCAATAGCTGACTATGAGCATCCATTTATGTGTTTGCTAGGCCCCGGCATAGTCTCACAAGAGACAGCTATATCTGGGTCCTTTCAGCAAAATCTTGCTAGTGTATTTTTTATTTTATTTGTTCTTGAGACAAGGTCTCTAGCCCAGGTTTGATTCAAACTGGATATGTAGCTGAAATAACCTTGAATTGCTGAAATTCCTGCATCTATCCCTCCGCCCCAAGTGCTAGGATTATAAGCTTACATTACCACTTAATTTTTACAGTGCTGTAGAATGACTCAAGGGCTTCTTACCTACTAGACAAGTTCTCCACATCCCCAACCCTAAATGATAGTTTTTAAATCTCATCTTAAGTTCTATGAGAGCAGGGAGCATTTTGATGTGCTATCTATTTATCTATCTATCATCTATTATTATTATTAACATTTCATTATAATTCTTACCATTGTAAGTGCTACCTATTCTTGTGAAGTCCCCAACAGCTTTTAGAAATAAGTTCAAGCATATGAAAGTAAGGGACAGTATAATCCTACAAAGAAATATTCTTGCAAAAGTAGGGAAAGGGATTCTGTATACAATTTGTACCAGGCACCAAATTGAGGGGGGAAATGCCTTGAAGACTTCAGTCAAGTTATCAAGTATACATCAGGCTCTTACTCTCAGTGATATCTATATGAATAACTCTACATCTTACAACTGGAGGATAGGAATTGACAACACAAACACACCCAGTCCAGTGTAGGCTCATTTCAGAAACTGGGTAGGTGGATGGGTCAGAGACTTCAAGTGTCATGAGTCATTGAATCAGCCCCATGCACTGGCAGAGTCATGACAGCACACCTAATTACAAGTCAGATGAAGGCAATTACCCAGTGTTCACGAAGAACAGGCTCTGTGTACCCCACTTTCTTTCCTTGTCTGATAATTTAAACCAATTATTTTTCTTTAGTCTTAACATAGATCAATTGCCTAATGTATGCTCCATTCTGCACATTAAGATAGGTTGTATGAAAGAAAAGTTTCCTTGGAAAATGCTTTAGTCAATACAACTATTCAGGCTTCCTTTCAACAGGCTTCTTGAGTTTATATGCACCTCGATCCTTTGAGAATTGAATACATCATTGGCCTAAATGTATTTAATCATGAGAACATTACTTGGCTTTCTTGTTTGTTTTAAACAAAGTATCCTTCTTGGCTGATGTTTCATGGAACTGATTTTGGGGAATGGTAATCTATAGTTTTCTCCTCCTTGATTTTCATGTAGCAACTGAGAATTAACAGTTGCTGCTATACATAGTCATATAAAAGAAGTGATATGATATTTTAAAAAGAGAGAGAGTTGCAGAGTGACCTTGTTGTTTGTGTCTTTATAGAACATCATAATGTACATCTATGAAAACTCAGATGTGGCCTTTTTCATGTTCTCAAGAGATGAAATAACCCCAAGATACATAAAGGAGCAGTTGGCATAGCCAGTATACTGCCTTACAGTTAAAGTTTTCTATATGAATACAAAGTCAAACACTAATTACATGATTAATTAAATTAATTGCTGAATTAAATGAATTAAAATTTATTTAAATAAAAATTAAAATCAAGTTGAAAACTATAAAAGTCTAATACACACACAGTGTCATGCTTGCTCATCTTGTGTGGACTCTGTGGCAATAAAGAGCAAGTTTTAGATTATACCAACATCAATGAATGCCTGGGTAAAACTTTTTAGTATGACATTCATATGGCTAGGACATTAATAGGTGGCTAAAAGTTTCTGGCTCCATTATAGTCTGGGGAACCTCTGTTGACTATGTGCCCTGTATGGATGAAAATGGTGTTCTACAACTCACGACTATAATTGTTGAAAATCATGTAGAGAAAAGGAAAGCCCAACAGTCTTGGAATCTACCTATCTAGCAAAAAAAGTTTTCAGTTAGATTCTAGACCTGTGAGTAGCACAGCATTAGCACAGGCTAGACCTGCTGTGTGCTTTTCTGTTTCTAAACAAAAGCCCTGACAAGCTACTCTCATGTTTTTACTTTTAATGAACCTGAAATTCTACATAGCTTGGAGTGTAATATGAGAGTTACGTTTAGTACAATATCTGAAAATAGTATCCAGAAATTCATTACATTGTTGACTTTTCCCAAATCCATTTTTACAAAATTCATCTCCACTCTATAGAATGGCACAAATAGTAAGAAAACCACCTCTTAATGATATGTCAGTGCAAATATTCCTGGGCTGTTCTCATGTCCATAACGAGGGAAAACAAGATTCAGTATATTATGTCTTCTTCTGTCTTATGGCTGTTTGTCATGCAAGGCTTTGACAAAGTACATCACATAAACAGCTTAAAGGAGAAAAGCTGCTGTGGCTCATGGCTTCAGACATATCGGCCCTCCTGACAAAGATGCTGCAACAAAACAGCTCATACAACAATGGCCAGGAAAGAAAGAAGGATGGTGAGTGCTGGGTTCTATAGTTTTTTGCCCAAAGTCTGTGCATATGGTTGTATAACATGAACTTCCAAAGTCCTAGACAATGCTGTCCCTGGACATTTGCTGCCTGCATAGTTCCTCTCCAAATCTGGCTCCACTTGCTGCCTGTGGCCCTCCTGAGAAGATACCCCCTAATTCTAGAGTCTCTAACATGCTGGGATAGCCATTGTCTGCCTTCACCTAACACTTTCATGCATTAATCTCTCAAGGGCTGTCATTGGGGTCAATTGTGCATTACATGGCTTCTCTAGCTCATTTCTAAACTCTGGATTGAAATTTCCACTCCGGAACTCCTTTATTTTGAATTCCTACAAAACCAGCATCATACAGGTGATGCCAGGTCTGTCAGCAACTCAAGCAGTGGCCAGGATTCTTGTACCTTGATTTCTTTGGTCACTGAGCAGCTGACAAAAAGCTAAGTAGCACACAAATCAAGGTCAATCATACCATTGCAGATTATATAACTGACTTTTCATTACTTTACTGCCTACCTGGCATGTCAATGGCCTTCAAGACTTGCAAGTAAGTCTAGCTTTTCACTTTTGGGTTATTGTTAAGTACTTGTGTTTCCCTATCACTCTATTTTAAATACCTATGTCCTAGTCAGTCAGTAAGTCCTGCCTACTCGTCTACATAATGGTCAAAATTGGATATGCTTATTTGCAGGCCTATGTGCTTCTTATTGAATGACCATGTTGTCCCTAACCAAATGGAGAACCCAGATTTATAGAAGATAGAGGCTGTGGCTGCTCAATGCAATAATGAGAAATATGATTAATCTTGATATATTGGATGTCGATGGGGAGGTTATTTCATTTAGAAGGATTTATATCGTTCAATTGTATAGATTATATATAAGTAATCATTCTGCTGTTTTTTAAAAGATTTTGATAAAGAATATTACATCAAATCAAATAACTGGTACAAACACTTGACAGACATTTTTTTTTTCAAGCAACCCTCATTTATACTATGGGAAGGTAGCCAGTTGTTCGTGTTCATTAACCTGCAAGATTCAAGAAATTACAGAAATAGTTTGCAATGTGGCAAAACAATCAGTTTTATTCACACTACATGTTGGGCTTCTCAGGTGCAAATACAAGTAATAGGCCATGCATAAAAGTGTATTTGGTCCAAATGTCCAGATATATATTTTAACTTTTACTTGGAAAACATTAACTAATGCTTGGTAGTGTTAGTAGCAAATTATACAAATGAAAAAAACGGTTTTTAGTGTGGGAGGAGGATGGAGCCGAACCAATCAATCAATCAATAAATAAATAAATAAATAAATAAATAAATAAATAAATAAAGGAATCCAATGCTTGATAAACCTGATAGAAGCAAATGAAATAGTCAAAATCTATATTAAAATGGAGAGAAATGTTTTCCTAACAATGCACTCCTTATCCTACAGATAGAGTCACAAAGCTCAGAAGTAATTAAAATAAAGATTTCAAGGGGAGGGCAAATACCCCTGCAAACTCAGAATGATAAAACACACACAGCCTGACCTCTGTTACCATCGAATCAAATAAGCTGTTAATTACAAAAGGATGAACACTCTCAGGAGATAACAGCAAACTCCAGGCAGTCAATAGGATGTGATAACATCCAATACAATCAAGAAACATTTGAGTTGAACACAGGATTATCCATGAGGATTGGAGGATTAGGAGACATGGCATTTCTGAGTCTAGTAAACAGAAAGTGTTCAGATGCCAGCTGAGGCAGGTAGAGGGCAGGAAAGACAGATGTGATGAGTTCATCATAGGGAAGGCGAGGGACAAATGGCTGGGCTCCATTCCCTAAGCTGGCAGGGATGGAAAGAGCAGGGATGACCTCCCCTGCATGCTTAACCTTCAATTACCAGTTGAACCCACATGTGACTATAATGTTAACAAAGTGTAGAAGCTCTGTAACGGCTACTGATCTTTTGGTTAAGCAGGTAAATTTTTTCTTGTTTAAATAATAAAGTCAACTGTGTTTTCTAAAAAATCCTGATACTACAATGTAACTATTCATGAACGGATACATTTTTCAGAAAGATTATTTCAGTGAACAAAAGAACCTGGTGCTTACGCTATACACTGGTTAATTATTGCTGTGTAAGAAACTATACATTAGCTACATATTGCTGTGTAACAAATTATTCTCATATCTTGTTTAGAGTCATTCTTACTTTTTAATCTCACAGGTATTTTTTTGGATCAGGGATGTGAATGCAGCTTAACTTAAAGGTCTCTCAGAAACCCACAGTCAAGGTGCTGGCTGCTGCTTCATTTCTTCCAAGGTTGAGCTGGTAGAGCATTAGTCTCCATGCTGGTTCACATCTTATTGGAAGCCAGTCTATCCAAATCCAGACTCAATACTCTACTTGTTTGCAGGACTCGGGCTCTCACCTGATGTTGGCTGGAAAAATCAGTTCCTTGGCATAAGGATGTAACTACTGGGCTCTTCATAACAAGAGAGATTGTCTCTGGGAAGGGGACAGGGAGAGAGGGAAGAGAAAGAGAGGAAAGAGGAATGAAACTAGATTCCAACATAAAAAGAAAGCCCAGGTACTTTTTTTGTGTGTCCTAATCTTAGAAGGAATATTTCCATCATACTCGACTTTATTCAGTATAAGCAATTCACTGATTCCAGGCATACTCAAGGGCAAAGGATTATGCAAGACCATGGAGACTATGATGTAATCATCAGTGGGGCAACCTGAGAGGCAGGCTCCATGCCTTATCAAAACTCCAGGATCAATACAATACTAACATTTTCCCTGTCAAGTAAATTAACAATTTGGTAAAGTCAAGTATACACTGATTAGAAATAGAGACAAGATTAGTATCTTGTTCTAACATCCCAAACACATGTCATTGCTTTCTATGCCATATATATTAAATTGGCATCCTGACTCATAGTATTGTTTTAATGACATGTCTCCAGTAAAGGTTTCCAAAGTCCTCCACACTGCACAAGAGACATTTTCTTCCAATATTTTATTCGACTTCCTGAGCATGTACGTAGTCCTTCTTTCCTGAAACAACCTTCATGAAAACAATACTCTATATCCATCCAATTTGTGTTACTGTAAGAAAATACTTGAAACCTGGAAACTCTATTTAAAAATAGGTTTGTTTAGCTCACAATTCTAAGTGTTGAAGGCCAAGGAATTTGTGCAGTGCTGAAGAGAACCTCATGATGGATGCGGACACATGGCCAGAGTGAGCATGGAAGGGGGAAGTCATATTTAGAAAAGAAGCTATATGTCTCCTAAAAGGCTCTACCAGTGCCTGAAAAATATAGAGGTAGATGCTTGTAGCTAACCATTGGACTGAGCACAGGGTCCCCAACGGAGGAGCTAGAGAAAGGACCCAAAGAGCTGAAGGGGTTTGCAGTCCCATAGGAGGAACAACAATATGAACTAACCAGTACCCTCAGAGCTCCCTGGGACTAAACTACCAACCAAAGAAAACACATGGTGGGGCTCATGGCTCTAGCTGCATATGTAGCAGAAGATGGCCTAGTGAGTCATCAATGGGAGGAGAGGCCCTTGGATCTGTGAAGGTTCTACGCCTCTGATTACTGAATGCAGGGATTAAAGATTGTATCACCATACCTGTCTTGCTCAGGGTTTCATAACAACTCAAGGATCCCATTAAAACAACCACAGTCTCATCCAATAGGAAGTGCACCCAATGACCTGAAAACTCCCACTCTACAAGGTTTCATCATTTGCAGCATCAGTAGTTTCTAGGGGACTCTATCAAACTGTATCCCAACTATAGAACAATTAATGGGCTCTTCTGTTCCCTCTACCCATCTCAGTATTCGTATACTCTTCTCCCTAGTCATTGGCTCCTTTATGGCTGAATTTTGATGTTTTTCAAGGCTTTCTCCTTGATCTCACCTACTCATTCCATACTTACAAGTTATTCCCACATACTTACTCAAGTAAGGGCATACACAGTATAGAAATCCCAAAACCATTATACACTGTGCATTCACTAACACTTCATTTCTACTTTAGGATTTTATTCCACAAACTTCATTCTTTGCCATCTATTGAATCTCAGGCAAACAGTCTTATTCTGTTGGCCAAAGTAGGAATGAGATTGGCCTTTTAGATTTCTGTCCTCTTTCCATCCTCCCTCTAAAGTCAAATTGACTGTTATACGAGATATAAAATTATGTGTGTGATTTTTGGTTTATTTCATGAATTTTTACTTTCACTTTCACTTTTACCACAGCTGTTCCAGTTTTGGAACCTTTCTTCCAAGGATGAAAATTGTAGCCTCCTGACTGGTTATTACTTCTTATTGGTCTTTATGTACAGTGTCAGCCTGTGCACAATCCTTCTTAGCTTTGTCCACAGCACAGATGAAGAATTTTAGATACACACAAACATACCACACACACACACACACACACACACACACACACACACACTTACACTCACATATTCACCTACTTGTATACACCACACAGCCATCTGAATGTCAATGTGAAGGCCTTTCTTTAGTCTTCCCATGGTGTCGTAAACATACTTCTCCATTTCAATGACTATTCTGTGTCATATTTTGGCCTTACTTGTTTTCTCTACAAGACTGAACACTATGCAAATAGAATCTTATTTATCTGTTGTTGGGGTAATCGTTTTGTACATTGTGTGGATTTGTGGCTCTGTAGTTCCTCACCTGCATAAGACATTCTCTGATTGGCTTTAATAAGGAGCTTAATCTAAATCTAGGCAGGAAAGGGAAGGTGGGACTTCTGGGAAGAGATAGGAACTCTGGTTAAGAATTGAGAGGCAGAAGGTTTGCTAGCCAGACACGGAGGAAATCAGACACACAGGGACTGAGTGAGTGGTAGAATGTGGATTAGAATAAGTGGGTTAATTGATAGGAGCTAGTTGCAAAATAGCCTAAGCGAAGGCCTAAACTTTTATAAGTAAACATAAGTCGCTGTGTTATTATTCAGGAGCTGGCAGGTCAGAGAATGGCAGGTCTGGAGATTCTTTATCCCTAACATCTAATTTAAAGACTGATATAAAAGAGCTGCCTAATGCATTCACTGAATAAAATCACGAATGAATGTTAAATTCTCTCCTCACAAAGAAATACTCCTCTTTACCCAGGGGGTACTTTTCCAAAGCTACAGGGGTTGCCTGACACTAGAGATAGTGCCAGGCTTTACCACTTGTTTTCCTCATAAAACACATGGATTATAAAGTTAGATATACAAATTAGGCTTAGTAAGAGATTAACAACAACAGTTATGAAATAGAACAGACAAAATACAAAGGAAGTTTTAAAAATATTCCTCTCTCATTCGTTCTCGGCCTCACCCTTTCCCCTTTTCCCTGCCTCACTCTTTCTAGAAGAGTTACCTGAACACAGTACTTTGATACCACACAAGGAGTCTAAGAACCAAGAGGACTGCTATGCGACCCACAGGCAGATAGCAACTATAACATATAGTTCTGTATACCAGAGTGATTTCCATCATCTCATGATGAAGCAGGGCAGACCAGTGATTCATCCTGCTCCTTAGAAGATACACAATTTAAAATGTGTGGATCGTTTATTTCTAGAGCTTTCCATTTAATATTTAAGGACTGTGTTTAAGCACAGATAAATGAACATGCCTAGCAAAGCTGTGGGTGGTGGGGAAGCCGCTGTGCATAATATAAATTCAGATCAGTGTTTTTAATTTTTATGAGAACCCTCTATTTTCACGAGGAAGGGAAGGGTAAGATTTCTAGGACATACCATGTTATCTTTCCTAGTCCCACCCAGTAGGAAGCAGTAGGTGGGGGTCCCAGCAAATAGTGGAAACTGAAAACTGCATTGTGTTCTTGATGAATAAGGATATCTGCATTTAGGTTCACCAGCTGGCTTCGAGCTCTGCATGCACCCTGTCACCTTCTTGGAGTTTCCAGACGTGATATCTGCACTTAGGTTCACCAGCTGGCTTCGAGCTCTGCATGCACCCTGTCACCTTCTTGGAGTTTCCAGACATGTAGCTGCTCTGTTGTGATTAGTCACATTTATACAATCAGTCCTTATTTGGTGGAGAAAATGTTCTGTCTGTGCCCAACTCTGCTCTGCTCTTGAAGCCAGTAGTAGAGAGAGGCAAGTAGAGACTCTGTCTTGCCTTTGGAGAACAATCACCTTTGACAGACATTCAGGAAAACAATGGCTGACAGCTCTAAGGATAAACTAACTCCACTCAACCCAATTCAAATCCAAAGTTTCCATTGTTGTAATGGTGGACGTTGCCAAACTTCACTGTGGCAAGTTTGGTTGTATTTCTCTCAGGTGACTCACAAGGCATCAGTAATGTACTATGAAGCTGGGTTTCTTGGTATTTCTTCAGAGCTACGATTCCTTAGAGATACCATCTTTCTCAAACACACCTACACTGTAAAAGGATTGTAACTGTTCTTACAAGTAGGTACTTGAGTCACCCTCTTTGCCTCCAGCAGGACCACACCTAATTTGTACTAGCGAAAGAATCCATTCTGGTTTAACTGTGGGGTCCTCAACATCTTTTGTCCTCCCTGGAGAAGAGCACGTCTGTTGCCATTAAATTTGTTATTAATAACACTCTTATTTCACTATAAAAATGTAGGGGCCCAAATTCTCCTCTGTGTATGTGAGTGCTAGTGTATGTGAGAGTATATAATTAATGTGCATATGAGCATTTAAACCCATCTGTGTGTGTGTAAGTTGTAACTAAGTTGAAATTCCTTGGATTCTTTAACTTCTTTTCTTTTTCCTTCCGACTTCATTCAAAGAGCCCTGAGTATCCATCCTCTCTCACTTGTCCGGCTCCTAGAACTACTTGTCATCATCTTCAATGACACTTCTCTTTGGCTAGAAATGAATTAGGCTCTGCTTTGAAGGCTTCATAGATTAAATGTTCCTCCTTTAACTTTCCGCACCGCTGCAACAAAAGCTGTTCTGACTACACACCATCTGCTGCCTCGTATGTGGTGTCTGCTCACACTCACGCCCTCCCACTTACCTGTCCAACAGCTCTGGGGCAGCATTACTCTCCCCTGTAGTTAGGGTCCTTCATTCACCATTTAGAACTATATGTCCTGTACCCAAAATGTCACAATACACTAATGCTTTAACAAAAGTCGGAGGATCAGAGAGCTCACGCACTCTTGTTTTGAGCATCTGTTTTCAGAGAAAGGAGAAATTTTTCCCTATGGCTTTTTGCCTCTCCTTTTACTATATTTTCCCACATTAGTAGAAATACCAGCCTATTAACAGAAATCCACTCTTCTCCAACCTTCAACTTGAGGTCATAAAGTGTTTTAAGCTCCTTATACAGCTTTATTCTTTGGGTCCACTTTTCCTACTTTCATCATCAAAACTACCATCGCAAACATAGTTCAACCTAATTTTGTCACACCCACTTCTGACTTAAACAAGGGATCAGAATTCATGGATTCTGATCAACAGCGCGATTCAATGATAAAGCCTGGTCTTGGTGAAAATAAAAAGGCTTACTTGTTCTTGTACCTTATTGTTTTGGTTTTAAATGTGAAAACTAGATTTTATATGACAGTGTGTTTCCTATAAGAAAAGCTATCCAGTATGTGGCTCCGCAGTTACAAGTGTATACTGTTCTTCCAGTGGGTCAGAGTTCAGTTCCCAGCACTCATATAGAGCAGCTCACAACTGCTTCCAGATCCAAGGTCCTTTTCTGACCCCCATGTACAACTGCATTCACGTACACAAACCCACACATTCATACACAGAACTAAAAATACAAATTAAACTTTAAAAAAGAAAGAAGAGATAAACTCTCTAAGAATCAAGAAAACACCAGAGAATGCCGAGCCGTGTGAAGGAAAGGTCTGTATAGTGTTGGTAGACATAGACCAAAGCCAACCTGGGGTTTGTACTTCTCAGTTTGTGATTCCCTACACATATGCAAGTTTCAACCAGGCTAAACACTTCCTTCTTTTCAAAGCACCTTGAAATTGTGTGTGTGTGTGTATGTGTGTGTGTGTGTGTGTGTGTGTGTGTGTGTGTAACGTGAGACATATTACACACTTTATGAATCTCATACATCTATAAGTACTAACATGAACAGAATAAAGATAAGTTGCTCTATGGTTCCACAAACCAATTGTAATGATTAATATTGACTCTCAATTTGACAGGGTCCAGAATCTCTGAAGACTCTAGCCTCTGGGCATATCTCTGAGGGTTTATCTACACTAGGTTAGTTCAAGTGGGGAGACATGCGCTAAATACAGGGAGGAAAGAGCTTATTTGGCTTACGCATTGCAGGTCACAGATCTCCATAGACAGTCATTTGGACAAGAATGCAAGGCAGGAACTTGGAGGCAGAAACTAAAGCAGATCCTAGAGAAATGCTTACAGGCTAGTTCCTCATGGTTTGCTAGCCTGGTGTTTTTATACAACCCAGGACTACCTACTCAGTGGTAGCAATTTCCACAGTAGTTTGGGCACTCCCACATGAATTCTTAATCAAGAAAATGCCTCAGAGACTCTCGCCTGCAGGCTGGTTTGATGGAGGCATCGTCTTCATTGAGGTTCTTCTTCTCTCTTCTTGTAATAGGATGACACCAAAAAAAACCAAACCAAACCAAAACAAAACAAAAATAAAAACAGAAAAACAAACAAAAAACCCCTAAGCAGTATTTAATGTTTACTTCATACTGTTCAATTCAATAATCACTCTAAGAAGAAAAATATTAATATGCATTGGAAGGCATAAATATATACTGAACATGTTCTATATTTAAGAGGCTGTTATTATAACTTAAGCAATATTTAAAGAAATATAGTTTGGAACAGTAGGTAAGGTTTTGAGTTTGTTTGTTTTTTTGTTTTGTTTTGTTTGTTTGTTTGTTTGTTTGTTTGTTTCTATTTGGTTTATTTTTATTCCAAGTTTCAAGTTTTCAATTAGTTGTCTTTAAAATACACACCCCATCCCCCCAAGCCATGGAGAACGCATATGTATGCTACAATTCCTAAGTTAGAGCTAGGGCTTTAAAGCATTTAGATAGCCTATCTCTGACCTCATTTTGAAGTCTTATTGCCCGAAAAGATAATTAGTTCCTTTTTAAGTACTCAAGGAACTTATTCTATAACCTCTCAAAAGCCAAAATTCTGATTTCTTTCCTTTTCTTTTTTGATTTCTTATCAGTTAAGAAACAAACAAGAATCTCTTCACATTTTCTAAAACACAAACAGCAAAAACAACTAAAGAACCAATTTAAAAAAAAAAAAAAAAAAAAAAAAAAAAAAGGCCCAAACAAGCAAATCTCTACTTATAAACAAGAAGGAAACAGAGTGTGCTAGGTTTTGCCAGCTGACACTCACCTGGAAATCCACTGACTGTCTTCATTCAAACTTTCATTCCTCTAAACATATTGATCTAAATGGAATCAACTTGAATTTGGGAGTATGTAAGTTAGTATGTGGGGTGTGGGGGGGTGGGCAGGTGTGTTAGGTATGTGTCTTTGTGTGTGTAGGTTTGTGTACAAGCATGTGAGAGTCACAGTGTGGTTCTTCCAGCATCATTTACTTTATATTTGTTTGTTTGTTTGTTATTTTCTTTGAGACAAGGTCTTTCATTGGTCTGGAACTTGCCAAGTAGGCTAGTCTGGCTGGCCAGTGACCTCCCAGGAGTCTGCTTGCTTCTGCTGCCCCAGTGTTGTGGTTAGATGTGCTGCTCCCAAGCCTGGCTTTTCCTACCAGAGGCTCTGTGGATTGAGTTCAGATGTTGATAGCTGTGTAAGTACTCTCCCCACTGAGTTAGCTTGCTGACTTCCAGTCAGCTTTGTCTTAATGAGCACACTCATGATTGGATACAATTGTCCTGCTCAAAAAAAATAAAAAAATAAAAAAAATTTAAAAAATTCTGCCACTCCTCCTAAGCTCCCTAAGAACAAGAACAAGTGAGCCAAGGCATGTATTTAAACAACCACTTAACCAAATGTAAGCAAAATTCAACTAGTACAAACTTACTTGCAAATAAATAAATGGAACTTCATTTATAATTTTGCTTTTGAATAAATAATTTATAAAGAACTATATTAATACAATATATATTTATGTGAGCATGTATATAATTAACTTACAAAATAATACTCTCAAGATAGTCTGTTAATTATATATAAGAGTATTTGTGTTTGCAAAACAATGTATTGCTATATACATACATTATTTTGTAAACAAATTTGCTTAAGCATGGTATATTTATGTATATATACTGTACCACAAGTGGTAGTTTACAATAGTATCATATTTTTTTCATTAACCTAATATGCATTCTCCTCCTAAAGTTAAGATTTTAAAAAATTCAAAATTAAGTAGTTCGGGATAACAGAAGTCAAAGTTTATATATATTTTTTAATTTTTTTAATTAGGTGTTTACTTCATTTATATTTCAAATGCTATCCCAAAAGTCCTCCAGACCCTCCCCCCATTCCCCTCCCCACACTCCCACTTCTTGGCCCTGGTGTTCCTCCTTACTGAGGCATATAAAGTTTGCAAGACCAAGGGGCCTCTCTTCCCATTGATGGCCGAATAGGCCATCTTCTGGTACATATGCAGCTAGAGACATGAGCTCCAGGGGTACTGGTTAGTGCATATTGTTGTTCACCTATAGGGTTGCAGACCCCTTTAGCTCCTTGGGTACTTTCTCTAGCTCCTCCATTGGGGGCCCTGTGTTCCATCTAATAGCTAACTGTGAGCATCCACTTCTGTGTTTGCCAGGCCCCGGCATAACCTCACAAGAGACAGCTATATCAGGGTCCTTTCAGCAAAATCTTGCTAGTGTATGCAATGGTGTCAGCATTTGGAGGCTGATTATGGGATGGATCCCCGGGTATGGCAGTCTCTAGATGGTCCATCCTTTCGCCTCAGCTCCAAACTGTGTTTCTGTAACTCCTTCCATGGGTGTTTTGTTCCCAATTCTAAGAAGGGGCAAAATGTCCACACTTTGGTCTTCGTTCTTCTTGAGTTTCATGTGTTTTGCAAATTGTATCTTGTATCTTGGGTATTCTAAGTTTCTGAGCTAATATCCACTTATCAGTGAGTATATATTTCTCATTTATAGTAATAAATTGGAAGCTACTTCAAAGAGAATGAAAATGTCATGTAGATGTGAGGTGGCGGAAAATGGAAAGAAAGTTTAGAAGTTTTACATAAAAATGAAGTTGGAGGTAGGCGCATCACATGAACACTCATTGATATTCAATGTAAAAATACTCAATAAAATTCTCACAAGAGCCCATCAAAATGATCATCCATCGATCAAGTAGGCTTCATCCCAGGGATGCAGGGATGGTTCACTATATGGAAACCCATCAATGTAATCCACTATATAAACAAACTCAAAGGAAAAAAACACATGGTAATCTCATTAGATGCTAAGAAAGCATTTGACAAAATTCAAAACCCCTTCATGGTAAAAGTCTTGGAAAGATCAGGAATTCAAGGCCCATGCCTAAACATAGTAAAAGCAATATACAGCAAACCAGCAGCCAACATCAAACAAAATGGAGAGAAATTTGAAGCAATCCCACTAAAATCAGGAACTAGACAAGGCTGCCCACTCTCTTACTACGTATTCATTATAATACTCAAAGTCCTAGCCAGAGAAATTTGACAACAGAAGGAGGTCAAAGGGATACAAATTGGAAAGGAAGAAGTCAAAATATCATTATTTGCAGATGATATGATAAAATACTTAAGTGACCCCAAAAATTCCACCAGAGAACTCCTAAACCTAATAAACAACTTCAGCAAAGTGGCTGGATATAAAATTAACTCAAACAAATCAGTAGCCGTCCTCTGCTCAAAGGACAAACAGATTGAGAAAGAAATTATGGAAATGACACCCTTCACAATAGTCACAAATTGTATAAAGTACTGTGGTGTGACTATAACCAAGCAAGTGAAAGATGTGTATGACAAGAACTTTAAGTCTCTGAAGAAAGAAATCAAAGAAGATGTAAGAAGATGGAAAGATCTCCCATGCTCATGGATTGGCAGGATTAATACAGTAAAAATGGCCATGTTGCCAAAAGCAACCTACAGATTCAATGCAATTCCCATCAAAATACCAACTCAATTCTTCATAAAGTTAGAAAGGGCAATTTGCAAATTCACTTGGAATAACAAAACAAAAAACAAAACCAGGATATCAAAAGCTATTCTCAACAATAAAAGAACTTCTAAGGGAATCACCATCCCTGACCTCAACCTGTACTAGAGAGCAATAGTGGTAAAAACTGTATGGTATTGGTACAGAGACAGGCAGGTAGACCAATGGAATATAATTGAAGACCCAGAAATGAACACACACACCTATGGTCACTTGATCTTTGACAAAGAATCTAAAACCATCCAGTGGAAAAAAGACAGCATTTTCAATAAATGGTGCTGGTTCAATTGGAGATCAACGTGTAGAAGAATGAGAATCGATCCATTCTTATTTCCTTTGCACAGGACCTCCACATAAAACCAGATACACTGAAACTAATAGAAGAGAAAGTGGGGAAGAGCCTGGAACACATGGACAGAGGGGAAATTTTCCTGAATAGAACACCAATGGCTTACGCTCTAAGATTAACAATAGACAAATAGCACCTCATAAAATTGCAAATTTTTTGTAAGGCAAAGGACACTGTCAATATGACAAAATGGCAACCAACAGATTAGGAAAAGATCTTTATCAACCCTACATCTATAGAGTGCTAATAGCCAATATATACAAAGAACTCAAGAAGTTAGACTCCAGAGAACCAAATAACTCTATTAAAAATAGGGTACAGAACTAAACAAAGAATTCCCAACTGAGGAATAACAAATGACTATGCTGAGAAGCACCTAAAGAAATGTTGAATACCCTAAGTCATCAGGGAAATGCAAATCAAAACAAGCCCGATTCAACCTCACATCAGTCAGAATGATTAAGATCAAAAACTCAGGTGACAGCAGATGCTGGTGAGGATGTGGAGAAAGAGGAACACTCCTCCATTGGTGGTCAGATTGCAAACTGATACAAGCACTCTGGAAAACAGTCTGGTGGTTCCTCAGAAAATTGGACATAGTACTACCTGAGGACCCAGCTATACCACTCCTGGGCATATACCCAAAAGATGCTCCAACATACAACAAGGACACATGCTCCACTATGTTCATAGCAACTATTAGTAATAGCCATGACCTGGAAAGAACCCAGATGTGGATACAGAAAATGTACATTTTACAATGGAGTACTACTCAGCTATTAAAAACAATGACTTTATGAAATTCATAGGCAAGTGAATGGAACTAGAAAATATCATCCTGAGTGAGGTAACCCAGTCACAAAGGAACACACATTGTATGAAATCACTGAAAAGTGGATATTAGCCTAAAACCTCGGAAAATCCAATATACAATTCACAGACCACATGAAGGTCAAGAAGAAGGAAGACCAAAGTGTGGATGTTTTAGTTCTTCTTAGAAGGGGGAACAAAATACTGACAGGAGGATATATGGAGACAAAGTGTGGAGCAGAGACTGAAGGAAAGGCCATCTAGAGACTGCCCTACCTTGGAATCCATCCCATATATAGACACCAAACCCAGACACTATTGTGGATGCCGAGAAGTTCTTGCTGACAGGAGCCTGAAATAGCTGTCTCCTGGTAGCTTTGCCAGACCCTAACAAATACAGAGGCAGGTCCTGGTGCCCAACCATTGGACTGAGCATGGGGTCTACAATGGAGGAGCTAGAGAAAGGACTGAAGGAGCTGAAGCGGTTTGCTACCCCATAGGAAGAACAACAATATCAACCAAACCAGATCTCCTAGTGCCCTCTTTGGTTGGTGGTTTAGTCTCTGGGAACACTAGGGGATCTGGTTGGGACCCATGGCTCCAGTTGCATGTATAGAAGAGAATGGCCTTGTCAGGCTTTCATGGGAGGGGAAGCCTTTGGTCCTGTGAAGGCTCGATGCCTCCCCACCCCCAGTGTAGGGGAATGCAGGGGTGGGAGGCAGGAGTAAGAAGGTAGGTGGAGAGCACCCTCATAGAAGCAAGGGAAGAGGAGATGGGAAAGCAGGTTTCCAGAGGGGAAATCAGGAAAGGGAATAACATTTGAAATGTAAATAAATAATATATCTAATAAAAAGGAAAAAGAAAAGAAACAAAATGAAATGACCTCAGGAGCTAGAGGTTCAGTTCCTGGTACACTCCAAACTCCAAAAAGCAGGAGCACCATCTCATTTTATTCATGTGCAATACTGATTTTATAAATTTGTGTATGGATTCAGATTCTTGCCCTTCCTTTCTTTCTCACTTTCTTCTTCCTTCTTTTTGATAACTAGTTACACAATACACAGTCAGCATCGCAGAGACTATACTTATATTCTTTTTTTTTTTTTTGAGTCATTACTATTCCTTGGATTATTTCAAGTCAGGAAGTTACTACAATCAGAGACCAAAAATAAGGCCTTAAATCAAACAACATGTCATGGTACAATAGCATGTGTGCTAGTGTCACCTTTCTTATATACAATGTAAAGGTTATTAATTTTTACCATGGAGTTTGAATTTTAAATAGTTCCCTGGTGAAATAAAAATAATAACACAAAACTCTCAAGTTTAGACTTTATGATTTTGTTAGTAAAGACCCAAAACCTAAGGAAATTACTATATTTTCTTTTGCTCCAAACTCCAGTATGTTTGAACTATGCAACCTACACACTATACAAAGTTGGGAAATCAGTAAGTGTGTCACAGCTCACACATTCCAACTCTAGTTTCACCATTTACACTAACATTACCAACATCTTCATGGTAACTTTAGTGCCTTGCTCATATGTGGACAATTAATATTATAAATAGGAACAGAATTCTAGAAATTACCACTAAGGCCAACTCTGATGAATTGCTAAGCATCACTGCAGGATACATCCATCAGGAATTGGGAGAGAACAGGCTTTACCTGATGTGATGGTTTATACATGTTTGCCCCAGGGAGTGGCATTATTTGGAGGTGTGGGCTTGTTGGAGTAGGTGTGTCCTGTGGGACTGGGCTTTAAGACCCTAGTCCTAGCTGCCTGGAAGTTAGTATTCTGCTAGCAGCCTTCAGATGAAGATGTAGAACTCTCAGCTCCTCCTGAACCATGCCTGCCTGGATGCTGCCATGTTCCCACCTTGATTATACTAGAATGATTCTCTGAACCTCTAAGCAAGCCCCAATTAAATGTTGTCCTTGATAAGACTTGCCTTGGTCATAGTGTCTGTTCACAACAGTAAAACCCTATCTAAGACAGCTGGAAAGAAATCTGCCTAGCACAGACGCATACATCTTTACCTTTGAGATAGAAGAACACTACTTGCCCAAAACTCTCTAGCATCTCATTCTCTTTTTGAATAGAAATATTTGCTGCCAAATACATATTCAAGCTATGAAAAAGGCAAAGATAACTTTTCTTTAGGACATCCTGGCAGTTGAGCTTCTGCTGTTGAGAAATTATTTTTATTCTGATTTATTGATATTACTATGAAGTTCAAAGTAGGATACCTGCTCAAGTCCATCATTTTTCTACTGAACCACATAGCATATTTTATGCACTTGACCAAAGTTGCCTCCAGGAGCAAAACTGGTAAGCATTGTCTTGATAATTTAGCTTTTTTAATTAAAACATTTTAGTTTATAAAATGAATGGGTTTCATTATGACATTTTTATCCATATGCATCCTTGAAGATTTGACTGAGCATTCTGTTCTGGGTTTTATCTTTCATCTAAGCTTCTTGAAGACCTATGGTCCTTGACTTCTGCATCACATCTCCTCTACCACCTAGAAATTCTCACTTGTAGCCACCTATTCCTCTACCTGTGTCTTGCATGCTGGTGATTGTCTTAGCTCTGCCCTAAAACCACTTCTGGCCTCACTCTCTTCTCTTTCCAGAGGAGTTCCCTCATGCTTGTAACTTCTATTCCCACCTGTGCATATAAATGTTATCATGCCACATTAGGCTTTTCTTACTTACATCCTGTATGTCTGTTTCAGAAGCTCACATGAACCACAAGTTACACCATCATACACTCTTTCATCTGTAGGTCTTCTGCTCCCCTGGTCATACTGGATGGATGTCCATCTTACGTGCCTCAGAAAGAAAGGGCTTTGTTCGTCCTTCTTTTTTCCTCTCCTACTATCTTTAGAATTCAGCTTGCCAACTCTAGAGATTTAGTATAAATACTTTGATGCCCACTTTTCCCTATTTTTATTTCCTTCCCCCTTTTATCTCTTTCTGTAGAATAATTGCTATAATAACACGTATATTTCCTTGTGTCTCTCTAAAAACTCCTATTATTCAGAATGTCTGCTCTCCCTTTACCTGGAAACCTTCATTTCTTGAGTGCAACTATTCTTCGATCCTGAAAAACATGTCAACTTAATGCCTGCCAAGTTTTATATCAACAAACTCTCCCAAACTTCATGAAGGCAGGAGGCACTGGCAATGAGAGCCTGTGAGCGAAGAGCCCTGAAGCAGTAGCTGCTTCCCTGACCTGCTCTTGGCAGTCTGCTCTTCTGACTCAGCCATGTTCCCACTTGAAATGGTTTCAACATTTCAACAGTTTTAAAAAAGCTTTTGTTTTTTTACTTTGTGGGAACATGTATTATCTAATCTGTAGAACAATTCAGGAGAATGACAAGAGCCAGAAGTATATGCAGCAAAATTAATAGCAATACAAAACTATGTGGAGGTGATTACAAAGTGAAGTACTTTTGGGTACTTGCACAATGAAAACACCCATGATGCTGCCTTATGGAGAGTTTTCTTGGATCCAACGAGGCTCCAAATAGAGGATGGGCAACCCTGTGGGTCACATGACTAATGGATAGGTAAACACTTGTATGATTCTTCAGCCAGTCTCACTCCACCTATGTCACTGCTCTTTCTAGAAGTTCATATAAAGCTGACATACTAAAATGCATTGATATGCACAAATACACAGCAATGTAGTGGCTTTGTATGAGCATTAGAACCAGACCCGCCTGATCCAAGTGCTATTTCCCAATACGTGGTCAGGCAAGTCAGCTTAAACTGAGGCTCTAATTCTCATTCTACAAATGGATATAAATGAGCTGCTCAGTAGAGTTGTTACAAGAAGGAACTACAGTATATATGTACAATACTTAACATTGTACGTAGCAGAGATTTTTAACTAAAAACTTAAGCAGCAACTCTGGATGTGATATAACAGTCATCAGCTTTATATAAACTCTAAAGAAAAGAGGATTACCGTGCCCTCTTGGGTACCTATAAACCTCCCTTAAAACATGTAAATACATCAGTTACTCTTCCCGTCCTTGGACTTTGTGTAGGTATAAAATGGAGCAAGCCTACCTACTTCACAGATTAATCTGCCAACAGGATGACTCATCAGCACAAACACCTCTTAAAAGATGAGGAACACGATTTTGAGGTAATAAGATGTGTGTCTTTCCAGCTATAATTATGCTATAAATAATATCACCAACCAAGTGACCTAAAATTAAGTGCACAGCAAGAGAGAGAGAGAACAGTGCTCCTGAGTCAGAAGGAAAGACAGAATTGGAGAAGCTAGGAAGACAAAGGCTCACAGACAAGGGACGAGGGTATGTGTGTTGAATTTGCAGGGGAGGAGGGACCAGGGTTGATAGTGAGAGGGCACTTATGTGTAGGAGAAATTGTTGCATAGATTAAGGTTAAGCAATTTGTCTCCTTGACAGTGGATGAAATATTTTCAGCTTAATTGCACTGAAAAAAAAATTGTGTAACTAAAGGTTTGTCTTCTGTCATCTCTAATCTTTCCAGTCAATGCACTCAGCAATTATGCCCTGTGCTTCGAGGCACTGCTGTCCTGCAGACTCCACCTGTAAATTAGGGACTACTTTTCAATGTGTGCTTTCCTGCCTTGGGTTGCACTAGAACAATGCCAACAAGATATAATCTCTACATGGGGCTTGTGGATCTGTAATCAGATCTATTTAAATATGTATTTTCCCCTAGTTTACCTTTTCAGCATAAGGTACAGTAAGGAAACTAATTTCTTATAATATTACCAAGGGAAAATCACAATAACAAGCAGAGACTAGTGCCTCTAGGCTGTAGGTAAGGCAATCTAAGTAAGATGATGGAAGACTTGTGTGTGTGTGTGTGTGTGTGTGTGTGTGTAAAATGCACATACTTTTAAATAAACATGAATTCAAATGTGAGAAAACTCATTTCTCAGCTGGGATGCCTGGTGGACTTTAGCTTGGAGCAGATGTTTTATTGTTTCTCACACTTGAGAGCTGGTGGGGTGTGAGAGATTAATCTGGCTTACTGGTTCTCCAAGCAGTTGGAGGAGCTGGACTGAAAATTTCACCACACTGCGAAGAAGGTATCAGGAGTCAACGAATTCATCAATACAGAGAAAATTACTAAATGAAATTTTCTTAGAATGATGTCCTTAATAGCCCTCTCAGCACTGCTCATTGTTTTGATTCCTTAATGGGCCTAGCAAGACCCAGCCTTTGGGAACAGATCCCTCCATCCTAAGAGAGCAACCCTACTTAAACTCGTTGTAACCCTCCAGTCATGAATCTTTGAGAAGGAAAAAGGAAGGAACGGTAGGGAAGGGCAATCCACCATATTTTTAGCAGCTTTATAAATGTATGTATTAGATTCTTTCCGTTGGTAATTGTCTTAACAGGTTGGACAATTTAATCATTAACTCAAGATTTCATTCATTTACAGTATCACTTCTCTCATTAAATATTCTTTAAGAGGATTTTGGTTGAATTGGGATATTTAAAATGAGGAGCTATAAATCTCTTCTCTTTAATGAATTTATTACTTTTTCAGAAATTAATTACCATCAGTTGTAGAGGAACGATGTACAGTCAATGAATAAAATAGTGTCCGGGCAAAGGTTAAAATATAATTGGTGAGAGGTGAAATGAAGCATGCTCGCAAGGTAACTTGTTAATGGGGAATTTTCATACTTACTTGACCAACAGGAAGTTCACTAGACAGAACGATTATGTTCATCTGAGTTTACTGTTTCTTGCCTCGCTTCCCTTTCCTTTCTCTTTTCCCACGTTTTTTACTTCCTCATCCTTTCTATCCTTAGTTCTACCCTGTTTTATAAACAAAGTTGGTTTATGCACTACCAGTGCATAAGCCAGTGCTTTTGCTGAGAAATTGGTTTGCTCTGGGATACCAAAGTACCCCCAACAAGCTTGCCTCCAGAGCTTTGACTCTTGAAAAGCCATGGTGGCGGTGGAGCAGAATGAAGATGAGCCAGCCTAGCTTTCACAGGCCAGAAACAGCCCCTCAAACTTTATTCACAGACTGGGAATGGAAATGTCATTGTCTCACTCAGAGGGTTAATCACTTTCTAATTTGAACTGGCAAATTTTATAATGACACTGTGAAATTAGCAGCATTTTATTGTGTTAATTATGTGCAGGACACTATATCATTACTTCTAATAAATGTAAATGAGATTGTGTCTCTTAGGACAATACACAGACAAGGTGAATTTTTATTGGATATTTACAGGATTCCAGAACACCGCCGTCCCCACTGTGTTTTCCCTTCTCTTATAAAATACTTTCAAAGTGTCAGCTGCCTTGCCAATTCCTCTGTATATTATTTAACATGCTATTTTAAGTCTTTAAAGCTCTTCTTATCTAACTGAAGCGCATTTTCATTCAGAACAGTGTTGGTTATTAAGAACCATGTCAAGTGTCAACCCAGTCAACCAAGACTAAGAACCGCTGCTTAACTATCAGAATATTTAAAAAAAAATGCAAACTTCTTTTTAAAGCCATTCAACTGTATGTGATTACAGACGCAGTTCTACAGGACGAGTATTAGCGCACCAAGGTTGGTCATAGGAAGGAAGAGTTGTCCTTTTGTAAGTTTTTCAGCAAATGTGGAAGCTCACACACCCCAGCTTCAGGCATCAAACTTGAGAAATACTGCTGGATCCTGCCAAGGAGGCACTCAGCACATGAGTGATATGTGAACAAGCGAAGTCTGCTTGCATGACTGCCTGCCTTTCTTATTGTGCATATGTTTACATATATGTGTGCCAAGCTACCATGGCACATATGTGGAGGTCAGAAGAGGGCTTTATATGTAGGTTTTCTCCTTTCTCCTTTACACAAGTTCTGGTAGTCAGGCTTGTGTAGCAAATGCCTTTACTTACCAAGCTGTCACATTATTCAGTAAAGTGGTTTTTATATGGAAAAAGTTATAAGTCAAAACAGATATGAAACAATTGATAAAAAGACCTTCTAAGATGGACCATATGACAAGTGATACTAAGATTAAAAGGAAATGGTTGTTAGTCACCTGTTACTTAGGATAAAAAGAAAGTTAAATTCAAGACCACCCTTAAACAGATTTTGATGCCCAATCATACAAAGAAGTAAGAATGATAATGAATAATAACTATTTTAAAAAATAATAATGGATAACAGCTAATTGGACAACTACCATGAGCCATCACCTTAATCGTCATTACTTTAAAAAATGGTGTAATGTAAATATGATTTTTAAAGTTAAAGAAACTGGGAACAGATAAATGAAGTTCAAGAGAAAAAATGTAGACATGTCAAAATTTTAACCCATTACTGTTTAGTGTAAAACCATATTCTTTATACTATATATTATGATATCTTTTAAAAATATCTTAAAAATTCATGATTGGATTTTTTCTTCAAAATTGAAGTCACCCATATATATTCCATGGTGTATACAGTTTCACTATTGATTTGTCCAATGAGAGAAATTTAAGTTGTTTCCATTTTCTAGCTATTGTGACTAGAATAGTAATGCACATAGCTGAGCAAGTATCTTTGAAGTAGGATAATGAATTCTTTGTGCATATTTCAAGCCTTAATATAGAGTATCATGTGGTAGGTATACTTTTATCTGTTTTAATGATTCTATACATTGATTTCCATTGAGGGTACTTCAGATTGTAATCTCAAAAATAGTGAATGATGGTTCTTCTCTCCCCACATTTTTTCCAGTGTTTTTTTATCAGTTATTTTATTATCTTAACTATTCTGAGGTAACATAAAATTTCAAAAAAGTTTTCATTTGAATTTCTCTGATGTTAACAGTGTTGAACATTTTTGAGATAATTCTTGTTTTTGTTTTTGTTTTTTTTATTAGATATTTATTTCATTTACATTTCCAATGCTATCCCAAAAGTACTCCACACGCTCCCCCACCCACCCACTCCCACTTCTTGGCCCTGGCATTCCCCTGTACTGAGGCAGATAAAGTTTGCACGACCAATGGGCCTCTCTTTCCACTGATGGCCGACTAGGCCAACGTCTGATACATATGCAGCTAGATACACGAGCTCTGGGGGTACTGGTTAGTTCATATTGTTGTTCCACCTAGAGGGTTGCAGACCCCTTTAGCTCCTTGGCTACTTTCTCTAGCTCCTCCATTGGGGGCCCTGTGATCCATCCAATAGCTGACTGTGAGCATCCACATCTGTGTTTGCTAGGCCCTGGCATAGTCTCACAAGAAACAGCTATATCTGGGTCCTTTCAGCAAAATATTGGTAGTATATGCAATGGTGTCAGTGTTTGGAGGCTGATTATGGGATGGATCCCAGGAAATGGCAGTGGTCTATCCCATGGTCTAGATGGTCTACCCTTTCATCTCAGCTCCAAACTTTGTCTCTGTAACTCCTTCCATGGGTGTTTTGTTCCCAATTCTAAGAAGGGACAAAGTGCCCACACTTTGGTCTTCGTTCTTCTTGAGTTTCATGTGTTCAGCAAATTGTATCTTATATCTTGGATATTCTAAGTTTCTGGGCTAATAACCACTTCTTAGTGAGTACATATTGTGTGAGTTCTTTTGTGATTGGGTTACCTCACTCAGGATGATGCCCTCCAGGTCCATCCATTTGCCTAGGAATTTCATTCTTTTTAATAGCTGAGTAGTACTCCATTATGAAAATGTCCCACATTTTCTGTATCCATTACTCTGTTGAGGGGCATCTGGGTTCTTTCAAGCTTCTGGCTATTATAAATAAGGCTGCTATGAACATAGTGGAGCATGTGTGCTTACCGGTTGGAACATCTTCTGGATATATGCCCAGGAGAAGTATTGTGGGATCCTCCAGTAGTACTATGTCCAATTTTTTGAGGAACCACCAGACTGATTTCCAGAGTGGTTGTACAAGCTTGCAATCCCACCAACAATGGAGGAGTGTTCCTCTTTCTCCACATCCTCACCAGTATCTGCTGTCACCTGAATTTTTCATCTTAGCCATTCTGACTGGTGTGAGGTGGAATCTCAGGGTTGTTTTGAGTTGCATTTCCCTGATGATTAAGGATGTTGAACATTTTTTCAGGTGCTTCTCAGCCATTTGGTATTCCTCAAGTGAGAATTCTTTGTTTAGCTCTGAGCCCCATTTTTTAATGGAGTTCTTTGATTTTCTGGAGTCTACCTTCTTGAGTTCTTTATATATATTGGATATTAGTCCCCTATCTGATTTAGGATAGGTAAAGATCCTTTATTAATCTGTTGGTGGCCCTTTTGTCTTATTGATGGTATCTTTTGCCTTGCAGAAGCTTTGCAATTTTATGAGGTCCCTTTGTCGATTCTCAATCTTACAGCACAAGCTATTGCTGTTCTATTCAGGAAATTTTCCCCTGTACCCATATCTTCGAGGCTTTTCCCTACTTTTTCCTCTATAAGTTTCAGTGTCTCTGGTTTTATGTGGAGTTCCTTAATCCACTTAGATTTGAACTTAGTACAAGGAGATAGGAATGGATCAATTCCAATTCTTCTGCATGATAACCACCAGTTGTGCCAGCACCATTTGTTGAAAATGCTGTCTTTTTTTTCCAATGGATGGTTTTAGCTCCTTTGTCAAAGAACAAGTGACCATAACTGTGTGGGTTCATTTCTGGGCTTCAATTCTATTCCATTGGTCTACTTGTCTGTCGCTATACCAGCACCACACAGTTTTTATCACAATTGCTCTGTTGTACAGCTTTAGGTCAGGCATGGTGATTCTACCAGAGGTTCTTTTATCCTTGAGAAGAGTTTTTGCTATCCTAGGGTTTTTGTTATTCCAGATGAATCTGCCGATTGCCCTTTCTAATTCGTTGAAGAATTGAGTTGGAATTTTTATGGGGATTGCATTGAATCTGTAGATTGCTTTTGGCAAGATACCCGTTTTTACTATATTGATCCTGCCAATCCATGAGCATGGGAGATCTTTCCATCTTCTAAGATCTTCTTTAATTTCTTTCTTCAGAGACTTGAAGTTCTTATCATACAGATCTTTCACTTCCTTAGTTAGAGTCTCGCCAAGGTGTTACTATTGAGAAGGGTGTTGTTTCCCTAATTTCTTTCTCAGCCTGTTTATCCTTAGTGTAGAGAAAGGCCATTGACTTGTTTGAGTTAATTTTATATCCAGCTACTTCACTGAAGCTGTTTATCAGGCCTAGGAGTTCTCTGGTGGAATTTTTAGGGTCACTTATAAATGCTATCATACCATCTGCAAAAAGTGATATTTTGACTTCTTTCTTTCCAATTTGTATCCCCTTGATTTCCCTTTGTTGTTGAATTGCTCTGGCTAGGACTTCAAGTACAATGTTGAACAGGTAGGGAGAAAGTGGGCAGCCTTTTCTAGTCCCTGATTTTAGTGGGATTGCTTCCAGCTTCTCACCATTTACTTTGATTTTGGCTACTGGATTGCTGTAGGTTGCTTTTATCATGTTTAGGTATGGGCCTTGAATTCCTGATCTTTCCAAGACTTTTATCATGAATGGGTGTTGGATTTTGTCAAATGCTTTCTCCCCATCTAACGAGATGATCATGTGGTTTTTGTCTTTGAGTTTGTTTATATACTGGATTACATTGATGGATTTCCGTATATTGAGCCATCCCTGCATCCTTGGGATGAAACCTACTTGGTCAGGATGGATGATTGTTTTGATGTGTTCTTGGATTCGGTTAGGAAGAACTTTATTGAGAATTTTTGCATCGATATTCATAAGGGAAATTGGTCTGAAGTTCTCTATCTTTGTTGGGTCTTTTTGTGGTTTAGGGATCACAGTAATTGTGGCTTCATAGAATGAGATGGGTATAGTACCTTCTGCTTTTATTTTGTGGAACAGTTTGTGAAGAACTGGGATTAGATCTTCTTTGAAGATCTGATAGAGCTCTGCACTAAACCCATCTGGTCTTGGGCTTTTTCTGGTTGGGAGACTATTGATGACTGCTTTTATTTCTTTAGGTTATATAGGACTGTTTAGATTATTAACCTGATCTTGATTTAACTTTGGTACCTGGTATCTGTCTAGAAACTTGTCCATTTCATCCAGGTTCTCCAGTTTTGTTGAGTATAGCCTTTTGTAGAAGGATCTGATGGTGTTTCGGATTTCTTCAGGATCTGTTGTTATGTCTCCCTTTTCATTTCTGATTTTGTTAATTAGAATGCTTTCCCTGTGCCCTCTAGTGAGTCTGAATAAGGGTTTATCTATCTTGTTGATTTTCTCAAAGAACCAGCTCCTCGTTTGGTTGATTCTTTGAATAGTTCTTCTTGTTTCCACTTGGTTGATTTCATCCCAAGTTTGATTCTTTTCTGCCATCTACTCCTCTTGAGTGAATTTGCTTCCTTTTATTCTAGAGCTTTTAGGTGTGTTATGAAGCTGTTAGTGTGTGCTCTCTCTAGTTTGTTTTTGGAGGCACTCAGAGCTATGAGTTTTCCTCTTAGAAATGTTTTCATTGTGTCCCCTAAGTTTGGGTATATTGTGGCTTCATTTTCATTAAACTCTAAAAAGTCCTTAATTTCTTTCTTTATTCCTTCCTTGACCAAAGTATCATTGAGGATAATGTTGTTCAGTTTCCACGTAAATGTTGGCTTTCTATTATTTATTTTGTTATTGAAGATCAGCCTTAATCCATGGTGATCTGATAGGATGCATGGGACAATTTCAATATTTTTTTATCTGTTGAGGCTTGTTTTGTGACCAATTATGTGGTCAATTTTGGAGAAAGTACCATGAGGGGCTGAGAAGAAGGTATATCCTTTTGTTTTAGGATAAAATGTTCTGTAGATATCTGTTAGATCCATTTGTTTCATAACTTCTGTTAGTTTCACAGTGTCCCTGTTTAGTTTCTGTTTCCATGATCTGTCCATTGGTGAAAGTGGTGTGTTAAAGTTTCCCACTATTATTGTGTGAGGTACAATGTGTGCTTTGAGCTTTACTAAAGTTTCTTTAATGAATGTGGCTGCCCTTGTGTTTGGAGCATAGATATTCAGAATTGAGAGTTCCTCTTGGAAGATTTTACCTTTGATGAGTATGAAGTGCCCCTCCTTGTCTTTTTTGATGACTTTGGGTTGAAAGTCGATACTATTAGTTATTAGAATGGCTACTCCAGCTTTTTTCTTCAGACCATTTGCTTGGAAAATCGTTTTCCAGCCTTTCAGTCTGAGGTAGTGTCTGTCTTTTTCCCTGAGATGGTTTTCCTGTAAGCAGCAAAATGTTGGGTCCTGTTTGTGTAGCCAGTCTGTTAGTCTATCTTTTTATTGGGGAGTTGAATCCATTGATATTAAGAGATATTAAGGAAAAGTAATTGTTGCTTCCTATTATTTTTGTTGTTAACGTTGGCATTCTGTTCTTTTGGCTGTCTTCTTTTAGGTTAGTTGAAGCATTACTTTCTTTTTTTTTTTCTAGGAAGTGGTTTCCGTCCTTGTATTGGTTTTTTTCTGTTATTATCCTTTGAAGGGCTGGATTCATGGAAAGATAATGTGTGAATTTGGTTTTGTCGTGGAATACTTTGGTTTCTCCATCTACAGTAATTGAAAGTTTGGCTGGGTATAGTAGCCTGGGCTGGCATTTGTGTTCTCATAGTGTCTGTATAACATCTGCCCAGGCTATTCTGGCTTTCATCGTCTCTGGTGAAAAGTCTGGTGTAATTCTGATAGGCCTGCCTTTATATGTTACTTGACCTTTTTCCCTTACTGCTTTTAATATTCTATCTTTATTTAGTGCATTTGTTGTTCTTATTATTATGTGTTGGGAGGAATTTCTTTCCTGGTCCAGTCTATTTGGAGTTCTGTAGGCTTCTTGTATGTTCATGGGCATGTTTTTCTTTAGGTTTGGGAAGTTTTCTTCTATAATTTTGTTGAAGATATTTGCTGGCCCTTTGAGTTGAAAATCTTCATTCTCATCTACTCCTATTATCTGTAGTTTTGGTCTTCTCATTGTGTCCTGGATTTCCTGGATGTTTTGAGTTAGGATCTTTTTGCATTTTGTATTTTCTTTGATTGTTGTGCCGATGTCCTCTATGGAATCTTCTGCACCTGAGATTCTCTCTTCCATCTCTTGTATTCTGTTGCTGATGCTCGCATCTGTGGTTCAAGATTTCTTTCTAGGGTTTCCATCTCCAGTTTTGCCTCACTTTGGGTTTTCTTTATTATGTCTACTTCCCTTTTTAGGTCTAGTATGGTTTTGTTCATTTCCATCATCTGTTTAGATGTGTTTTCCTATTTTTCTATAAGGACTTGCAACTCTTTAACAGTGTTCTCCTGTATTTCTTTCAGTGAGTTATTAAAGACCTTCTTGATGTCTTCTACCATCATCATGAGATATGCCTTTAAATCCGGGTCTAGATTTTCGGGTGTGTTAGGGTGCCCTGGACTGGCCTGAACCTGAGCACTGGGTTCTGATGATGTTGAGTGGTCTTGGTTTTGTTAGTAAGATTCTTACATCTGCCTTTTGCCATCTGGTAAACTCTGGAGTCAGTTGTTATAGTTGTCTCTGGTTAGAGCTTGTTCCTCTCGTGATTCTGTTATTCTCTACCAGCAGACCTGGGAGACTAGCTCTCTCCTGAGTTTCAGTGGTCAGAGAACTCTCTGCAGGCAGGCTCTCCTCTTTCAGGGAAGGTGAACAGATATCTGGTGTTCAGACTTGACTCCTGGCAGAAGATGAAGGCCTGAAACAGGACCTGTCCCAGAAGCTGTTAGCTTCTGTAGTCCACACTCTCACCTGTGCAGAGTAGTCTCGGGGAAGTCCAGGATCCAAGATGTCTCCTGTAGATGCTCAGGCAAAGCCCTCCCAGGCAGGGTAGACACCTATCCTCTGGCAGGGAAGGTGCCTAGATGTCTGGAGCCTGAAAAGGGGGCTTCCTCAGAAGCTCTGTGGCCCCTGCCTGTCCCAGAAGCTGTTAGCTTCTGTAGTCCACACTCTCACCTGTGCAGAGTAGTCTTGGTCTTGAGATAATTCTTAAGCCATATTTTATTATTTCTTTTAAGAACTTTCTGTTCAAATCCATAGCCCATCTTATTTTGTTCTCTTCATTCTTGGTTTTAGTGTTCTTTATATATTCTAGATATTATTCCCCACCAGATGTATACTTGTCAAAGAATCTCTCCCACTCTGTGTAGGATTTGTCTTCACTTTTATTGATTATTTTCCATGCAGAAGCCTTTTGGTTTTGTGGGGTCTCTCTCACTAGTTAAATCTTAGCCTTCATTTCTGAGGAATGGAGTCCTATTCAGAAAGCCCTTTGCTAAACCTATATCATGTATGTACTGCCCATGAATTCTTCTTTTTGTTTCAGCACTTTTGGTTTTACATTGAGGTTTTTAACCATTTATAGTTGTTTTTGTGCCAAATGATAAATATAGGTCAAATTTCATTCTTATACCAACATAACACCTATATCAATTGCCATGCCAACACTTAACAATGGGAATTCTAGGTGGTCAGTGCATGCTGAAAAATGAAAAAGCAATTTCTTCCAGGGACTAGCCAGTTAGTTGTCTAATCCCAAAAGGTCAGCCCTAAACATATATGAGCAAAGCTCAATGAACCTAGTAGGTTTTATATATATATTTATATCAGAAATATACTTCTAGATATACACACACATATACACATATATGTAACAATAATAATTAAAGAGGTCAAGAATTGGGAAGGGAAGCTGGAGAGATGGCTCAGTGGTTAAGAACACTGACTGGTCTTCTGGAGGTCCTGAGTTCAATTCCCAGGAACCACATGGTGGCTCATTAACATCTGTACTGGGATCTGATGCCCTCTTCTGGTATGTCTTGATGACAGCTACAGTGTACACACATATATAAAATAAAGAAATCCTAAAAAAAAAAATTTTTTTAAAGAAGAATTGGGAAGAGGAACAAAGGAGTTATTGAGGGAAAAGGAGAAGGAACAGAGGTGATATAAAGGCAGTGATTATCAATAAGTTTTCAAAAATAAAATTATTGAATAAAAAAGTGTAAAAAAGGAAAAATTGGTATCACATATTTTCACCAAGGGTAATGTTAAAGTATAGTGTTGTGGCTTTGAGAAAAAGTCAGAAGAGTACTGATGTCTGCTTCAAAGCTCAGCTTCCACATTCCAAAATACATAATCTATAGAGCTTCATTACCTTTTACTACTTTGGAGATCTGAGCCAGTGCTTCACACAAACTAGGGAAACCTCTCAATGGGACTGCATCACCAACACAATAGTTTGAAGTAAGAACTTTTTGTCATCAATTTGTTCTAGGCTTTTCTGGTTTTTAAAGTTTCCATTGAAATTGTGGTATATTTACCAATGGAGTACTCTCACCTATTAAAAACAATGACTTCATGAAATTCTTAGGCAAATGGATGAAACTAGAAAATATCATCCTGGGTGAGGCAAACCAATCACACAACAACACACACAGTATGCATTCACTGATAAGTGGATATTATCCCAAAAGCTCAGAATACCCAAGATACAATTCACAGACCACATGAAGCTCAAGAAGAAGGAAGACCAGAGTGTGGATGTTTCAGTACTTAAAAGGGGGAAAAAAATACTCACGGGAGGAAATATGGAGACAAAGTATGGAGCAGAGACTGAAGGAAAGGCCATCTAGAGACTGCCACACCTGGGGATCCATCCCATATATAGTCACCAAACTCAAAGACTATTATGGATGCCAAGAAGTGCATGCTGACAGGAGCATGATACAGCTGTCTCCAGAGAGGCTCTGCCAGAGCCTGTCAAAGACAGAGGTGGATGCTTGCAATCAACCATTGGACTGAGCACAGGGTTCCCAGTGGAAGAGAGAAAGGACTGAAGGAGATGAAAGGGTTTACAACCCCATAGAAAGAACAGCATCAATCAACCAGACCCCCTAGAGCTCCCAGGAACTAAACCACCAACCAAAGAATACATATGGAAGGTTACCCATGGCTCCAGCAGCATATATAGCAGAGGATGGCCTTGTCAGGCACCAATGAGAGAAGAGGTCCTTGGTCCTGTGAAGGCTCGATGTTCCAGTGTAGGGGAATGCAAGGGTGGGGAGGTGGGAGTGGGTGGATAGATAGGTTGGGGAACACCCTCATAGAAGCAGGAGGAGGAGGATGGGGTATGAGTTTGGGGGGGAAACTGAGAAAGGGCGTAACATTTGAAATGTAAATAAAGAAAATATCCATTAAAAAAAAAAGAAAAATCAATTATCACTTTTACTGGCTGCCTTCACATGTAACATGAACCTTTTCTCTTGCTGCCTTCAGTCTACTTTCCTTGTCCTGTAGGTTTATGTTTTAACCATAATGAAGTGTGGGGAGTTTCTTTTTTGGTCCTGTTGGTTTCTTGTTCTGTGTGCCTCTTGAGCCTGGATGAGCTTCTGATTCCCTAGATTTGGGGATTTTTTTTTTATGATTTTATTGAAAGAATGTCTTTGACCTGAAATTCTCCTCATCTTTTTTATGCCCATATTTTACAGATTTGGCCTTCTCATGATGCCCCAGAGTTTCTTCTTATACCATTCTTGAGGGCTTTTTAAATGTATCATTTTCTTGATTGAATGATTCAATTTCTCTACCTTGTCTTAGAGCCTGGATTTTTATTAAATTTACTGACTATTTCATTTCTAGCTTCATTTCAGTCTGAGTTTCTTCAGTCATTCTACCTTCTTATCAAATTCAGTTTCCATAGCATGAATTGCCCTCACTGTTTCAGTAGCCATTTGTTTTCTTGGACTTCAATCAGGGGTTTATTCCTGTCTCCTTTCAGTTTATTCGATTGTCTATCGGTGTCCTCTTAGAAACTCTTGAACTCTTTGAACATATTTATAATTGTTCTTTATAATAACTAATGCCCTTCCCAGAAACCATAGATTCCCAGGCTAAAATCTCAGTGCTAAGTGTGGGATAGATCTCCCCTTTTGTGTTGTCATTTGGGAGGTTGCAGAGACTGTACCCATACATACGGACTGTGGCCATCTTTCTTGGTTGATCACCAGAACTTAATGATAAGACTTTACTGCTAAAGACAGAAAATGGGAAAGTCAAGCTGGTACTGACCTGGAAGCATCCTCCCTGCTCCCCTGGTGGTACAAATGCCATCAATTGTCCTATTCTGGTGAAATGTCTGAACTACAACCCTCCAAACTATCAGTATGACCAGATAAAACATACTTATGGATGCATTAGTGGCATGAATGAGACGGAGGTAACTAGCATCTTTCTAACTAGATTTAAGGTCTGCTTCACAGGGCAAGGATTAAATATAAATGGGCTGAGTTAGATTGCTGCTTTGATTTAAATAATTGTTCTCTTCAAAACTTATGTTGAAATTTTATCACCAGTATAACTGTGTTCTGGGATGGGGCTTTTAAGATGTGACTAGGCAATTAGTGCTCCAGTCTATTGGATGGGAATCAATAAAGTTTGTTAAAGAAAAGCTCCATCTCTTTTAAATGATGATTTAGTTGGAAGTTCCTTGCCTGATGCTAAAGTCTTAATGTTTAGAATCCAACATCCAGAACTATAAGAGAATGAATAGACTTTATTGTAAATTGTAAAGTTTATCTCAAATATTTCATACAACAGTGCAAACTGACAGAGACAGATGCTGTATAGTTTTGTGAGATTTTGCAAACTTAAGTGAGAGAAGTTTGAAATGAAAAAATTGAAATTAATGTTTAATCTGGTCAGCCCAAACATTGACTGTATCACAAATATTTTCATGCTAAATTATTATAAAGGAACAAAAAATCACAGCCTCTTCAATCACAGAAATGTCTGTCTATGTGGTGTAAGAAGAAAGCATGCATGTTACAGTGAGCGAAAAGTAAAACTTTCTCGAAATTAATGTGTTTCTCATGACACTTACATGGTGAGTACCATAAAAGACATAAAATAGTGAATTTTCAGGCCTATATGGATCTTATGGTGAGGCAGGATGTGAATTACTTCAATTATTAGGACTTATCTTATAAGATGAAAATAAGGTGGAAGGGATGGGAGGGGGGCTCCATACAGATTACATTTGATTGGCATTTATTACTATGTTAGCCTAGCTCTGTGGTGAACTTACCAGTGGAAATTACCTTTTATTACAGAATTAAGATAACTTCAGAGAGCTAAAGACAGAAGTGGGATGATTGAGGTGAACTGGACACAAGAGGATTGCTATATCGATAGGATTTGCTTAAGATTGCAAAGTTGCTTTTCACATATGAAAGAGACATAGAACAAACACGTTCCTATTGCTGAGCTGAGTCTAACAGCTCAGATTACAAGTGCTTAAAATCCAGCAGTTGGTGGAGGTGAGCAAAAGGAAATCAAGCAGAAATTTTTCCTGGTTTTGTTTAGAGATAAATAAATCATGTGTTTCTTCCTTTGTTTCTTTTGTTTATATTCACTGAGGGACTTTGGAAAACCAAGTTCTGTATTGACGCTTGAAAAATAAGCAGTTGTGGAATATAAAATGTAAAATGACTATTTTCCAATTTGCTAGAAGAAAATTATTCCCAGAGAAGCAAATTATAAAACATTATGCGTGCAATGTAGCATGATGGTTGACGAAATAAATAATGGTACAAAAATCCCCATGTAAGGAAAATGATTCAGAAATCAAGAAGCATGCTAACAGAGGTATAGCTAATCATTTGATTGAGAAATAATTATTAAAAATAAGGTAAAGGTGTTTGTGAACAATGATGCTTAGATTTGGTCAAATATCTAACTGCACACCAACTATAAGAGTTACTTATTAAAAAAAAAAGTAAGTAATCCAGGTTTTAGAAGTATTAGGAAAATATCTAGTCAAATGCAAAGTATAGGGAATGGGAGAGACAAGGGTGCATTCAAAGTCAAACAGCTCTGAATAAGCAGAGAGATATTATGTGCCAAAATGAGGTAGGGACAAATCAACTGTCATGGAAACGTGCATGTGGATGTATTTTAAGGTTGACAGCTCCTGGAATATTACTATTTGCCTAATTAGCTCTATAATAATTATCAATATTATTATATCATTCCTATTAACTATTTTCAAATAAAAATATCAGGTTATAAAGAAGTATATTCAACACATTAGGGAGAATGGCTAATTTGTTCAATGAATAGCTTTTCTTTCTGCTTTTGGGTGCACATCTGAATATTTTAGCTTGCTTTGCCCATGAATGAGGCCGTGTGGACTGAGTTGCAGCTGGGAAAAAATGGAATCAATGGAAGTGACCTCTGAGCCCACCTCTTAATCCCTCCACATGCTGCCCCCTACACACACACACATCTTGCGCGCACCCAACTAGCCAGCAAGAACGATGCTGCAACAGGATCCTTCCGCACATGTTTATTGGGAGAGCTTGATTGCAGAGGCGAAGTGACCCCAAGCCCAGAACTGGTGCTGCTTATATAGGACTAGGAGAGACGTGTCTCACACCCGGATTGGTTATGCATGGGTTATGCTTGCCACCTCATTTGCATGCCTACATCTGATTGGTCAACTTCTCTCTCATGTGATTGGTTAACTTCTCTCTCATCTGATTGGTTAACTTGTCTCTTATCTGATTGGTTAACTTGTCTCTCATCTGATTGGTTAATTCTCAAAACCTCATCTTGGCAAAAAAACTTTACTGCATATGTACTCAATGGGTGTCTACCCAAACGTATGCGTGATGGCCACGATAGTCAGTGCCACCCTGCAACAGCACGTGTGGCTCCCTTCCCCCCACACACACACACACATACTTCCTGTTCCGTGGGAACACACACACTCTAACAGGTGAAGCAGCCTGGCCTCCTCCTCATGTCCTGATCATGAATGGTGTTATAGACATTATGAAAGCAACACCCACATTTCTTTTTCTCCATTAATTAATTTATTTATTCATTTTACATCACGATCAATGCCCTTCCTCCTATTCCTCCCTTACAGAGTCCCTCCCTACTTCTCTGAAAGGGTGGGGTTCCCCCCCCCCAGTATTCCCCACCCTGGTGCATCAAGTGTCTGCAGGGTTGGACGCATCCTCTTCCACTAAGACCAGACAAGGCAATCCACAAACAGGCAACAGCTTTAGAGACAGTCCCTGCTCTAGTTGTTGGGGGACCCACATAGAGACTGAGCTGCACATCTGCTATATATGTGCTGGGGTTCTCGGTCTAGCCCATGTATGCTCTTTGATTGGTGGCTCAGACTCTGAAGAGCTCTCAAGGGTTCAGGTTGGTTGAGTCTGTTGGTCTTCCTGTGGAGGCCCTATCACCTTCAAGGTCTTCAATCCTTCCCCCAACTTTTCTATAAGAATTTCTCCATAAGAGTCCCCGAGCTCCATCCAGTGTTTGGCTGTGGGTCTTTGCTTCTGTCAGCAGCCGGGTGAAGCCTTTCAGAGGACACTTATGCTAGGCTCCTGTTTGGCTATCCTGGGTGGGAGTAGGCCTTCTGCACCACGAGCAGAGCTGTAGACTGAAGAGTAGGATCTTCATCCGAGATTGCAGGCAGAGGTGTGGACAGGAAGAAAACATACCCACATTTCTATAGTGTTTAACACATTATGTACTTTATAGCAACTTACTTTACCTTAACTAATACAGACAGTGGCGTGCGTGTATGCATGTGTGTGTGTGTGTGTGTATGTGTGTGTGTGTGTGTGTATGACAGAGGAAGGATAATGACAGAGAGACAGACAGAGAATACTATTATGTGGTAGTCTGTTTCTGCATATATCATAGTTTATCACAATTACTTGCTTCCCTGACCAGAGAAATATATTGTTAAGTAGATACAAATAAAAATTAATTGTGTTTATTTTGGGGTACCAAAGATGAATTGTGCTTTCCCTTTTGTTCTTATTTTTCAGATTTTCTGGAAAGAACTTACATTTCATTTTAAATAAAAATATTCTTATTCCAATTGTTAGACATTGAAAAAGACAATCTCTTAAATATTATTAAATACAGAGAGAGGCTTATAGGTCATTGTGGACTCAAGAGTTTTAGGGGCTTGAAGAGCTCACTAAGTGCACTGGGGCTCATCATTCTGTTCTCTGTTGATCAAACCCTGAATGTGAACCATTTGCCCAGGTCCAGCAGATGACATCCTTCGCTTTCAAGTGAAGGTGGTTGGACAAATGCAACGTTATTGGATATGATAAGTGGCTTCAGACTGCAGCTTAGTGCAGGCTAGTGATGACCCACACATGAGAACAATCAACTATTTAAATAATCTCTCATAAGAGGAAATCATGGCCTTGGTTTTTGGAGAATAAATTACTATGGGGGCAGGCAGAGTTCCTTGGCAAACATCATGCAAACAGCATGAGAACAGCTAAACCACACCTCCGTGAAGAACGGTCCTAAGGAACTATGAGGAGGGACATGGAGAGGTTTAAATGAGTAGCCTGGTGTGGTGGAAGAAGCGTGTTAGAGTAAGGGAATAGTGGGGAAAGGAGAATGGAGGCTGGGCTGGCACAGAGGCTCAGGGTTTACCCCATCTCATGGGCAGCAGGACAAGTATACAAGAAGGGTCATCTATCGGGGCATCTCTGAGGCAGCCAGGCAGCAGGGCCATTGATGGTCTGTCACAAGCCCTACATCTTCAATGACTATGAATTCAGTAAGCACAGCGCATATGGTTGGCATTTATTCTGTTCTCTATTGCCACTTGGATAGGAGACACCTACCTACTTAGAAAATCTTCCCACAAAAGGACAATCAGGGAAGGTTTGAAGCTGGTTTTAGCTTCTTGCCCATATAATGTGCTAGACACCTTTTTCACAAAAGAGAGGGAGAGGGAGAGAGAGAGAGAGACAGAAAGAAAAAAGAAAACAGAAAAAGAGGCACATTGGTCATTAAACACTGGCTCAAACAAGCCAATTACCTCAGCACTAGCATCCAGCATCATTACCAGTTTCTTCCTTTTCACAGTAATGACTTTCCCATCTCCCTTTTCTCCCACACATTTCTTTCTTTTTGCACAGCTCTCTTCAATCTCATATATTCAGATTGGAACAGAAGTAAATGTGAGTGAGCAAGAAAGACAAAGGTGCATCTCATCCTCACAGTCTGGTCACTATTGTCTGAAACCACATGTCTTCACTTCATTGTATATTATTATTCAATCAGATATGTAGAAAGCAAAGCTAATATTAGCCAGGGTAAAATTTCAGGGCTATATTAACAAATCAACACCAATTTGATGACTAATAACAAAAGAAATTCATTTCATCATCTTTCTGGTAGCCAGAGTCCAAAATGAAGCTGCTGTCAGAGTCAGCCTTTCTGCAGGTTGAAGCAAGGGCCCTTCCCCTGTGGGTCTCCCAGCTTCTGGTGACAGCTGGTAATGCTTGATGTCCTTTGGCTTGCGTCTGCATCACATCGTGATTTGTCTCTGTCTTTATATCATTTTCTCCTCTGAGCTTTCCTTATGGGGCACTTCTTGGTGCTTTCAAGGAGCACTCAGAGAGACCAGGATGATTTCATCTTAAGATGCTTAGCTGCAAGGGAAGGGACATGAACAGATTCTAAGAATATGATGTAGACATAGCTTGTGGGGGAGCTGCCACAAGTTAGTTAAACGGGTTAGACTACCATCGCTCTCTGAGGACAGTGCTTTATGTCTACACAACAGCCAGAACCTGGATGATAAAGCAGAGGAGGCTCAACAGAACCAGAGCTGGAAGTGGATTTGGATCCAACACTTACACAGATTGGATTCACTGAACCAGAGCATCTAGATGCATGGCCGCAACCCTGCCCTTTCTGAGAATCTACAAAGAATTCATTTTTATTCCCTCAGAAAGCAACTCTCCACATTTGAGCAGGCAAGATCACAGAATGCAAGAAAATGCCTCCTACAACTTTCCCGTTATTAATAATGTTTCAGAGAAAAGCATCATTTTGCCTTATTCTTCGCTCAGATTTTTTTAAGGACATATAATGAGCACAATTCAGGATCTAGCCCGCTGCTCTGAGTGTTCCAAATCTTAAAGAAAACCTCTTAAACATCTGAACCAGCAGAAAGGCGGGCTAAATGCAAAGGTCCATCTTCCACTGCTGTGTGTGCGCATGTGTAAGTGTGTTCGTGTGTACGCATGGGCTCTCGCACATCGCTCCCTTCCTCTCTCTCTGGGTTAATGACACTTCTGGTTGATTTATTGATTGCCTGTAACACCACTGGCTTTTCCTGAGGCACTTGTGATCTTCCCAGTCGTAGGTGCCACCCCCAGTGGAAAGCTGCTCCCAAACTGGGATGTTTTGATTGCTGTTTGGCTTCCCCAACTTGACTGGTCAAGGCTGAACCTTCTCAGCTTCCTTCGAATAAGCTCCTTAAGCCTGTTCCCTCCGAAGCATCTGTAAACAGTTGAAGGTCATGATTGTTCACTCTGCAAGATCGATATGCCATTAAATTGTGACAAAAAGGACTGCCAGACCATTAAGGCATCCCTCATACCCTCAGTAATCCTGATAAAGTGATGAGCTGTTTTAACCTCTCTGGCTCCCATCGCTAACTACTAGAAGCCGCCTCGCTGCTGAGATAACCCTTTCTGCAAAGTCAGGACGCCCCGCAAATGACTGCTGCTGCTTCCCAGCTGTTTCTGCTGTACATCTCTTTGAGCTATTGTGTAGTTACTTTTGAGGTCAATCTCTCTCTTTTTTTTTTTTTCCTTTTTCTTTTTGTCCACATACTCTAAAGCCTAGTGTTGCCACCAAAATTATTTAAATTTAAAATTATTTTGCTTTAAGACGAGTGGGTTTCTTTAAAGCCTCATCATGTAGATAAATTTCCTAATGGTGGAGAGATTTAAAAAATAAAATACCCATAGGAAGGAACATGGAAGGACACAGATCTTACTCATCTTAAACACATTTCCCTGGATTCAACTAATCTTAAACATGTGCTGTATTCAAGATAATGAATGCCTTTTTTGTTCCCCTAACAGTAAAAAGAGGAAAGAAACTGCATTCTCTTTAGGAGGCAGTGTCTTGCTGTATATTTCTAGGCTTGCCTTGAACTGGGGACCTTCCCGCTTCAGCCTCTTTAATACTGGAATTTCAGGTGTGTACCATCATGCCCAGCCAAGGAAAAGGTTGAAATAAGTGGGGGAAAAGGTGAATTTTGTGAAATAAAAATAGAAGCACTTGATCTGATCATTCTGAAAACCATTTATAAATCAAATTTAGTCCAGCCAAATCTTGTTGGTTATTTCATGAGCTTATTTGAAGAACCATAGGCCATTCAATGCATGTCTAAATGAACTGCTGCTGATAACTGCAACTCAGTGGGCTGGAAAAGCCTACAAGTACTTATCAAAACTCTTTGCTAATGCTGACATTATCTGATATCCAATATGTATCTTACATTTCTTTTATTTTTAACTATGTGAATGTGTGTGGGTACACCCAGGTTTAGAAAGCTTCCTGCAGAGGGCATTGCCTCTCCAAGAGCTGAAGTTACAGGCAGTTGTGAGCCACCCATGCAGGTGTTGGGAACTAAACTCTGATCCTTTGCAAGAACTGCAAGTGCTCTTAACCACTGGGCCATCTGTCCGGCCCCAATATATTTTAAAGTTTTTATTTTTAATTTACAAGTTCTTTGGTAACTAACAGTGACTTATATAAGCAAAGTAAAGTAGTCCTGATGCAAGTGTTCACACTGCACACTTACATGTACTTGCATGCTCACAAGCACAGTTACTACTTTTGTATTCTCTGAACAATCTACAGAATACATACATCATCTATGGGGGAAATTATACTTGGCAAATCTTATCTTACTGTGGTTTTTCAGATTGTAACCACTTTAGGAAAATACTAATATCAATAAAGCTGGGAAATTTAAATACGATGAGCTAAACATCTCTCAGTTTGAAAGACTTTGTTGCAATTCTGTCAGCTCAAGACACACAGGCTTTGTGGGCATAAACAGAACGCAACACTACTCCATTTTCTTCTTGCTGATTTATAAGCTTGAGTTTTCAAGGAAATCAGGGCTGGCCCTAAATAGCTTATTATGTCAACAAAACATACCTTCAAATAAAAAACACTTGAAACCAGCAGGGGCTACAGGGAGTAAACAGAAAAGAACCAGTCTTGGTGTCTGCTGAGCCCATTAGCTCTCACCTGCACGTCTTTCTTCAGCATATCAATAGAATAATCTAGAAAGGCACAAGAATAAGAACAAAGCTTTGGGTCAATGAAATCATTCACTGATCCACCCGCAAAGCACTGTAAGTGGTGTGTTAGCTTAAAATCTCCTCCATGCTGCTTCGGCATCCTCGCATGGACCCTGAAACCAGGCAAATACTCGGAAGGAAAGCCTGAGGATTTTGATTCTGCTTTGCCTTGTTTGAACCCCAAATTAATCCTGAATTTTGATTTTTGGGCTTTGAATTTGCTCTGCAGATCCTGCAACACGAGGTAATTTAAACAGATAATGATGACTTAATGAATCCGACAGTGTCTTATCTCTCCCTCTGTACTTAATCATGTCTAAACCCATTTGCAGATTTCTGGCTCATGTCACTTATTAACATATCAAATACGTATCTGGTGCCTACTCCACGTCCCATCTTTTGCTAAATTCTGGGGATACTTAATGAGCAATGTTAGCAGCATCAATGCTTCTTGGGTAAATGCTTCTGTCTTTAAGGAATCCCAAGCTATTGCTGTACATGAAGTAGGTAAGGAAGGCAACAGGCTTGCCTTTTGCAGCAATGTTGATCCTTTGATCTGGATATTTATTTGTATGCTGATCAACTGAGTTACCATGACAAAGCAAAGAAAACACCACAGAAATTTCTGGAACCACGGTAAGAACAATGTAAGGGTTGCTAATAAAATATTGTTCTCTTTGTCCCCTTCCCTGAGTCTGATCTGTCCATGAGCAGACAAGCAACATCCCTTGGCTGGTCAAAACCACAGCCAATATATATCCATTCTATCTGCATTCCATTCCATAGACAGGCCAATTGCAAGGCACATGTTAGGGAACAAAAAGTCTATTGCTCTTGTGTCAGCTATAGAGAAGTATTAGTTCATACAGAAATGTTTCCAATATAAAAAAGCTGTCAGCATAGAGGATGGGGACTCTTTGAATTTATTCACCACATTTAGATATATTATTTCTTCATAATGTTCTGCACACATTACAAAGGAGAGATGAGAGAGAGTAAGACAGGAAAATGTAGAAAAGAGAATAGAAAAAAATTTGTTTGAGATAAAGTAAGTGTGGCCATCAAATCACCCTCAGGGCTGTCCTGAAGCCTCTTTTATCTAGCCTGCATCGGTTCTCCAATGTGTGGGATGCAAGAAACTTGGAAATTAAAAAATATGTATTTACATTCTCTTTGGGAGGCATGTGGGGTTCTAATGAATGTTTGGCTGACTCCAGGAAATCTGCCTTTTTAGGTCGAATCACACCCAGCTGTTTGCATTAAAGTCTATCCAATTTGATTTTCATTTGTCAGGCTGATCCCTTTGATGTCAAAATTACTCTCTCCTTCCCATTTAGTGCTTAAGAGCTTCCAGCTGCCCTTGGCTCTGTACTTGAGTTGGGGTCTTCAGCCAGTCTTTGGTCATATTGTTCTACTTTACAGTTGTTTAAACTCTATCTAAATGATCTCATACATCTTGATGACCTAACTCAAGACACTTCTCCAAGATGTCTCTGGACCTGATTTTTTTTTTTTTTTTAAGATTCACTTGCATTCTGTTCACCAGCTGGAAAGCAGCTCTGGCTGAGTCTATTCATTCCCAGTGAACACACCATTCATACCAACATCTTCTGTTCATTTGAACAACAACAAAAAAATGTTCAATTCTCTTTGGAATCATTGATTGCCACCTGATTTACAATGCCTCTTTCTCTCCTTCAGAACAGATTACCTCTCAGGGTTGAATGAGTCACAAATTGGTTTGGGGATCCTAAGTAGACCACAGAGTGTTGAATCAACACTTTAAGAGCTCTTCAGTGTCACAGTATTCATTCCTAGTTCTTGGGATTTGTTATGAGAGACATCTATTGTTGTCTTCCTTTATACGAGAGGAAATCAGGAGGCTAGATGGAGTACCCAGAAGAATTTTCTCTTTAATAACTATCTCGGCCAAAACTTTGCTCTGCAAACTTTGGGTCACACAAAATTCTACTTGTAAGAATCTTTGTGTATTTCTCCAGTACTCTTCTACCAGCTATTCTACCAGATATCATATCATGTCATATCATATTTTCTGTCTGTCGTATCATATCTGTCTGTCTATTAATCTATCATCTATTCATCTATCTATCCTTATCAGCTTTCATCTATCAGCTCTGATTTCTATTATCTATCAGCCATTATATCTATCGCCGTCTATCTCTTTTATATATTCTTTCTATAGGTAATTCAGCTTTACCTACATTATAGTCTATGCCTAAATATCGTGTTTTTGTTATTCTACTACTAACATGAATACATCAGATTATTTGTTTTTCTTTTAGAAATCAATAATTTCACTTGTTAGTAGGAAATGATGCTTTTATTTTAGGGTTGTCCTGAGGTTTACATAAAACAATATTGAAAAACCCCACCACCTCTGTGTTGGCTAGTTTTATGACAATGTGATGCAAACTAGAGTCATCAGAGAGGACGGGAATCAATTGAGGAAATGTCTCCAAAAGATCAGGCTATAGGCAGGCCTGTAGGGCATTTTCTTAATTAGCAATCAATGTGGGAGTATACTGCCCATGCTAGTGAGGCCACCCTTGAGCTGGTTGTCCTGGGTTCTAGAAGAAAGCAGGCTGAGCAAGCCATGGGAGAGCAAGCCAGTAAACAGCATTCTGCTGTGGCCTTTGTATCAGCTCCTCCTCCATGTTCCTGCCTTGCTTGAGTTCTTGCCTTCACTGCTTTTGATGATATATGGAACTCTGAGTGGAATATACCCTTTGTTCTCCAAGTTGCTTTTGGTCGTGGTCTTTTGTCACCGTAATAGTAACCCTATCTTAGACAATCACCAACTGAGGTGAACCCAGTAATGGCATGAGGAAGGACAGTTCCTTTTCTCTTCTTAGCATGAAGGTAGCAGGCATCAGACAAAAACAAATTGCTGTGGATGTGGGGGAAGAATAATTGCTAATTCATCTGCAGTAACCCTTTTTGAATTGAATGGTCATCTAGTTGGAGAACAATTGAGTTTGAGTCAGTGTAAATTCTTTGAAAAGTAATTCTTAGTAGCTAATATATTCTACTCTGCTGCTACTCAGCAGAACACTACCCATTTAGTGACTAAAACAAACAGAATTAAATTCCAGTCTGTCAGAATTCCAAAAAGAATTAGCACGGTGGCCTTCTCCAGATGATCCAGGGACAGCTGCTTCTCTGCCTTTTCCAGCTTCTCTTTCCACATTCCTCTGCTCACAGTCCTACTAGAGACCGTGCTTCAGCAAGCACAGCTGTCTCCCACTTGTGCATGGGCTCTATTCTCCTTACAAATATATATATATATATATATATATATATATATATACACATATATATATATATATTTTAAGGGCCTATCTGGATAATGTGCCGCAGGCACTGGGACATCATTAGAGGGTCTTATGGTACCTTTCTCAGCTAATAAAAGCATCTATAAGGAAGTACACTGCTCATCTTCTGCTTACTTCACCCTGACCTACCTTGATTTTAGTAATTGCACCTCTGAAATGGTAGATTTTCTGAAATGAAATGCAATAGTCTTTCTGAGATGAAATGCAATGAGCAATGACTTTGCAGGGTTGTAGGGCTCAGGGCCAGAGTTCCCTGAGTTCAGTGCGAAGCACTGACAAATACACATACAAATTATAGTCCTTGAAACCCTTGTTTCTTAGCAGATATTTTATTTAATTATATAATCACTGTGATTTATTTTTCTAGGTCTGCTTCTGCTCATTTCTCTGTTTTTATTATTTTCTTTGAGATTTGGTTTTAGGTTTTTTGTGGGGTTTTTTTGGGTTTGTTTTGTTTGTTTTTGTCCTGTTTTTTGTTTTTTAGGTGGTGGTGGTTTTTGGTTTTGCGTTTGTTTTGAGACAGGGTCTCACTATATTTCATACACTGGCTACATATAAATTGTCAATCCTCCCACTACAGTTATTTTAATACTTGAATCCCACAATATGCCCCTGCACCTGAATTTTCTGTCTTCATTTCACTCAAAATATAGGTTTCCCAAAAGAAAGCCCTGCCTTGTGTTATTTTATAAGAATTTGATCCTCTCCATTCGTATTCTTAAAACAAATATTCTTTAAAAATTATGTTATTTGCTTTTTCTGTTAACTTTTAAATGGTGAGTATAACCAGAATATCCACCCTGCAAACTGGACATAAGTGGGGTTTTAGAAGATGGGTAGCCTGCTATTTGGCCATTTTTATAGTACTGAGATCTACAGTGTCGAACTGAGGTTTTAAAGTACAGTCAACTAGTATTCTAATACTACATCCTCAACACCAAAGAGCAATTTAAATACTGTTGAAATTTACAAACTATGACTTAATCTTAACAAACATGTAATAGTGCCTCAAGGTGGTCTATGGTAGACGATGGTAGATTTAGGGTAATGCCCGAATCAGATAATAAGCCGATAAAGTCTTTAACATTCCCTGTCTAATCAAGGTGCTTCATCCCTGAGGATTTGGCTTCTGCAGCCTTAGTCAGCTCTCTTGTGGTCATCGATGACATCCTGCCCTTCAAAGCCCTGTGAATGAGATGATAATACTTATGGGCTTTATCATCCTAGAGGTTTCCAAAAGTTGTTCTCTGGAAATTACCAGGAGATGACATCCACTGTATCTGCTCCATCATCTGCAGTCTTCCTCACTTTTTAGCAGTTTTAGTGTTTTGGAATAGGGGAAATATTACAAAAGAGCCCTGTTGTCCTTAAATTCCTTGAGAACAATTAGAATGCACTAGGTTGAAGCTGAGCTCTCGTATCCATCTGAAGTGTTGGCTTTCTCACTGCAGGAATTTAGAAGAGCTATCCATCTGACTCCCTTCCCCCTTCAGCCTACCCTCCTTCCCAATTGCTCCCTTCTCCTTCATATTTCCTTTTGCATTTACCTTTCTCCCTCCTTTCTTTCCTTTTTAATCCCTTTCATTCCTTGCAATGTGTGCAAGATATAAATACAAAATCTAGTCTCTTCCTTCACATGGCATGAGAGTAAATAGAGCTTCTTTGCCCTTCATCTTCCTGTGATGCTGTGCAGAAATTCAGATGAAATAACAGCAGCAACAACAACAACAATAAATTGGGCCGATTTTTTTTTCGGTTGGTTGGTTTGTTGTCTTTTTGAGACAGGGTTTCTCTGTCTTACCCTGCCTGTCCTGGAACTCACTTTGTAGACCAGGCCTTGAACTCATGGACATCTGCTTGATTCTGTCTCCCAAATGCCAGGCCTGATTTTTTTTTTTTAAAAAAAATCTTTTCCATTATTTTTAAATGTATTGTGAGCATTTCTATGTGTCATAAGAGATGAGTTGTCATAACACATAATTGAATCCTTTGCATGGTTACAATAGTAGTGCCTCCTTCATTCTCTACTTAACAAAAAGGCTAACATCTCCATCTGTAAATTTCTCACCACAGCTTAAGTGTCGAAATCATTATTTTTTCTTAAAGATATCATACACATGAATCTGTGTTTATTTGCTAAGTGCCTCCGTTATTCAAAATATTTTTTAAACACTTCTTTAGGATCTGACTTGTATGACAGTCTCAGACTCTGTCATTTTGTGTTCACCACCCTGTTTGATTAAAAGTGGCAGGTATTGAATTTACCTTATTCACCAAATTTGGATCCAATCACTTTTGCTTATTTTAAGATGACAACTCAAAGGATGAATGTTGATCAGTTCAAGAACAACCAAAAGAATATGTTCACACAGGATCAAAAGCCTCTACCTCCTACCCAGTAATTTGCCAAAACTGGAAAGTGACCAAAAAGTCATTATCTGGCAGATGACTTACTATAATAGCTTTCCTCTATGTTCACTAGAACGGTTACTTTGGAGTGGTCAAATTATGAATAGTTTTAATTGTATTCTTCCTTCTTCAGTTTCTAGAATATATGTAATTGCCTTTGCAAGCAAAATGTAAAAATACAATGTATTATCAGCTCTTAAAGGTACTTCTAAATACAAATTGTAAAATGTTGTCAGTAATGATATTCTCACCGTAAAGAAATAATAATAGCCTGGAAGTCCTCCAAACTGTGTGGATGTGTTTTGGTTATGTTTGTAGATACTGTTGTATTCTTTTAAAGTAGAAATGTGTAAGTAAAAGATACATATTTCTAGAGTACTCCCAAATTCTTCCTATTGTAGTTAAAATGAACAAGGAGCATGAACAATCCCAACTGAAGTCCTCAAAATCACTTGAGTCAGAGTCAGGGCATAAGAGCACATGAGATTGTTGCCAGGAGTCAGTGTTTGGACATGATATTTCCAGGTCTTTTGGTATCCTATACAAAGCACTATAATAAGATGCACACTGATCACATAGTAGCAAAGGACTTTATCCAAATACTAAGGGCTGGGAAGATGGTTCAGTAGCCAAAAGCATTCGCTGCCCAAGTCTGAAGACCTCACTTCAATGACGAGATCACAAATAAATAGCTCATTTTTTATTAGGTATTGTCTTCATTTACATTTCCAATGCTATCCCGAAAGTCCCCCATGCCCTCCCCCCTCCCCTCCCTTCCCCTCCCCCACACACTCCCACTTCTTGGCCCTGGCATTCCCCTGTACTGAGGCAGATAAAGTTTGCAAGACCTCTCTTTCCACTGATGGCCGACTAGGCCATCTTCTGATACATATGCAGCTAGAGACACAAGCTTCAGGGAGTACTGGTTAGTTCATATTGTTGTTCCAACTATAGGGTTGCAGATCCCTTTAGCTCCTTGGGTACTTTCTCTAGCTCCTCCATTGGGGGCCCTGTGTTCCATCCAATAGATGACTGTGAGCATTCACTTCTGTGTTTGCTAGGCCCAAGAATAGCCTCACAAGAGACAGCTATATCAGGGTCCTTTCAGCAAAATCTTGCTGGTGTATGCAATGGTGTCAGCGTTTGGAGGCTGATTATGGGATGGATCCCCGGGTATAGCAGTCTCTAGATGGTCCATCCTTTCATCTCAAAAATAGCTCATTTTTAATTCCAGTGTTTCTAGCAATATAGGAAGTGAGGCTAGAGGAAAATATCCCAGAAGTTAGAAAGACAGCTAGTCTATTGTACAAGCAGTATGGTAGAATCAAGAGAGACCTTGCCTCAAAGAGGTGGAAAGAGTGAACCCATGGATGTGCTACAGAAGAAACTTGTCTTCTGATCTCCACATACTGTGTGCCTCTCTCTCTCTCTCTCTCTCTCTCTCCCTCTCTCTCTCTCTCTCTCTGTCTGTCTCTCTCCCTCCCTCCCTCTCTCCCTCAACCTTCCCCCCCATTCATTTTTATCTCTGTGTTATAATAACAATAATAGTTTTTTTTAAAGTCAAAGTAATAGTACAGATCAGAAAGGTTGTGAGACAGCAGTGGGTCACCTCAATAAGAGTACTCAATGGTCCCAGTTAATTTGGGGGTCTTCCATGCATGAGTCCTAGAGAAAGGGGGTTGGTTGCTAGTGTCATATTTAGCTTAATAATTCTATTTTGATTGCCAGAGTTTAGTTATGTAAACGTTTTATATTTAAACTGTGCATGTTCTTTTTCATGATTCATCTGATTAGAATCATTTGTACTCCCAGTGATGTAGAAACATAGATGGTAAATTCAGGATTCTCCCTAAAAGTTCAGTCAGAGAACACAATTTATCTTATTGCATATTCACCCTCAAACCAGTCTAATCTGGATCAGCCTCCTTACCCCATTGCAATGGAATATTCAGAAATATATTTGAATAAATGCTTGGCAAAAAGCAGGGGTATTGATGGTTTCTATAGCTGTAGAAACCTACTGTATTGTTCAGAGTTGTGTGTATGTGTAGCTCGATGCAGACTGTTAGGTTCATTGTTAAGACATGCAGGTGAAGTTGGTCATGTGTATTATTAGCAGAAGGGTATGTTTATAGCTGAAGTCAAGCTGTGTCCCAGGTTATTAAGTCATTCCCTGTGGTTGCCTGCCTAGGGGATCTATATGTGACTACTTACTGCGTTGGCTAGTGGCCCTGCTTTCTTGGGTCAATGATGAGTAATACGTTTTGGAACACATATTTAAAACAACACTTACCTTCTATAGGCTCACTGCAAAAATGAAATTAAGAGATCCTCCACCTCTAAACCTTAGAGAATTCATCAGTCAGTGGCTTGATGATAAATAACTGCTAGATTGCTTGTGTTCCACTAGTGATGCTACCCACAGCATGTAAAATACACTAGAGGTAGAAAGTAAGGATTACGCGGATCACTGCTTATATCATACTGGGGTTCCCCCTGGGTGTTGGGTGTAGAAGCTCAGAAAAGCTGAGATCAATCATGCCATCTCAGAAAGCTGACGTGACTACACTCCCACCTTCTCCAGGATAAAGGATGACCTTGGCTTTGAATGGACTCATCACCCCTCTTCACTGGTTCTTGGCATAACGCTGTTCAGGAAGGCTGGAGGAACGGAGAAGATAATCATGACAGTGCAAACAGTGATTTTCAAAAAACCATATCTTTCTATTTATTTTTGATAATTTCAGACTTTCATATATGTATACAATATATTTCAATCATAGAAACCTCTACGCCCCCAGCCTGCACCACAACTTCTTCCAGATTTTGTACAAATATAACCATGCCTCCTTCCCAATGAGTAGTGAATTTTGAGCATTCCAGATATAGTTGGGATTTGGACTGTTCATTAACGGCACAGGTCTAAAAGCCTCAGTCTTTCTTGAGTGTCCTGGCATTAGGAAAGTGCCCTTGAAAGTAACACAAAGCAGATGATAACCAGCCATGAACTGAAATCTCAAAATTGTAGCTCAAGTCAACCTTTTCTCTTCATACATTGGCTTCACCAGGCATCTGTATGGCAATGAAGAGCTGCCAAAAAACAAATCTCAATTTTATTTTCACTTTTATTCTCTTAATTTTCTACCTGGTATTCCTCTGAAATGTTATCTCTGTATCATTCCGACCAATCCTAGATTAAATTATAGATATGCATTATCAAAAGGCCTTTGGACACGGCCTGTGAGGAGTGAATGAAGTTCTAAGTGATGTGTAATGATGACACAGGTAGAGCCATGTCAAAATCCAATACCTCCGTCCCCTGGGAATGGCAAAGGCTTCCCTAATGGAGGCTCAGAGGATCATCAAAGCTTTCCCTTATGTGTTACAACTTTGTCTCCTGGATATTTATGGACTGAAGTAAGACTCCTTTTATGGAGATTGTCCCTACTAAGATTAGCTAAACCTGTCTCCTTTTCCAGCAGTATGCTGTGATTCTGGCTCCCTGATCAACTGTATATAATAAACATACTGAGCTTGGAGGAGGACAATGACTGCGCTTTCTCTGTCATAGAGCCCAGACTTCTCCTTGCAGCCTTTCTGTATGTGGGCCTGTGCTATTTGACCTTCCTACATTCCTTCACTGATCCAGTCAGGTCCATCTCAGAAGCCGTGCAGAGCATGGAAAAGAAGTGTTTGAGGTATCATTTTTTTAAAAGAAAGATTTTGGCATATTTCCATATATACATAACTAGATGTCTTAGGGATGACATCCAATTCTATATACAAGATTCATTTGTGTCTCCTGTGCACCATGTGCACATAGCCTGAGGTGGTTTCTACAGTGTCTTTGAGGAGAAAATAACCATTCTGTCCACAGCAGCAATGCTGGGCGTGGATCTCACGTGTCATTGCAATGCTTAATTGCAAGCCTGAAAAACTCATACTGACATGCTAAAGTTTTCTCATACGCAGAGGAGATGTAAGAATGCACCCACAAACTATGTCAAAAGCAACACTGCAGTCATTGAGTCTTGAGATCTTTTGGCCATACAACCCCTGGCATGATGTCAGGGAGAATTCTCAATGCATGGCATCGTATTGGTGCTCAGATCTCTGGATTTTTACAACATTTTGAATATATGGATTAGAGGTGTTCCACTGATATGAATGGATGACAGATTTACATCTGAAAACTTTATATTTTTATTACAGTCTGTCAGGTAGCTTTTTCTTTGTCATGACTCAAGACTCTACAACTCTCTACACTTGCTCTGATGAGCTGCGGTAAGCCTTAAACTCTCAGTGAGAAGATGGTGATGTCCCGTCCTATGTTTAAAAGCAGATCCAGAAAGCAAAGCAAAGAAGGTTTCCATGGGGCATCAGCCAGAGCTGATCTCAAGGCTACACACAGACATAGAGGAAGTATGAAAGTGTTTCCTGGGTACAGAGGGAAGCTCAAGTGTGGACTAGAATTTCACATCTCTGTCCCACTTATTTGGCCTTCTTGTGTAAATTTATTTTAAATACACAAGCACATAAACTCCATCTAAACTCTATCAAGGTGTAACAAGGATATACATCAATTCTCTCATTCAACAAATTTTATGGTATATGATGTGTGTGGCTCTATACATTCTACCATTGATATTATACTAGTGAAAAAGTAGTCTCTACTTTAAGAGCTTGTGTTTACTTATAGATGTAGATCGTGAATCGGTCTTCAGAGAAATCCACTCTTATTAGGAGACTGATGAGAGAGCAATAAGATGCCAAGACCCTGAGAGCTGATGGCCACTGAGATGCCTGATTGGATAGAATAATCAGACAAGTGATGGCTACATGGCTGATTATCGTGATATTCCTACAAATTTTCCTTAAGTTTAACTTCTTTCGAAATAAAAAGATGGGGTAAACAGATTCCTGTTTCTAAAAGGTTACTCAAGGTGCTGTGTGGAGAAGAAAGTGGGAAGGAGGCATAGGATAGAGTATTGCAGGGGCCATTCGGGAGCAGGCGATAGATAGCCCAGTACCGATAGGCTGGTGGACACTAAGAGTAGAGGTGGAGGTAGAGTCCAATGTGTTTTGGAATTGTATCACCAGCATCTTAAAGACTGACCATAAGAAAATGAATGACACTAGATTCTAAGGATCATGTCTGCGAGTCAGGATTCTCGATCCAGAGACAATGGCCCCGACGGGATGGAGCCGGAAGGTGTCATCGAGAGTAACTGGAACAAGATTATGGATAGCTTCGATGACATGAATCTCTCAGAGTCTCTCCTCCGTGGTATTTATGCCTATGGTTTTAAGAAGCCCTCTGCCATCCAGCAGCGAGCTATTCTTCTTTGTATCAAGGGTTATGATGTGATTGCTCAAGCCCAGTCTGGGACTGGGAAAACAGCTACATTTGCCATATCAATTCTGCAGCAGATTGAATTAGATCTAAGGGCCACTCAGGCTTTGGTTCTGGCACCCACTCGTGAATTGGCTCAGCAGATACAAAAGGTGGTTATGGCATTAGGAGACTACATGGGTGCCTCTTGTCATGCCTGCATTGGGGGCACCAATGTGTGTGCTGAGGTGCAGAAGCTGCAGATAGAAGCTCCCTATATCATCGTGGGCACCCCTGGCCGGGTGTTTGAAATGCTTAACCGGAGATACCTGTCCCCCAAATACATCAAGATGTTTGTACTGGATGAAGCAGATGAAATGTTAAGCCGTGGGTTCAAGGATCAGATCTATGATATATTCCCAAAGCTCAACAGCAACACACAGGTAGTTTTGTTGTCTGCTACAATGCCTTCTGATGTCCTTGAGGTGACCAAGAAATTTATGAGAGGCCCTATTCAGATTCTTGTCAAGAAGGAAGAGTTGACCCTGGAGGGTATCCGCCAATTCTACATCAATGTGGAACGAGAGGAGTGGAAGCTTGACACACTGTGTGACTTGTATGAGACGCTGACCATCACCCAGGCAGTAATCTTTATCAACACCAGAAGGAAGGTGGACTGGCTCACTGAAAAGATGCATGCCCGAGATTTCACTGTTTCTGCCATGCATGGAGATATGGACCAAAAGGAACGAGATGTGATCATGAGGGAGTTCTGCTCTGGCTCTAGCAGAGTATTAATTCCCACTGACCTGTTGGCCAGAGGCATTGATGTGCAGCAGGTCTCCTTAATCATCAACTACGACCTTCCCACCAACAGGGAAAACTACATCAGAAGTGGTCGAGGTGGTCGGTTTGGCCGTAAGGGTGTGGCTGTTAACATGGTGACAGAAGAAGACAAGAGGACTCTTCGAGACAATGAGACTTTTTACAACACCTCCATTGAAGAGATGCCCCTCAACATTGCTGACCTCATTTGAGGGGCTGTCCTGCGACCTGGCCCTAGCCCAGGGTTCAGTCTTGGGATGGGGTTAAGGAACAGCTGGAGGGGGGAGGGGAGGGAGCCAAGGGATGGACATCTGGTTTTTGTTTTGTTTCTTTTGTTTTGTTTTATTTTGTTTCAGGTTTTTTCTCTCTCTCTTTGAATAAATGTCACTTTTTGAGGCAAAAAGAAAGAACCGTGAACATTTTAGACATCCTTTACTTTGGGGTAGGCTCTGCCCCAGGCGCCATCTCCTTCCCCACAAACACTAATGCATTTCCCTAACCTAGTCACCTTGTTCCTAAAGGCTTTCCTACCCCAGCCAAATCTCCAAAAGTGAGTCAAGGGGCTAAAAAACATGGCTGGCCTCATTTGCTGGACCAAATCTACAGGGAGAACCCCTGAGTGAGGTTGTCCAGGGAATTGTCCCCGGGTGAGGGGAGCAGGGGAGAGAAAATGGTAGCCATTTTTACATTGTTTTGTATAGTATTTATTGATTCAGGAAACAAACACAAAATTCTGAATAAAATTACTTGGAAATTGCCAAAGAAAAAGAAAAAAAGAAAAAAGAAAATGAATGACAATAACTAAGGAGCAGCAAAGAGGACCAGAGATGCCGGTCTGTGCCTATTGGGCAGCTGTGGCACAGTAGCTTCGATCAAGTGGCTAATACCGTTCTGGAGACTGCAAGTCAGGGCAGTCTGTGTCTGGTGAGGGCTGGCTTTTCCTCACACACAGAAGTGTTGAAGGGTCTCCCTTTTGGGTCTCTTTCGTGAGAAAAGCCAATTGCATTCGTTTGTGGCCTTTCCAAAGGGCTGCCTCTCCAAATGCCCCATCCTGTGCCTTAGGGATGACATTTTAAGGTGGAGATCCAGGTGCAGGAGGGTAAGGGGATACACATAATTGTTCTGCTCATGGCAGCAATGTTGGACCTGAATCTTACATGTCACTGTAACGCTTAGCTGAAGCAAGGGAAAATCCTATCCATACACTGGAGTTTCCCCATGTCCAGAGGATACAAAAGCGCCCAGAGCTAGTCAGTAGCAGCACCATAGGTCTTAACATAGATCTGAACTTTCCTCCTGGCTCCCCATAAAGAGGGTAGAAACAATATAATTCGTTTCTTCATCTGGTCATGCATTCCCAGTGACCACACTCACAGCAATTTAAATTAGTCAACTGGGCTTTGACAAATAGATGTATTCTCAATGGGCATCTTCAAAATTCCAGTGGAGAGAAAATCGACTAGGCCTAAAACTATAAGCTTAATGGAATTTGCTGAGAATACGCAGCAGTTTTCTTCGGTTCAGGCCAACATGTTCCTTGGTGTTTTATGCAAGAGCTGTTACTGCAGTCACACCGAAGGGAAGATTCAACGAGAATGGGAAATTATGAGAAATGCCCACACTTCCTATTTCCTATATCTATTTTAGTTGGTGGCAATTACAATTTACTACGCAACACTCAAAATATAAACGGCACTATGTGAAAGGATATAACAGTGACAGATTTGCAGCCTCAAAGCGTGACTTCAAAATATTGGTGCCGAAAAGGTTTCCTGTTCCGGAAGGCAGTTGAGACTACAAAGCCCACGCAGGTGAAGGCGCTGGCAGGAGCGAGTGCTCTGCGTACCCTGGATGTTGAGCAAAGCTGTGCAGGGTAGATGGGAGGCGCCGCCCGGCCCCATATGGAGCCGACCTTCCGTGCCAATCGCACTATGCTATGGCACACACAGCGAGCTGAGCGAGGAAATCCTGCGAAGCAGGGAAACTGAGAGCATAAGGCCCGGAGTTGAAAATCAAGAAGGAAAGCCAAGAGTTTGAGGGAAATGCAGAGGCAGGGTTATGTGAGGAGAACATGCCAGTGTCCTGTCTCTTTAGCCCTGTCCACCCTAGTACTAGTCCTTGGCCTAGTACTAGGCTTGAATCAGCAGGGCCTGGCATGCCTCTGAAGTCAGCTGGTTTCAGCCAGTAAGAACCACTGCAGAAAGCCCGAGATTGAGCCCGGAAGAGGTCTGTTTCTTCCCTCGCTCTTATCTACAGCATGGCGCAGTTCACGACCCTCAGTGATGAGATGGTCTTTAATGCTCCTCCCCGACATACTCCTTGCTCTGACGCTGATTCTGAGATGGAGAATGGCCTCCCACCAGTCTGAGCACAAGGGTGTGGCGTCACCCGCAGGCTTGTTCCCCTTAACTCTGCTCACTTCTTTGTATTCCGTCATTTCATTAAATGCTCAGGAAAAAGCCTGTCTGTGATCCTGACTCATACAGAGAATTACAAGGTCCCCTACTCAGTCTCAAGGAGCATGATTAAGAACACAATTGAAAGTCTCCAGGGCTGCAGGGATAGTGCAGGGGGGTGGAGGTGGCAGCGGGGTTTCAGGGAAGACAGGCTCCTTGTTCTCTTGCACTTGCACCAGTCTTCGATCCTTTGAGCATTTGTACTTTAACCAGTGCCTCTGGTGTTCCTGCACACTTGCAGACAGGTGGGAAGCCAGTGCCCCCACACAATTCAGTTGCCTTCTTCACCTGGGTGAATTCTAATCACTGGAGCACACATGGCAGTTATGAGGTACGTGCATTTCAGGATTAAACGTGAGAGCGTCCTAATCTGTGCGCCAACATTCACCCAGCTGTGGCTTGCCTACCTAGTTTTCAATATTCAAGAGACTGTGGTCTGTGTTCTGGTGGTCATCAGTCCAGCAAGACTGCTAGCTGGGTTTTATTCGTAAGTGAGGTGGTGGTGTTCTACCTTACCATAAATAAATAGAACATCTTCACACTGGTTTCTGTCTTCTAGGATTACAGTAACTAGAACAGACTCTGAAGAGCAGTTTACTTATAGAAACAGGTTGACAGCCAGGATGCTCACCTCTGTCCTTCCTCACAGCCACAGCCACCAGCTTTCTGCTGTGTCACACTATGGCCTTAGCTGTCACAGAGCAGCGGGGGCTGGGAAGAAGCTTGGCTACAATCCCTGCAATTAGAAGCTGACCCTGAGATAAAAGTAACCGGAGGGCTGTACTTAATTGAATTCAAGTGACACTGTTCAAGCTCAGAAGGCAGAAGTGAGGGATACTGCTGCCTCTCAGACACAATAGCAAAGGCCCAGAACGGCTTGTTATTAAAACTACTGAAAAGTCCTTTCAAAGGAAAAAAAGCTGCTCTTTCCTACCTCTTAGCTAAGAGTGATTTTCCCCCCATTTTATAAAAATTGTGGTCCAAGTTTCATGAGAAGGCTTTACAAAGTTATCTTTAACTCTGTCAGCATTGCCAGTGTCAAACTCCAGTGAGGATGATTGTAATGTAACGTTAGCATTTTGTTGCACAATAGGAGATTTAGAGGGGAAAAAAGGGGGGTGGGAATGAAAGGACATAACCACAGAATGGTGAAGCTTCACTACTGCTCACGGGAAAGCCGTTGGTCTGGTGGTGTGGTAATGACAGGAACATAGGGAGATGAAGCCTGGCAGAGGTTGAAACCCTAGAGCTCAGAACAGTGGCAGAAATATCATATGACTGATTCACTAGCAGCAATGATGTGGCTTAACCTAAACCTAAAGGCAGAGTGACTACATTTTTAACCAAATTCTTAAAAAGTGCTTGCGCAAAGCCCTCTCCAAAGTGTCTTAGTTGAGAATGTCTGTATCTAACTCTGCTCTAGGAAGCAAGCTCTGGAAACAAGAAGAAAGGAAAGAAAATGTAAAATGTGTATACTAGATGAAGCATACAAAATTATAATAAATAGTGTCAGAAACAAGAAAGTAGGGCCTCTGTTGTGAGGAATTGTTTTATTCTTTGTGAAAAAAAAAATCATAGATGTATTCAGCAGAGCAAAAGTAGGGAAACATAACATTGACAATAGAAACCTCAACACTTTCAGAAGAAAATGTGAACCCAGGAAGGTGGGCAAAATGTAGTGCGATGGTGCCTAGTCACTATAGGTAGCAGAGGATAAGGGTGGATGACAGTCATCAGAGAAACACCGGGCTTAGAAAAGCTCGGTGGGATGCATTAAAATTCATGTTTGTAAAGGCACTTTTAAAATATTAAGAAATGTTTTTACTACAGCAAGCGAGAGGAGGTCCTCTCACAAAACTTCTTACCTGCCTCCCCTGGGAAGACAACTGATTACATATCCAAATGAGCTAACCACAGGCATATTGCGTCTGACCTTTGGAAGAACACTTTTGATGCTGTGCTGTAGAAAGGGTGCTCTGTCAGACAGCTATTAAGCTAGGAGCAAGCACAGGCTTTGGCTGGGGAGGTATAACTCTGTGAGCTGTGTCATATGGAGACAGCCGGCAAAGAGCCATGAAGCAGTCTCCTCCGTGTACTAACAAGGTGAGCCAGCCAATCTTCAGAAGCCGGGATGCAGGGAGATTGATGGGGAAAGCTCTATCACTGTCTAGGGAAGATCTCCTACCCAGGCAGTCCTTTCAGTCTGTGGCACTTGCATGGGGGTAGGGGTGGAGGGGTTTCAGATTCTTCCTGATAGATTTGCACTTTCTTTAATAGTATATAATAGTATACCAAGTTTACATAAGAGTGCTTCTGTAGCTTTTGTTTCACCATCAAAATGCCAGGTAAACATATCTTGACTTACCGGCAAGAAAATGAGATTCACCAAGCCCCACCACCTACTTATTCCTGGACACACAGACCCACTGTGTCTAGTTAATGACAATGTGTCCTTGGCATGCCCTGCCCAGCTGTGGATGAGGTTGGAAACTGGTTTTCAAGCAGAGCAGTGGTGTATAGTGCTCCTCCATCTTTAGGTTCCTAATTCTAGCTGGAAATTTGAGGAATAATGAACAGACTAAAAGCAAAACCTAGACTGCATACCAGACTATGTGAGTTAAAAATGAGTTTTATGCGTCCAAATCACAAAGGAAAAGAATCTTATTTACTGATATGTAAAACATATGGAATGAACATTTCAGCATCCTATAAATAAAATTGTATTAGGACAGCCATGTCCCTTTGTTTGTTTATTTAATATGCGTTTGAGGCTGGAGGAGATCAGAGCAGGAGACTTACTTTAGATTAATGGTTTCCAATCAAACTTCCTTCATTTTTCTTTCTTCTCCCCCCACCCCACTCCTCCTCTTCCTCCTTTCTTTTTTCTATCTGGTTTTCTTCCCACCCTTCTTTCTGGTTCTCCCTTCTTTCCTTCCTCCTTTATTTATGTTAGTAGAGTCCCAGAGCTTCTTCCCATAGAGCCTTGCTCTCCAAAGTGCAGCCAAGCACTGGCCCAGAGGCCCCTTCAGACGGAGGGAGCCCATGATCGGAGCCTTCTTTCTCTCCATCCAAAAGGAACAGACACTAGAGAACACACAGCCTCCATTTTCTTCCTATTTTCATATGCACAGTAACCTTCTCAGGTATTTTCTTCCCTGCTAGACTGGTTCCCTCTTGTCAGAAATACATCTTTCTCCTGCCAACATATGGCACTTGGCAGAACTTGATAAATATTAATGCCTCAAATATTAGTAGTTGTTAGCAAATTCATCACAAAAAAAACTTAGGATAGCAAAAACTCTTCTCAAGGATAAAAGAACCTGTGGTGGAATCACTATGCCTGACCTAAAGCTGTACTACAGAGCAATTGTGATAAAAACTGCATGGTACTGGTACAGTGACAGACAAGTAGACCAATGGAATAGAATTGAAGACCCAGAAATGAACCCACACACCTATGGTCACTTGATCTTTGACAAGGGAGCTAAAACCATCCAGTGGAAAAAAGACATCATTTTCAACAAATGGTGCTGGCACAACTGGCGGTTATCATGTAGAAGAATGCGAATTGATGCATTCCTATCTCCTTGTACTAAGGTCAAATCTAAGTGGATCAAGGAACTACACATAAAACCAGAGACACTGAAACTTATAGAGGAGAAAGTGAGAAAAAGCCTCGAAGATATGGGCATAAGGGAAAAATTCCTGAACAGAACAGCAATGGCTTGTGTTGTAAGATCAAAAAATGACAAATGGAACCTTATAAAATTGCAAAGCAATTGTAAGGCAAAAGACACTGTCAATAAGACAAAAAGGCCACCAACAGATTAGGAAAGGATCTTTATCAATCCTAAATCAGATAGAAGACTAATATCCAATATATATAAAGAACTCAAGAAGGTGGACTCCAGAAAATCAAATAACCCCATTAAAAAATGGGGTATAGAGCTAAACAAAGAATTCTCAACTGAGGAATACCAAATGGCTGAGAAGCACCTGAAAAAATGTTCAACATCCTTAATCATCAGAGAAATGCAAATCAAAACAACCCTGAGATTCCACCTCACACTAGTCAGAATGGCGAAGATCAAAAATTCAGGTGACAGCAGATGCTGGCGAGGATGTGGAGAAAGAGGAACACTCCTCCATTATTGGTGGGATTGCAAGCTTGTACAACCACTCTGGAAATGAGTCTTGCAGTTCGTCAGAAAATTGGACATAGTACTACCAGAAGATCCAGCAATTCCTCTCCTGGGCATATATCCAGAAGATGCCCCAAGTGGTAAGAAGGACACATGCTCCACTATGTTCATAGCAGCCTTATTTATAATAGCCAGAAGCTGGAAAGAACCCAGATGCCCCTCAACAGAGGAATGGATACAGAAAATGTGGTACATCTACACAATGGAGTACTACTCAGCAATTAAAAACAATGAATTCATGAAATTCTTAGGCAAATGGATGGATCTGGAGGATATCATCCTGAGTGAGGTAACCCAATCACAAAAGAACACACGTGATATGCACTCACTGATAAATGGATTTTAGCCCAGAAACTTAGAATATCCAAGATACAATTTGCAAAACACATGAAACTCAAGAAGAAGGAAGACCAAAGTGTGACTACTTCTCTCCTTCTTAGAATGGGGAACAAAATACCCATGGAAGGAGTTACAGAGACAAAGTATGGTGCTGAGACAGAAGGAAAGACCATCCAGAGACTGCCCCACCCGGGGATTCATCCCATATATAACCACCAAACCCAGACACTATTGCATATGCCAGAAAGATTTTGCTGACATAGCTCTCTCTTGTGAGGCTATGCCAGTGCCTGGCAAATACAGAAGTGGATTCTCACAGTCATCTATTGGATGGAACACAGGGCCCCTAATGAAGGAGCTAGAGAAAGTACCCAAGGAGCTAAAGGGGTCTGCAACCCTATAGGAGAAACAACAATATGAACTAACCAGTACCGCCCAGAGCTGTGTCTCTAGTTGCATATGTAGCAGAGGATGGCCTAGTCCGCCTTCAATGGGAGGAGTGGCCCTTGGTCTTGTGAAAATCAAATGCCCCAGTACAGGGGAATGCCAGGGTCAGGAAGCAGGAATGGGTGGGTAGGGGAGCAGGGCAGGAGGACACTATAGGGAGCTTTGGGGATAGCATTTGAAATGTAAATGAAGAAAATATCTAATAAAAATAATAAAAAAAATTAGTGGTTGAAAAAAATGAACAACCTAAATCCAGTCAACATCGCAGATAAAACATTGACATTTTATATCTCTACTATTGTCCCATTTCCCAGTATGGTGGCTTGAGGAATGGCTTCCACGGGTGTCTGTATTTGAATGCTTGCTCCCTAGTTGGTGAACTGTTTGCGAATGATTAGGAGATGTGGCGTTTTTAAAAGAGTGTGGCCTTGTTGGAGGATGTGTGTCACAGGCGGTGAGCTTTGAGGTTTCAAAAGCCCACACCCGACCCATTCTTACTCTCTCTTAGCCTGCCATCTACAGAAAAGGATGTGATCTCTCAGCTGCTGCTCTAGTGCCATGCCTTTCTGCCTGCTGCTGTAATCCCCCTAGGCGGTTTATGGATTAACTCTCTGAAACTGTAAGAAAATCCCCCAATTAAATACTTTCTTCTAAAAGTTGCCTTGATCATGGTATTTCTTCAGAGCAATAGAACACTAAGATATCTATCTATTGTAAAGATATCTTTTTCCTTCTCTAGCATTCCCAACATTAAGTGAGAAGCATAGATATATGGTTTCTTTTGAAAGGAAAAAAAAAACACACACAATAAACAGTTCCTACAATGCGTAAAGCAAAGCAGCTTTAGAAGCTCTTAGAAGCCCTAGAAAGTGAGCTATCTTTAGTTAACACTGGTAGTTGTAAATGACTGATTAAAAAGAGAAGGTGAGGTTTTACTTACTACAGTATGTCTGTGGCCACAGTACCTCATAAATGAGCTTAAAGATTCACTGGAGCTCATGGCTCCAGTCTTTCAAGACAGGGAAGACAATGGAGAAGCCCATTTCATGCTGTCAGGAAAGCGAGATGGAGCAGGCCAATATCATACAGGAGCAGAAAACAGAAGGTGAAACAGGAAGTAGGCAGCTATAACATTCTCAGGGACCCAACCCCAGTGATCCACTTACCAAAGCTTTCGAGAAATTAATGGCTCTAGCTGAGGACCCATGATTCTGAAATGTCATTACAGGTAAAATTTTAGGTTCAAACAATAAGAAACACCCCAAGAACCACTCTTTTGGGGAGGGAAATTAGGGCAGCTGAAAGCCTGCCCAGCAATCCTGCTGTTCTAGTTCAGCTCTGCTGCTGAAATGAAACACTGACCCATAGCAGTTCCAGGGGTAAAGGGTTTATTTCATCTCACTCTTTACAGTCCATCATCACCCAGTAATGTCTGGACAGGAATTAAAGTGGGGCCCGTAGAGGAATGATGTTTACTGGCGTGTTCTCCTGGCAATATCCCACTATCTCTCTTATATCACCCAGCACCATATGCCCTGGGTGGCCCTGCCCACCGTGGGCTGTACTCTTACCCATCAATCACCGATCAAGGGAATGCTCCCACAGACAGACCCACAAGTCAATCTCATGGAGGTGACTTCTCCACTCAGGTCCCGTCTTCGGAGGTCTCACTGGGTTGTGTTGCACTGCTCGTGTGCCATTTTATACACAAGATGATACAAAATAGTTGGGTGTCCGCAACTACTCAACTAAATTAGCCATGTTTTTTGTTTGAGGAATGTGATCAGATCCTATATAAACAATAGTTCTTATGGCACATTCTGTAATTCTGGAGGAAATGTTAGAATTGATTGACATAAACTAAGTTTAGCACTTGCTCTTTTATCCTTCTGTCACTAATGATCTCTTGCATATTCAGTGTTCACTGGGAGCTAAGAGTCAATCTCCTGCTCAGGCTATGAGATACAAAATGAGCAAGAATTGATCCTATCCATTGTGATGATGGCTCTGCTGGTGCAGCATAGGAGACAAATGGTGAGTTCAGAGGACTGTGATGAACCCGAAATAGGCTATCCCAGTGAAGGCCCAGAGCAGGCAAGGAAAACTCATTCTAATAGAAGTATAAGGAGACAATTTAGAGAATGTAAAGAAACTATTCACTGATCATTATGAGTGGGACATTTAGGGGACTAAGGCATACCCAACACCAGGTGATGCTATTAATCACCTCAAGACATAGCAGACAAGAGGAGGGACACATTTTACAGGGTTCAAATGACTGCTCTACTTCACAAAAGTTGGGGTAGAGGCATGGCAGCATTGCCAGGACTATATCACTGACGGAGAATAAAGCAATAGGTTAGCATATCCACCAGTCTTCTCTTGCCCTTCGATCACCTGCCAGGCAAGGCTTCCAAATTAACTGAGTCCAGCTAAGAAACCACAGGTCAAAGGAGCCTTACAGACACAGTTGGTTTTCCTTAGAAGTCTTCCCCCTCTTCTTGCCTCAGGCAAAAGGCAATGAAGAGAGGGCAAAGAAAAGGTGGGAGCAGTGGGCCAGTGGGAAAAGACTAGCATACAAGTCGATGTATGAAATAGTCCTCCACATCTTTCTTGTGTGCTGTATCTAACCAACTGGATACCCCCAATTCATCTGTGTATTTCTTTGCTCACTAAGCGAAGCAAGAATGTCTTCATTAGCAGATTGCTAAGCCGTTAGTCAGTTTTAGGGTAATAACTGACCAGTGTAAGAAATTTAACTGCCTGAGAATTTCTAAAAGTTGCTATAATCTACCTTGTCTCAAAATGCCACAAGAACAATCTTATGAAACAGAGAAACAGTACTTAAGTTTTCTCTACTTGAGTTTCCATTTGCATGCAGGTTATTTTTTTATGGATTCCTTCTTAGTCTATCATATCATTCAGCTAATCTAATATTACTGACATCCTTAGCATGTGTTGGAGCACTAGAAGGTCACCATGTACAGAAAGCACAAAGCTGGACTTGCCCACACAACCCTTGAATCTTTCACTTCCTGTTCTAGAGAGGGCTTATGTGTGCTTTCTGCTTCTCTGGGAGTCAGAATCATTCTGTGTTAAAGGTTGCAATGGAATTGTAGAGATTCCAAAGCTTATTTAAGTCCTGGGATTCTGTGACTCTCTGCTTCCATTTATACTCCGGTGATTAAGAGTGTTGCATTGCCAAAAGAATATAGTGCCGATGCCATAGCACCTGATGCAGCGCATGCATGGCGAGAGAGCCCCAGTGTCTTAGTCAGGGTTTCTATTCCTGCACAAACATCATGACCAAGAAGCAAGTCGGGGAGGAAAGGGTTTATTCAGGTTACACTTCCATACTGCTTGCTGTTCATCACTAAGGAAGTCAGGACTGGAACTCAAGCAAGGCAGGAAGCAGGAGCTGATGCAGAGGCCATGGAGTGATGTTCTTTACTGGCTTGCTTCCCCTGGCTTGCTCAGCCTGCTCTTTTATAGAACCCAAGACTGTCGGCCCAGAGTGGTCTCACCCACAAGGGGCCTTTCCCCCTTGATAACTAATTGATAAAATGCCTTACAGCTGGATCTCATGGAGGCATCTCCCTGACTGAAGCTCCTGTCTCTGTGGTAACCCCGGCCTGTGTCACGTTGACACAGAACTAGCCAGCACAGCCAGTAATCAGAATGCACTAGTACAGAAGAAGAGAGACGATCAGAGAGGAAAGGCAGCCATGGACACACGCAAGACACACAAGTTGGCCAAGGCAAAGAGTGAAAGAAAAATGTAAGTCGGCAGAGCTTGGACTGAGACCAGGATGAAGCTTCCTTCAGGACGCAGGGAAGGAAGAAAGAACTGGCCACGTTTAGTTTTTAGCTTTGCCTGCCATTGGGAGCTGTTATCTAAAAAGGTAGAGTTCAGACAGTCTGCATCTAATGTGGTGTAAGCATGGTTGTGCGTTGGGGAGGGGGATAGTTTTTCAGGATTTGAAAAAAATTAATCTTTATTACGAAAATATTGCGATTCTTTTTTAAACGTGCACACTGAAATCACAGACACGAAGACTATACAACTCAACTTCTACACAGTTGGAGTAGTCGTTCTATTTTCACTATGAAGCATATTTTTATGTATTTATCTACCACCAACCCCCACCCATCCAAATTAAAAACCGAGTTAGAACTAGAAAAACCTTTAGCTTTGTATTCTCTTTCACAACCTATGTCCGCCACCTGCACCCTGTTCTTCCTTGTCCTCTTTCTTACTCTTGTCTCTAAATGTTATAGTGTTACATTTACTCTCCCTACATGTATATTATAGGCTAGACACTGCATATGAGGAGTTAATCAAAATCAAGAAGCCTGGAGGAAGCAGAGACCAGCTGGGCTGCCTAGAAGAGATGAAGACCAGCTGAGCTGCCTGGAAACTGCTCTGGGTAACTGAGCTGCCAGGAAAGGGCACTCTCTGACCTATCGAGCTGCCTGTAGGCTGTGCAGTGTGCTTTGGATTCCCAGCTTTTGTGAACTGTCCTCCATGCTAGGATAGGTTTCGTGATACTGCTGTCCTTAAGGCATTTCCACTACCATAAGTAACTCCTCACCCATATCCCAGTGTAAATGACTCCAATAAAACTCATATCATAGCTCACCAAGTTAGGACTTGGTGCTATCTACTCTGTCATCAGTTTCTTCTCTGGGGTGAGTAGATATTTGCTCCCATCTCCTCAGGTGTATGACACATCAGACATCCTGCTTTGGGACCAGGCAGGTAACAGTATTTTCTAGCCATCATTGTAAGGAATGGTTATGGGACAGCATAGATAGAGTGGTTACAAACAGACATGAATAACACCATTACCTTGGTACTTGGAACAAGATGTTTATATGACATGTTCTTCACCTACATTATAAATGAAGGCATTAAAACAGTAACTCTAAGAAGAGGAGGATAGATTGACTGTTATGCTTTCATGATAGAGAAAAAAACAGCAAGAAATTACCCCTTGGACGTCAGACTACTGGAGAATATAGGTTACAACCCTGAGTTTTTGCCATCCCCAAAGATTACCACTTTGAATTGTTATCCCTGGCAGTTGGCACTCATATCCAGCTTTTTTTTTTCTGAGACTCTGCTGTGCATCTTGAAGGACTAGTCAAATTAGAAATGAATAAGAAATCATTGCTTAATTCTACCCTTTTCCTTAGTATGGGGAGCAAAAGTATCCATGAGTAAATACATAAGGAGTGGATGAAATCCTGAGTGAATATGTATTATTGCCAAGGGCCAATTCCTTAGACCCATGGCAATTAGCACGACATTCCTCCAAGTGAGGCTCAGAGGCAAGGCAAACCTTTCTCTGGTCCAAGTACAGGTGTTTATGAATGATTATCCAGTTTGTGCAAAAAAATTAGCAACTGCAGCTCATGGATGATTACAGCCTGTGATTCCATCCCAAGAGAGGCCTCCCTCCAAAACTAGCTAACTCCTCCTTCTTAAGCTGTATATAATAGATGTTCTGGGGTTCTGGGTTGTTTCATGGGAGATGTGGCTTCATCAGAGTGAGCCCGAGACACTCAATCCCAACCTTTTTGTACATGCCTGTTCTTTCTTCATCCCCTCATTGCACAGTCAAGCTTCTAGGACCAAGGGACACGGCATCTTTCCCTGTATTTTCTTCTTCCTTTGACTCGGTTCAAAATAGCATACCCACCTCAGAGTGCTCTTTACTATAAGACGTATGTTTTATTTCTTTCTGAAACCTATGCCCAAAGCAAAAAGTCGTTTTGATATGTTAGTTTTCCCAGAAACAGATTCATTCTAACTCAGTTTTGGCCTGAAACCTAAACTAGTCCTGATTTGAACTTCAAGACCTTAGGGATCCATTAAATATCAACTCTGATGGTAAAGTTTTTGATTTTTATGTTCCCAGGGCTAAGTATCAGGTATCAATATGTAGGTTTTTTTTAAAGTTCATAGAGAGCTTAAGTAGTAAACCATTATCTAAGTTGAATGAATTTGGAAGAAATTTGCCTTTTAAAAGATTGGAATAGAAGTCTCCTCTCCTTTTTGGAACATAAAGAAGCCTGAGGTATCTGTCTGGATAGACCAGTTGTGGCTGCAAAACATTATGAGCCAGCCCTGCTCCCGTTTGTATCTCATACTACGTATGTATCTGGTGTTTTCATCTGAGTTTATGGAAGACATTTACATATTTTAGATAATTCTGATATTATAATAGGAGATTATATATATGTTAAAGATTAAGAAGGAAAGGACTTCTGTATGTAAACAGGAGGGTAGTGAAAGAGAGGGAAAGAGTAAGAAAGAAAAGGGAAGGGGAGGGAAAAGAGACTTTATTCTACAGGTAAGGAAAATTTTCTCTTTTTACTAATGCTCATATTAATATTTCAGTCTACTAGGTTTTTCTCTATAGCCATGTCTACTGGCTCCTGTTTTCCCCGAATCCTTTCTCAATGCTGCCTTCCCACTAAAGAAGTGAACGTTCCTCTCCATCAGAGCCCAGAGAACTTGATTTTTTTTTTTAAACCCCTAACAAAGTCTTCCATGTTCCATTTGGTGCACTGCTGCTTCACTTTGACTGCAGGCTGGTCTTCCTTAGGAAAGCATCACAGATAATCCATCAACAGTACTCACATCACATGACTTAGACTTCCCTCACCTGTGGTACAAGCTGGCATCTACCCATTAAATGAACCGCAGGCCATCCTAAATTCTAAATTTATGTCTTCCTGCAAGATGTGTAAACAGGTATCTCCTAGGTATTCCCCTGCCCATGCATTCTCGATCTTCAATGTTTTCTCATGTTTCCTCATGTCCCCATTGCTTCTTCTCTGCCTCTGCCACAGTTTAAGCCTCTAGTGTGCTTCTAGTATTGGCTTCAACCTCTGGACTGTTTTGTCACACACTCTCCTTTGTCCCTTTCTTCATATTCATTAATCCAACCCTTCTTTGTAAATAAATTTGAATAAATAAATATTTAAAATGTTCAAAAACAAGTAAATACATACTGAATCAACTTCCACTGTTACCTACCAATTTATAAACTCTTCCACGACCAACTGACATAAGCCTCAGCCACTGGCTGACTAGGACTGTAAGTTAGTCCCAGAGGACATGCACACTGTACTGTCAATGTTCCTGCAGTGGCCACACTCTGCAACACTCCTTGCTACTGCTGCAATCTCATTTGTTCTCCTGACCCTACTCCAAAGATAGTCCTCCATTAAATCTTTCCATTATATTTCTCACATTTCCAAAATTATATGAACCTTTCCGAAGTTGGGCGTTGTTCTTTATGATTTTAATTCCTATCTAGTCAGGAATCATAATAAATTCATCTTGACACAGAGCATAGAAGACTGCCTTGCACAAAACAGGTTTCACTAAATATGTGTTTGAATTAAGTCTCTTAAAATCCATTTGGACTTAGATATAAAGGGCAAAAGACCATACTTGGAACTTTCCTAGTTCTCAATATCATCTTTCAATTCTATTTCATTTCTCACTCTTGGAATTTAAATGTCACTTTACAATTCCCCAAAGATTATACCTTTGCTTTATAGAATGCTTCCTTTATTATCCATTTTTAATTTCTCTTTTACCTTTTTCCTGCCCTTTCCTTCAGTTTTGCCCATGACCTAAGAAAACCAGTGTATTTTCCTATAACATGGGACATCAGTTCAAATGCTCACAGAAGTTTCTTTCTGTTCCACCAGCCAATGCTTTAAGGAGGTTCACAGCTCTAGAGTGTGTTATTATAAACTAAACATTCCATCTCTACACATCTTCCTTACTCCTAACAACACTGTTATTTTAATGCCTTTGGCCTGCTGGGAAAGGAGAATGCAGTGATATATTCACCAATGAAAGGATCCAAAGATAGATCTGAATAGTCTTACTGCATGTGGATTCCACCTTCTGCTTGCTGGAGGGGAGGAATGATGTCCTGCCTCCTCCCTTGTTTCTGAATCCCTCAGGGAACTTTTCAACCAATTTACTAGTTACCTGAAATGATTCTCTACCAGTTTATTACCCAAGGAGTATGAATAAAGTGAGACTTAACTGTTGCTTAGTCTTCACTTCAAACAGATGGCAAGACTAGAAAACCTAATGTATGAATAGACAGACAGGAATAGTCAATCCTTGCTTATTATGTATGTTCTTTTCCTTGGAGGAGTAAAGGGTTCATTTAGCTAGCAGGCTCATGGTCTATCATGAAGGGAAGTCAAGGCAGGGACTCAAGCAAGGACTTGAAGCAGAAACTACAGGGGAACATTGATTATTGGCTTACCTCCCTGGTTTACTCTGCTACCTATCTTATAAAGTCCAGGTCCACCTGCCTAGGAATTGTACTGCCCACAGTGGGCTTGGCTCGCCTACATCAACTGCAAATCAAGAAAATGTTCCACATGCATACAGGCTACTCCAGTGGAGGAAATTCTTCAGTTGCAGTTCCCGCATCTCAGGTGTGTCAAATTGACTACTGAAGTCAACTATGACAGCAAATAACTTTAAATATGACCCTTGAAGTTATAGACTATCAAGGGGGAGATATGATTACATTAAAGTGCGTAGGTTAGTGTACAGCAGATTTTTTTACTGTGCCAAATTACTTTGTCATCGTGGTTAGAGCAGGCCAAAGGTAGACTTTCCCTATGGTCTGTATTCTGGAACAATCTGGATCACCTGATGGGCATAGAGAAGCAGGCAGTCTCAGGCACTCAGCTTCTACTGTGACTCTTTATGATTCTCTAATTCTAGGCCAGGGGCTTGCTCTGCTGTTCCATGAAGTATACCAGCTCTTCTTTAGCCCATCATGATCACATTTGAAGGGCTTTTGTTTACTTGTTTGTTTGTTTGTTTGTTTGTTTGTTTGTTTGTTTTTTACTGGTGGTAGAGGTTGTGAGTTTTGTTTGTTTGTTCAATGGCTTTGTTGTTGTTTGGTTTTTGATTTTGGGTTTCTTTGTTTTGTTTTTTATCACATCCCTAACCATGTGGGTTCAATCAAACAAGGTAGAAATGTTGGGTGAAACCCAGTGTAGGATCGTGGCCTAAGTAAGCTAGCTTGAATAATTAAGTACAAAGATCAAGGTAAGCATCATGCAACTTGAAAAGATATTTAACATGTTGAACCTCTAATGTCCTAGACATCTTTGGAGAGGTGATTAGCACATGAAGGCCCTCATTCATGGGATTACTCTTTTAGAAGAAATCCAAAGTTCTTTTCCTCCAGCCTCCATGAGCGGGCATAGCAAGATGTCATCCATGAGTGATAAAAGGGGTCCTTTCCAGATACCACACCGTCTAGTGCCTTCACCTCAAGGCTCCAACTCTGATAGTGTGGTGTTTCTGTTGTTTATGACTAATTCAGTAAAGGTGTTTTGTTATGGCAGCCTAAATGGCCTGGAACCATTCAGACCCTCAAGTAGATTTTTGCAAACATATTCTAGTGTATTAAAGATAAGTAAAGACATAAGAAGAGCCAGGGTTGTTTGAATCCTGAACAAAAGATATAGTAGCATCAAGGGCACAAACACAAACAAAACCCACACAAAACAAAGAGCAAAATCTCTTCTGTGTGACGTACCCAGTTACAAAAAGAAAGAGCTGAAGGCTTAATGTAGCATATCTCTATCACTATCCCTCATCATTCAAAGTCATCGAGAGCATATGAATATTAAATAAAACACTAATCTGTATTATGTCATTATTATTAGCTGAACTAATTTGCTTTCAGAAGCTATTATGAGTCATGAGTAGTTGTGTTACAAATAAAACTCTTAATAATAATGTAGATAATAAGAAATATCTGCCTTTTCACACCCCTGTCCTATTATTAATCTGTGGTTATATAACTAATACAGAAGAAAAACAGAGCCAGGAGACTGGAAATCAGGCTTTCTTTGATATTATAGCCATGTCACTGACATTTCAATGCTCTGCAAAAGGAAGGTCTTGTTTTTCTTCAGTGATGCATATCATACTTACATTTTTTAAATAAATTCTCTTACCATTCTTACAAGGCCAGTAGGATGTGTGTGTGTGTGTGTGTGTGTGTGTGTGTGTGTGTGTGTGTGTGTTAGCTATACAGATAAAATAATAGAGCCACTGCTTATTGGAGGTACAAAGACAGTTGTGATGTCAAACAGCCAGGCTTTGATGCTTCTATTGTCGTGAGTAGCCATAAGAATAGTCATTCTTTAAACTTATGATCCCCACCCTTGCCCAGCCTAAGTCTTTGAGTGGTTAGATTTTACCACCACATATCGTATGTATCAAGTACATTTTTATGCTATATAAAGTATATTTCCAGAAGTTGTGGAAGGAAGGAATGGCTAAAGAAAGGGAGGGAAGGCAGAACAGAGAGAAAGGGGGGCACCAGAAAAACTACATAGAGAAATTCCATCCACAGTGTGAAGTAGGCAAATATATCAGAGCAGGGACTCCTAGATGGAGGCACTAGAAGTCAGTGTGCTGTGGCTGCTTGCTTGTCTTTTGGTTGTGAACCTAGCTTTTACCGGCTGAGCCATTTCTCCAACCCCAGATTTTTATTGTTTTGTTTCTTTAAGACATGGTCTTGCTGTGTCTCTATTGACCTGGAGTTCATTTTGTAGACCAGGCTGAGCTTGACGTCATAGAGAACCACTTGCCTCTACCTCTGCATGCTGGGTTTAAAGCCATGCACCGCAATGGCGGGCCAGTTCCGCCTGCCTGGCTCTGCAGCTGCTTTCTTACCTATAGCCTTGGTTTAGGGATGAGCAAAGCTTGGGAGTGACCTAAACCATATTGAAGCCAGATCCAGGAAAGATCTCTTCACTGGCAGAGGAAAAGCAAGCCTATGCTCTCTGTTTTCCTATAAACATCCTACCTAAATTCATTCCTGCAGTATAGGCTCCTGGAGCCATGATTAAAAACCAAAGGCATCTCTGTAAATCCTTTGGAACTTTTGAGTCAAAACTGAGATAATTAAAGTTGCTCACCTTGTCTTACATGATGAAGAGGGAAGAGGGAAGCTGATCAGGGGAGTATCTTAATAAACGGTGGCCTTCTGGGAGGACAGCTGTGCACGGCTCACTTTGGGCAAACTCTTTGAGTGTTGAGGGCTCCTATGAACCCTATGAACTTTAAGATTACTTGGGTACTTTTACTTATTTAATTATTTAGAATTAAGTTCGGTGAGCTTTCTAAGCTGTGGGTGGAAAACAAACCTGTAAAAAGCATGAAGAAACTTCAGTGGTGCAACAAAGCTATAACCCTGGGGGGGGGGGGTAAATGACCGATTTCACTTGAACACTGACGACAACAACAACAAAAAAATGTTTAAAAACAGTTTCACTGCCCAACTTTCTTCATCTTCTCCCCCCCCCCTTCTTCTTATAGCTGGAATGTATTTTATCGTCTGTCAGTTTTGCCCTGTGATATGTCCTCTTAAATTGGATCTGTAAGCCCTTCATAAAGTTTAATAAATCTTCAGCATTTCACCCTAAGGAAATTATATTAAAAACCTTCAAATGTGAAGTTGGGCCCGCAGACACACAGCACTGGGAATTTTATCACCATAATCAGCGTGTAATGAAAGCCTCTGTCGCTGTTCCTTCCCAATCATAATCTGCTTGTCTTTATGAAAAAAAAAGGGGGGGTTTGTCTGGGTTCATCTGCAAGCTTTAATTGGAAGATGTCTTCATTTCATTCCAGCCTACTGGGATAATAACTCAGCCCCATGTTTAAACACAGGCCCTCGCCGCTGATATTTTTTCATTTAGTAAAGCATGTCTCTTTAAATGATTTAGCAAATCATCATGAATGCCAGGCCAGAGTGATTGGCAGCTCATTGCTGGTGCACCATTTGCATGACATTTGTTCTTCAGCTAAGAAAGCTGCCGCAGGTAAACAAGCAGGCCCCGGACTGACTCCCTTTGAGTCCCTCCCTGTTTATTTTCTCATAATCAAATGACATTTATGAGAGGCCAATGCAGCTGCACATATATACGGGAAATGCAATCAGGCTAAACATGATGACTTCATTCAGGTGATATTTTGATTAATGAAAGGACATTTTTATGACATGGGGGGTGGGGGGCTTTGATGAAGCAATCTGGCAAATTCCCCTTTGTGTAACTAATATTCTATATTTTATCTCTGTTTTAATGCAATCTGGACTGGAATAATTAGGTGATTGGTATTCACTTATGAGAGTTTGGTTAAAACATGGGAATGCTTCAAACAGGAGGTCCAAGGTAAGTTTTTTGTCATTTTTGGAAGAAAATGGCCTTTTTCCCTTCAAATGGAGAGAGAGAGAGAGAGAGAGAGAGAGAGAGAGAGAGAGAGAGAGAGAGATTGAGAGAGAGAGAATGTAAAAACCAAGCTGGTGTGATACAAAGCTAGTTCTGACACCCATACATGTAGCTTTCCCTAGGGAGATTCATGAGAGTTAAAAGTTTTTATAGTTTTTATACACTTTCTCATTCATTGTTCTACTTAGGAACGTTGAAAATAACAAAATAGAGGGTTCTTTCTTTTTCTTAAAAAAAAAAATAAGTTAAGAGTAACATAAAATACCTTTACAGTTTATATGCTTGAGCAGAATTCCAAAAGGCAAGCTGTACTTTCTTGGGCTTGCTAGAAAACAGGTGCACTGCTTTCTTGGGAGGTATTTCTACCAAGAAAGGGCTCCCTGCAGTAGAGCAGAGAACACATCTCCAACCACACCTTGCCCATCTCCTGCAGCACCAAGCTCAGCCTAGAAAAGGTGAAGGTAGTAGCGGACTGTCACACAGATCTACCCTATGGTAAAGGTATATTTTTATATTCAGCTGCTCAGCCTTTAAAGAAGACCTCAGAGATCCTAGAGTTTCTTTACCCACTGAAACAAGCACCCTAAGAACAACATCATCCTCCCAATCACCTTCCTATGGAAAGAGAAAGAAACATGGCCTTTGTGATAATAAAATATAAGTGTGAGCAACCTTTTTCTTTTTCTTTCTTTTTCTTTTCCTTTTTCTTTCTTTTTCTTCTTCTTTTTTTTCTTTTTCTTTTCTTTCCTTTCCTTTTTCTTTTTTCTTTCTTTTTTCTTTTTCTTATTTTCTTTTCTTGAAACAGAATTTTACTGCATATCCTGTTTGGCCCAGGGCACATTAGGTAGACTATGCATCTGCTTCCCAAGTCCTGGGATCATAGCTTATTCTTTCTATTATGGAGCACAGCTTATACTCTTTGTTGTAGTTTGGAGAAAGATTGTCAAAAACAGCTGCTAGCACTTAGAGATAGAACACACTTTGGAGGGCTAGCATAGATCAGAAGGGGGGGTGGGCAGTCTGTGGTCAAGCATGGTTTTAGTAGATATGAAATGAAACTTCCTAAGAGAACAATTTGTTCCAACTATGCTACTTGCCTTGCATTTGTTCATTCAGTCATTGAATATACATTGGACAATAGGAGGCAGGGAGTAAAGTAAAAACTCCAGGGCAGTGTGGGATTAAAAGCAGTGCAGAGCAGTTGTGGGTGGCACATCTAAATTCCCCTTATGTGTCAAGAAATCTTACACAGTACAGAACATTAGAATTGAGAATCAATGTGCAAACTAATCTCCTTCTTTGTAACCAGAAAATATAAAATATATTGCCATCCTTTGTCTACTGTATCTTAAGCAATTCAATGATAGAGCTTTACAAATAAATCATGGTATTTCTCATTGTAACTATATAATATGTCAAGCAACTCTAAAACCTTTGAAAACTTATATTTGAAGCACATGGTAATCATGTTTAAAATCAGGCTTGCATCTTCAACTTCCTATTTCAGTATCTATGTATTCCTCACTGTAGCTTATATTTTCAATATAATCAGCTAAGTAATACCTACTTGTAGGTATTATATAAGTAGGCCTTCAAGTTACCCTGATCTTAGGAAAGCCTTCAGCATCTGCCAGTTATTCCTAGAATTAAATAGGTTTCCCTCAACTAATATTAGATATTAGTGTATTCTGACAACCAAATATAGTTACAAGTCAATATGATGTGCCTTTTGATGCCCCAAAGCCCCTTCTACTGTACTACTCAAAACCCACATTTTCCATACATTCTATTCTAGATACTGATGTTTTCATAGCAGGATGTCCTCCGAAGATTTAGAATAGAATCAGCCTAAACTAAAGAGGAATTCTGACTGAATGGAAAAAGGATTAGAAAAAGAATTTTAAGGAGAAAATACAATTTATCTTTCCACTATACACACATATACAAAACAACAACAATAACAACAACAAAAACAACTAATGTAATGCAGGAAATATATAACAAAGTAGATAAACCATAAAATACTTTCTACATGAAACTTAATACACGTGTTGCAATAGATTAAACCCATAGACATAAAGCCAAAAAGGCTAATATTTAAATTCTCCTTTCACTATTTTTCTTTTTTTTTTCCATTTTTTATTAGGTATTTCGCTCATTTACATTTGCAATGCTATACCAAAAGTCCCCCATAGCCACCCACCCCCTCTCCCCTACCCACCCACTCCCCTTTTATGGCCCTGGCGTTCCCCTGTACTGGGGCATATAAAGTTTGCGTGTCCAATGGGCCTCTCTTTCCAGTGATGGCCGACTAGGCCATCTTTTGATGCATATGCAGCTAGAGTCAAGAGCTCCGGGGTACTGGTTAGTTCATAATGTTGTTCCACCTATAGGGTTGCAGATCCCTTTAGCTTCTTTGGTACTTTCTCTAGCTCCTTCATTGGGGGCCATGTGATCCATCCAATAGCCGACTGTGAGCATCCACTTCTATGTTTGCTAGGCCCAGGCATACTCTGACAAGAGACAGCTATATCAGGGTCCTTTCAGCATAATCTTGCTAGTGTATGCAATGGTGTCAGCATTTGGAAGCTGATTATGGGATGGATCCCCGGATATGCTAGTGTCTACATGGTCCATCCTTTTATCTCAGCTCCAAACTTTGTCTCTGTAACTCCTTCCAAGGGTGTTTTGTTCCCACTTCTAAGGAGGGGCATAGTGTTCACACTTCAGTCTTCATTTTTCTTGAGTTTCATGTTTCACTATTTTTCATGTTATCTTAGTTAAGTCTTATTTACATTGTTCCTATATAAACATGATTAAATATAACTTTACAGAGTTACTGAGAAAATAAAACTAAATAATTTTGATAAAAGTCTCTAGAAATATAGCTGGCAAACTGAGGGGTTCCAAAAATCATAGTAAAGGTGTATTTTTTTTTATTGTTAGAATTGGGTAAAATTTAGTCTCACATGAAAACTGAGACGTATTACATCTGGTTCTTTATTGTAGAGGAATGAAACATAAATGGCTAATTCATTCAGTCCAAGAAATAGTCATCAAAGCTGTGGCTGTTGGATATCAGTTTTAGACTAAGTATTCAGGACTTATTAGTGAATATAATGTAGAAGCATATTCTGATAAAACAACTGTTTACTCTTTGTTCTTTCTTAAAGTCTATTCTCAGTGTGTGTGTGCATGTGTGTGTGCATGTGTGTGTGTATCACAAACTATGTACTTTGTGATTGTTGTAAATTTCTTTTCTGTTGCTCTACACCACACAACAGAGAGAGAGAGAGAGAGAGAGAGAGAGAGAGAGAGAGAGAGAGAGAAAGAGGGAGAGAGAAAGAAAGAGGGAGAGAGAAAGAAAGAGGGGGGTCATATATAGGAATAGCCCACACTGCATACAAATTCACTACATGCAATCAAGCTAAATGGACTCTGATGGGAATAGCACTTTAGAGTTCTTCAAGTTGATGACCATGAATATACATAAAAGGAAGATGGTATTTTCTTTTGTTTTTGTTTTTTTTTTTTTTTTTGGATAAATTTCTAGACAGATACCAGGTACCAAAGTTAAATCAGGATCAGATTAATGATCTAAACAGTCCTAAATCCCCTAAAGAAATAGAAGCAGTCATTAATAGCCTCCCAACCAAAAAAAAGCCCAGGACCAGATGGGTTTAGTGCAGAGTTCTATCAGACCTTCAAAGAAGATCTAATTCCAGTTCTTCACAAACTATTCCACAAAATAGAAGCAGAAGGTACTCCACCCAATTCATTCTATGAAGCCACAATTACTCTGATACCTAAACCACAGAAAGACCCAACAAAGATAAAGAACTTCAGACCAATTTTCCTTATGAATATCGATGCAAAAATACTCAATAAAATTCTCGCTAACCAAATCCAAGAACACGTCAAAACATTCATCCATCCTGACCAAGTAGGTTTCATTCCAGGGATGTAGGGATGGTTTAATATACTGAAATCCGTCAACGTAATCCACTATATAAACAAACTCAAAGACAAAAAAACACATGATCATCTCGTTAGATGAGGAGAAAGCATTTGACAAAATCCAACACCCATTCATGATAAAAGTCTTAGAAAGATCAGGAATTCAAGGCCCATACCTAAACATGATAAAAGATGGTATTTTCTAGTGACTTTCTGACTTTAACTATGGTCTCTGAGCATAACTTTAATTATAATCTCAGAAAATAACCAATGAAAATATTAAGGCAAAAATTGATTTTGTGAGTATCCTAAGCTATATAAGTATAGAATTTCACGACTGTGCTAAAACAAAAACAAAAACAAAAAAGAATGGCCCTCCAACATATATAAAAACTCAAGAAGGTGGACTTCAGAAAATCAAATAACCCCATTAAAAAATGGGGCTCAGAACTGAACAAAGATTTCTCACCTAAGGAATACCGAATGGCAGAGAAGCACCTGAAAAAATGTTCAACATCCTTAATCATCAGGGAAATGCAAATCAAAACAACCCTGAGATTCCACCTCACACCAGTCAGAATGGCTAAGATCGAAAATTCAGGTGACAGCAGATGCTGGCGAGGATGTGGAGAAAGAGGAACACTCCTCCATTATTGGTGGGATTGCAGGCTTGTACAACCACTCTGGAAATCAGTCTGGCAGTTCCTCAGAAAATTGGACATAGTACTACTGGAGGATCCAGCAATACCTCTCCTGGGCATATATCCAGAAGATGCCCCAACTGGTAAGAAGGACACATGCTCCACTATGTTCATAGCAGCCTTATTTATAATAGCCAGAAGCTGGAAAGAACCCATATGCCCCTCAACAGAGGAATGGATACAGAAAATGTGGTACATCTACACAATGGAGTACTACTCAGCTATTAAAAAGAATGAATTTATGAAATTCCTAGCCAAATGGATGGACCTGGAGGGCATCATCCTGAGTGAGGTAACACATTCACAAAGGAACTCACACAATATGTACTCACTGATAAGTGGATATTAGCCCCAAACCTAGGATACCCAAGATATAAGATACAATTTGCTAAGCACATGAAACTCAAGAAGAATGAAGACTGAAGTGTGGACACTATGTCCCTCCTTAGAATTGGGAACAAAACACCCATGGAAGGAGTTACAAAGACAAAGTTTGGAGCTGAGATGAAAGGATGGACCATCTGGAGACTGCCATATCCAGGGATCCACCCCATAATCAGCTTCCAAACGCTGACACCATTGCATACACTAGCAAGATTTTGTTGAAAGGACCATGATATAGCTGTCTCTTGTGAGACTATGCTGGGGCCTAGCAAACGCATAAGTGGATGCTCACAGTCGGCTATTGGATGGATCACAGGGCTCCCAATGGAGGAGCTAGAGAAAGTACCCAAGGAGCTAAAGGGATCTGCAACCCTATAGGTAGAACAACATTATGAACTAACCAGTACCCTGGAGCTCTTGACTCTAGCTGCATATGTATCAAAAGATGGCCTAGTCGGCCATCACTGGAAAGAGAGGCCCATTGGACATGCAAACTGTATATGCCCCAGTACAGGGGAACGCCAGGGCCAAAAAAAAATGGGAATGGGTGGGTAGGGAAGTGGGAGGGAGGGTATGGGGGACTTTTGGGATAGCATCGGAAATGTAATTGAGGAAAATATGTAATAAAAATATTTTAAAAAAAAAGAATTGCCTTAAGTCTCGTAGATGGCCTCTTTAGCCTACAATCTAGCTCAATTCTGAGAAATGAATTGTGTCCCTGAATGTGCTGTTTTTAGAAGGGTGTAGAGGAGGTCTTCCCAGCGTTTGATGCTTGGGATCAATTAACCACAGAGCATTTCTACTCTGAACAAGGAATAAAAGACTATAGAATAAAATAGCTAATGTGGATGGACTTGGCCCACAGTAGATCTCAGGTGGTGTTTACCTTGTTGCCAACAATCTCCATCATTCTCCATCGATAGGGCTTGGGGAGGAGGTGTGAGAGCTGCCATCCAGGGGCTTCTTAAGGTCAGCTTTATCCATAGCTACATAACCCAACAGTGGGCAATTAACTGGATTAAGTTAGAGAAGGAAATCCTCTCTCCAGTGAGCAAAACAGAGGCACTAATCATGGTCTTAGTAGCTGGTGTCGAACCAAAGAACAGGTTCACTGTGATTCACTTGGGTCAAACTTCTGCACCTTCCCTGGGTAAGGAAGCAGTGGCTGTTTCCTTTCCCAGAGAGGGGAGCTTTGGAGCATCTTAAAGCTGAACAAGAGTCATGGGACATTAATAGATGGTGCTGGTCAAGTTTCTGTTTCCAGCAGTTAAAGGATTAAACCAGAACATAGATGCAACCTTACTCATTTAGTGAACTTTAGGCAAGATGCTATCCTTAACAACGAGGGGGGTGATGCTGGGGCAGAGAGGGAAACTATGTTCTGTTTCTATGAAAAACACGAGGTGAGTTATTAAAAAAAAAAGTGATTTTTTTTCTCATAGTTTTGCAAGCCTAAGATCAAGGCCGCATCCTCATGGCGTCTAGTGAGGCCTAATGGGATTCTGTGTACGGCAGAGAACCAGAAGGGAGGAAGGGGTATATGGAAGGAGACCTGAGGAACTAGGGGAGAACTAGACTTTATAACAACATTCTCTTCTGGCAGGCATTTCAATCTTAACAGCTTGAACTCATTGTCGCAGAGACATTTGAATCCTTTTTAATAACCTAACCACCATGTTGAGCTCTGAGCAGCTCTCTACACTTACATTGGGCTCCAAGCTTTAGTGTGAGTTTTCATAGCAGGATGTCCTCTGAAGAGCTCAATGCCCCTAAAGCCCAGAAAATGCTGCCCCTTGATGAAATGACAGTACAGATTAGGTTTCACTCCTGACTTTCCACATGTTTTCTTCCCATGACTTAGCACTCATAAGCAACTTAGGAAGAAAATTGTTGATATACTAGACGGGAGGAGAAAGAAAAGCTGTCCTTTCTCCCTTACTCTGCTAACTCTTCCAGTACAGAGCAGGCATGATTTACACAAGAGAGAGAGGGTTTCTCGTTACAGAGTTTGAGCTTCAAATCATAGCATAGATGGATTCTCTGTTTGCTCTGCTGAGACTGTCCAATGACAGAAAGTTACTAGAGTACACCGTTTCTTCGCTCAGGAGTTGAAGATGATCTTCACCTGAGACCAAGAACTAACCTGGACTAGCAGAGCTAGGGAAACAAGAGGAACCAAAGTTGCCTGAAGACTGCCCTTTGTGAACCAAACTCACTTAAGGTGTAGCAGGCAGATAACACTTTGATCCATTCTGCACAATGACCAGCTATGCACGAGTTTAAAAGAGAGGAAATATATTCAGTTCTCCAGATCTAACAGAGAACACACCCCATCCCTTTTCCAGCCCAATTCTGGAGACACAGTTAGCACTGCAAAAAGTTCCCGTGATGTCATTGAGAACTTCAGATTGGGCTGAGAGAGAGAGAGAGCATTGAATGAAATGCAGTCACTAGCCAGCATGGCTCAAACGTCTTCATGAGCACATACACACACACACACACACACACACACACACACACACACACATATATATATATATGTATATATATATATATATACATACATATATATATGTATGTATATATATATACATACATATATATATGTATATATATATATATATATGTATATATATATATATATATGCCTAAACATGCTTTGGGGTGTCCGAACACCCTTCTTTTCATGAGTACATTCTTTTATTCAATGAACTATAATATGAATAAATTCAAAATACTTCCTGGGCTGCAGCAAAGGACAAGAGGGTTTGACATAGACATCATTATAATCAGTGCTAATCTTCATGTGTGTTAAAGAAAAAAAAAATTAGACCATCTGCACCATGTGATTATAAAGGTCAGAGACAGGATTTTTCACAAGACAGGTTCCCTGTCTGACAGCAGATATTTGACATTCCCATGACAAGGGCTTGTCATTTATTCCAGTCACATGAGACTTGCCTGGTGCTCCCACACATGGATTCAACCATATCTTAAATTAAGAATACAGATAAATTCAGATGGTGTTGTGGTTGTGCACATCTCTAATTCCAGAACTTGGGAGGGCAAGGCAGGTGGATCTCTGTGAGTTCAAAACCAGCATAGTCGGCAGAGTGAGTTCCAGGACAGCCAGAGTTTAAAAAAAAAAAAAAAAAAAACTCAAAAAATGCATTTCCTAAGAGTGGACCCAAAAATGAAGGAAGTGCAGGACAGAGACAGACAGAGATAGAGACAGACAGAGAGAGGGAGAGAGAAAGAGACAGAGAGACAGAGAGATGGGGAGAGAGAGAGAGGGAGACAGACAGACAGACAGAGAGGGAAACATGGCGAGTTCCATGAAGGATTGTTTCTGACGTGGTGGGGGTGGGGGGCAGTGTAGAGGGTGGATTAGTTGTGTGCGACATTCAAGAAGCCATTTTTGGCCACTGAGTTACAGAGTACTTATATGCTGGCAAGTGAAGACATGTTGTGAAGTTTAGATTCTTTGGCATGATGAAGATGGTAGACTTCTTTATTCAGTCTAACATGCTGAAATATTTCCCAAGCATATAACTTTTAAACTGCTAGACTTTGCTCTCGCTAGCTTCTCACACCTTGAAGAGGTGGTTCTGTCAAAACTGGACGTCGGGATTGCAAGGCTGAGGAATGAGTTCTGGAATAAGTGGTTGGCTGCGAGCGACAAGTGGAAGTCTGCTTCCCACCAGCGTTCACTTTCTGTTCAGCTTTCCGTTGTAGCATGCTGTTGTTCCCTTGGAATAACTCGGAATTCTTTCTTATGATGAAAAAAAAAGTGATTCTTAATCACTATATAGTTACTATTAATATGATGAAATAACTGTAATTCTCAATTACTAAACTCTTAGTACAATTGACACCAGATATTTTTCAGTAAAAAAGAGAATTTCATAAGAATATTTTTATCATTCTATTTCTATAAATACAGTATTTTTGTTAAAGATGTTTTTAGAAAAAGTATTATTTTTAGAGAATTGACTTAGAGCTATTGATTTCCTAGTATATAATAGTAAACAGAAATCTTAGTGTAAATGCATATGATATTTTTAAAAGCTGCTAGAATTATAAAAATGTTTATTTCCTGCAGATTGCACATCTAATAAAGATAAACCAAACAGCCAATGGTGCATATGGTTGATAAAAGAGCAAAAATAACACATCTTCCTCCTGCGAATTTGATTTTTTTTTTCTAGGAGAGGCAGGACATAGGCGGGAAGTCTCTGGCAATGTTATGATACATATTCCAATAACCTGCTACAGTTGTTCCCTGGAGCACAGGATGGAGAGGGATGCTGAGAGGGCCCTGGGGGTGGGGGTGGGGGGCGAGGACATGCCAACGTCTGCTCAGCGCATTACTCTTATCCTTCTTCCCATTACTTCAGGCTCTTCTGAGCATTTCCAGGCTCCTCCCCTCTTCAACACTGAGCAAGGGTTCAAAGTGCCACCTTCTAGATATGCACATATGTGAAAATGTGTTCCTGGGTTGCAGATTTCCAACCCAAGAGCTTAGAACACCCTCAAGTATCTTTTGTTTGTAGCTCTAGCCTAGGAAATGTCTGGGAAAACCATACGCATGCCAATCATTTTAAAGCAATTGCTTTTCTGTATGAAAATATCAGCATGTTTAGTTGCTACTGGAAATTCTCCATGGGTAGAAAGGATGAATCAGTATCCACAGTGTGTAGCAGTCAGTGTCAAGGGAGGAGAGCCCAGCCATTGAAACATTTTCCTTAGCTTTCCGTGCCCTTGGAAACACTTGCTAATGTCTGAAGACATTTTTATTGTCTAAACTGAGGCGGGTGTGCTGGTCCATGAAGAAGCTGGAGATAGTGTCAAAACACTCTGCGGTGGATAGATAGCATCACTTCCAACAGCCAAATGTACCTGGCCCCTAATACCAACAGCACTTAGGTTGAGAGACCCAGCCATTCCTCACACATGACCCATTTCAAACTCAGGTAATCTGCCAGCCCTTGCAAACATTTGGAATTGCAATTCTCAGATAGCCATATTTATTGGATACATAAATATAGTCATATGCAACTAGAAAGATCAAAATGATTTGTGTATCTGGGACTGTTACCAATTCTTAAGCTATATGAAGCATACATTTGAAGACACAACAGGAGCCTTTGCTATTCTGATCAGCAACTGTCTGTTTCTCACACAGGAAAGAAAAGCTGACAAACTGACAAATTCTGGTCCAGGTTCTTGTTGGAGATTAGCTGATCCAGGCTCAAAGTATTTAGGACACTCTGATGTTTTCAGAGGACCATATTCTCTAATGTTCTTCATGACTTTTGGTCCCAAGCTGTCTTTTTTTTTTTTTTTTTTTTTTTTTTTTTTTTTTTTTTTTGGTTTTTCAAGACAGGGTTTCTCTATATAGCCCTGGCTGTTCTGGAACTCACTCTGTAGACCAGGCTGGCCTCAAACTCAGAAATTCTCTTGCCTCTGCCTCCCGAGTGCTGGGATTAAAGGCATGCACCACCACGCCCGGCTCCAAGCTGTCTTTTTAAGAATGCTGGCATATTAATAAACTTGGAAGTTAGAGATGGTGTCCCCTCTGGAGACACAAGGTTGCCTCATGATCAGTTTTTTCTAAACAAGAGGATATCCTGCTGGTTAGCTAAAGGAAAGAGAGCTAGCTGATGCTGACCCCACTTGCTAATTTTTTTCTCACAGTCCCGTAACTCTGATGGTGAATTTTATAGGTTCTGCTGTTTGGGGGCCCTTGGGTTTCTTATCAGAGAGTACTAATAAGAAGAAATAATATTTTTAAATTTTATTTATTTATTTATGTATTGACCCAAGGTCTCCTTATGCAGCTTATGCTGGTTTGGAGCTCACTGTGTAGCCCAGGATAGCCTGGAGTGCACAGTGATCATTTCACTTCCATCTCGCTAGTGCTGGTGTTGCAGGGGGAGCCACAAGCTGTTGCAAGTGGCATCTTTAATAATGTTTTACTAGCATATATTAATTGTCACCAACAATGGGTTTCATTAAGTCATTTTTGTACAAGTACATAATGTATTTTGATCATATTTATACCCATTCCCCTTTTCTGCCTCCAGTCTTGCTACTGCTCTTCCTCAAGCAAGATATATTTTTAAATTTATTGAAATTAAAATATAATTACATCATTGGCCTTAAACCCCTACTGTACACTCCCCACCTGTAGCACCTGCCCTACCTCTCTCTCAGGTTTATGGCCTCTGACTTCTTTTTGTTTCACTGGTGTTATATAAATATATAATGCATACATAGAATTTCTCCATTCTCTTTAGTGTCGCTTGTACATTCAAGATTTCAGGGCTCACCACTTGGTATTGAATAGCCAAGTAGGACTCTATTCTCTATGGGAAGACTATTTGCTCTCAGCATTCCTTAGCTGCCTATAGCTCTTTGTTTAGGGGTAGGTCCCTATGAGCTTCCCCCTCTCACGTTAGCATATCTACTGTTGTCATCTTTGCCCAGGTCTTGTTTAGGCAGCCATACTGTTGAGGTATCACGGGTGTAGTTTCCCTGTCATTTCTTGAAGACACACGCTCCTACTTAGTTCTCTTCCTCAAACAAGATAGTTTGAACTTCTGGAAATGTGCCATGTATTTGAGGAAACAAAGAGTCTTCAAATTCATCTTTGCTCTTCTTTCCTAGTTGTAGGGCTTTATGAATATGAGGCTTTTCTGAGGCGAATGCTATATTCTGTGGTAAGACTCTAGAATTTTGTTTGGCTAAGCTGTGCAGGGAAGCTTTAAGCAAAAGTCAGACCAGGAAGGAAGCAGCCACTCTTTCCAAGTAGTCATTGTGAGCTGTCAACAAAACTAGAAAGAAAATCAATATTTAAATGTACAACAGAGAAATCTCTTCACAGTACACATGAGCTTTGTATGTTTGGCTGGAACTAGTCTTTGGAATGGGAGTACGGTGTGTGTAAAATGTATATGTATTGATTTCTGTCAACTTGAGCCTTTATTTCTATATCTGTAAGCATCTCTCTGCAGGAGTATCACTGTGAGATTCCAGAAGAACAATGTAGGAGAGCGAAGCACTTCGTACAGTTCCTGGCCCCAGGAAGATAGTTCACACTACTCTACTTCTGTCCTTGGTTAGCATGCTGAAGGGTGCAAAAGGGCAGGAAATGACTCAGAATTATTCATTTCTTTTTTATTATTTATTTATTTATTTATTAATTTATTTATTTTGCTTTTAAGAGTCCTATTTTTTTTTCTTGTTAGAATTTTTCAACTATTATCACAAGAGCATCTGAGGACCCAGGAAAGTCATGCCTGGTGCTTTTTCAGCTGCCTTCCTCCTGGCCTGACTTTTACTTAAAGCTTGCCTCCACAGCTGAGCCACAGCCACCTTTTCAGAGTGACACTGATATCCCCAAAGGCAACGAAGTCATCATGGACAACTTCCATTTGACTTTTGTAGAGAATAAATTATACCTTTAACCATAATTTTAGTTTTTAGTTTTATTTTTAATGTTTAGAGGGCAAATGTTGGGCCAGGAATATCAGTTGGAGGTAGGTAGAGCATTTGCCCAGCCACCACAGACTGTAGAGTGTGTTCACTGTCTCAGTCCTCACTATATCACCTATTTACATTTCTACCCAATGTAACTGCGCCATTATAGCCTGTAGTTTTGATCAATATTTTATTTTAAAGCACCTAGAATAGCCAATCCTGTGCAGGGGTCAATGCATGGATACAAGGCAGTTAACCACAGAGACTGAGGACACCACAAGTTTAGAATATAGGAGGTCGCTTAGGGACCAGCTTGAGAGTGAGTCAGTCAGATCTGATTTCCTCTGTGTTGTCTCTGTGTGACAAAAATAAAACAAAACAAAACACCAACAATAACAACACCAACAAAACCCTCAATGTAATCCTGTTACATTTATAACAAATGTGCTATATAATCAAATATTCAGAGCAATACCAGGACCATAGGAAACACCCACTGACTGTTAAACTTTCAAATACAGACACACACACACACACACACACACACATATAATATACATATATATTAAATAGAGAAAGCACATCTCAAAAAACCTTGATTTCATATAATGTGTTTGAGATGTGCTTTCTCTATTAAAATGTTTAATAAAGAATATTAAATTAAAAGGAAACACCTTTATTACTTTTTAGCCTTTTCTGTAAAATACCTTTTTCAGATATAATTTATTAATCTAATAAACTCTACCCTATAGTAAGTATAAACCTGTAACAAAAATCAACAAAGAAAGTTTAGTGAGAAACAATATTAGATTTTATGTTTCTTACTAAACACAGAAGATGTAAGGTAAGTGTTTATCTTAACTTTCTTCCACAGAGAGAGAAGATGCGAGAAAATAGACAAATCAAAATAAACTCCAGGAAATGAAGCTCCAGGAAAGCAGGAGAGGGGAAGGCAACATCTGAATGATGTCACCCTCATTTCTCAGACTCCCCGAAAGAAGCATGGCAGAGGCCACCGGAAGCCAAATACTATGGAGACAAGACTCAGGAAGAAGAGGCAAACAGGCAGCAAAAGTGTTGGTGCCTCTGGGAAAACAGAGGTTGTTGCCAATGGGAAGCAAAATGGAGATTTAATTATAAAATCAGTTAATAAATAGTGGCCATCTATGAGATCATGGCATACAACTTGCCCACCTGCAGAAAGCTCCACATACTGGAGAGATGCCCCCCAGCCCCACCCCTCCTCCATGTAGCTCAATCCTCTGTGGCCATCATCTTGAAGATCTTAGTAAGTTTTGAACAAGTAGGGGACATTTTTATATTGCCCTAGGCTAACTACAAAACCAATTCCGCATAAATCCCTACCTCCCCTTAAACTCTGTGAAGGTTTAAGGGTTAGAGGTCTGTACTTGGGAATGAGGAAGTAGAGACAGAGACTGGGGACACCGGGCACAGGCAAAAGAAGGGCTTAGGCAGCTGTCCAGAAAAGGAGAGCAACTGACTAAACCTGTACTTCCACCAACACAAGAAGGATGCAGCCAACATTAGTCTCCTAAGTAGATTTCCAGAGTCTTCTTAGAGTAACTCCACCAGACTGAACAAAAGCAGCAGGGGGAACTCTAAGGAACGGTGGAATTGGACTAGAACACTGCCTGCTCTTCCAGAGGACCCAGGATTCCCGATACCCACATGGCTGCACACAGTCTCTGACTTCAGTTCAGTGGGTCTCACTCCCTCTTCGAGCTTCCATGCACTGTATTCATGAGGTACATAGACGTACATGCAGGCAAAACAACCCATGTACATAAAATAATAAAAACATTTGTTTAAAAAAGTAATTCCTGTAGAATATCTGACAAGCTCTTATCACAACACAGACTTTCTAACCAACTTTTGTTGTTTCAGCTCAAAGTCGGACAGATAACAGTTAGCAGAGACTATAGGAAGCCAGAAGCTAATGATGAAAGCAAACAAGAAGAAAGAAAGAACTCTGGGAAATCAAGAAACTCACATGAGTTATGAAGGAAGGGAAAAAAAGAACAGAAAAGACATCAGGACACTAATGTAGAAGAACAAATTGCATTATCAAAGTAGTAAACATAATTCCAGTTCTTTATCCAAAAAGCAACACTCATAACAAGACTTATTTTATTTATTTTGTCTTCAGACACACCAGAAGAGGGCATCAGATCCCATTCCTGATGGTTGTGAGCCACTATGTGGTTGCTGGGAATTGAACTCAGGACCTCTGGGAGCCATCTCTGCAGCCCCAGGGACAGTTTTAGTAGTGATTGGAAAGAGGCAAAAACAAGAGAAAAGAAATTCTGGGCATAACCAAAATGCAAAATGGAAGCAATGGGCCCCAGCCCACATGCCATATACCAGGAGAGTCAGTGCATGGGAGAGAAGAGATGAGCAGGACAGAAACTCACAGTGGTTGCTTCCCCAGACAGGCAGCTCTGAGAGGCTTCCCTGGGGTTCAGAGATGGGGGGCTGGGGAAAGGGGGAGTCCCAGGCTGCTAAGGCTGTCTCCACAGCTGCATATGGAGCAGCTCTAAAGTTGCAGAAAAGATTGCCTTCATTTGGCTTGTTAGTCTGTGACAGGGTCTCTCACTCTATAGACTCACTGGGCCTTGAACTTCTGATCATTATGCCTCTGTTTTCCAAGCACTGGGATTATAAACATGAGCCTTCAGGCCCAGTTTCCAGGAAAGATTTCTGCCAAAACCTACCTGGTCTGTGTCTGAAAACTAAGCTAGGAGACTAGTGACCTACTGAGCCCTTCAGGGTCTCTATTTTATAGCTCTAGAAACAGGGTCTTTTAACTGCTCGCTTGTGGTAAACAACAACAGCAACAAATGCCACCACTGACAAAAACCACCACATTGATGACAGAACTAGGAAGTAGCCAGGCCTCTGGGATGCTAACTAATTTGTTTTCTCCCTGCCCCCTCCCCACCCCCCCACCCCCAATCCTGGCAATGGCCTCTCCTCTGTCAGAGCAAATGTACTTTATTAAATGCTATGTTAGTTACTGTTTTGTTACCATCATATCTTAAGAAAACATGAAATTCCTCACATTATGCAGCAACATGTGTGCGTAGACTTAGCTGCTCCTTGTCCTGGTTTTCCCTATCAGTAGATGCTACTCCGTGTAAACTCGGTGGCTGGTCGGGCCCCGTCTAGAAGGTAAGCTGCAGTACAGAATGGAGAAATTCATCACCTGGTTCAAACACTGTAGCTTGAAGGTTCCCAGTGGTAAGCCTTGTCTCTTTGGTACCTGCTGGCTTACTAGCTCTGTCACTCAGCTACCCCACCCCACTCCCACCCCTGCCTTTCTCCAGTTCCTGCGGTTAACTGGGTGACTCTGCTTACCAGAGCTCTGATTGATATGCCCACAATTTTTTCTTCCCTGCTTCCTCTCTCTCTGGGAAAAAAAAAAGTCTGTGATTTCCTTAACCAGAAATATTTTATTCTTAACAACCATAATTATGTAACCCCCTGCAGCTAACTTTAAGCTCACTATTTTGACTATCCAAGCAAATAAGTTAATTTGCATCAGGAAGTTAAAATAATCCAATTACTGTTACTCTATCAAAGATCTCTTGGAGAAAGCAGCTTAGTAATCTTTTACCCCCTATCTTAATATTTTTAAAAGACGCTGAAAGAGAGAACACTATTAGAAAGAAAAAAACATCCCTTCTGTAGGGATCTCTTTACAGGAGGCTTGTCATGGCTTTAAATGGATGTACCAGATAATTATGTTGGTTGCAGCATGCAGAACAGGATAAAGAGGGGAAATGGAATTTGACAAAATGATGAATATTCTACATCAAAGCGATCCATGTTAATATAAATAAGTTATGTGGTATTGGGTTAGGAGGTAAAGCCGGAAGCAGCTTAACATCACCAGGTGCTGCGAGCCTCTACCGATGAGATTTTTCTCCCTTGCTCCACCTTGGAAAAGATATTAACCTCACAAATCTGCATGGGATTGTAGGTGTATGCATTTAGAGCTGAACTGATGGCCCAATCAAGGACAACACAGCAGTGCCCTAGAGATGACCTGAAACATTTGCTTTTCCAAGCAAAATGTACTACAGATGGTGTCCCAGTATCACAGATAGCCTGTGAACATTTGACCTTTGACATATGTCCATCTTAAAAGATTAGACAGTGGACTGTGATAATCTGCCAACTGTACTCAAACATGCCGACAACAAAAAGGCAGATTTTGAGATAAAAATGCACCTGTTTGGGGGGGGGGGGGGGTATCGTAAAGTATATCCTATTAGATTGTATGGTTTAATAACAATTAACTAAGCATAGAGCCAAAATAATTTTAAATTTTCAGGAAGAAAACTATTATAATTACCTTAATATAAGTCCCAGGAAATTAAACCTCAAAGGAAATTTGTTATTTTCCTTGAGGAAAGAAGATCTTAGTGTAGGGATTTGAACAAGTCCCCATGTGCTCTTCCTTGCTTCTCTTTCTTCCTGCTGAGCAGCTGCTGGACCCAAGTGCCAAGTGCATTTCAAACAGGAAGTTAGCTGTGCTCACTGCTAATCAGAAGGACGTTGGGAGTGTTTCTCTTCATGATGTGCATCTCTGTGACTTGATTTTTTTAAATTAAATTTTCAGTATTAAACAATGTGTGAAACAATATTCATTTGTATACAACTTCTTTGAAAGGGCACTTGCTTAGGGTTTCTTTGTTGACTTTGGGCGGAGGGAACCCTTTAAACACTGAACACAGGCAGTTGCCACTAATGTATTTAACAGAGGCACACTATAATCAGAATGAAAAGAAGGGAAAAGTCCTTTGCTCTGAGCTACCAGGTCTTTGCATTGAAGTTCAGTTTCACTCTCCCTGTGAACGTCATAGCAGCATTTCTCTTCAGTTCATTATTTCTCAGCAGTATTTCCCAGAAATTTCCTATGCTGCAACTTGACTTGGGACTTTGTGGCTCCTGTTAAACTATTTTTTTTTTCTTTCCATCTGCTAGGGTTCAGAAAAAAAAAAAAAAAAAAGAACCACTGGGGAACTGTGCCAGAGAGTAGTTGATTGCATCAGAATGTGGAAGCTGATGGAAGAGTCTTTAGAAAGCTCTTGTCCTTGACTCTGGTGCTGAAACTTCCAAGTCCACAGGCTGCTATAACACACATCACTCAGTCTAGGAGGCTTAGAAGAGGAGTGCATTGACTCACAGCTCCAGAGCTAGTCCAAAGTCAAGGGCTCCAGAAGAGCTGTTTCCTTCTGAGGACTGTAGGGGACAAGCGACACCCCATCTTGCTTCTGGTGTCTAGCAACAGCTGTTGACATCTCTTGACTTGTAGTGATCTCTCTGGTTCTCTCCCTTCATGCGGCACTCTCCATGCTATCTCTCTGTACATGACTTTATATTCAGATGTCCTCTGTTTATAAAGGCTCGAGTGTCTTGACTTTATTTTAACCAGTCATCTGTTTAAAGACTTTATTTTCATGTGAAGTCACATCCCAAAGCACCAAGATAAGGCTTTGCCATGCTAACGTGTGTGGTGAGCATGAAGAAGCTAGACAAGAAGCATGAGCTGAAAGGTCCTCATCTGGATTGAACCCACAGTGCTTCTTGCTTGCTTGTGGGGTTTCTGGAAGAAAAGGTTTGCTTCATTATCAAGCCAGCCCTTTACCTAAACCAAGAGTCAAAGAAGCTGAAGGGATCCAGGGGAACAAGAGAGAGATACCACCTGACCCTGACAATCTGCCAATGAAGTGACATCCCTTGTGTTTCCTCTCAGCCACCTGCTAGTGGATCAAATGTGAGCTCTCCAGTTGTTCCTTCTGCCAAACTTTTGTTTCACCATCATGAACTCTAACCCTCTGAAACCATATGCCAAATTAAATCTTTCTTTTATAAGTTGCCTTGGTCATGGTATTTTGTCACAGTTATAGAAAAGTAATGAATATAGGCACCTTTTATAATACTAACATATTTATAACACTAGTACAACTCACAAGCACTCAGACCCATGACTTTAACAGCTCTTAAAGGCTCCACCTACTAATACCATCACCTCCAGGCTGACAATTTGAGTACATAAATTATAAAGTCCATAAGCATTTAGACCGTTGTCCATTCAACTAGCTAACTAAATGATCTAACATTAAAATTTCCTTTATTATTAGTCCCTATTGCTCGCCAACAAGGAAAGGATTTAAGGGCCATCAAAAAATCTTGAAGCTGAGTTCCATTGAATTTTGTGAATTTGGAAATAACCAAAAAAGATATTCTACATTTCCTTTATTAGTTATCCTATCACCGAGGAGTTTTATTATCTTATTAGTAATGGATTAAATGATCATGACCGGAGCACATAGAGTTAGGGTAAAATCATAACCTTGCCTCTTACCTATGTGCTATTGTTGAATATTTTTAATCCCAATCCAGAGTTTCTACCCCCCATTTTATCACTTAGTTCCCAGATCAAAAACACACACAACCTTTATATTTACAATAAGCCATAAGAGCTGAGCAGATATCTATCCTCTATGCTATTGTGTCTATTTCCCAGACAATAATCCTGTTATATAATTTGCCATGTTTTGTCTGGGCTGCTCTTAACTCCAATTAGCCAGTCCACTCAGCCATTGTTTTCTCCTTTCACTTTCTTCTCTCTTCTAGTAGTCTCCTCAGACCAAAATCCCAGGAGGCCAAGACCCTGCCTATCTTTCTGCTGTCCAGCTATTAGCTGTAGGCATCTTTATTCACCAATCAGGAATAATTTGGGAGGCAAGGTTGCATAACATCACTTGAGTACATGCAAACTTTCTCATCCCTATAGGCAGCCAGGCCTTGGGCACCAGTATTTAACATTACAATAAAAAGTTAAAGACCAAACCTCAACAACAAACTTCTCTCTATTGAATCTCTAGTCTGAAACTGACAGCGACAGTCTTTGTAGTAGTTCTCAGGGTCTATGTGGTTGAAAGACATCAGAGGAAAGTGACACGAAGTTTGGTATTTGGTAAAAATAGAAGCTATGTTGATTTGTTATCTTTCCTAGCTTTTACCTGGGAATCTTAATCTCATTAATAAAAGAACTTTTAAACTGGACTCAAAAAAAAGTTTGAGGACCATTTTTATTAGAATTTGAGAGAAAAATAACAGAGAAGACAACCTTTAAAATAAACACAGCTACTGAGAAAATGGAGATGGGCATGAGGAAGAGAGATTCAAGAAAGTAGGCAGGTTCAATGACAGAAGTTGCAAACAGCTGGAGATGTTAAGAGTTTTGTTTTGTTTTGTTTTCTTCAGATAAAGAGTAAAGATGTCTAGAGTGGGCAAGCATGCATATATGTGTGTGTGTGTGTATGTGTGTGTGTGTGTGTGTGTGTGTGTGCATATAAATATATATATATGCATATAAATATATATAAACAAGTTTGTATCTCAAGGAGAGAGAGAAAGAGAAAAATGAAAAGTTATACTTTGATTTAGAATGCAGAAGAGTGGTCAGGTTCGACAGTGAAGATCTGTAAGCAGTTGCCCTGAGGGAGGGTCTTCTGAATGTATACTATGCTCTATCAACAAAGGGCAATTATTCCTCTCATCTCTTTAGCATAGTTTCTAGTGAATCATCTTTCTTGAGGGATAGTATTCTGACCAGATGACTGACAGACCCAGGCAGAGTAACAATTAATAGAGAGGATAATAGCATAAAATGTTCTGACCTCTGGTGCAGATCAGAATGCCACATCTTTACCTAAGGCCAGATACAGAGCTCAGAATCCATTATTTTGGTTAGAAGAAAGTAGCCCTTAAGGGCCTCAACAAAGCCAGGATACTTACTCACATGATAACGGGGAAGTGATCAAGAGCCACCAAGCCTGCTGAGAACTGTCTTGCTGCCCAAACTTGCCAAGCATTTAAGTCTTATTATAATACATTTTTAGAAATTGCTTCTCTTAAAAAGTTTAATTTGAGCCGGGCATGATGGCACGTGCCTTTTATCCCAGCACTTGGGAAGCAGAGGGTGTATGGTCTCTGTGGGTTTGAGGCCAGTCTGGTCTACAAAGGAAGCTCCAGGACAGCCAGAACTATTCCACAGAGAAACCCTGTCTCAAAACAAACACACAAACAAACAAAAAACCTAATTTGAGTTCACAAAGTAACTGAAATTTGAGCTGCCACCTCCTTTTTCTCCTTCTACCCGTGTAGTTACCTGTTTACATTTGCAGCACTAGAGGTTGATCATAGAATATATATTTTACTTAAGTTATTGTTCTACTTTAAACCTAAAAGCACAAAAAGTTATGTTATTGCCTCAAATACATTATAAAAGAGGAATTGTACTGAACATATAAAGAAAAACATTAAGATCATCTATAAACTGCCTTTTATAGCATTAAATAGGTTAAGCAGTTTTACAAATGAACTTCAGTTTCAAATTTTAGTTGTCATTTTTGGTTTGGCTAAGATAAGGACCTTTAAGACCATGTTTTGAAAAGATATGGTAGGAGTCAAAACTCATCTTTAAAATGTTTGTATTTATACATCTTAAATTACCAAGAATGGTAAAACAGAAGGTTAGATACAGGAAATGGGAAGTTATGCCTGTCGCGGCAAATCTCCAACCCAAATATGCCCCGGCAATGAAAACACAACACAATTAATATGAATACATGCTGTGCACTTAGATTGGGTAGATCTATCACTGCACTACCATCTTCTCCATCTATGAGACCCCTTAGAACTTGCGGTTTCTCCAGGCCATGTGCTTCTGCTCAGCTTTTCTTCTTTTTCCTCCTCTGCTAAGTCCTCTCCCTCTTACATTTTCTCCTTCTCTCTCCCTCTCACCTGCTCCACCTTCCCTTTTATATGCCCAATCATCAGCTCTCCTTTATTTTACAAATTAAGGTGGAAAGAAGGTTTACAGAAAATCACCTGAGTGCTGACTTGTTCACCACCCCTCACAGGAGAACAGAATTAACATCAAATATAATTAGCTCCAGAGCTATCTGCAACATATGCCTTTTAGTTATCAATGCTTATCAGAGAAGCTAAAAACAAGTGGTAGACACCTTCACTTCCCAGACTAGTGGACAGCTGTCTGAATCTTGGAACAGGTATGCAGTTCAGAACTGGATGTCTTGGTTGCTTCCCTTGGCAGGGCTCTTGCTGGTGTTCCTTCTGGCCCTACTGTTAGGCTGTGTCTGCTAAACCTCTTAACAAAATTTGTTTTCTCTCACCTAGGGCATGTTGAACTCCAACCATACTTCATCAGGGTTTCAGACCAATCCAGCAAAAGACACTGAGATCTCCTTGCCTCCACTGAGCTGATAAAATTAATATCTGAGAGACTCAATGAAGAAAACATCTCTGTCCCCACTTAACTAGCAGGCAAACAACTTTTACAAGCCTCCACTCTGCCCAAGGGAGCATTCCCTTAACAATGGATGGTCAATGGAAAGAGGAAAGACTTTCTCCTTGATTTTCCCATAGCCCTAATTCAGAAAGATGCAGTTACTAATGACGAATATTCATCCTCTTAATGACCAAAGGAGAAAGGTCTCTCAGGAGGAAATTGAGGTAGGTGAGTATAGACACTGCCCAGTGCCCTTCTCTCCTTTGGAAAATGTATCTGTGTTTCTTTATGACCATTCTAACACCTCCTCTCCCATAGTTAACTCAGCATCTGGCACTTGTTAATAGATAGATAGATAAACGAGGCTAACTTATCATTACTGGGTTCAAGCACAGTGTGAGCATGTTATTTAAAAGAGTATAGACACTCAGAATGGCAGTAAGACAGTGAGGGTTTAGGCCCAGTGCCTCAGAAAGACAGCATGTCAGGTCTCTGAAGAAACTCTGTGGCAGAAATGGGAGACTGTTCTAGATCACCTGCAGTCAGGCTCTCTAAATTCCCAGCAGGAAGCAGAGACAAGGGTAGGGAGGGGATATCCTGTGCTGACATCACCAATGCCTCCTTAGATGTTAAGGTACTTCCCAGATAGCTGAGAGCGGGTTAAGGAGGGGATATCTCATGCCAACATCAACACTGCCCCCTTGGATGTTAAGATATTTTCCAGACGAGATATCCTGGCACCAGGACTATCAGGATGGTCGGTCAGAGACTCCTAAACACCAAGAAAGTGTCTCTAGGGTACCTATGTGCCTAACAAAGGGCAGAGAAGACTGATGCAGATTCTGTGGCCTGACCAGAGAAGTCAGATTCTAAGATTGCACTCTTCCTGATACCAACCAGCGTTGGAGATCCAGAGTGAACAGTTTAGAGATAGCACCGTTATGGAAATATCAAAAATATCAAGTGTGGGAAAAACGTCCCATTTAAAAATATTCTGTGATAAATACAAATAATAGGCTTCTTTAGAGCAGTGCTTTTAAAAAGAAAATCTCTTTGGGCAGAATTTCAACACAGAATTCAACAGTCATGAGTTTCCTTCTTCTAGAAACAATGAAGACCCATGATCTTTCCTTTCTTGTGTGTCTCTGTATTTTCTCCTCGAAGTTCATGCCCAACCACCTCTGTTGGCCCCATGCTGTGGCCTTTCCTTGCTGCCCCTGTCTTCATGGACTCCCTTGAGCAACACATCGCTCATCATCAGAACCCTTTGTATACTGAAGCTGTCTTATTCCCTTCATCTTGTAAACTTCACCTAAGTAGAGATTTCGTTAAGTTCTAAAATCAAATAAGGCACCTAGGGTACACACCAATAAAAATGTGTAAGAGAGAAAAGGATAGTCCAGGTAGGAAAATGTGTAGTAGAGTAGGAAAACATGATGGAAAACAAAAACAAAAACAAACAAACAAACAAAAATCCTCACAAGGAATCATATAACATTTGAAGTGAAGACAAAGCCAAGAATTTGTCTGATGGGCAGGACACTGTCCCAGGTATCCCACAATGCCAGTATCACTGGGTACATATGAATGCCAATGTGTTTTGAGATCAGACACTGTCTCAGCATCATGTCCATTCCCTCCCCTTCTGCCCTCCATGTCTCTATAGCTTTCCCTCTACTGAGAGAGCGCAGGCTTCATAATAGTGCAGTGAGAACTCATAGCCCCGGGTTGTAGGGAAGATGTTTCTATTTTCTAAGGCAGGGTCTCATTCTTCATCCCAGGCTGGCCTCCAACTCAGTATCCATAATACCCAAATTGCAAACATACACTCTTGTGCCCAGTGTTTTAAAAAATATATATTTTAAAAAACAAATGAAGTAAAGAATATTCTGCACTGATCTTTATCATTCCCTGAACAGTTTGATAGACATTCTCAACAGAGGGTATATATTCAACCTTAAAACGAACCTACCAAAATTATGGAAAGATACTTGAAACAGATACACATCAATGCCAATTGCCCTAAGTCACTACTGCAAAATGAATGGACTCCTTAAACTCAAATTATACTGTGTACCTCTAATACCTAAGCTAGTTATCTCTGCTATTGGATTGGAGAGAAGAGATACGCAAGTTTGATGAAGGTAGACTGAAAATGCCACATTGTTTAGAGACCTTTCTGTGGAAGACAGTGAATGTTCAGACTTCTGTAATTATAAAAGATGTCTTGAGAAGATAAAGCATAGCTTTTCATAGCCACCAATTCCAGACAAAGAGTGAGACCAATAGTTATTTTTGTCCAACCTAATTTAATATCACAGTGGTAGGCCTGGTTTTATTTATTTATTTACTCACTAATTTAAAGAGACTGTTGCTATGTGGAAGGAGGTGGGGTGTTTAAAAATGGATAATATTAGCAAATCATGGGAAAGATTTTTTTTTTGCTCCTGAAAACAATAACCTACATTTAATGGTAAGAAATCACCAGCAAATTCCATTATGTTTGTGGTCTTGACACGTGGTGCTTATTAAATGTACGAACAAAGCCACTTTATACATCATAGCGTTCACATTGCAAATGTGCTGCTCATAATGGTGCTGCACGTGTCTGTGCAATTTTTCTGAACTTATGAAATATATTTCTGACACCTCAGGTATTGATGTATGCACGCGTGATATTGTCCCAGTGCAGTAGGGAGACTTAAACTGATGTCTGCAAGATTTGATTTATTACAAGTAAATATGATTGCCTTCATAATCTGATTTTATTATGTTCGGGGCTCTCGCAGGTAAACTTTTAGTAGAAGGAAGAAGGGCAATTTTATTAAACCAGTGTGTTCCTGCAAACTGCGGGCTTTCCTGTCTAGAGGGGGAGGGAGGGGCTGCTGATTTAGAAAGTATATTGAAAATTTTCCAAAAAGAATTTACTCCCAACATTCCCAACACCGTATCATGTCAATTCCTGCCACTATTGTGTTTGCTATTTGAAGCTTTATATTCCTTTCTTAAAGCCATTTTAAAGTAAAAATGTACATGTTGGAGGCCAGTATTAACCATGCCTTGGAGGAAAAGTGTCTGAAAAGCCCAGAAGCCACTTCCAAAATAATGGCAACAAGATTTTTTTCTTTTGTAAGAAAGAAAAAGAAGCTTGATGAATTTGAAAGCATTTATGCTTAATATTGATAGGTCCGGGCATTTGATTGATAAGACTCCCGATATGAGGGCCATATCTTCACTATTCCAACAACTCAATGAATTAAAAAGTGGTTACACCAGTAGCAGACATAGGCCTGGTCTTCAGACTCAAAATGACAGATATAGGTAGAGGGAGGGACTGAGGGAATAGCTGAGGGAAGGGCAGAGAAGGGGTTAGGGTATGCTAAAGGGGGAACCTGGCCTAGTTATCCTTTAAAGACTAGACACTACGTGCACATCTTTAATCCTAGTGATTGGAAGGCAGAGGCAGGTGGATCTCTGTGAGTACGAGGCCAGCCAGGGCTGTGACATAGAGAAACCCTGTCTGAACTCATCACTACCCCTGAAGAAGACTAGATATATTTATCAAGATGACAACAGTAGCTACTTCATGATGGCAAGGCCAGGGTGACACCTCAGGCCTTTGTACCACAGTAAAACAGAAAGAAAGGGGTCAAGAAGACAAACAGTCCAAGAGTAAGTTGGGGTTGAGTGGGTCAGAATGGCAAAGATTCATTTTTATTCTTTTCTTTCTCAAATTGGTCAGTCAATCAGTAATGCTACTATTTTGTAGCTGGTCTTTGCTACTATGTGGGTTCTTCTTTTCTCCACCCTTCATTCCCTTCCCTACACCTTGGTTTCACTTGCTATCACCAGACAGGAGATAAAGAAGGATAGAAAGAAGACAGGCAGATCAAGATCCTTAAACAACCATTGCCTGCTCTAATACATACCCAGAAAACTACTGCCTAACATACATTCGCCTTCAAATTTTATATTCTTGACACATCTTGTAGCTTTGCGCTACACTCTGTGAGGCAGCAGCTCCCTTCTGTTTTAATTGAAATGCAACATGTGTTGGATCTTATCTAGTATTTCTTCCAGCAGGAGGTCACACTTGGGGATCTCTCCGAACACACTGATAGCCCATACATCAAGGTTTCCCTGTGAGCAGCTGTGTGCTAGGAAGGCCAGGATATACATGTGAGATGTGGGGTGCTTCCAAGTACAAATGCACCCCTTTCCTCACAATGTGCTACTGTGCATCCAGGGGTAGGTTTATGTTACACAGGCCTAGATGAAGTGTACGGTCTCCTAGATGGCTCCCTACATAGAAAAAGTCATTGTAGACTCATCTCCCTGACAGGAACCAGCCTTGCCTAGTGTGTTTTATATGGAAATTTCTTTTTGATGTATACATCAGTATTACCATGACAATACTAAGCTAGTGAGAGAGATGGTGGGTATGTAATATGTGTGCTATACAGCACATCAACATTGTGTGTTTATTTCTTGATGCAGGTGCAAGTAGGTATAAATGATTTCGAGTTAACTGTAGCATGTCATACTTTCAACATTCCTTCTATGCAGAGAAAGAAGCTTATAAGTAGGTCCTTAGCAACTTGTAATATAGATGGCAAGCTTGACTCGTAAAAGTAGGTCATCCTTTCACTCGAAGAATAATATTCATTGTTTGAAGACATTACAATCTTAGAGGAGAACAGTAGTTATCAGCAGCTGGCAGAGAGTAGGCATTAGGAAGTTGTTGGTAAAAGCATAGACAATTTCCGTTGGATAGAAAAAAATAATAAACTCTAAAAATCTACTGGTCCGAAGAGCTATGACTACAGGCGAGTGACAGAATGAATGCTTCCTCGGCATATGTGAGGCCCTGGATTCAATCCCATTTCAAACAAAACTATCTCAGGATGATAATTATGGTGAACAATGTATAGAACTCTTTAAAACCAGTAAGAGCATCAACTGTAAGTATCCTTGCTTATCAAACAAGATACACTTGTAAAGGTGATGCTAATTAGCACCATTCAGAAAGTCTATAATGTACACACACCCAAGAGTAACATATTGTATCTCATAAATACATTTATTCCTTACTTGAAATATAAAGAAGTCTTAGAGAAAATTCTTCCTCAGCCAAAAAAGTAAAAAGGACCTTCTTAGATGACACATGAAAACCTAGGGGCTCCACGGTTATTCCCCAAGCTCCTTGACTCAATACTCTTCTAGAGAATGGTTATTACACGCAGTATCTTTTTTGTCCTTTTATAGGAAGTTAATGTCATGGTCACATTATTTTCCTCTGAAAAAGTGAGTGCTCCAAAACTCGACTGCAGGAAAAACCAGCTCATACGCAACAGATATCTTTTGAATTCACATTTAGCCCCACACATCTCTGTAGCATCCTGTATTCTGAGTTATTCTTGGCCATACAATCAACAGGAGCGTAGTGTAGATACCTTAATATCTTCTGAGTTTTTCACATATCTGACACTATAGCCTGATAGGTTAAATGACCCGATATATTATAGTGCGCACAATGTTAAGATCTAAGTATCTAACATTCTAGATGAACCCTTCTTTCCTAAGTAGGTTAAGGGCAACTTACAGGAAGTGTCTATTTGTTATCCACCGAGACACTAAAGGATCAGATGTCTGGATGTTTTTGCTTTGTTTTGTTTTGTTTCATTTTACCAGTGGCTTAAACAAATAGATATCTATTTTTGACAGATGGTAATTCTGGAAGCCTCTGGTTGCTCCACTAGACCTGACAAAGCATGATTTTACCTTATTGTCCACAGATTGTTGGCACAGTTCACACCCTTGTTTTAAAGGTGAGAAGAGAAACAATAACATCTGCTGGTCTTCATTTTCGCTGGGGGAAAGCAGGCCCAGATCTTCCAAGCTGACTTCTGAGCTTGGACCCTTTTATCAGGGGGATGTCATATGTCCCAATATGCTTCCAAGAAGTGACTTGGCAAGCTGAGTTTCTCTCTTAATGCTGTGCATCACTGCTCCTCTCTAAGTGCTGTTTTGTTGATGTTCTCGAGAGAAAAAGGAGGAACCCGTGGGCACCAACTGTGTCATAGATGAGAGTGCCCCACACCCTCACATTATATCACATACTGCTCACATAAGACTTTCATGTGAGGTTTCAAATTATAGAAAGGGGTTTGAGAGAAATCAAATCCACTTTTATTTTGTAAAGCAGAAAGCAGAAGGCTTAGGACATTTACTCTCAAAGCCAGGTTACACCCATGACAAAAATTTCACTGTCTTGCTGACATGCTCAGCACCTCCTTTCCTGCCTCTCCACTTTCTTCGGATTCTGTTCAGATGCACATTGCTGTTTTCAATAAATCTATAGAACTCCACTGTGCCCCTGCTCAAATCCTTTTTTTAGAACCCAGTAATTGGAAGTGCTATCCTTGCTGTGGAAATGTCAACAAGTATTTGGCATGCAGGATTCATTCACCCATGAGAAGATGATGGCGTAGGCATCATGGGTGAGACACAGCGGCAGAGAACAGCCTTTCCTGTGCCTGTTTCTTTCCATTTACATCAAGAGCTGTGGATGAGGGAAGGGCAGGCTCCAGAACTGAACACGCTTGTCCATTCCTTTGTTCTCTCTGATCTCTTAGGTAGAAGCCCCTTCATGTTTCGAACATGCTCAGAAGGTAATAAATACTAACATAATATTAGTTTTGCATCTCTTTGTCTCCACAAATTTCCTGTAACCAGAGTTCTTATTAAATCTGCATAATACTCCCAGAAAAGCAGGGTTGAAAAGCCACCCACGTTCCCCAACAAAAAAAGCTCCTCAACAAAACTAATCACAGACTCCAGCACATTTGGAATGGTTAACGAATCAGAAGGGAAATTAAGTTCAACAGTACAACCGATCCAAGACAATCAGCACTGATTGTCACAACCCAGATATGGAAGACGCTGCCCTTGAAGAAGGTTAAGTGCAGGGAATAGGCGTGGCTCGATGGTAGGCTCCCTGACTTGTCTTTAGCTAATTCATGTCCTGGGAACATTTGCAGGTCATGCCTGGCTCTATTGTCACACATGATGCTGAGATTTGCCTGTAGGACATTTATTTTCCTATTTGATTATTGCTAGGATATTTTCCACAATCCTCACATCTATGACTAAACCTAAATGTCACCTCCTACAGACAGCACCCCAGATTTTTCCCCAAAGAGGCATTTTTCTCTCTAACTTTCATTAACAATGATTAGTCCTCATGATGGTATCATATTATGTCAAGTGGGTCTGTTTTCCTTATTAAACTGAAAGGTTATAGTAACCCCATGATGACGTTTGTGAATGGAATGAGAATGAAATCAAATTGGGGATAAGTGACTCTGACAGTTGCCTGTGGGATGTTATTTAAATGATGTCTGACTAATTCTGTTCATGCAAATCTCTTTACTTTTAGTAATGGCCAGACTTTGTTGTTATCGCATTCTGTGTGCTGTATATACATGCATTGCATGTGCGTATGTACATGGATAATATGTAGAGGTCAGAGGATCAATTTGGAATGTCTTTATCTCTCTCTAACCACCTTAGTTTTTGAGACAAGGTCACATTACTGACAATAGTACTCAGGATTTTGACTAAATTGACTAGCCCATGAGCCCACAAGAGCTTCCAATCTCCTCCACTTTCCCTGCTCTTGGACTATGAATGCAGGATCCTACACTGATCATTTTATGTAGATGCTGGGAACCCAAACCCAGGTCCTCATGGTTGCATAGCCAGCGTGTTACCAGCTACTTAGCACCCTTAAAGTCTTCTAAAGGCTAGCAAGCTTTAGGCCTTCGAGATCTGGCTTTCTTTGCATGATTCTTCCATTTTGTATTCTCAAGATATTTCTATTAAAATTCGAATCTGAATGGAACATGGAAATCCAGCCATAAGTCTTTATCCCTTCATTCCTTTGTCCACTGGGCATGAATTTTTAGATCCCTTGCTGGTGGATCATAAAACTTGTTCAACTTTTAACAAGAAACAAACTTGGAAAATGTGTATCTCTTCTTAAGAATGTAGTCTTGGTCCCAAAGAATATGGTAAGTAGGGCTCTCCACTAACTGAGCAAGACTTTATTCTAGGGTATTGGGAAGAAAGCATGTGGTTAAGTGTGGTACTGCAGACTTCTAACTCCAACTTGAGCCAGGCCAAAGCCAGAAGTTTGCAAATTCAAGCCCAGTCTGAGCTATATAGTGAGAACCTTCCTAAGAAAACAAACAAGCAAATTAGCAAGCAAACAAACATAAAACAAAACTCCTAAAGAAAACAAAAATGAAACTAACAAAAATAACTAAACATTTCTTTTACAGGCAAACATCATTGTCCCTAAGTAATCAACTAAGATTTCCAATCTTGAAACACATATTCCCAATCCTATCAAGATATATTTTGACAAGTTACCAAAAATATACAAGTAGACAAATATTTTCAACAAATGTTAAAAAAGCATAAGTTAGATACTTACCTTACAACATATAGAAAACTCAACTGAAAGTAGATTTTAGACTTAAATGTTTAGACTTGAAATTGCATGATTCCTAGGAGTAAACATAAGGAGAACTAAAGACATTGGTCTTGGCAATGGTTTCATGGATGTGACCCCTAATCATAAGTAGTATAAATAAATAAATAAATAAATAAATAAATAAATAAATCTGCATAGAACTAAAAGCACAGCAAAGTGAACAATCAACAAAATAACAAGGCAACCTGTAGCTGGAAGGGGCAAGTGCCTTAAGTACATAAGGAACTAAACTACTCAAAAATGGAGCAAACATATAACTTTCTTTAAAAGACAGACAGGTCATGGATAGACATCAGAGCACTACCAGACATCTGAGAGGTAGACCTGCACACAAAAAAGACATAGCACTGGCCACCAAATATTTTTGATCACTCATGATAGTGATCGTCATAAAGTCAGGAGACAGAAATGCCCATGGTGGCCATAGACTATAGATAGAGACAGCAAATTCCAATGCTGTCTACTTTAAGTATGCAGTGTCCTGTGTGCCAATTCTATCTCAATAAAGCTAGGAAAAAATAAAAATAAAAAGTCGGTGAACAGTACAATAAAAACAAAAGAATCCTTTCTTTCTCTACTTTTAAACTAGAAAGAGGATCTTTAATAGATCATGCAAAAACATCTCAAAAATTAGGTATTAGATTTTTTAAAAAAAGAAATGCATAGATACTCTTAAGTGTAAGACAAAGGCAGAAAGCTTATAATAATTCAATTCTACCAAACGAAAAGAACTTCACAGGGGGAGGAGGACCTCTTGATATAAAAAGTACACAGAGAGAAATATCGCAGTATAAATAAATGTGTGTAATCTCACAAAATTAATATAGTTTTGAGCAGAATAACAAGAAGTAAAAACTAGCTGGCAATAATTCTTATTTCCTCAGCTGTATTAATGACTGAGCAGCTAGCTAAAACTAGAAGTATATTTACTCTGCAAACAAGCTCCTTGAACAAGGCATAAATATTACACTTGACAGTGAAATGTAACAGTCTTCTGTTTTCTCACTAGACAAAGACACCTATACATATTTCAGTAGTACCTAGTTTTCTTCTGAAGGTCATGCTAAACGTGTTATTTTTAATTATTCAGAATTAAGTATACATTCCCCTCACTACTATGTTAACACTCTTAAAATAAAACTGATGCTGCAAAGCCTGAAACCCTGCACCAGAGCACAGTTAGAATTTATTCCATGGACAAACGAGGAATTGGAAAATATGAAAGGATTTGCTTTCTGTTGTGTAATGGAAGGAATTCCAGGAAGCTAGCACCTTTTTATGGAAGGGATATATTCCAGGGATCATGGACTCACATTACTGCCACAAAGGCACTTTCTAGAGAGAAGACACAAAGATAGTAAAGGGAGATAAACACATGCAACTTACAGACCAGCTCCAATACAGGAGTCATCAGAAAAAAAAATGTGAATGAAGAGGAAAGAGTTCTTTTTATACTTTCCACAGTTGTACAACCCTGAGAACTATCTAATACAAAAATCTGTGAAATGGATCTTGCCATTTTCCATATGTAGCGAACTGGAGGACGAGTGAACTTAGTCTCTGGAGAACAACTTGGTACAATCTAATCAAGGCATAGTGCACACATATACATTTTTCTCCTGAGAATGTTTTACAAAATTTGCATTCTCTAAACAGAGCCATAAAGAAATAAAAAGAAGGGCTGGAGAGACGGCTCAGCCCATAAAGGCTAGGCTTACAACCAAAGATATAAGAAATAGAAAGATGATCATGGCAACTGATACAAAGTGACACAGGTTCAGCCCTGGAAGAAAGGGAACAATATCAGGGGATTCAAAGAGGGCATATGAAGGATACCACAGCAACACTTACACTGACACATTGACTACATAAATAATAACATGGATGGGCCATAAACATGCATGGTCCAGAGAAAATAACTGTTACTGAATGTATCAAGCCAGGTAATATCTCCATAAGGATGCAGGGAGGAGTGGACATGAACGAGAAGCTGGTGCTCAAGACAGCAAGTCACTTTAGAGAGGTCACTAGAATGCAGAAGGAATTGGTATTGTAGAAACAGTCGGCTGGGCTACAGTAGACTGGATCAATAACTGACAGTGGCACCCAAGAGCTGAAGACATGTACAGCACAGGGTCTGGCTGAGGTCAGTAGGATACTGGTTCACACTGGTGTCCAAAAACAACCAGAGGGAAGAACTGCAGCAGTGTTCTAGGAACCATGGGCAGAGAGCAACTCAGAGGTTGAAGCAGAATTCTATGCAGTGTGGCCAGCTCCTTCAGAAGGCTATACTATTAACACTCAGAAGACATCCCATCTTCCTGTCCTTTGGGTACCATGAGTGAAGAGCTACAGCAGATCCTAGAGTCAGCAGAACCAGGTGCCCTACTCTCATCCTGGGGCACGACAAAGGCACAGATGTGCAGCCCTGGGAGACTGAGGCAGGTGTTCCTCCAAAGCTGCTGCTGAGGTCATTGGGAAATGCAATAAGGGTTCCCTCCATTCTGCACAGAGCACTACTGGACCCAAGAGCGCATGAAGGAAACAAGAGAGATCTACAGTGCTCACCTCAGCACAGTTGTCCCAGAAACTCAACCCCATAGGGAATTAGTATAAATGCCACTGGGCCAATGCATACTCAAATCTGGCTTAATAGTCTTAAACTGGAATTGTAAATGTCACCTCCCTGATCAGGGCAGTGTGTGTGCCTCACCCAATATCCTAGAGAAGAGAGCTCTTGGAGAAATGTCTAGAAATGATCTTGCTTCAGGAAAAATATGATCATGACCTATGCTCCCCCACAGTCAACTAATGAATATTCTCTTCTTTTCTTTCTAGCCACAGAATATATAGTTCTCTCTTTCCCATCTCCTGTTTTTTACTTCTTAAATATGAATATCAAAAGTGAAAACAAAAATCAAAATAAAATTTAGAAGATGAAATTTTCATAAAAGAGCATTATATTTTTGAAAACTACCATATTACTCAGGATTGCTTACTTGAAGGGATGGGTTTTGAATTCTTTCCTTCTAAAACTTTAATAATCTCTAAAGCCTGTAGAATTTAATAATTCCCTGATTCTTTCTTCCTACCTTAATTTTTTCTACATTTGATCTAACTCTAATCCCTGTCCCTCCCTAATCTTAGTAATTAACATCTTATTTATCACCTGCAGTGGCTTGAATGTGAATGTTCCACAGGCTCATTCATTTGAATATTTCCTTCCCAGACTGATGGAACTATTGGGGAAGGATTAGGTGGTGTGGCCTTGTTGGAGAAGGTTTGTTGCTAGGGCCAGCTTGTGGTTTCAAAAGCTCACACTATTCCAAGTTCCCCCTCTGTCTCCTACTTGCTGATAAAGATGTAAATTCAGAGCTACTGCTATAGCACTGTGTCTGCCTGCCTGCCTGCCTGCCTGCCTGCTGCCATATTCCCAAATTAAACTCCTTCTTCTATAATTGGCAATTGTCATAATGTTTCATCACACCAATAAAAAGTAACTAAGAAATCACCATACCATCCTTGCTTGTTGATCCTTCAATGATCTCTGAAGTTAAATAGATCACTATTTTAACTGGCTAGCCTGACATTTGTACAGTGGCCTATCCAGAGGCTGTGGGTACTTCTGCAGTTAATATTCTACTCTAGGAGAGTTATAGAGGTTTTACCAGACGTCCTGAGCACATGGACTGAGGTTTAAAACTATCATAATTTTATCACAAGCTAGTTCCTTTTGAAGTTTTTAAGTACTTTAATTGAAAGGACACAGCTTTTCTTTTTTCTTTTTCTTTTTTTTTTAAATTGAGTCTGTGAAGGTTACTCAATGTCTTAATGTAATAATGTAAACAGCATTTCAACTCTAGAAAGTATGACACCCCCCTTGAAAATTCCAAGTTTACAATAAGGATGAATTAGATGAACTCACCGTACAAGGAGCTTAAAAGAATAATTATAAGAATGTTTAATGCAATCAAAGAAGATACAAATAAACTCTTAAATGAATTCAAACAGAATACAAATTAGCAGCTGAATAAACTAAGAAAGTGTTGGATATGAATTAGGAATTAAATAAAAAGAAATACTTAAAAAGATAAAAATTTAGAAATGAAAAATTTAATAAGTAAATGATGATGATGATGATGATGATGATGATGATAGTGATGACGATTTTCCATGGAAATCTTTGCCAATAGAATGTAGTAAGAAGGAAATTGGGGACTGGGACACAGGACAGGTAAATTAAAATATTCAAGTATTTATAAATATAAAATAATAAAAATATTAACACAACATGCAAGTTTTGTAGAAGACTACTGGAAGACCAAGTTTAGGATTAACAGGAATAAAAGATAGAAATTTTCAGGCTAACAGCATAAACACAACATCCAATCGAGTTATAGTGGAAACTCCCTAAATCTAGAGAGTTATCCACCCAGATTCAGGAAGCATAGTTAAACCAAGTAGACAAGACCAGAATTAACCTGTCCAGGTTATGTGATAGTTAAATCGCTAAACATAAGGAGCAGAGAAATGATAAGAAAAGATTAATAGAGAAGAGAATAATCACAGATAAAAAGAAGCTTCTCCGAATTATAGCACATTGCTCAATAGAAACCTTAAAAGCTAAGGGACAATGGAACAGTGAATACCAGACAATGGCCAACCTAGATCATACACCCAGCAAAACCATGTGTCATCCCATGATGAAAATAAGATGAAGGAATTCAAGACCACTAAACCTGAGTAGGTAATGTACTTAAAGGAATGCTATGAACTAAAGACGAAGATAAACAGATGCAATGTGTCACAGGTGACAGCAAGCCACACTAAATAAAGTAGGGAAGGCAAAACTTTAAGGCGAAAGGATAAAAACGGGATTCCAAGCAAGGTGAATTAGAAAGCAAGCATGTGCTGCTGCTGCTGTAGTGTCTGAGAAACAGTAGTATTAAGGAAGAGGAAGAGGTTCTGGATACCTTACAGCCCACTTTTCACAGAGTCAGCTCTAGGGAGGAACCCGTCTAGCTGATACATCTATTCAGCCATAAGTAGACAGAGCAGTTGATGCGTCTTGTCCTAATGAATTAAGTACCAGGTCCTTGATGGGAGAAGTTAAAGTAAAAACAAATGTGAGGGTTAATAATGCACATTTGAGGTAAAATGGCAAGGTTCAGAACATGGAGGAAGGTAAATAATAGGACAAGCATCTAGGTATGATGTAGTCAAGCTGACAAGTCAAGAGGAACAACAGGGTTTGGGAAAAAACAATAAAACCAGTTTCAGCAAACTCTGACAATCACCTATGAAGTCCCCCTGCTCACCAAGAACATATATGAAATATGTCATTGCCTTTTCCCCTAAAGCATCTCAACTTTATAGGTAGTTATAGCTTTAAATGCGTTTCTAAGCTGAGTGCGTCTAATTGTACCAGACTGAATTGTGGGTAAATCAGCTTCTAAGAAAGCCTCTACCTATTCTAGGAAGGACACCATCCATCCCAGACTGCACCATAAATGGGCAAGGGGAAGAGAAATGGTTGGCCATGATTTAGGTGTCCAGGCACTGCTTTGTCACCTGCAGAAAGAGACAGAGAGACAGAGACAGAGACAGAGACAGACGGAAACAGAGACAGAGACAAACAGAGAGAGAGAGAGAGAGAGAGAGAGAGAGAGAGAGAAGAGAGAGGAGATATGGTGAATAAGAGGACAATTCATCAAGAAAAAATACTATTCTAAACACATGTGCACAGAACACTAGTACACCTAATTTTTATAAAAACAAATACTATTGACTAAGTGGACAGATTAATCCCAACACTACAGAAATAGTGGTTAATTTTAATTTCCAACTCTCCACCAATAAATAGATAGGCCATTGTTCTAGTTTGCTCCTCTGTCACCATGGTAAAACAGTGACTAAAAGCAAAGGATGAAGGGGTTTATTTCATCTTCTGTTTATCAGTTATCATTGAGGGAAGTCAGGGGAGGAACTTAAACAGAGACCTGGAGGTAGTTACTGAAGCAGAAATCACAGAGAAAAGCTTATTATCGATTTTCTCCCTGTGAAATGCTCGGCTTGCCTTCTTATACAAAGCAGAACCACCTGTCCAGTGGTGCCATCACCCACATTGAGTAGGGTGTTCTCACTTCAAACATTAATCATGAAAATCCCCCCATAGACATGCCTACAGGCCAGTCTGATGGAGGCAATTCCTCAGCTGAGATTTTTTCATCCCAGGTGATGCTGGATTGGATCAATTTGATAAAAACTAACCTATGCAGTCATCATGACAGAAATTAAACAGAAATACAAATTAAATGACATAATCAATCAAATGGATCTAACAAGCATGTATAGAATATTCCATCCAAACACCATGGAAAAATTTTCTCAGCAGCCTGTAGAACTTTCTCTAAAATAGATCATATATTAGGACTAAAGAAAAAAAATGCACAGGAAATTAAAATCTTTGTGAAATAATTCTTTCCTGATCACAATGGAATAAGACTGGAAAGAATCAGTAAAAGAAACAATGCATTAACCAATTCATGGAGAATAAATAGCACACTACTGAATGATGAATAGGTTCTTGAAAAAAATCCTAGCACTAACTGAAAATAAAAACACAATCTACCAAAACCTATGGGTTCCCATGTGGGTGATTTGAATACCCCACCCCACAGACTCACCTGCTTGAAGGCTTGGATATGGGGAGTAGCTTTATTACGAGGGGTAGCCTTGTTAGAGTAGAGTATCACCTTGTTGGAGGAAGTGTGTTACTGGGGAAGGGCTTTGAAGTTTAAAATGCTCAATCCAGACCTAGTGTGACTGTCCCTTCCTATTGCCTGCTGACTCAGAGGTTGAACTCTCAGCTACCTCTTCAGCATCATGTCTGCCTGCATGCAACTACGTTTCCTACTGTGATGACAACAGACTAAACTTCTGAATTGTACGTCAGCCCAATTAAATGTTTTCCTTTGTAAGAGTTGCCATGGTCATGGTGTCTCTTCACAGTAACAGAAATCCGAACTAAGACACCAAACATAAGAGGGCAGTCCATAATTTTAAGTGCCTACATTAAAATCAAAATGATTCAAATAAATAACTTAATGATGCATTTTAGTGCTAAGGAGAAAAAAGCATGTGCCAAATCCAAAAGAAAAGGCACAGATGAAGATCAGCACAGAAGCCTGGTGAGATGGCTCAGCAGGTGAAGTATTTGCCACCCACCGAGTCTTACTACCTGCATTTGATCCCTGGGAATCACATAGTAGAAGGAGAAAATCAAGTCCCACAAGTTGTTCTCTGATCTATTCAAGTTCATGGTGCCATCCATACACAGAGAGTAAACAGATAAATGTAATAAAGATATTTTTATATCAGAGCAGAAAGTAATAAAGTGGAAATTTAGGAAAAAAAACAAAGAATCAATGAAGCAGAGAGTTGGTTTTTTGAAAACATAAACAATATCAAAAGAAAGAGAAAGAGAAGATTCAAACTAACAAAAATAGCTGTTAAAAGTGAAACCACAGATACCACGAAACTCAGAAAAATCGTCCGGACATGTCTGAAAAAATTATGTTACCCCAAATTAGAAAATTCTAAAAGAAATGGATGAATACAAAAATTAACACTAAATGAGATAAACAACTGATACAGAACTTTAACAAGCAACGCCAACAAAATCTGCCAACTGAAACAAGCCCAGCCCTAGATGGGTTTACTGCCGAATTGTACCCAACTTTTGAAGAAACTAACACCAATTTTAACAAACTGTTCCCTGAAACAGAAAGTTAAGGAGCATAGCCAGAGTCATTCTGTCAAGCCTCCATTGCCATGTTACCAGAGACATATAAAGATAAAAAAATTCAATAAATACAAACAGAACTCAAGAATGTATCAAAAAGATCACTTGTGGTGATGACTAACTTCTTCGCAGTGTTCAGGGATGGCTCAACATATGTAAATTACATCACATAAGTGGACTCCAGGAATTAATTACATTATCATCTCTGCAGATGCAAAATTTTAAAGTAAAATCCAGCATTCTTTTCATAATAAAGTCCCTGAGGAAACTAAAGAAGAAACATATCACCGTAAAATATAAAGGCTGTATACATGACAGACCTACAGCCGATATCACATTTTTTAATAAGTGCAGAAAAATCAACACATTTTCACTAAGGTCAAAGGGAAGACAAGACTGCCCACCCCTATACAATGTCATCCTTGAAGTCTTAGCTAGAGAATTGGGGTGAGAGAAGGAGGATGCAAATAGGAAACACGTCAATGCTTCCATACCTGCAGGTTGTATCTTTCTACTCATAAGGAACCCTCTAGAGTCCACTAGAAAATGTTGGAACTTACAAGCACTTTGAGGACTGCTAACAGCCTTCTTCCATATCAGCAGCAAACATGCTGAGAAAGAGATCGTGGGAACAGTCTCATTAACTACCTCAATAAAATAAAATGCCTAGAAATAAACTTAGCCAAGGAACTAAAATACTTCAAGTGGAAACATTAAAACAATGGAGAAAGAAACTGAGGAGCATACAACACGATGGAGGGTTCAACAAGAAAATGGATAGAGTACCAAAAGCAATCGGCACGCTTCACAGCATCCCCATCAACATTCCAATGGTCATTCATTCCTCACATCAAGAGAAAAAACTCTGAAAGTTCACATGGAGTCACAAAAGATCCTAAACACTGAGGGCAATCCTTAGTAAAGAGAATGATGCTGGAGGTATAACCATATGTGCCTTCAAAGTTGTACCAGAGAACCATGGTAATAAAAACTGCATGGAGTGACACAAAAGCAAACAGGTAGAACAATGAGCCAGAAGAGAGGGCACAGATATAAACCCACACAGCTAAAGCCACCTGGTTTTAGACAAGGTTGTCAAGAATATAACTTGGATAAAATCTCTTTAACCAATGGTGCTGGGTACATTGGATATCTATCCATGAAATAATGAATTTAGATCCCTATTTCTCTCCCTCTTCAAAACTCAATTTCAAATTGGTCAGAGACCTTAACATAAAATATGAAGTTCTAAAACTGGCAAAGGAGAAATTGGGAAAAATATTTCAATATATTGGTGGGCCAGGACTTTCTAAATAGGACTAACATTGACAATGGGATTTCATGAAATTAACAAACTTCCCCATGGCATAGGACACAGTTAACTGAGGAGTCATCTTATAGCCTGAAAAAATTCTTTGCTAGATTTATACCTGATAGAGAATTCATACTCAGACTATACAACAAACCAGAAAAAGTAAAAACATAAAAGAAACAACTGAAACAATTAATGGGCTAATGAAATAAGTACCCACTTTCACAAAATTAGGTCAAGATAGTTAAACAACATATGAGATGTTCTCCATCACTAATAGTTTTAGTTAGAGTTACAGTTGCTGTGATGAGACACCATGACCAAAGAAACTTGGGGAGGAAAGGATTTATTCAGCTTAAACTTCCACAGCAGTTTCATCACGGAAGGAAGTCCAGACAGGATCTCAGACAAGGCAGGATCCTACCGATAGGAACTAATGATGCAGAGACCATGGAGGGGTGCTTCTTACTGGCTTGTTCCCCACAACTTGCTCAGCTTACTTTCTTATAAAACCCAGGGCCACCATCCCAGAGAGAGCACCAACTACCATGGGCTGGACCATCTCCTTCCAATCACTAATTAAGAAAGTATCTTATAGCTGAATCTTATGGAGGCAATTTCTCAGTTGAGGTTCCCTCTTTTCATATAACTACCTTGTGTCAAGATTACATACAAGTAATCAAAACACACCAGAGAAATGCAAATGAGAAGCATATGAAGGTTGCATCTTACCGCAGTCAGAATGTCAGTCCTTAAGAGAACAAACTACAACAAATTTTGGTGAGGATGTGAACAAATGGAAACCCTTATTCACTGCTGTTGGGAAGTGGACCAATCTTGCCACTAGAGAAATCCATGTGGAGGATCCTCACAAGGCTAAAACATAGAACTGTTCAGGGGTAACGAATGGAGCCACCGAAGGCTTAGTAGAATGTGTTGCCTACTGCAAACAAAGTAGATATAAAACAGGGTATGTATTGTATGGTTACAGATGGGTGAAATTCTGGAAAAGACAAAACTATAAGGAGCATAAAAAGCCAAGTAATTACCAAGGATCTGGAGTATGGGGGTTGGGGTATGACTGTGTGGATAACTAGATGAAGTACAGGTTATTACTGAGCAATAAAACTATGCACCTGTCATTGCAGACTCCCGCTAAATCTCAGTGTCTAATCCAAAGGCTGAAGCAACCCCAAGACAAACTATGAACTTTAATAATAGTTTATCAATATTTTCTCATTGATCATAAACATTGCAACATATTGATGCAGATAATTGGGATGGGAATTTGCAGTGAGTTTCTATTTCCCTACCCAACCAAAAAGGAAGGAGAAGGTTGAAGGTTCACCCTAACACCACCCAAAAAGTTGCTTCCATACACATTACAGCTATTTCCATGTTCATGGACAGAAGCAGGGTTCCCAGTCCACGTACCTAGAAAGGATGTGTCAACTCCTTAGATATGATAGGAAAATAGTGAGTCATTGGGAAAGAAGTACTAAACCCAAATAAAAACCCAGCCCCTTTTGAGTCAGAGGTCACCCAGCTGTGGGACCCCATTCTCCATCCATGAAGTCTATAGTACTTGCCAATAAATGTTTTATTTATACACTTTTCAAAGTTGTTTCCTATCTTTTAATTCTTTAATTGACAGAGAAAATCAACCTACCTTCATAGCTAGTATCACAAGATGGAAGGACTGGAAAGGGATATGTGGGAATTCTTTGAACAACACACTCAGTTCCTCAGTATGATGGGTAGTGCTGATGCTCAACTTGACAGGATCTGGAATTACCAAGGAGACAGAAGACAAGCCTCAAGGCACAGTGGTGAGACATTATTTAGATTAGTTAAGTCTCTGGACATTGCTGGCTAGGTGAATCAAGGTGAGAGCATCCACCCTGATAGCAGGTAGCACCATTCTCTGGGATTAGGTCTCACATTACATACAAAGTGGAAAGCAATCTTAGCCCTAGCACCCATTGCTGCCTGCTTCCTTTCAGCTGATACAATGCAACCAGCTGCAGCAAGCTGGAGCTACCCATGAGCTGTGAAACAAAATAAGCTTTCTTTCTTTCTTTAAATTGTCTTCAAAGGGTTTTCTTATCATAGCAATCGGAACAGAAAGAACTAACACACTGCAAATCTGAAAGTACTCAAAAAGTTTGTTGTTTCAAAACACAAACGACTCTTTGGCAGGCACTAATTTAAAGAAAATGGGTAGAGATGCTTTCATGAATGTACAATCTTCACAAAAGTAAATACCATTCTCATCTAAGTATATAAAACGTATTTATTAGTCTAGCAAGAAAGCAGCCTGCTTAGGAGGGAGATCAGCCAACTGTGGCCTAGAGGTGAAAGGAAAAGAATGATGAGAAACTCAGGAGTCTCATATCATGGGAGCATTCTGGTACCCGGAGGTTAGACAAAACCAACTCCTGAGGGAAGCCTGACAGTTGCATCAGGAATCTTAGATCTTAGTGGGTATAAGAACAGGCTCTGGCAGTGGCTTGCTAATCAGTAAATTCCCTCTCCTGGTCAATTTCTCTACCAGGAAGAATGTGGTCAAGAAGGGAGGCTTCAAAGCAAGGTCCACAAGGGGAGTTGCAGTTCATGTTTCTTAGGGTGGTTCATTGAACAATGAGTTCAGAGTGCAGTGGATACTGTGTAGCCAGCACCTCTGCAAGTTTCTGCCAGTAGAGGAAGAGAGTGGCTGAGAAGAAGGAGGAGATATTTATGTCCCATGCCTACAGTGAGATAGCATGCAACCTTTGAGTATTACTGACTGAATGAATGACACCAAAGGATGTGACACAAAGTGTGAGCAGTCACAGAAGGACAAAGCACTGCATGACTCCCTTTATGAGTCTGGGCTGTCATATCAGAATATACCCTACTCTAGATGATGATGTTAAAAACCAAGATCTATTTTTTTTCACAATTTTAAAGGTAAAGTATTCCAAGATCTAAACATCACTTGCCAAGGGCTGTACCTTGTTTCCAAGACAGTCTTGATTACTCTTCTAGAGGGGGAGGTTCCCTCATCTACAGAGGGAGAAATAGGGCAACAACCTCCACTAAGCCCTTTGTTCAGCTGTATTAATCCATTAGGTGGTTTGTCCTTGTGGTCTAAATAGCCCCCGATAGACCCTACCTCCTGACACTGCTGCACTGAAGACTAAACACATCCATACCAGAACATCGGGAACGTGCAGAAAGGATGCGTTGTGGAATGGGCAGGGCATATGAGAATGAGGAAAGTTCATCAACATGAGTAAATCTTAGTTATTCAAGATGGTTAAGCTCTAGAGGTTTGGCAGACAATATTGTACCCATAGGTAACAATAACTAACTGTACTGCTCAGAACTGTCCATGCCAACATAAGCCTGCAACATTAGCAGTTCAGAAACAGTCAGTTCAGGAGCTCTGGCCTGCCTGAGCCAATGGGTCAAAAAGTCAAAAGGGCCCTGTGTGATGGTACCCATCTTAAATCCCAAAGCTCAGGATGGCAGAGGTAGGGGGATCTCTGAGAATTCCAGGCCAGCCCGGTCTTCATGGAGATGTGGAGAACTTTAGACCAGTTAGAGCTATCCAGTAAGATTCTTTTTGTTTTTTTAAGGGGCGGGGGGGGCGGGTAAAATACCCACATTAACAATAAAATAAATGAGTAAATAAACATCCCTGCTCAGCTAGCAGGGTGCACAGTAAGTGTTCTCATCTCAATACAAAATAACAATAAAAGACTCCTGCCGGGTAGTAGGTAGCTCATGTCTTAAGCAATCATTTATTGGCAGGCCTATGTGGATCCATCTCAGTTGGTAAGCAAATATTTACAGTATTGACTATAGCCCTGGTGTCTGACATTTAAGGTAAGGTATAGCAAACACTTAAGGAATGTCTCACTAGTGGGCACAAAGATATTTCTATACTTCTGTTCATTTGAAAAGGAAAGTCAATCCAAGACCCACCTATATCTGCTATTCCAACCATCCTACGTAGTTTTCTTTTGACAGCTTTTGGCTTTGGTGGTGTTTGAGGTTAGTAAGTGAAAAAAAAATTAGAGCAGAGCAGAGGTTCCTAAGGTCAGTGGCTCTTTGCAAGGAGAGTGGGAACTGGCTCACACCTGCGTGAAACACTGTAGCTTTCCATAGCTTTTTGGATGACGTTCTTCTCTGACACATGGGTGGCATGGCTCAAATCATGGCAGTGACCAAGGCCTGGCTGTGAACTAAGGTTCAGTGTAACTTTGAACCCTGGGACTGTCTCCTTCCTTAGCAAACCTGTGAGGAAAGCTTATGAAAGAAAGCTAAATGATTCATAGTGAGTTGGCTTCAGAGAGGAGGGAAGGAAGGAACGAAGGGCCTTCTTGTCTAATTGAGAGACTATCATTCCCTAGACAGATGAGTTAATTCCCATCATTATGTCCCCTTCCCAGGAGAACCTTAGGGTAGGAAGAGGAAGACGTTCTCTACCTAGCTTCTCCCATAGATCTGCTAATTGACCTGGGATCCTGTACAAATGTCTAGAGGTTGTTCCCTCTGACGGCTAAGTACTGTAAAGTACTGAGAGAACGCAGGACTTAGATTAATGACCTCAACTTGAAACCTAAAGCAGACAAGCGTCCCATGCTCAGACTGAGGATGAGGGCTCGCTTATTCATCTTCTAAAATACTAATTCTGAGCTCATTCAAATCCACATAACCACCACGTGTAAAAGGGCATCCCCGAATCTGGGCATGAGCTGCATGGCTTTAGGTGCTTCAGTCAGTTTCTCCACAGCACTGCCTATCCCTCACATAAAACATGTGTGCGAGGGATACACACATCCTCTAGCCTTCTCCAGCAACCCAGTGCTGGGGATGACCCCTGGGACACAGTAGCCACGAAATAAATATTTATTTAATAATGAGCATGTCCAACCCATAAAGTAAAGCATCTTAGCTCTGTAACCATGAACATCCCACCCCTCCTATTTTATCACCAATAGGATATAGGTTAAAAAGCTTATTTTATCTACCTGCTGGACTCAACTGAGATGTCAGTGGTCTATATTTCTGGTTCCTTAGTCTCTCTCAGAGAGGGATCACTCCTTGAGGGATGCAGAATGGTAAAATATCTAAGGTAGTAACTGGTGACCAAATTCCAGAGTCAATCTGAGCTAGATGGTTTCAGTAGTGCATTTGTGGTCTATCAGCTGTCAGGACCATTGAATACTAGAATCAGGGGTTGGCAGAGGTATGGCCTGAATGTTATGAAGCCTCTATCTTCCCCCACCCCGCCCCAGGATTTCCACATTCTCATTGGTTACCCTGCCAGCCGTACTTTTTGTCCTTGTGAAATCAAGTACTTGGGCTCAGTTCCTTCTTCAAGTGTTTTAAGACTCCTTGAATAACTAGAAGAAGCAATGCATGGAGCCCCAGGCTGTACACTTAGGAGTGGAGTTCATGGTATGAAAACTATGTTTACTTTGCTGGAATTTGGGTCCTTTGATTTGCTGCCAGTGTTAACTCATCTTTGATTAGGATGCCTGGACCCTGTGTAGTTCACTGAGAACTAGCTAGACTCAGGGTTCTGGGGGTTGCAGTCTCCTCTGTGCTCCCAGGAGTGAATGCTGGTGATACCAGTTCACCAATGGGAAGGCTCAGTGACAACCTTACAGTGTCCCCCTAAGCAGTCCCTTTCTTCTGGCCACATTACATTCAGAAGGGTGGACAGCACTCTCAGACAAGAGGAATGAGATTGCAGAGAATTGATCTCTGAGGACAGAAAGTGAATAGGTGGCCCTGGTCACAAATGAAATTGAACCCCTATTAAGTGAATGGCTCCTATACACCACCTTTCTTTTGAAAATGTAAAAGTATTTCTTTTATCTCAAAGTTGATAATGAATCAAGGAAATTATAAATACTGAAGAATCTTTGAGGGTCAAAGATATATTTGACCCTTTGAGGTTCATGTTATATTTGTATTAGCTTAATTTCATATGCCATATATCTGTTATAACAGGATTCACCTCTATTTAATGTGTTTAATTACTTGTAGGTAAGGATCATTAAGAGGTTGGGACCTCAGGAGATCCACAGATTATCAGGGCATGCTCTCAAAAGAGATAAAGTAATTCTGGTTGGATCCATCAGCTCTAACTGGTGATTTATTGTTGGAGCATACTCAACTTCTGAATCAACGTATAACTTATTTCCTGTTGTGATTGTGATTTTTCTATGGATCCATCCATTTATGTATTTGTGTATGTGTACGTATGTATGTATGTATGTATGTATGTATTTATTTTGGGGTTTGGAGTTTTTAAGATAGGGTTTCTTTATGTAGCCTTGACTGTCCTGGAATACATTCAGTAGACCAGGCTGTCTTCAAACTCAGAGATCTTCATGCCTTAGCCTTCCGAGTGCCGGGATTAAATTTATATGCCACCATCACCTTGCTTACCTCTTCTCTTTATAAAATAACCCACCCAAGACATTTTATTATAGTAATCAAAAATGAACTAATGCAATATATTTTCAGCATTTAGATCTCCTAGTTTAAATTAATCACAAATAGGTAAAGAAATCTGGCATGGACAGGTGGTCGTGGTACAAGCCTTTAATCCTCAGGAGGCAAAGGCAGGTGGATCTCTGTGAGATGGAGGCCAACCTGATCTAGAAAGTATGTTCCAGGATAGCCAGGGACACACACAGGGAAACCCTGTCTGAAAAAATAAAACAACAACAAATAGTGACAGCAACAACAACAAAAACAATAATAATACAAGAAAGAAAGAAAGAAAGAAAGAAAGAAAGAAAGAAAGAAAGAAAGAAAGAAAGAAAGAAAGAAAGAAAGAAAGAAAAAAGAGGGAAAGAAAGGAGGGGGGCCTGGAGAGATGGCTTAGTGGTTAAGTGCACTGACTGCTCTTCTGAAGATCCTGAGTTCAAATCCCAGCAACACCATGTGGCTCACAACCATCCGTAATGAGATCTGACGCCCTCTTCTGGTGTGTCTGAAGACAGCTACAGTGTACTTACATATAATAAATAAATAAGTTTAAAAAAAAAAGAAAGAAGAGAGGGAGGGAGGGAGGGAGGAGAGGAGGAGGGAAGGAAGGAAGGAGGAAAGGAAGGAAGGAAGAAAGGAAGGAAGGAAGGAAGGAAGGAAGGAGGAAAGGAAGGAATATCAACCAATCAATTACTCTAGAGTCAGCTTGGGGGAAGAGGAGACATGTTCCCAAAGAACTTTAGAACTTTTACAAATAGAACTTAGGTTTCTTCCTTTGTGATATAAAAAATAAGAATATATGCTCCACCCACAGGAGTGCTTGAGAAATAAATTAAACAGCTTATGTAAAATACCCTATCACAATGCCCAAAATATGGAAAATATCTACTAACCATTGGGTGCAACTATGCAATCTTTTCTCAAAATTAGATTTTGAACAAAATTACAATGACATAATGCATATAATAAAGTCATATAATTCCTCACATGACTAGAACTGCTGCTGTCTAGCTATGCTCCACGCTGTAGAGACCAAGCTCATTCCTATGTATTCTCATAGACCCCAACAAGAGTCATGAGCAGAGCAGCATTTCCATTTTTAATTCCTTCTTAGGCATTAAATAAACTCAGAAAGGGTGTCCAAGAGTGCCACAAGGCTTAGACAATCATATAAACAGAAGGTGTGGAAACGGGTGAAAGCCATGATTACCTCCAGTACCCCAGATCCTCAGCCCCAGTCTTGTGGTCACACCTGAGCCACCTCCTACTGTACTAACGGAAAGTCTCATCTTTTTGGTGGACATCCATGTTATTTCACTGACATCTGTCAAATGTGCATGCGTGGTGAAATCCTCAGGGCTCCACAGCTCCCCCGGCCAGGCTTTCCCCGGTCTGCTTAAGAAGCGTGCTCCCTTTTGAACAGATGGCAGACAATTTGCTCTGATTTAAACACTAACTCAGACTCTGAGATGAGAACTCCGGCTACATTCCTGATGTTCAAACCAAGCCCTCTGGTGTGGACACCTTAACATAAACTTGCAAAGAACCCACATCTGAACCAACTGTGTACTTAGTACAGACATTATTTTGATATCCAATGATGAAATCTGCACCCATGCAGACCTTCAGTGGCAAAGGGTTGTGGTCCACACTGAAAGGAAAACATGCTTTTTTGGGTGGTCTATGATGCTTAATAAGAACAGTTAAAAAGGAAAAGCATCTCCTTTGTGAGATGGGATGGGAGGGAGATAGAAGCTTCAGGCTTTCCCCACAGGAACTCTGCTTGCTGCTATTAACACAATTAACCTCTCATTGTTAATGACCAAGGTCATTTCCCATGGAATCATCAGGGCAGTTTCTCACTTGAATGTGTGTGTTCTCTCTATCTCTCCCCTCCCCCCCCCCCCCCGCAACACACACACACACACACACACACACACACACACACCAGGGTCTCGCCTGTAATCTGTAATTCCTGCTTGCTCGACTGTGGGCGTTTCAGGACATCCCCTCACAGTTATGAAACTACTGACCGGTGGAGCCTTCCCTGCAGATGGATTTCATTCAGGACTTGAGCTATTATATTAATGGGTTTAATTTAAACAGGACTAGCCTCGCTGGCCAAATTACTGCCATTTAAATCAATTGGTTTAGGGGAAAGACAGCCTGACCAGAGCTATTAGACTTCAATTTATTACTGTATCGGCTTTTAAACCGGGCAAAGTAAGTTTGCTAATGTCTGTCCTCTGTCCCCTGAGCTCAAGTGCAAAACAAAGTAATGAGATTCTCTGGAGTTTGAAAAGAAAAAAGAGAACGTGAAAAAATATATATTAATTTTGAGTCACTGTCTCACGAGGCCAGATAAGGTGCCCCCCCCCCCCCGCAGGAATCCCCATCATAAGACTCTATAGATGTCTTTGATTCCCTTCATTAAACTGAGATTCAAATGACCTCACAGATGTATTACTTTAAAAAGCCTTTTTCCTTGGATCTTTCTTCTTCATGAAAAAAAATAAGCACGGCTTTTTTTTTTTTTTTTTCCTCTCCCTCACACGCACATTTCAACCTGATTCAAATAGAGAGGCAAAGGGGGAGAAAATGCTTTAGATGTGCTCTTTGATTTTTTCCAATCTCGCCTGAATAAAATGGAATGAGAAATCAAGAACACTCAATTAATTGCAACACTGGGTGTCACTAGGAGAGGGAGGGGGAGATGAAAGGCGCATTAGAGATGCGCAGCCTTAACAAATGCATGGATTCAAAGAAGGAAGAAGACGGAAATAAAAAAGCGTGTCTGTATTTTATTGCACTCGGTAAGCTTTTCGCTTGTATTTATAGCTGCAATTATATCTCAATGAGGTTTGTCTACAGTGTTGGCTTCACGCTAATTTTCCCCCTCACTGCATTCTTGGAATAGGCTCGGACTGTTTATGAACCAGACATATTGACCTCATTTACAGCTAGCAGTTTAAATCCATAATTTTTCCACCCACAATCCCTCTTTGACATTCCGGCGGTGCGGCCGGCTCAGCGAGACTGAACTAAAAGTCTCACACTTCATTGAACACCATTATGCGGCTTTATGCTTATGAGCCTGTTTCCCTCGGCTGCCTTTCAGCTTTGCTGGAGATCCGTTTGGCCACAGGCCGGCAGTGATTAAGTGGAAGAATCCAATAAATCACCCTGTCAGCCAGCAGGCTCTCCTCACTGTGTCTACACATCGACATTTGGATTTGCGCCTCTCTCCTCTCTCCCTCTCTCTCTTTTGATTTTCTATCCCTCTTTCCCTCTCCTCCCCTCTTCCTACAGTGCCATTAAAACACCTCTTTCCCTTCACACAAGGTGAACTTGAACTGCTATTGTGAACAGGGTTCCCTCTGAGCCCTCTGGAGAGACAGGCTCCTTTGATTTGCAGTTCCCAGGTCCTGACTTTCCCTCCCCCCACCTTTCCAATTAATTCACCCCTTAATTCTTAGGCCTCGAGGAGGGGGATGGAAAGGGGTGGACCATCAGAGCAAGTGAGAAAGAGAGAGCAGAGTGCTGAAATACCCCAGCTTCCCGTCGGCTCCCTGGCCTCTGGGGAAGCCACAGCACAAGAAGGGGAGGGGAGACTCTCCTCGTAGACTCACATCAGAGCCTTGGCTGGTCTAGTCATAGTCTTTTCGGACCAGTCTTTTCCTTGGGGGTGCACGTGCTGAGTTCACTATTAATTAGCCACGCGCAGGTTTCCCCCGACTATTCCAAGTTGGGTCTGGAAGAAGGATCCAACTCAGGCCTGACGAGCCTTTCCTGGTGTTATCAGCTGAGCGTGTAGGCAGCAAGCTCCCCTCTGTTCTCACTGGTGAACTGAGTTTGTGGAACAGCCTCTTCTTTGGCTTGCCTGGTAATTTCCTGACCCTGTCTCTTTGGTATTCTCTGCATAGCCACAGTTGTCTTTTGTCTGGGATTATTTCTGCACTGTGAGCACAAGCATTTGTTTGATGTCCCAGACATCAAATATACTGTACACTCTCTGAGTGGCCAAAGGAAGTTGGATTCTTGCTTTTGAAAATTCCACTGGCAGAAATGACAAAAGGCAGTATGAACTCCAGACACAAAAGATGGGACAGAGGATGACGGGACCAGTCTGGGGTAGGTACAGCCTTCTCTCCTCCCTAATAGCATGGAATAGAGAAGCGCCTTGGCTATGCTGTGGGTATGTGTAACCGCAGAAATAGCCTGTGAGCCAGAAAGGAAATCGATACAGTCACCAAGGGGTGGCCTGCCTTTGTTATGGGCTTCCAGTCAGTGTTGGGTAGGAAGAAGATCTTACAGAGAGACAAGGATGCCTTTGTGTCCATGCCTCCACCTCTCAACTGATGCTCAGTATGTGTTTCTTACTTCATGTTTGCATTTTGTAAGCTGCCTTCTGCCTTCTGCAAGGTAGCTACATGGATAAGCAGTTAATCAGGACATTATATAGACCTTCAGAAGGAAACTACGAAAGAAAAATGCTCTTACACTCTTCCTGGTATATTCCCCATACCTGACATGCGATAGGAAGTTAGCAGATGTAGTTTCTTCTAAACTCCTTGTTGGTATTAATGTCACTATGCCTCCAAACTTGTATTTTGAAATGTTAACTCCTTAGGTGGTTGTAGTAGAAAATGGAGTCTGTGAAAGACAATTGGGTCATGGGGTGGGACCCTTGTGGATGGGATTATCGTCCTTACAAAAGAGTCCCAGAGAACTCTCTCGGGCTCTCCACCCCAGACTTGCGGGCTCCAGAGAGGTGAGAAATTTCTACTAGTTACAAGCCACACAGCCTGTGGTACATTACCATACCAACCTGAACTCACTGAGAGCTCTATACACAGTGATGCATGTAAATTTTACTCAAGAGAAATGGATATGGCCCTTAGGGATCAGCAACTATCATAGTCTATTTACCTTCCCAATTTAATAGCCAGCAGCTCCTCTATCCCACCCTCGCCACCCCCACTGCTTGCTTTACTTAGCCTTCTCCCTCTTTGTTCCGTACACTATCATGGATGAGTGAACACAGAACCAAAATCCAAATCACTGTGGGGGAGACAAAACTCATTCCATTAGTTGCTGCTTTGACAACATTCCGTCGAATTGCATGGAAACAGCTAGGAGAGCAGCTAAGAAAGTGGCTATGGGAAAGATGCTGCAATCACTCCTTTCCCCACTCCTGAAGATCATAAAAGGGAAAGAACTCCATGATAACGCTTAACTCGAGTCCCTATCCCCCCCCCCCCCCGCACAACGCCCTAGGTTCTCCGTATTTGACATTCTATAAAAATATGAAGATTCTCCACCAATTATGCATACACAGTGAAGAAAACAGCTTCTATGAGTTGCTCAGTAATTGCAGAGATAGGGCAGGGATACATTTATTCAAAAACTAAAATCTGTCAAGGGTAGAAATTTACATGATGCTCAGATAACCTCCATTGTCAAAGGCATGGAAACTGCACCTGCCTTCAAAAAACACTGAAGTTATTGCATGAATCAAGTTGCCACAGAGTGACTCAGTTTCTCTGTAATGGAGAAATAATAGAAGTATTTGTTACCTTGTCATAGTGAATAGCTCTTTTGAGAAAGAATGATATATGTAAAGTGCTTTGAGCTGCCACTGAGAGAGGAGGTGATCTTGGAATTTATGTCAGCATTATCATTAAGCCTTTTCTCCCGGGGACTCGGTAGTTTTCAATATTGTTGCATTGATTCCAGTAGCTTCACAAACAGGAGGAACAATAGTCAAGAGACAAGATCAGGCAAGAGACCAGGACCTTCTTTCTGGTTCTTCATCAGGCTAGCTCTGTGAGATGAAGGAAGGCCTCGTGGTCCTCTGTTCTTTCACCTGTAAAATGGGGGTAGCACTGAATGATGTCCGAGATTTTCTCCACAATGCTAAGTGCAGGAAAAAAAGAAGCATCCATCCTTGATGGTATAATTTTGCACAATGGCCTTCTCCTAAGACTCTTTCCATCTGGATTTTAGCCACATGCTCTCTCCATGGTCCCATTTGGCCTTATGTCAATCGTGAATTAGTATTGTTACTCTCCTCCTGCCTGACAGCATAGGCAATGTCTAAAGTCTCGGGTTTGGTCTTCTCATTTTCTTCTTCATGCCACCTCCCCCACTTTAGAGATTTTAGCTGGAATTGTCACCTCTGTGTGACGAACTGGATTCTCTCTCTAGTTCTGATTACCTTTTTATAATCCATATGCATCATCCCTACTGCCTGAGACGTATGTCTACCAACATCTCAAGTTCCGAAATGGAAGAACATGCTCCTGCATCCTAACTCCACTGAATCAGCTGAAGGTAGAAATATAAACATTACATATGTGTGCCAGTAAGAATGGCACAGTTCCCATTGCTCAGAGACAAACCCCAAGTCTTATGTCTAACAACAAAGGCATTCTATAATAGTTATGGCCAAATTAACTTTTCCGACCACATTCTCACCAATGATCTTTGTGAACTTTGTGTTCTTTTCCCAGATTCTACACCCTCTCTTTCCCACATCATTCCTCCCAGCTGGGTAGAGCTATCATGATCTTAGGCCCTGTCAAAGTGGATGGGATACATTTTTCCAGATTCCAGGCCTTTCCATAATTCTGTTTTCTAGATATCTATAATTACCTTCAACTCTGAAAATCCTAAGTGAATTATTATGACTCTTTTTTTTTAAACAAATATCATTATGCATGGAACACATGTAGTATAACCTTGATTGTACTGTTGTAGTAGAAATAGTTGTAGAAATAGAAGTGTGTTGTACCTGTGTAATTTTCCTGGAGCCTGCACACAGTGAGACAGCAGTAAGGACTTGTTCCATGAATAGAAGAGTCATGGGCTCAGATTTCACAGCTGACGTACTAGGGGAAAATGGCTCAAAGTATCAACAGCTCAGCTTTAGACGCTCTCATTTTGTAAGTGTAGTTCTAGGTGAAATGTTGGTGAAAATTATACTATCTAAGACTGGAATGAGGCTTTTACTATATCTTACCTAGGTCACTATATATTAATTCTGATAATGTCTTCTCCCTTCAATCAATGTGTAGTTACTTATAATCAACTCTTTCCCCTGTCAGTAAGATTCCACAGATCCCACTTGACTTAGGGTTTCTATTCCTGCACAAACATCAGGACCAAGAAGCAAGTTGGGGAGGGAAGGATTTATTCAGCTTACATTCCCATATTCATCACCAAAAGAAGTCAGAACTGGAACTCAAGCAGGTCAGGAAGCAGGAGCTGATGCAGAGGCCATGGGAGGATGTTACTGGTTTGCTTCCCCTGGCTTGCACAGCTTGCTTTCTTATAGAAACCAGAACGACTAGCCCAGGGATGGTACCACCTACAATGGGCCCTCCCACCCTTGACCACTAATTGAGACAATGCCTTACAGCTGGATCTCATGGAGGCATTTCCTCAAGGGGTAGGGGCGGCTCCTTTCTCTGTGACAACTCTAGCTTGTGTCAAGTTGACACACAAGACCAGCCAGTACAACACTTTCCAAGGCAAACTCCAACTTGCCAACAATCAAAGCCTAACCTTAGCCCTAGATTGAATATTGTGTGTCAGGTAGGAAATTTCTGCCTTATGAGATTAGAAACCTGGGTCTGACAGTAGTTAGGGCTTAAATAAATTTCCTTCAAATTCTGTGCTTCCTACGTCTACCAATTATGAGTTACCTGACACCCATTCGATGTTCCTCCAGATGACACAAGTGTGGCCTGTGCCTCGAACCTTCCTGTTAACAGCTTCAAAGTTAATGCTGGAGTTTTGCCGCATTTGCTACTTGTTCTACAGTTATGCCTCCACAAACTTGGTTGGCTAAGTAAGCAGAACTCATTTGCTACGTTAGATGAAGGTCAAAGACTACCCCTTCCCAAACTAAACTGAGGGTAGTAGAGGTTGTCTTTCCAAAAGAGAATTGTCATAAAAGAAGGATTCTGGGCAGAAGTATTTTCAGATGTTCTCTTCATGAGTTTAGGAAAACAGTGACTTGAAAACAGTTCCCTCTCACATTGATATGTGCCCATTAGCTCTGTCTCCCATGTTATAATTCTTTCACTACTTACACACATTTTTTGTCATTTAGGCTCATGTGAAAGGAAGCTATCTAGCACACCTGTGAGTTCTTGGCCCCTTGCCCAACAATCTAGAATAGGTATGTGACCTGATCCAGATCACTAGTTTCAATCAATCATCAAGCAAATGGTCATTGCCATACACATACACACACACATATATATATATATACACATATATATGTACACATATATATGTATATATGTATATATATGTACACACATATATGTACACATATATATGTATATATGTATATATACACACACATATATATGTATATGTGTATACATATATATATATATATTCTGCCTCCTTATGAAAAGAATTTGAGGTGAGCTCTCTCAAACGTTGGCACCCAGGGATCATTTGCATGATACTATGGTATTAATTTCTACCACTTGTATTGCGCCTGGAGTCTTCAAGACACTTCACAACCATTAACTAATTGCTCTTCAAGATGCTCTCTGGAGATGGATAAGTACTACCTGGAGTTGCAGATTAGGAAGCCGTATGCCTAAAAGAGTGTACAACCTCCAAGAAACCCATCAACACACCCCAACACGTTCCTCATATTTTTCCCCTTTGTGTGACAAGTACTATACAAAGAAATCCCAGGTTCACCCACACCAGGAAAGGCAGTATGAAACTATGCAGAAACTGCACAGGGTATGGCTGCTGCACAGAGGGGTTCTTCCACTTCTAAAGAGGTTTTACATGACGACCATAAGCAGTACATGATTAAAAGTCCGCAATACATGTATGCATAGGAAAAGTAGATTCCTAAGAGTGATGTTTACCTACCAGTGAGAAGAGAAATAAGGCATAGGAGTCTATAGTGATGAGAAGGAAGGAAGGTAGAAAGAGAAGGTGGAAAGAGAAAGGAAGAAAGTTTGGTTGGCTCTGATGTGAAAATGATTAAGGGGTTAATTTTAATGAGAAGATTCAACACAACCCTTTTTGGGAAGTTGAAGATTTCTCAGGCAAAAAACCCACCCATTTTGCTGCTCGGATAGTGGCAGCCGGTGTAAGTGGCTGTGTTGCCAAGTGGCCAGCTCCCAGTTAGACACCAAATTGTTCTGTTGCTCTGCTGTGCTTTCCCTCTCTCCTCTCCTCCCTGCTTTAGAGTGAAAACCACGGATCCCGTGCAGACCACAGAGGAGAATACAAACATCGTGATAAAGTGCCTTGCAGAGGCAGGATCCTGGAGTCCTTTGTGTACAGCAAAGAGGTAATTTGTGATGGTAATAATTCCTTCTCTAACCAGCAGCATCTTGTACCTGGAGATCAGGTGGCTGCTCCTGGCTCTCTACTTTCCCCTGTAATTCAAGCAAGCTATACATCTTCCTAACTGAAGCGCTCATAAGGCTTGAAAATAAAGTCCTGTAGGGAACTCCTTCTAATTGCCAGAGTGAGTCACTTTCCTCTCTAAGCAAAGAGGTTTCCGTTGGTGACATGAGAGAGCAGGCGCTTGTCTGTATTGTAACAGCTTAATTATAAGTATGGGTATAATCACACAATCTGTCAGCATACCTTTTCTCACCCTGAGAATTTGTACTGCAATCACCATAACACTGTAACAACATGAACAACAGACTGCCTGGCCTCCCTGAGACCGGTTCCTTTGCCATGCCTAGTGGGGCTGAGCAGGCAGATTTGGATGGAAGTGCAACTGCCTATCTAGAAGACGAGGGGGAGGGGGGACAATCCTGAATCATTCACAGGGCTTTCAGGGCTTCCTGTTCATTTGGTTCTCTCTAAAGGACAGTCAAGTCCTTCACCCTCTTCCCAGCCTAACACACCCTCCCTCTGGTTTTATCTGTTTGAAAATTGCACGAGAAGAAACTACCCTTCTGCTGTTTTATATCCAAACCAAGTGAAGTGGAAATTGCGCGAGGAAACCTATCCATCTGCTATCCCTGAGCTCAGCAGTGGATAGAATTTATTACAATGTGCATCCTGCCCCCTGCCTCTGCCAGGCAGCCTGTGGGGTGACGAATGGGTGGGGAGAGAGGCTTGCGTCTCAGGGAGGGGGTGATTGCCTCTGCAACTCCATCTACAGAACTAGCAAACCCACTCATTACATAGCACAAATTGGGCAGACACAAAGCCCACAGTGCCTGAGGAGAAGAAAAGGGTTTGCCACTGATGGTCAAGTGGCTTCCACCAGGGACCCCACCCTTCTATCTAAGCTCTAGCTAGGATCACCAGCAGAGATGTGTTGTGAGAATTCCAGAGCCCACTTTCTCGTACTCAAAACCAAATTTCTACATGATGCTGTCTTTCTATAAGTGTCTCGAGTTCAATAATAAACTATGAAAGGATGCCTTGGATTCTGGTGGCTTTCTGGATTTGTTGAGGGTATACCACCTTTCATCAGAACCAAGTTTCCAGGCTTCAGATACTCCTTGTCTTATGTTATTGCCTTTCTTCTCCCAGAAATCATGGCCACTGTTTGCTTTTGAATTTTCCTTGGTCTATAGCAGCATACACGAGGCCAGAAATCCTATCCTAACTCAGGGGTGAGATCTCTCACTGGCCTCAAATACAGTGAGATCCTGTATTATTGCATCATATCCATCCTCAAACCTCAGAGGAGATAAACCAATTATCTCCTTTCTTTGTTTAAATTTATACTTACGTTGTTGTTGTTGTTTTGTTTTGTTTTGTTTTTGTCCAGAGTCTCAAACTGTACTCCAGGCCTAGAAGCACCATACAATTGGGGCTAGACATAAAGTCATAGCAATCCACCTGCCTCAGCTTCCTGAGTGCTGGATTACAGGAGTGCCTCAGCTCACTCAGCTTATTCTTTTATTTACCAAGTTGAAATCTATGTCAACCTTATCAAGACTGACACACTATCACCTCAAAAAAAAAAAAAAAAGATATAAAGGCTGAGAACGTACTAGTGTCACATGTATGGATTCGTTGTTCTGACTTGACAACATTATGCTTTAAGCTGATTCAATTCGCTCCATCATCTAAGAGTTTCTTTCTGAGCCAAGTATTTTCTGATTGGGCATAAAAGTAAAAACAAAAGTGACATGGTCCCTACCTAGAGGAAGCTTTGAGTCCACTGAAGGAAGTGGTCAAGAAAAGAGCTAAATGTAGTGTTTAAGAATAGGGTAGACTGGACTATACATGTAGCTCGGTGAGAGAAGGCATGCCTAAATGTGCCTTGGTCTCCAGGACAGTGAAAGAGAGGAGAGAGGGAACACTAAAGAGAAATATTGCCGGGATAGGAAACAAATAAAGTGATTGGTTAAAAGAAACTGGAAGGTGCTTGTATTCCAGATTGGGAAGCAAATAACACACTTATAACAAACAAAATGGCAATTGTCTCAAGGTAAGAGAGACATGAACTTGAGAGCATCCAAAATGGCCAAAGGGAAAACGTGGGAGTTGTGAAAGAGTGGAGAGGCAGCATTTTCATCAGGGTTCTCTGGGGAAACAGAACAACTGTGTGTGCATTTATGTGCATGCCTGTGTGTGTGTGTGTGTGTGTGTGTGTGTGTGTGTGTGTGTGTGCATTTATGTGTGTGCCTCTGTGTGTGTGTGTGATGGGGTGGGGGGGCAGAGGCAGAGACAGAGAGACAGAGACAAAGTGTTTTTACTCAGAGTTCTCTAGGAAAACACAAGCATCTATGTGTATGTGAGAGAGAGAGACGGAGAGAGGGACAGAGAGAGAGACACAGAGAGAGTTTTTATTAGGGTTCTCTAGGAAAACACAACCATCTGTGTGCATGTATGTGTGCACACACACCTGATTATGTATAAGAGAGCCAGAGGTGGGGCTTTTTAAAGACTGGCTTTATATGATTATAGTGATTGACAAGTCTAAGCACTACAGGCCTGACCAGCAGGCTAGAGACCCGGGGAGACCAAATGCTCTATTCTTTCTTTTCTTTTTCCCTTATGAAGTCACTTGAGATACCACTCTAGAGGAGAATCTGTTTTTCTTAAGTCCACTGACTTAAATGTTCATCCCATCTTTAAAAACAATACCACTGTGGCAATAGTTAGACTTACATTTGATCAATCATTTGAGTACCACAGCCCCAGGGAAGTTGGTGTATAAAACAAACCATCACAGGCAGAGAACATCTTACAAAGAACTCTGTTAAAGTTGGAGTTTGATGCTCATTCCAATAGCAATAGAGGGCTGTCTGCACTGGAATAGGATCCGTTCACAGAAGTGACAGTACAAGGCCCATTCTTTAAGATGGCTTTGGACAGCAACCAGAATAGTGCCTAGACAGAAGGAGCTGAGGAGACCAGTGATGAGGCTGTTGTCATTTCGGTGAAATAAAAGGGTTTTAGGATTAGATGTTGTCAGGAGGAACAGAAGGAAACAGACCTAAGGGCAGTTTTATGGCTTTAGGGGATGTGTAGGAAATGGAATCATTGGAACTTTATAACAGGTTAACAAGGCCAATTGATTATACAAATTATATTGCAGAGCCCAAAACAAAGAAAATATGTGTAGGCCATATTTAAATGGGACTTCTCTTTTTTCTGGAGTGAACATAGAATATATGATTGGTTAGTCAATGCCACACTCCTAAAACTCAAGGCTAGAAACCTGTACATATCAGGCAGGTGTAGACAGGTTCATGCTCACAACCTTTCTTAGAGTCGAGAACAAGACACAAAGGAATCATCGGGGAGGAGAATCTGGATGGTGGCAGTTTCCATCCTGTGACACTGGTGGGCAGTGCTGTAGTCAGCCAGGGAGAGGAGATGTGGACTAAGGGGAAAAAGCTCTTGCAGCTTGGTTTCCTTCACTGTCTAGGAAGTCCAGTATTTAGACATATACATTTGAACCTCAAGGAAGAGTTCTGTGCTAAAGCTGCAGAAGTGAATGTAGTCAGGCTTACAGATGTGTTTCAACTGTTCGTGCTAAACAGTGGCAGACACTGTGTTCATTCACAGATGTTTCGTATTCTAGAAGGACTAGGGCAATCTGCTGACCCAGATGCTGGGAACCAAATGGGATGCTGGGATGATGAATCTGTTCACTGCGATCCCATATACATCACATAGTGAGACAATGAGAGGGGAGGCCCTCTTGTATCTCAAGTGGAGAAAGTTACAAGAGTTGGGAAAGTCCCAAGTTTGCAATCTTGAGGTCAGAAAAATATGTCTAAGGTACTAATATTTTTGAACCACATGACTTTACACATATTGCTTACCGTTCGCAATTCTTGCAATTTGTTTTGTCAAATCAAGACAACAGACCCCTGTCATCCTGCTGCGAGGCTGAACAATAGTAAAAATGACTACAGTTATATGCTGCAATGTCACTACAGACCTGGAAATGTATTTTTACTGGAGTAGACCTGTGTAGCTCAGAAACATTTGTTAACCCCTTCATATACCATCGACTAGTGACCTATGAAACTACGGCACCTATTTGAGGGAATTTGTGATTGGGAATAATAACCCCTTCTGACTCAACTTTATGAATGGAAGTTGTTTTCCTTTGAACCAAGCAGGTGACATTAGAAAGTCCTATCAGCAGCAGCAGCTATCCAGAGCTCACCATTTGATAGGCCCTTTCTCCTTTCTTCCCTTTGATTCCACTGTCTCTGGTTTTTCTAGCCTCAGCTTCTCCAGTTAGCCCTTGGCATCAGCCACCCAGGGCCTCATTTATTACAACCACGCCTCATGACTCCTTCCCTTTACTGCCTTTCTGCAAAAGGCACCAGGCTGAGGAAAAGTAATGAGGAATCTAGGTACCATAGGACTGATGAGACACCTGCAGCATAATCAACCAAATCAAATATTTGGCTCTGCTTCTCCTGATGATATAGCTCTTCCTGCAACTGCTGAATGGCAGCTTACCAGCTTGAACATAGAATGAAGTGCACAGCAGAGGAAGGAGGGGTCTTTCCTGCCCCGGATTGCCCAGTCTGTTCCAGTGTAGTTACTTTCTAGGCCCAGGTCCTCTCTTGTATATTCTTCTAGTCCCAAAAGCCAAAGGGAGAAACTGTGGGCAAACAGTAAAAGACAACTTAATTTGTTCAAATGATTCGAGATGTATAGTTTGGCAGCCACATAAATATACAATGTGTCTCTGAAAAATCATCATTGTCTGTCACAAGAGCCAGTAACTTGATGAATTCCAGGAAAGAAATTTGAGTATATCTTTTTTAAAGGTATTTTTAAGGTATAAATTCATCTTTCCACAGTGGAGAAAATGAGGCCCAGGCCCCATTAGTTTCTCACACTTGATACAAGACAAAGTCTGCATTCAGGAGCCTTGTTTAATCCTCCCTCTAAGATACAGGATATGTCCATATCTCTTAGAACTCTGTACAAAACCTTTGTCAAAACTACATTTTTCCTATAGTTTCTATTCTATTACTATATTTAATTTTAAGATACTTTCATTTGGAAAGACATTACAGTAAGAATCATAAAAAAAAAAAAATTCTAGTCCAATCTGTGTGGCAAACATGTTTGGTCTATTTTCTGAGCTTATGGTTTTCCTGGAACTAACAAGATATATACATTCCAAGCACCATCTTGAGAAAGTTAATAAGCTTCCCCCTCTTTGTTTTGGATTAATAATATAATAATACAAATAACACAAAGATCTTGACTTTTTAAACTGGGTTAACTCCCCTTCCATTTGAGATATATTGCCTTTTATGCTTTAATGAGCACTTGACCAACTGAAAAATAGGGGTGTTTTTTGTTTGTTTGATGGGTTCTCTGTGGTCTATCTCTTCCACCAGACTGTAAGGTTCATATGGCAGAGTCCATAACCATTATCCTATCTATAGCCTCATCACAGATCGATATTTCTTAGGAAATGCCTGTAGAAAATTTTAATAGCTTGAAATTGCCGATAGAGAGGTTATATAATTCACTACTCTGTTTTTACAGTTAACTAAACAGACTCAAGGAAGTTCAGTTAACTTGGCCAAGGCATCACAGTTAGTTGGACTCTTGTTTGAAAACATTCAGTGAATTCTTGTGCTCCATGTACAGTTCTATAAATAGACAAGTACCACACAGCTCTGATAGCAGAATCTTCATAGTTAAAGGACAATAATATGCAATTAAAATATAATTTCAGCACAAGGACAAATGAAAGATGGAAATTAAATATTATTCCATTTAGGAAAGTTAGGATGAGCTTCACAGAGTTCGTAGAGTGGACATATATGTCATCTCTTGAAGGATGAATCAAATTTGTAAATTAAAGAAGGAAGAAGTAAGTATGGGCAGAAGGACTTACAAACATGCAGAGTTGTAGAATACAGAATGATCAAGAGATGTTTGGATGCTTGTAGAAAGTGGTTGGGAAATAAATACTGTCCGCTGCAATGTGGTCTTAGAGCAGCGTTCCTCAATCTATGAGTTAGAAACTCCCGCAAAAATCCTGGTAAATGCAGATTCTTATTTGGCATGTCTGGATGGGTACTGAGATTTTTCCCTCTCTAGCCAATGCTCAGGTAATGTCTGGACTGCTTCACGTCAGAGCCTACCTTCGAAACAAGTACAAGAAACATGTACGCTGGCTGAAATGGACACATCTGGCAGAGATTTTCAGACAATGGCCCCTGAACTCCTCAGCCTCCAGCAACAATCTAGGGAAAGAGGAACTATAAGTAGTGTAATGGTGACTAATTCACACTAAAGGCAGATGTGAGGACCACAGCACCATCAAGCCTGCTTTATAACAAACATGCGATGGGCCTCATAATCCTTCCCTGATAATTCTAAAAAATCATGTAGATTTCTAAGCATAATATTTTGATCCAAGAATATCTGAGATTTCAAAATGATAGAGTTGTTAATGATGAATAAATTTTCTCTCACAGCATTTGGGATCACCCATATGATTACAAATAGCATGAGTAACTCTGTGTTTGATGACATCTTTAAGTGCTGGTAATTGAAGCGTACATTAGTGAATCTGAAAAGAAAATTAGAAAGACTACATTCAAAGTTGACTTCAAGCCTTTTATTTAATTGTTTAGCAAAAGTTTATGCTGTTTAAAAATTATATCCTTCTCAGTTATACCTGAGGTCGATGGCAGAGGAGTAAAATGTTCTTTCAAGGTTCATGCCTAGGCATAGGGAAATAACTGATGGTAGCTTCACTTGGATAAGCTATCATTAAATCTGACACTTAAACATACATACATACACACACACACAAAACAAACAAAAAATGAAATTGCTCAAGGGTTTTCTTTGTTCACTGTAAGTTTTATTGCAAAATATTTGAAACAAGAAGGCTAAATGAATGGACAAATGAATCAATAAATTCATATTAAATAATAAACAGAAATCAGAAAACAAGGGAGTAAAGTTACATTAGTTAAAGAATATGCAGGCATGAGGATTATTATAAATAAGCCTGGAACACACAAGAATCAACAGGAAAGCTTTTAAATTTTTCACACTTATGCTTTACCCTAGATTAATTGAATCAGATTTTATCAAATAGGATTCAAGCATTGATGCTTGCCAGCTTCTTGAGTGTATTTCGGGTACTAACCAAGGTCGATATGTAATAGCCTAGAAGGTCCTAGACTTCTACTAGTAATATTCTGTTCATATTAAGATAGTAAATGACATTGCATTCTTTTAAGTCTCAGTGAGTTTTCTCATGGTCTCATTTTCTGACAGCCATGCTAATGCGTTTAAGAGAAGAATATTTAAATATTAACTTCAGTAGAACCCAGGACTATATTAAGCTGTAAGAAAATGAGAACCAGACCCAAAATTATTGAGTAGGAATTGTTCTTTGACAATACAGAAGGGGATAGATAGCTCTACAAAGGAGACCCCGAGTCTCACTCATATTAAGATGTTGGTGGGCACAGAATCAAGACTCATCAGGCATTGTTTCCACACTTAAAATAATTTTCTGGATGAAGTGTATAGGTTTCTGACTTTTTGCAGATGCAGCAGGCTTGAACCACACACATCTCTTTCAATGACTTTATAAAACACAGTGAGATCCCTCCATCTCCAAATCTAGAAACTCTATAGGGCCTTCCATTTAAGCTCTGAATGTTAGATATCGACCAGATGGAATTCCATCTACTATACGCTTGAGCATACTGTTTATTTGAAAATTGAAGCCATTGGGTATGTCATCTGTTGAGTAATGTGGGGAGACATTTTTCTTCATTCTAGTCAGTGGACCATGTGGAAACACCTGTCTTGTGTCTTGGAATCATTTGCAGCTGCTATCTAAGAAATAGATGTCGAAACAATATCATTAAGCTGCTTTTCATAATTCAAAGACTTGGGCATTAAAGAAAATATCGAGACTTGGGAGCTTACAGTGGCCAGTTCCTACCACGTAGCATCCAGGGCTTCAGACAATTAAATGTTTTCTGTTCATGCTTAGAGGTCAGACTTCCAAACCGCCCCAGTTTTCAAAGCTTTGCTGGGCTTCTGGGATGAGGAAATGTTAGCGCTAAAGGGTAGAACATCCAGAGAAAATAAGGATTAAGTGGCCACTGCCAAGGCTTAGGGCATCCCTGAGTCTGTGTGCATCATCCTAGGGGGACAGAATGAGACGGTGGAGCACCTTGATTAGCACCTTGAGAAGGTGGTATAGCCATTGTGCACTAACCTCAGAAGGGATTAGTTCTGGAATCACACAGTGAATTTGTTTCTGTGAGCATGGGTTTTCATTAAACATTGATCCTGACCTGAAATTTTTACAGCTTCCTATCTCACGTAAGAAGATACAGCCTCATCGGATGAAGTAGTTCACTAGTCGTATTACTCGGAATGTTATTTCTTATTTCCAGTCCTTCCTCAAACTCTACTTTCTGCCAAGAGGTAAAGTATATCTCAGCTTCATGCTCCTGCCATGCTGTTCTGCCTACTTACATGGGGCCAAGCACCATGGACTGAACTCTCTAACCCATCCCCATAGGTAGTTTCTTGTCAACTATTTTGTCACAAGCAAGAAAAGGAATAGACACAGATTCCCAGCCTCCAAAGCCATTAACTAAAGAAACATCTTGTTTTCTATTTTTTTAATATATCAACAGAAAATACATTATACAGTCACCATATTGATAGGTTCTCTTGATGCAATATAAACCTGAGTAGCACACCCATCACTTTGCATCTAAAGCATGTCACCTAAGTAAGTTAGCACAGCAAGACTGAGCCACCTGGTTAGCTGAAAATCTTCCTCGACTAAGACCAGTTAAAACACTATTGCATCCCATCACTTGAAAGTGGCTCTAGGAGTCTTAGTGCCTACAGACTGCCAAAGGCAGAGGCCACTGTGAGAGCCATGCAATTTCCTGAGGAGGAATAAGCATCAGAATCCCCTGGAGCTCTTTGTAAAATACAGGCTTCAATGATAGAAGGTGAAAGTGGGGCCCAAGGCACTGCCTCTAGCAAGGATCGTAGGGAGTGGGGGAAGTGGTTAGCTTTGCTCTGAATCATAGGTGCGAGGAAGGGTTTGTGGCACTTGTAGAAGAGAATTGTACTGCCTGCTTACTCACCATTACCATTTCACCAGGAACAGCTGTCCTTACTTATATAGGAATACTACAGAGAATTTCGTTAAATATTTATTCATTTGCTTTAAAAGCAGGGAAGGGGGGGTGGTACTGCCACATAATAATCAAAATACAAAAGCAAAGAACTCCAATGAAGTGTGAGATACACCTCCTCACAAATCCTTGTGCTGTGTACTGCTGTTCCCTCCTGTGGGCTGGAGACAATGTTCTGGCTGTATATTCTGTGTCTCCTGGCCTGCTTTCTGACCCAGCATGATGCAAGGCTTGGGGCAACAAGGCCAAACTTGCAGTTTAATTAAAAAAAAAGAAAGGGGAAAATAAGCCTGTCTAACAGAGCTGAACAAAAGAAATGTCCCCTTGGAAGAGAGCCTTGTGGACCCCAACTAAATGATGACTTTCATTTATAGATGCCACCTCTTGTCCCATGTAGACAGCAGCAAAAACATGCTCTATAGGCTAGTACCTAAGGCCAGTTTCAGGAGGGAGCAACTGGCAAGACATAGGATGGTGGTGGAAGGGACCCAACTTAATTAGAGAATGCTTCAGAGTCTGGACAAATCCTTGATGTCCCCAGAGAAGGGTCACCCAAGAGCAGGTTGCTGTGCAGAGCCTTTCATGCAAATTTAAAGCACCCACTATAGTTTATAGTGTACACAAAACTTATTAAGTTTGGGTACAGAGATACTGCACACTCGAAAACACCTAAATGACTCCCACTAGAGTAGTATTTTTTTATTATTTTACTTAATTATTCATAATAAAAATGAATGCCTCTTCAATTGCATTGCTTGGGCGCAATATTACAATATCTGTAAAGGGCACTCCAAAGTTCACCCAGGACCAGGAGGTCAAGTTCCATCAAGCTCCATCGTGCATTTTTGCCAACTCATACTTCAGTCTTTGTCTTCCAGATGTGGTACAGCAATAGCTCAGATGTGGACATAAAATGGTTAATGAAGAAAGACACGGATAGATAGGCCGGAACCAAGAGACTTATGAAAATTAATTTTACATGATATCTGGAAATAAAACCTCTTCACATGATCCAGGATCAGTGTCTGCTTAGGGAGGCAAATGAGCCAAGCCACAAGTCATTGAAGAAGGGGATAAAGCTTGGAATGAGGGTTGATCCCAGGAAATGGAGCTTTCTTTGTGCCTTATGGAAACCAGAGACAGGTGCTGTGGTCTACTTTATCATTTAAATTAGTTCCCCTGGCTTCCAAGGTGAGCTAGGGTCACCTATTAGAGGGGAGAAGATGCACAACTTGAGGGTGAGTGTAGCTTATGGGAAATAATGAACTGTCAACAATTTAAGAAGTTAACACAAACCAAAAATTAAGAAAGGACCAGGGTCAGAAGACCAGGTGCAGTGTGGACCATGGTGGCCATTTCCTTTGTCACACAAGAGGAAGATCTCAAACTTGGCTGCTGCAATCCTTTGGCTGTCTGTTCTCCCAGGACAGCGACAATGCAGTTCCTGACTGACTTAGAATCCTTTCCTGGAGAGCCATCCTATAGGCAAAGGGCGAGGAATGATTACCAAGGGAACTGAGCATCAAGGTTTTCGGGTGCTTGTTAGTAAACATGATTCCATAAGCAAGGAGAACACCATTAAACAAGTTCTGACTGGTAAGAAGAGGATGGATATTGGTGTTGTTGTTGTTGATTTCCTTGGACTGTGGCATAGACATAGAACTGCAATTTCTGCCTTTGCTTAGTCTTACTACAGGAGGGGTTTCACCGGTTTTCCCACTAGGAAGGAAGAGATGAAGGGAGATGGTGGGTGGAAAATGCCATGCCTAGGAGTGTCATGAGCAGATTAGCAGGGGGATGTCAATGACTACAAAAAGATCCAATCTGATGGCAGAGCCCACAGGGACAGGAGCCCTCTGGGGACACCTCTTAAAAAATGCATCTGTTTTGAACCGAAGAAACCAAGAGGAGCACCTTAAGGATTCTCCCAATGTTTCCTGTTGCAATTAGCCACAACACGACTATGCTCTCCGACACTTAACTTTATTCATTCTTTAAACTTCATAAATCAAGTGTGTCTCAGAGAAGTTTCTATATGTATGAACACAAAGAAAATGTAAAAATCAAGTTAAAAACAATCATTCGGGCCTGCAAATGGCCCAGTGAGTGAAAGTAGCTGTTGTCAAATCCTCACAGCCTGTGTTCAATGCCCAGAACTCACTTGGTGGGGAAAAAAAAAAAAAAAAAAAAACAGCTCCTGCAAGCTGTCCTGACCTTCGCACAAGCCCATCCCCACAAGTAAATAAGAAAATGTAAAAATTAATTAATTAATTAAAAGCAGTCTTTCTTCAAGGTTTAACTTGTATTTCTTGTTGTTTGAGGAACACAAACACACACACAGAGAGAAAGACAGACAGACAGAGAAAGAGAGAGATACAAAGAGTTTGGGTGGGAGTGGGGCTTGATGATAGTAGCTCTATTCAGAGTAGGAGGCAGAAGAATGAGAGAGGAATAAGAATAAAAATCATTAGAATACTTTATATAAATTATAAGAAACTGTAAAAAAAAAATTCTGAACAGTCTTTCTAATATGTTGCCATCTTTAAAATTATTTAAAGGGAGAGTTAGGAACAGACATGAAAATGCTAATAGATGTTTGTACTCCCTGAGATTTTAGGTGACACCACTCTGCTCGTTTCTTTCCATGTTTTGATTTTTCTATCGTCTACATGTGCTCTCTGTGTTTATTTACTACAAATAAACTCTGGGTGAGACACACTGTAACCTGAGAAGCTAGAGGACGCATGTTGGAATTATATGAAAGAAGATGGTCTGAAGAGCGTTCTGACATGGCTTTCCAGTTTGTTTTGTGTCTTGACCTCTTAATCCCTTGTAGTCTCCTGTCTACAAAGTGAGGTAGGCTGTTTTCTAATGTGGTAAATTATAATGTACCCCGGTAGTGTTAGGGAGTTGATTACCAGGATCTAGAATGTTCTCATTCAAGCACAGTTAGATAATAAAACATGGAGAAAAAAAGGAAAAGAAGATACCATCAGGATCAGAGGACAGGGAAAAGGCTGCTGTTTGTGGGACCAGCATCCAGGCAAGGCAGATGAGCAAGGGACTGCCCCCATGCCATTCCAATCAGCCATGCCTTTCACATCACTGCTGGCTTTGTTGTCCAAATGTTAATAGATTTCCAGAGAGAGAATTCTTCTAGTTATTCATTTCTGAAAAATTACAGAATAATGGTTTACAATGTATTGTGGTAATTGCATAGGAAGCTAACTGCTATTTTTCTTAATAAGGTTGACCCTTTGAGGCCTGGCATGAAAACATTTCCACAAAAGGATGTGCATGGTCCTGGCAGGGTGGAGGAGGGGCATCTGTCTTGTTTGGTACTTCTGTCTGTCTTCTTTCCTTTTTTTTTTCTTTTCTTTCTGCTGCTATGACTTCTGCTACTGTGACTGCTATTTGTTTTTGTAATTGTTCTTCAAAGGCTTCCGGCAAGAAAGCTGTTCTAATTGTGCAAATCACAGAACAGCTGATCACAGAAACGGTCTCAAGTCATCTGTGCAACCACTGACTGAACTTTCAAACAAGCTGGGGGCGCTTCCCCCAATCCCCTGAGTCCAGCATCTGACAGTGAACATAAAGCAGCCGCCAAATGAGATACTGAAACAGTTGTGTGTCACTAAGCCAGTGATTTGATCTGAGCAGTCAGCAATCACGCTGCCCTGGGCTGCAGAGAGACTTGCACTGCACTGATGCAGGCTCCCATAGGCAGGCTCCCTGCCTGACTTGTTACCATGGTTTCCAGTGCAGCCTGGTCTAGTGAGAACGTTTGTCTCGTTGAAAGCAGTTAATGCTGGGTTCAAATCTACCCTCTGCAGCTAAAGTGACATGAACCAGGCAAATCACACAGAACTTGTTAAATGAAGCATTTCCTGTTGCCTTAAGATTCCAGTTAAAGCCCAAGAAAGCAGTTGGTACCTCCCACTGCTCATCCATGCAGAGCTAAGAGGTGGCTTTAAATGACTTGATGACTCATAGCTCATCACCACAAATGAGAGCCTAGGGACGAATTGAGGAGAATAATCAGTGTGGTGGGCAGGCATGGGCATCAGAATACTGTTGTCTAAGGAAATTCCTCAGGAGGGGAAGAACAGGATGTTTTCTACTGCTCCAGTTATTCAACAAATTTAGACTGTCCCTATCATGTCCCAAGCATATTCAAAGTACTGCAGACACAGTAGTGAAGACAAGCTATTTTCATGAGTAGCAAAGGCTCTCCTTGAAGGTGCAAGTAAGCTACCAGATTGAAGGGAGGCAGGTTTCTTATCGACAACCCCAGCCACACAGCTACCAGACACTTAGGAGCAGCCAACCCTTCCAGGCTTGAGTATGAAATAGTGTGAGTTTCTCTCTGAGCAAACTGAAGGCTGAAAAGGCATGTGGGTATGAGTTGACCATGCTCAAGGACAGTAGAGCTCCTTAGACCAAGGCATGAAGGATTCCTGCCTTAGACCTTAGACTCTCAAATCCTCTGCTCTTATGAAGGCATTAGTTTTAAGGATGGCGAACACAACATGTTTTATCAAACCATTTTTAACTTGACTTGGATGGTCAAACGGGCTGACTATGCAGTTTGGAGTTTTGTTTATACTTCTGCCTAGGGTCCCACAAATGTGAAAGAGACAGAGAGAGAGGAAAAGACACAGAGAGACAGAGAGAAAGACAGACAGACAGACAGACAGACACACACACACACACACACAGAGTTAGAATTTGGAACAGAAATATAAGGGGAGATTTGGCAGAGAGATAGGAGAATCAAAGTCAGAGGTGAAGTAGTGTCAGGGACAAAGACATGAAGAACACTTTAAACCCTTTCACATGGAATTTGGACATGTGCCTTAAGTGGTATTCAATTGCTAAGAAGCATAAACCAGCACCCTGCCAAATGCCACTGAGGTCTGCCCCCTATTGCTTCTTGTTGATTTAGCCCCAGAGAAAGAAGCACCAACAGAGCAATACTTTTCCTCACAGCTCTTTCCAGAGCCTGAGTAGAGACTGGAGTTGAGAAAGGAGAGAGGTTTTTGAATAAGAGGTTGAAGTTTGGTTAAGATTTAGTTGGATTTGAAAAACCCAGAAATTAGATTATCTGAATATCAAAGAGACTTGAAAAACTACAGGATTGGCAAAGTGTCTCAATGGGCAAGAATAAAAGATTGAACTTCAGGGATGAGAAGGTAGGAGGGAAGTCACAGGAGTCACTGATCTCCCTTCAGCACAAACCATCTCATGGGCAGAAGACAAAAATGCAGGCAGCACACACCAGCTCACACGGATGCTATAAATTAAAGTTGAAATCATCAAAGCAGATTTGTTTTGTCTCATAATGTCAGAGCGATTTTGGTCCATCATGGAAGGGAAAGTTTGGCAAAAGTCTAGTTCATGGTAGCAACAGTGTGTGGTAAAGGCTTTCCGCATTACAAACAGATCAAGAAGCAAAGAGAAAAGCAAGAACCAGGGACCAACCTACAACCTTCAAAGGCCTGCCCTCTCAACCTCATTCTGCCAGACAGGCTCACCTCTCCTAAAGGTTATTCAGTCTCTCTCTATAGCTCCACAAGTGGGAAATGATTGCTTAAACTATGAGACTATAGGGGGGAAATTGGGATTCAAACCCTAACAGGATTTTTTTTCTAACAAACATTTATTTAAAAAAATTATGCGCATGGGTGTTTGACCTACAGGTGTGTCTATGTGTGTGTCCAAGGAAGCCAGACAGAGAGCAAGATCCTCAGGAATTGGAGTTACAGATAGTTATGAACTGCCCTATGGGTGCTAAAAAACAAACTATGTTCCTCTACAGGACCAATTAAGTGACTCCTGAGCCATCTCTCCAGACCCCCCCCCCAATAAAAGCCAAGTAAATGAGTTATGCTTATGAAGAGTCATAAAGCCCTGAGGAGTGTGTAGAAGGTGCCATGAGATATTGTGGGACATCCAACAGATACAGGAGCTACAGATCTGCTCTTATTGATGGAGCAATATCTAACTGGAGACCTAAAAGACGAGTGAAGGGACCCAAAGAACGGCAACATTCTATGTCAAAGCACAGACGCAAAAGAGTAAAACAGGTGGTTCAGTAAAGCTGTAGGCCAGATCAGGTGAGGCAAATGTTGACTGGGCAGGGTGCAGAGCTTCGAGGACTATGAAGGGCCATTGACATCCTGCTAAATCCAAGGCACTGGTGTTTCTCCTGGCCCCAGGATGATAGTGAAATCTGAGACTGTCAGACACATACTTGTATTTGAGAAAAATCTCTTTCCTAGGAAGGTATATAAAAGACACAGTGTATTAGCTG